>NC_133972.1:42812135-43445469 GCF_047716275.1 Strix uralensis | reverse complement strand
TATCAGTGTACTTTTCCCTCCTTTTTATGAGGCTATCACTTGTTGAAATAATGATTTTTGTTGTTACAGTGAGCTGCCAGGAAGTTTTATTTTGGTGATACATTCTTGTTGTCAAGTGTAGTGTGGTAGCAATTCTATCCAGAGATCCTACTCAACTGGCCACGGCCAGTGGTGAAAGAAAACTGTATATCAATATATTTAATGATGCTTTGAGATAGTGTCTTGGGGAGTATGTTGTTAATGAGGTGATTCCACAGTCTTTACAAATATAAATTTGTTTGGAGTTCATCTGCTCCTGGTGAGGCAGTTGCTCTGGAGTATCATCAGACCATAAAACTACCATTCTTCATATTTTCAAGCTTCCCAAGCAAGGCACTTAATCTGCTGGACTTCATATTCAACTTTCTAGTGCTTTGTATTTTGAGTAATATAACAAGATAAATTTAACTTTGACTTACAGAAAAATAGTCCTAGGCATGTTTAGATCTGCAATTTTTGCTATCAAACACCAGGACAAAGGGGAAGATATTTGCCACAGAAGAATCTTAACATTTCTTTCCATACTATATATTCTAGAGTTTTCACACCTTCATAGCTTCCAAGGGAATAAGGGAGAGCTTGAATTACCAAATCTAAACTCACACAGGACATTTATATTCCACACTGTATATAGGAATGTGTCTTTATTTTGGAAAATATGACATGGGTTTAGTAAATGAAGAATAGTTCTCTAATAAATAAAGCTATAAGAGCTGTACTTTAGAAGTCACCTTCTGTGGTGATAATATTCTCTTGAAACATGGTGAAAAAATTTACTAAGTGGCAGAAATAATGGTAAATAGGATTCATTGTATGTTCATTAAGTCTGGTTTACTTTCAAAAGGAGACATTTAGTGCCAAGCCCATCTGACTGGAGCATGAGTCTTAGACTAGTCATTAAACGCTACTGAAGAGGAACAGAATCCTTTGGTTTCATACCAAATATTTTACTTCTACCATTGTCTTGAAATTCATTAGACCCAGAGGTTAAATACTCAATTAACAATCACAAATTTGTATTCAGAAATCGCAACAGCAATAAAAAAGGATATTAAAAATGTTCAGAGCCTCAGCCATTCCAGTTCAAAGGTGGAAAAAAGTGTTGTTGTCATACAGCCAGATCAGACACTGCAGCCT
The DNA here is from genome assembly GCF_047716275.1 of Strix uralensis. Classification (NCBI taxonomy): domain Eukaryota; kingdom Metazoa; phylum Chordata; class Aves; order Strigiformes; family Strigidae; genus Strix; species Strix uralensis. The sequence continues at coordinate 43,444,293 of NC_133972.1, read as the reverse complement.
TCCTTGGATACCTGTGCTACTGATTTGGAGTGAGGGAGTCTGGGTCCATGGGGATCTCCAGGAGATCATTGTAGATCCTGGTCCCCCCAGTCACACTCCAAATTAAAGGCATAATTTTGTATGCTCAAGTCTCTTATGACATGAGTGGTAGAACCACAGTGAAGATCCCATTTCATGATGGCGGTGTACATGTGCCTTGATAAGACTTTGTGGTACAGACAGATATCCACTGTACCAATTTTCTGACTTTGAATTTGACTTCAGTTCAGGTAGAGAGACAGTTTGCATTATTTTCAATCTAAAAGTTCAATCAAAAATTTCAATGCAAAATCTAAACCCCCTGTAATTCTTAACATGATATTGACTCATAATACTTTGAAAAATACAGGGTGACCAGAAGCACATTGTTTTTACATATTTTACAGAGTGTTAAAAGGTAAATGTCCCTTTCCACTAAAAGAAAAGTCAGACATTTTTCTCCCTACAAGGTGATCAAATAACCTGTCACATCTGTGCTCACAATAATTTATCTTGTAAAGGGGCAAATCTATCTGTAAGAAACAAGGATTAATGTGAGCTGGTAGCCTACCTCACACCCCTCACCATTGCAGCAAAGGCAATTCTCTGGGGGACTTGAGGACTGACTCTGCATTCAGAGGTTGAAAATACCTAGTATATTATCAGGAAAGTATTTTTGTATTTTTGGTACATTTCTTCTAGGACATACTGTGAAAGTCAATTAGTCCTGCTGGTTGATTAGTGCAGTGCCAGCTCATGTGTTTAATTCAGGCTAGTCTTAAATAACGTGTCTCTTCAGCAGTGCCACTGAAAGGCTTAATCTGCATTAAAGTTAAATGCAATAGAAATATCATCCTGAGAGCACAGACAGGCCAAAGCAAGGTCTGGAAGAGATGCCAGCCAAGACCAGGCTTTTATCCTCAGAGAAGGTCTTGGACCCACAACTCCAACAAGATGGAGGGGCCCCCGCAGCTCCCGTGGTGCCCACACGGTGGGGAATGGAGCCCCTTCCCCCATGTCCCCTCCAGCCATGGCACCCACAGTGATGCCGGGGACGGGGCTGCCCGGGCTGCCCCGCTCCTGGCCAGGGTGGGGGGATGGGCCCTGGACCTCTGGAGAGCCCCCATGGCTCCTGGTCCCCAGGGACACCCCCCAGGCCAGGTGGCACCCTGACAACCAAACTCTGTTCAACCTTGCACATCTGCTTTTCAGCAGTTTTTTTCTTGCCGTTAAAAAAAGATCGTTGTAGAGCTGTTATGATTCATGACTAGATATTAATAAATTCATGTGGGTAAATATTTGGTTCTCTTCAGCTCTGTGGAGAACGATTAGATGATGAACAGATTGTGACTAAGTACAATTAATAGTGCCAGAGTGTACCTTCACAGGGGAATAAATACAACAATTAGTGTCTTATTTTATCAGTTGTGTAGGATTGTTTCTAGCTATAACAGCATTCACAGAGCAGGCTAAGATTGCATACAAAACATCAGCACCTCTCAAATACCACGACTGTGTAACTTGGGAAGAATAAAACCTACTCTGAGACTAAAACTTCTTATAGACCCATGTAAGCTCAGAGACCATCTTTGCTTTTTAGAAAGCTAGAGGATAGCTGATCAAGGAAATTTTTGAACTCTAAACCTGAGCTTCGACCCAGAAACCGGGGACCATGTGCTCAAGTGAGTGTGCTGTGCTGGGTATCAGGAGTTGCCTGAGAGAGCATGGCACCCCACTGACCCAGCTGTGGGGCTTTCACACCGCTGCTGGCTGTGCCTTTCCCTGCTGAGTCCCAGGATGGAGATCAGCTTCCCCTGGGCTCTCTGTCTGAGCAGGTGCTGGGAGTTAGGGACAACAGGATAGGATGCAGGAAAGCAAAGCTACAGCATGAGCTGCTACTGCTGCTCAGCTTCCTAACACGTTCCCTCAGCGAGGTGCACCAGCCACTGGGGTAGGAAATGCCTATGCGACTGCAACTGGCTCCCATTTGGCTACTGTCCAGGTTTTGGCTGGGATAGAGTTAATTTTCTTCCTGGTAGCTGGTACAGTGCTGTGCTTTGGATTTAGTATGAGAATAATGTTGATAACACACAGATGTTTTTAGTTGTTGCTAAATAGTGCTTATCCTAAGTCAAGGATTTTTCGGCTTCTCATGACCTGCCAACAAGAAGGCTGAAGGTGCACAAGAAGTTGGGAGGGGACACAGCCGGGACAGCTGACCCAAACTGGCCAAAGGAATATTCCATACCATATGACGTCGTGCCCAGCATATAAACTGGGGGGAGTTGGTCAGGGGGGGCGGATTGCTGCTTGGGGACTGGCTGAGCATCTGTCAGCAGGTGGTGAGCAATTGCACTGTGCATCATTTATCTTTCTTGGGTTTTGTTTCACTCTCTTTTCATTATCTTCCCTTTAATTGCTATTATGATTATTATTATATATTTTTATTTCGATTATTAAACTGTTCTTATCTCAACCCATGAATTTTACTTGTTTTCAAATCTTGTCCCCATCTCACTGGGGAGGGAGGAGGAATGAGTGAGCAGTTGTGTGGTGCTTAGTTGTTGGCTGGGGTTAAACCATGACAGCTATGCGTTACGTCTAATTTTAAATTGCAAGGTCACACTTCTTGTGGGATAACTTCTGTCAACTGAAGTTTCTCAACTCTGGGTGAACCTGAACAGATCTTTTAGGGGATGGGAGAAGAGCCATCCTTGCCACGTACAATATCCTGCCAAATCCCATGAAAAAGTTGCCTGAATTCTCAGAATGGGCAAACCAGCTCTCAGGAATGGCCATATCATTTTCATTACAATTTCTCCTCTACTCCTGTCTGTAAAAGCCTTTCAAACTTTTAGATGAAATAGTCTGGGTTAGGCTAAGATGCTGATGGCTGAAACCAGATTGTTATAATAAAGGGCATTGGAGAACCTCAAAGGCAGGTTTCCACCTGCTACATCAATAGGGATGGAGGGGAACATGAGTCAGTAGTTGGTCATACATTGGTCAGTAATCCCATATTACCCCTTGATATCAGTAAACTTCCTTTTCTTTTTGGAAATCAAGGCTGTCTTGGCTCTTCTTCATGGAGACAGAAATCATGATCATTTCCGTGTTCTCCACGGCTCCCTGACACTGTCAGCAGCACACTTTGTTGCATTATTCAGTCTCAAATGGATCCTTACTTTAATTGCTCTTTCACTTTCCTGTGCATTGTTATAGCACTCAAGAATTACTTCAAAGGTGCTATTGTTTTTCTAAAATGTATTTTATTTTTAAAAAGAAAGCTCAGGTGTTCTATGCAAATGCTGCCATTCAGCTTTTGCTTTTAACTGGATTGTTTTGAACAAGGTTAACTGGTACTTTGCTAACGTAACTACTGTTCACGTGTAGATAACTCCAAAGTTTAAGGGGGCAGGGGGTGCTTTCAGCTATAGACCATTGCAACAAACAGACCCCCAGCTGCAAGCACAGTGTCCCTGACACACATCCCTGCCAGCTCCAGCTGTGTTGAGACGGTGTCGTGAGGAAGGAATATGCCATCGGCAGATGAATGCAAGTGATGTCCCTCTCTCTGCACCCACTCAGTTAATAGCTGGAGCAGGGAAAGGGCTCTGGAGCCCATCCTTCCTCTGCTCCTGCCCTGAAACCAGCCTCTCATGGGATATGTGGCAAAACCCAGGCAGAATCACATTGGCCTGACCCCCTCCATCTGCCACCCTCTCACTCATGGTGGTGATTCATCTTTTCTTAGACACTGAATGTTGAAGGAGCACAGAAGCAGAAAAATATTAGGTGTGATGTGAGGCAGTAGCAGAAAACACAATTTAAACAAAAAAAGAAAGTTCCGGAGCTTCCACAAGAAGCAGAAAGAATATATATGTATATATTTATGTATATTTTCTATATACTGTCATGATTCATTCTGCAAGATCCAGTGACTTGAGCTACTTCCAGACCCCATAAGAACTCCACCTTGTATTGTATAAAAGTCAATTGTACCAAAGGTGATATTCGAGACTGAAAGCTGTTGTTCAACCAGAAAGGAACTTTTGTAATTTAAATTAGTCTGAATATGCTTGAAAAAGCATATATTTTAAAAAGACTGGGCTTGGATTCTTTTCTTAAAGTCACACAAAACTTCAGCTGGTTTAGTTTAAGAAATGTAGATTTTTTTTCTAAGGCTAATTTTCATGGAGGCAATCTTTTACAGCCTTTATCCCTCCTCCAAATAAGCTTTTACAAATCTTCAAAATGGTTATCTTCAGCTGTGTTTTCTGAAGTCTTTACACATTTTCTTTTCCTTATGAAGATGTACAGAAGTTTCAAAGTAATGCATTTCTTGAACTTAAATTGAGGGAAGGTTTTATATTTCAGGTGAAATCTTAATAAATGGTGAAGTTCTTTTATTTTCTACAATAAAAGCATTTTTTTTCTGCTTTCTTGAGGCTGTATGCGTACTACCAATGCTCTAGTCTTAAACTTTTTTATCTGTATCAACTTGGAAAAAAACTTTGCATTCTACTTGAGCTGTAATTTACCAGAAAATTTTTTTATCTCCTTTTTATCTGTCTTTCCTCACATTGATTCTAGTGTGTTGATTAGATTTATAATGACTGTAATGAGTGCATAGCCTAAGACCAGACTTCATGTTTGCAGAAAAGTTAAATTAATCCAGAGACATATCACATGCTGGTGTTCTTACATCCATCCTGTTGCTGGCCCCTTAAAAGTAAAACACAAGTAATTCTTTCCTTCATATTAAGCAAAGCAAGTCATCAACAGGCTGCAAGCAGATTCCTTATTAAACTTCACCCACAAAATGGAACAAGCCCCCCAAAGCCTTCTTTCTTTCTGGCCTCCTCAAATATCACTGTGGTGGTTGCAGGTGTGTGTTGCATTTAGACATTTCTATTGGCTCAGGTAGTAGCTGAGCTAATTCATTCTATTACAGACATAAAAATGAAAATAAAATAAAGATAGATTAATTCTATATTGTTTCCTGAGCCCTTGTTTATTACTGTAACCCTACACCAAACACCCTGAATGCTTTGCCCATTTATGATAGCAAACCCACCGTCACCTGGTGAACAGATCTTTTTTCTGCCAGAAGTGGTTTTGTGCTGTTGACCCATTGTAGCTCTGCATGAAATTCTGAATTGCAGAAATATTCTGCCTTCCGAGGGATTATAGAAATAAACACTGTAAAACCATTAGCTTCTGCTGAGCTACTCTCCTCTATTGTCAAACAGCCTTGGGCAGCCCAGATTCATTCTGCTCCCCCAGGAACCACTATTATGCCAGCATAAATTCATTTGACTTCAGTGAAGTTTCTCTTCACTTACACAGCACAGAGAGATCAGACTAGACCAATTGTCTTTAGCAATGTTTTAATTCGTCACTGGATAGATAGCATATCCAAGGTTTAATTTAATAAAATCAGCGTATCTAGAATAAACCAGATGGACTAAGGTTTGTTGACAAAATGGATAGGTTATTTTCAAGGACACTGATTCATGGTCTTCCAATGAAAAATAGCATTTAACAGATTGATTGTTGTGAATAAGCAGCAGAGAAGCTGGGGAAGGTCGATTTACCTAATGTTATTTTTATAATTCTAAAAGCCTTTTGCTGGGTATCAGAGTACATTAGGCATAAAGCAAACCTTTTGTCTATGGTTTTTTAGAATCACAGAAGTGTGTAGGCTGAAAGGGAGGCTGTCTTCTCCAAGCCCCTGCTCTAAGCAAGATCAGGGTTGTTCAGGCTGTGTCCAGTCTGTCTTGGATGTCTCCAAGGATGAAGACTCCACAACCTCTGGATATCTGTTTCTGTTCTTGACCACCCTCATGGTGAACTCTTTTTTCTTGTATGCAGTTGGTCTTTCCCTTTCTTCAGCTTGTGACTGTTGCCTTTTTTTCTTTCACTGTGCAGCTCTGAGAGCAGTATGACTTCAACTTCTCTATGATTTCCCATTAGGCCGCTGAAGGCAGCAGTAAAGTCTCTATTTAGTCTTCCCTTTTAAGAAAGACTAAACCCAAATCTTAGTGTCTCCTTATCCATCATGTGCCCCAGACCCCTAATTGTTTCAGTGGCCATCCATAAGGACTCTCCCCAGTACGTCAATGTCTTCTACTGGACAGCACCAAACTGCACACTTGCTTCATAAAATTTTCTCTCTTCCTCCCCGCCCCCCGCCCCCATTTGCAAAAATTACGAATTCAGAAGAAAGTGCTGGACTATAAAATTCTTCCAGCCACTAGCTACAGGGAGCCATTCCTTTGCTAGAATGGAGATGATGCTTCTGAAACTTCAGGAGCTCTGAATTTAGATATTCGTTATGTAACTAAATTCATCAAAGGTGAAAGATGGTGCCAGTGGGTGAAGCCAATCATTTCTGAAAGATCTAGATGGGCATGTATTGCCTTTGTTATTCATTGAAGACCTCAGAAAGGGAGATGAAGGCTCAGTTGGTTTCCATTACTAGCTTTGACTATGTTCCCAGCTTGTGTAAATGAAATGGTACCACTTCAACAGCAGTGTCAATTTTGGTCAAAAGATGGGTCGGGTGACTGAAGTACTCCTCCATTTTGTTACAAGAGCAAAATCAGGAGAATTAGCAGTTCTTCTCCCTCCTTGTGAGACTCAGGGAGGATGTCCCCAGTCCATGAGTCCGGAGGGCATTTTTTTCTCCTGCTGCTCAGTGGCACATCATTTTTCCAGTGTGCTTGGCCAGGCTTTCAGGGACTAGGACTTGTCTTACTCATGGGGTTCTTCTTTTAGGGGTCCTCTTAGGACCTTGGGCATTACACAGGTCTCTGATGCTGTGTGAGTCCACACAGCTACTTGGGTGGTGGCAATGCAAGACGGAGCAGACTAGAAGAGTGGCTGGGATGCTGTGGGCACCCCAGCTATAGCCCACGTCACATCACTTTGGCTTTGGCTGATGAGCCTGGTTGTGAGCAGGGGCACCTGTGACAATTAGGTTTAGGAAGGCAAAATGAGGTCTTCCTATAGCACAGAGCTTCATGAGCCAGGTGCTGCATGGATAGGATTCTGCTCCCTGCCTGCTATTAATATTCATGCTGTTTTTCAAATCTAATATTGATTAGACCTTCATATGTAAACAAACAAATGAGATGGCATCCTTACAGTAAAAGCTGGATGTTCTTGAGAAAGGAAAGCCATTACATCTGTCTGCTGTTTTCCTCTGTTTGAATATGATCTCTGAGCACTGGCCACATTATCTGAATCTAATATTCAAGCAATTTTAGCAGTCGTGATATTTTAGTAGTTCCGTCTATCTCAAAGACAGGCACTTCGAAGGATTCCATTAGGTGGGCTGACAAAGCCATATCTATACAGAATAAGAAGCATGTAGATATGAAATGTTGCATTAAAATATCTCTGTCCTTTGCTCCACTAAGGCAATTTCAGACCTTGCATAAGTGAGCAAAGCTCAGGGCCCTAGATAAACAGAAATTGTTTTTACCATAAATAACACTGCACATCTCAGGGAACTAGAGCATTTGCACAGGTATTTTTCATCTCTCACCATTTTGTCTTTTCTTTCCAGCAAAGTCCCAAATTCTGCTGGCATCGCTTGGCATCACTGGGTTTCTGCCCTGAGAAACAAAAGAAAGACAAGCCAATCAAAATGATGGCTGTGATATTCACAACAGGAAATAAATAAAGAATACGTTCTGCTTTCCTCAATATTAGTTCAGCCACAGCAGGTGTGTTTTAGTCCCGTGGTCCTGATTCCTCCTTCTTTGCCTCTCTCTTATGTAGGCAGCTCTATTGATTTTGTGAAGTAAAATCTTGAACTCCATTTGCTCAAATCTAGAGTAGGGGCGGGGCAAGATACTAATAAAGTGAGAGGGTGAAATGCCTGCCATGGGGGAGTGCTGCATTTTGTGTCAGCTTGATGAAAAGCAAACTCCTCCTCTAAAACATTTAATAATTATTAAAATATATTTTAATTACTTATGAAAGGGCTATAAAGAGCTTTTGTGAAACAAAAACTGACAGAGAAGTGTCAGTTTTTAGAAGCACTTATTACTCTTGGAAACCCACACGCTGCATAACTTCTTTCAACACATATACATATATATATAAATTAATAGAGCTTTGAAAATTAGAACCTTTCCCACTCTAGGATTCTCACTATAAGAATTTCCAGCATTTTGCCCACAAGACACTCAGACATTACGGAGACAGTACTGCAAAAAGACTTGAGCAGAAGGACAAGTTGACAGTTTTGCTCTATTGTGCATCAGTGGCTCGAGTTCTTGCCCAAGCATCGTCTCTGGGGCAGAGCAGCAAGGCAGGTCCCATGCCCAGTGGAGCTCTGTGTCAGGAGAGATGCAGGCTGCAAATTGGGAAGCACGGCTGGATTTTCCACAAAATGCGGTCTACACCACCATGAGTGGTATGCAGCAGAGCTGAAGGCAACAGAGTTTTCAGAAAAAGTGTTGTGCTCAGGTAACTAAAAATTATGTCATGATGTGTCCAAATGAGTCCAGCTTTAAGTTACATCAGCATCCTTAACTGTCATTCTCTAATTTCTGTGTGCTTTGCTGTACAACTGGAGCAGTATAGTTCTGTTGGGGTAGATTTTATGGAATTGACCTTAATACTTGATCCAAAGCCTCTCCTAAGTGATGTTTCAGAAAGCAAAGCAGAAAACCTAGTCCAAAGGGCCTTGAAGAGGCAGTTCTATCAGTTCCTCCTACATGACAATTAGCAAGAAGATAAGGCTAAATAGCCATGCACGTTTGGGTTTTGAAAGAAAATGAATATAAGAAAGAGATCACAGACAATCCTTTCTGACAGAGCAGCATGCTTTTTTGGTTTGCTCAAGCAATCTATTGATCAAAAATGGAAATTCAGGTAGGTTAAATTTCAAACTCAGCTGGTATTTCTCACATTGTTTCATCCAGAAAGAAAGAACTGAAAGAAAATTAGGAAAAGGTAGGAGAAGACAAAGCATTTTGTATTATGTTTTAAAACAATTAAGTTGTTTGCTTTTTGCTTAAGGAAGCAATCACTGGAGAAGAAAAAGCTTTTCTGGATGGTGTCCCAGATGGGATTCTTGCAAGTCGCACTCTCCCTTTGCAACCTTTCTTGCTGCTTTAGACCTCTTCAATGAACACAAAAATACATCCTTCATAAAAGAAGACACCATTTCTATGCTGGCAACATACTTTGTCATGGACTGTATAATGTTCCCCCATAGTTAATACTAAAAATGAATCCAGATTATTAGGTCAAAACCACATATTCTTTTTACTGTACAGGGTAATGATTTCACTAGGGCCATGGAAACCTTTTACAGGGAGCCCTCTGTAGTAGAACATGAAGTCTTCCTTTTGGCACCTTTTGGAACAAATTTAAGTTGTACTGTATGATAAAACACTGGTTTTGCCAGGGCTTTTGTTTCAGGTATGCTGGTACTCACAAAGGGACAAACAGTAATGTTGGAAGTGAGAGTGGAGTTTTGGAAATATATTTTCTTCACAAGTCAGTAAAAATTTCTATTTCAGAACTATTTGAGTTTTAAATGTATTCCTGAATTAATATCAAATTGTACATTAAAATTTGAGCAGCAGCACTATAAAAGCCAGAGCATTTATTTAATAATTTTCAAATAAGGCAGTTTGATTTTTTCATTCCTAAATTATCTAAATTTATTTTAAAAATTCCACCTCAAAACTGAAAAACATCATTCAGTTGGAGATTGAACAAACTGTTTCTTCAACCTGGACAAGCATTGTAGAGACAGGGAGGAGGCTGCCTTTTACAAGACATAAAAATAAATTATTCATGCAGCTTAAATACAATGTATCTATTATTTAGTATTGCCCTGTTGTTTCAGTTTCATATTAGGCAGGCAGAAAGAATGGAGAAAAAAAGAGTGCAATTCTGTGAAGCATAATACAGGTTCATCACATTTTATATCATAATAAATGATATTTGTCTAATAAAGTGGTGTGCCACAGATCTGTAAAGTAGAGTACAAGTAATTAGAAGTTCTCTATGTTAAAACAGGAGAGTTCTGCCTTGTAATCACAGGGAAGGAGCACTTTAGAATCTATGAACCTGGGAGCTGCTCTCACTGATATTCCCGCTGTCAGTCCAAGGCAATTCTTTCGACAGGTGCCATCGATTTTTCTAAAATGCCAGCAGGCTGACTCCTGACTGCCTTGGCTCTGTTCTTCCATAAAATGTAAGCCATAGTTCTGAGGACAAAAGGAGAAGGCATCCCGAAACAGAGGAATTTAATGTGCTTGGAGTGACTTTTCCTATAGGGAAGGTTCCCCAAAGTCTGCAGAAGAGAGGGTGGTTGTGGGGAAAAACTCAAAAAGATGAAAGCATAAACTGTTTATATTCTGATTTCTATAGAGAGTCAAAAGAAAGAGAGATTTTAAGTAATGATCTGCTGAGATTTGCTCTCCTCTGACTTATAGATTGGAGAAAACAACCTGTATCCTTCGCAGAGCTTGGTTCCCAGTGGAAATGTATACCAATAGAAGAGGAACTGCTTGTCGGATTCCCTGCCAATCTCTGTCTTTAATCTGCAGATGTTTTATTATCTCTCTCGCTTCTCTTTCCACAGTTGCATTCAATTCTCTGCAAGTGCTTTCATGCCAGGAAGAAAGAACATTCAGAACAGAAATGCCTCGTTACATATTTTATGAGGGTCCTTAACCACATGCATGGAAAATGTTTATTTTATAAGTGCAGAATTGTCCCCTGGGGATGTTTTGCTTCACGAATGAGCCTAATGAGCATTAGAGGAGCAGTTTTGCTCAGGAAAGTGGTACGTTTTTTCTTCCTTAATTTTTTAATTACAGCCCCCGACCTGAAGGACTAGCACGAAACCATAAACAGATCACAATTACAAGCAACATGCCTTTTTCATCAGTCTCATTGAGAGGGGATACACTGGTGCGTATCCCCCCCACTGCATGGGCGTGATGCAAGGTGAACTCCTGCCCCGCTGAGTGTCAGCATAAACCTTGTTGCTGTCCCCTGGGAGTCCCTGTCCCCTCTGTTTTCTGCCAGAAACCTGCTCCGGCTCACGGGCATCTCCCTGACATGAGCCCCATTTAGTACCAACACTGGAATGCAGCATGTGTAAATGGATGGACGTTGCCTCCCTGAGGAAGGAGGTGCCATGCACACCATGCACCTCCTGGTTTTCTCACCAGACAAGACAAGATTTAGAGTCAGTTGTAAATACAGTTTTGCAGACATAAGAAAGGATAAAACAGCAAAATGTGTTCTTATGGTTATACTTAACAAGGGAAACTCATCTCAGCCAGCTGTGCCCACTGCCAAATGTGGTGACCTGTCCTCCCCTAGCCTGGGATGGAAGGAAACCTTCCTTTCCCTCCTTACCTATTTGCCTTCTTTTTGTTCCCTCTGACGGAACACAGGAACAATATCTTATTTTACCATAGTGGTTTATATAGTTTTCTGTTGTCCTCTTCCTTAAGGTTACTTGATTAACATGCCTATAGTGTACTATAAATACATTTTTCCTGGTGATACAAAAAGCTGATCAGCACTCAAAGAACAACTGAATTTTAATCCTCAGATGTAGTGATATTTTCAGCCCACGAGTACCATTAGGGCAACCCTCTTTCTGCACCATCCCCAAATCACCTTGCGGGTGCCAGCGTTGGCAGGTTGGCTCCTTTGGCCAGGTACCACTGTCCTTTTCAGACAGAAACAGAGACTGCAGAGCAAGCGTCATGCTGCTTTCACCACCATTCTTCTGAAAAAACAACAAAGGCTTTCTCTTGCTACTCCCAATTATGCTGTGAGTATGTCAGCAATGGCCATGTCATATATATATATATATGGTATATTTATATATATCTGGGTATATCTATTTTCATTCTTGATATTCATTTTAAATCACAAGGATCATGAGGCAATTGTGATCTCTTTACCTATCTATGTTTTTTAATGAAAACGGGTATTTTTAACCACCTACAAAAATAGCTGATATTACCAAACAGTCAAGGCAAAAATGAAACAGAACGATTTTTTTTGGAAACTGTTCTGTGCTTTTCTGTTAAATTTATTGTACTAGAAATGTACCAAGTGAACCTGATATATTAAAAAACGGAGGCCAGAAAAACCTCTGGTCACGTACATATGTAAATATTTCTGTGGATCTTTATTCTGAACATATACACACAGGGCTAGGATCATCTGCAGCTGTAGCTGATGTTCTTGTGCAATTCTTTATGCTAAGGATGTGGAACTGCTGAGACAAAATTGAAGAGAGTGAGTATTCTCAGATGGGGACCGGAGGCCTGGCTTTCAAAAAGATTGAAGCTCTTCTGTCAGTAAAAGCATGGTAACAGTAAGAGCCCATGCCAGAAAGCAAGTATGCATGCCCTGCACAAACAGTCATTACTGAGGGAACATCAGATTTCTGCAGTATAAGTCCGTAAAAAGGCATTTTGAAAATGGAAAGCTGGATCAACTATAATTGCAATTTTGCTGGTGCCTTGAGAGTCCTTTATGTTGTGTATTTCTGAAAAGAGCCCATTTTATCCTAGTAGGAGAGTGTGTTACCCTGTGCTGACTTTGCTCAGTGTTGTTTGCAGAATAGATGTTTTTTGTTTGCACTCGCAGAGTATACAGAACACAGAGAATGGTTTAAATTGTACCAGCTGTTAGCAACACCACAGCAATGTGTCTGTTGCTTGCTTTAGCAGAAAAAAACCCCAACCCTCAGTGATTCAAAGTGTTCCTATTTTCTCTTCTACTTCTGTCCCATTCTCTTTCATGATAAAAGCATATTAAGTTAGATGTCATAGATGAGCTCAAAAAAAGGTCTGATTTCTGCAGCAAAAATCTTAGTTTTGCAAGCTAAATAAGCTTTGCTTAAGACTATGGAAGGGTGGTTGCTGGGTCACTGAATCTACATACACATTCCCTTTTCAAAAAGGCAGTTTATGGTGTGTCCATACCATTTTTGTAGTACTTTTCTTCTTAACTAATATAAAGTGGGAAAGACTGTTTTCCCTGAGAAAAAAGGAAGCTAGTTTCCACAACATGCTCCTTTGCTCAGAAGCAGTTGCTTGTAACAGCTCGATCATTTTTTGTTGTGCTGTTCTCTGGCATGTAGGTCCTGCTGGGCCCCAATATGCAGGAAGAAGGCAACTCTTAAATATCAGAGACATTATATTTGAAATAATATAGGTTATTACGCATTAAGAAGGAAGAGCAGATAGTTTTTTAAAGAACATTTTTTTCCCTCATCTCAGCTGTAATTTCTGTTGTTTTTTTTTTTTTTTTCTGATAGATGAAAATCCTCATAAAAAGGGTCAGGTATTAACAGTTCTATGCCTTAAGTGCCTGTTATCTTGCTTATACTTAAGCGATGTCAGGAACTTTCATTATTTCTAAGACCTCCCCTGCTGTGAAGCAGTTAATTTTGACATTGTCAAGGAGGTGACAACTCCTTTGAACAATGAAAGACTTTTGATTCAGTGAAGCGATGGCATTACCTCGCTACATAGCACCAAAGTGTGAATCTCAGGGTGAGCCACATTTAACGCAGCAGGAGGTCTTGATGGGTTATTGGTTGGAAAAACTGTTTGCATTGTCTAGAGAAGAAAGGGTTTTGGGAAAGAAAAGTGAGGAACATTAGACAGCCAGGATTGCTTGTTACCTTCTGACCCCCCTTGGGTCTGTTGCTCCCGAGATCTCGAGGGATGGTTAGTGAGGTATCTTATATACATTTTTATGCCATCTGTAAGTTTCTTCTTACAGTGATAAAATCACAGTCAGATTTTACAAACCTGGTTTCCTCAGCATTTCTTTTAATTTTTACCTTACCTCCATCATCTTGTGACTTAAAAGTGTGGCAAATGCACACTCGGTCTGTAAATCAGTTAATTATAGTGTGTTTTGAGAAGACCTATTATGAAAATACCTTTTGAAGTCTAAAAGATTGAAACAAGCTTGGTTCTTTCCAGTTAGTGAGAAAAGTAGTTTTTTATGTGGTTAAAGCATTTTTGTTTTTCAGAGGTTAGAGTCAACAACGCATTTGATGGTGGAAAACTGTCGGCCTTTTCCAGTGTAAAAGCAACGGTGGTCTCAGGAGAGGTTTGCAAGCAGCTCACATCTGTCTCGTGCTAGGGTGATCCCAAAGGCATCTTGCAGGCAAATCCTAAGGAGCACTGTAGATATGACAGCTCCACAATTACAAGGGGTATATGCCTAACAGCTTTGTCACTCATTGTACTTCCAAAGTTGCCTGAGCTTCATACAAATTCAGTATTCGCTCAGTTATGTTTCACTGAAAAATATTTGTGTCAATAAGAAAAGGGATAACAAAACCTGAAACTTCAGTTACTAGGTGTGTGCTAATTCAGTGTTTTCACTGAAACAAATTAAAGGACATTCAGAATAATATTTGTACTTGCACACCTCAAAGGACCTTGGCAACCATAAAGCCTTCTGTTGTCCTGCAGACATCCCTTTGGAAAAGAGCGCCAGAGCAAAAGTTGAAAGTCAGAGTTATGAACAATGAGTCTTCTTTTGACTTTGGTCTGAATTTCATGTCCAATCACCAGATAGTGGTATACTTTCCTGACAGGGGAGTGGTGTCCAGGGAGACTTAGAGAAAAAACAGTGAAGAACTTTATGAATGTTGTGTTAACACCTTCTGTCTCTGTTTCTTAACATGGGCTGGTACTTATAATAGAAAATAAGGAAAATAAAACTCTATTTGGACTCTATTTTACCTTCATCAAGTCATCCACAGCCTTCTATGACAAAGTAACCTGCTTGGTTGATGTGGGGCGAGCGGTGCACAGTGTCTACCTGGATTTCCGCAAGGCTTTTGATACAGTTCCTCACAGCCTCCTCCTAGAGAAACCAACACGTTACGATCTAGACAAGTGGTCTGTGTTCTGGGTGGGGAACTGGCTGACAGGCTGCACCCAGAGGGTGGTGGTAAACATCTCCTTTTCAAACTGGCAACCTGCCACAAGTGGGGTCCCCCAAGGATTGATCTTGGACCCAACACTGTTTAATATCTTCGTAAGTGATCTGGATGATGGGATCAAGTGTACCCTAATGAAGTTTGCTGATGATACCAAACTGAGTGGGGAAGTGGACACTTTGGAAGGGAGAGCCACTCTGCAGGAAGATCTGGATAGGCTGAAAGAGTGGGCTAACAAGAACCTTATGAAGTTCAACAAGGACAAGTGTAAGGCCTTGCACCTGGGAAAACATAATCCAGGAGTGCAGCACAGCTTGGGATCTACCCGTCTGGAGAGCAGCTCTGTGGAAAGGGCCTGGGTGTTGTGGTGTACAGTCAGCATAGTATGAGTGAACAGTGTGCTGCAGTGGCAAAGAAAGCTGACAGGATGCTGGATTGCATCAACAGGGACATCACCAGCAGAGATAAAGTCATTATCCCACTCTACTCAGCATTTGTCAGGCCATGCCTGGAATATTATCATAGAATCACAGAATCATTCAGGTTGGAAAAGACCCTTGGGATCATCGAGTCCAACCATCAGCCCTACTCTACAAGTTCTCCCCTACGCCATATCCCCCAACATCTCATCTAAATGACCCTTAAACACATCCAGGGATGGTGACTCCACCCCCTCCCTGGGCAGCCTATTCCACTGTCTAACTACTCTTTCTGTGAAAAATTTTTCCTAACGTCCAGCCTGAACCTCCCCTGTTGGAGTTTAAAGCCGTTCCCCCTTGTTCTGCCACTAATCACCTGTGAGAAGAGACCAGCACCAACCTCTCTACAATGTCCTTTCAGGTAGTTGTAGAGAGTGATGAGGTCTCCCCTCAGCCTTCTCTTCCTCAAACTGAACAGTTCCAGCTCCTTCAATTGCTCCTCATAGGTTTTGTTCTCCAGGCCCTTCACCAGCTTCGCTGCCCTCCTCTGCACTCACTCCAGCACCTCGATATCTCTCTTGTATTGAAGTGCCCAAAACTGGACACGATACTCAAGGTGTGGCCTCACCAGTGCAGAGTACAGGGGGACTATCAACTCCCTGCTTCTGCTGGTCACACTATTTCTAATACAAACCAGGATGCCGTTGGCTTTCTTGGCCACCTGGGCACACTGCTGGCTCATGTTCAGCTGCTTGTCAATTAGAACCCCCAGACCCTTCTCTTCCAGACAGCTCTCCAGCCACACCTCCCCAAGCCTGTAGCCATGCAGGGGGTTGTTGTGGTCCAAGTGCAGGACCTGGCACTCGTCCTTGTTGAAGCTCATCCCGTTGACGTTGGCCCACTGATCCAATCTATCCAAGTCCCTCTGTAGTACCTCCCTATCTTCATGCAGATCGACACTCCTGCTTAACTTGGTGTCATCTGCGAATTTACTGATGATACACTCTATGTCCTTATCAAGATCATCAATAAAGATGTTGAACAGAAATGGTCCCAACACTGAGCCCTGAGGAACACCACTTGTGACTGGCCGCCAGCTGGATTTAGCTCCATTGACCACCACTCTCTGGGACCCTCCATCCAGCCAGTGCTTGACCCAGCAGACCGTTCACTCATCCAGGCCATGGGCAGCCAGTTTTTTTATGAGAATCCTATGGGGAACTGTGTCAAATGCTTTTCAAAAACCCAGGTAGATAATATCCACAGCTTTTCCCTCATCCAATAGTCGGGTCATCTTGTCATAGAAGGAGATCAGGTTTGTCAGGCAGGACCTGCCTTTCATAAACCCATGCTGACTAGGCCTGATCCCCTGGTTGTCCATTATATGACTTTTAATGGCACTCGAGATGACCTGCTCCATGACCTTCCCTGTCACCAAGGTCAGACTGACAGGTCTATAGTTTCCTGCATCGTCCTTTCTGCCTTTCTTGTAGATGGGTGTCACATTTGCCACTCTCCAGTCCAATGGGACCTCCCCAGTCAGCCATGATTTCAGGTAAATCATGGAAAGCGGCTTGGCAAGCACATCTGCCAGCTCTTTCAGCACCCTTGGGTGTAACCCATCCGGTCCCACAGACTTGTGTGCATCCAAGTGGTGTAGCAGGTCTCTGACCACCTCCTCTTCAACTGTGCTGACCTCATTCTGCTTCCCCTCCCCATCTCCTAGCTCATGAGGCTGGGTGTCCAGGGAACAGCCAGTTCCGCTGCTAACGACTGAGGCAAAGTAGGCGTTGAGCACCTCAGCCTTTTCCTCATCCTTTGTTACCATGTTTCCCTCTGCATCCAATAAAGGAGGGAGATTTTCCCTAATCCTCCTTTTGTTATTAACGAATTTATAGAAACATTTTTTATTATCCTTAACAGCTGTAGCCAGGTTGAGTTCCTGCTGTGCTTTGGTTCTTCTAATGTTCTCCCTGCATAACTTCACTACATCTTTATAGTCTTCATGAGAGACCTGGCCCCTCTTCCAAAGGTGATAGATTCTCCTTTTGTTCTTGAGATCCAGCCAAGGGTCCCTGTTTAGCCAGACCGGTCTCCTTCCCCGCCTGCTTGTTTTTCAGCACATGGGAACAGCCTGCTCCTGTGCCTTTAAGACTTCACTCTTGAAGTATGTCCAGCCTTCCTGGACTCCCATATCCTTCAAGGCAACCTCCCAAGGGATTTTGTTAATCAGTCTTTTGAACAGGTCAAAGTTTGCCCTCCAGAAGTCTAAGGTGGCAGTTTTACTAACCCCTCTCTTTGTTTCTCCAAGGATTGAAAACTCGATCATCTCATGATCACTGCACCCTAGACGGCCTCCAACCTTTACTTCCCCCACAAGCTCTTCCCTGTTCACAAGAAGCAGGTCCAGGAGGGCACCTTCCCTGGTCAGCTCACTCACCAGCTGTGTGAGGAAGTTATCCTCCACACATTCCAGGAACCTCCTGGATTGTTCCCTCTCTGTTGTGCTGTGATCCCAGCAGATACCTGGGAGGTTAAAGTCCCCCTCCAGAGCAACGGCAAGTGACCATGAGATTTCTCCCAACTATTTATAGAAGACTTCATCCACCTCACTGCTTTGGTTGGGAGGTCTATAGCAGACTCCCACAGCAAGATCTGCTTTATTGGTCCTTAACCTAACCCAAACACTCCCAACCCCATTATCACTATACTTGATTTCTGAGCTGTCATAGCTTTCTCTTACGTACAGGGCCACTCTAACACCTCTCCTTCCCTATCTATCCCTCCTGAAGAACTTGTAGCCATTGATTGCAGCACTCCGGTCATGTGAGGCATTCCACCATGTTTCTGTGATAGCTACTATGTCATAGTTCTCGTGTTGCATCATGGCTTCAAGCTCCCCCTGTTTGTTGCTCATACTGCGTGCATTGGTATAGATGCACTTGAGATGAGCTAGTGAATCCAACACCTTTTTGTGAGTGTGGGCCCTATTTCCTACCAGACCCTCCTCAGGTGCTTCCACAGTTTCTAAACATCTTTCCCTTCTCTCAAATGAAGTAGCAGAGGGAGAGCCCTCACCAGTTCACCATCCTTCAAGCTTTGGCATGCTTCCCTTGAGCTTTTTCCTAACAGGCCCAGTTATCTCCCCGTCCCCCTTATATCTAGTTTAAAGCCTTGTCAATAAGCCCTGATAACTCCTGCCCCAGAATCCTTTTCCCCCTCTGGGACAGCTGCATCCCACCTGTCCCATTTGTTGCCAGCAGACCAGGTGCCTTATAAACCTCGCCATGATCAAAGAACCCAAAATTCCGACGGTGGTACCAGTCTCTGAGCCATGTGTTAATCAGATATGTTTTCCACCCTCTTTCAGTGTTTTTCCCTTCCACTTGAGGGATTGATGAAAACACCACCTGAGCTCCCGAGCCTTCAGTTAGTCACCCCACTGCCTTGAAGTCCTTTTTGAGTGACTTTAGACTTCTCTCTACCACCTCATCATCACCTGCCTGGATAACCAACAAGGGGTAGTAATCAGAGGACTGCACCAGAGCAGTGACCTTCCTTTTAATATCTCTAACCTGAGCCCCAGGGAGGCAGCAGACCTCTCTATGGTATGGGTCTGGTCGACGTATGGGCCCCTCCGTACCCCTCAGAACAGAGTCACCCACTACAATTACCCTCCTTTCCTTCTTAACTGAAGAAGTCGCAAGTTGTGGGGCTGAGGGACAAGCTGTGGATGACTCACCCGATGGATCCTCATTTCCATCTTCATTTGGCTGGCCGTCTAGTTCCAAAGCCTCATACCTGTTGTACAATGGCAACTGGGAAGGTGAGGGGGGCCAAGGTTTTCACTTGCCTTTCCGAGGAAGGACCTCTCTCCATTCCCCCTGTCCCTCACATGCCCTCCTTCTGCCTCGTGAGAGGAGGGGAGGGAGTCATGTATTTCTTGTAGAGCCTCTACCTGCTGCCTTTGTCTCAGAGTGTGGCTCCACCAGTCAATCTCGTTTTCACACTCTTTGATCATTCTGAACCTTTCTACCTCCTCCCTCAGTTCAACCACCTGCCTATTGTGTTCAGTTTTGGTCCCTGCTGTGCAAAAAAGCTGTGGACAGGCTGGAGAGGGTCCAGAGAAGGGCCACAAAGATGATCAAAGGACTGGGAAGTCTGCCATGTGAGGAAAGGCTGAGAAAACTGAGTTTGTTCAGCCTTGAGAAGGCTTAGGGGAGACCTCATCACCATGCTCCAGTACTTAAAGGGTGGCTGCAAAGAAGATGGAGACTCCCTTTTTACAAGGAAGCACATGGAAAAATTGAGGGGTAATGGTTACAAGTTACTCCTGGGGACATTCTGATTGGACACAGGAGGAAAATTTTTCACCATGAGAACAATCAGCCACTGGAATAATCTCCCCAGGGAAGTGGTGGATTTCCCAACATTGGACAGTTTTCAGATTTAGCTGGACAGGGTGCTGGGACATCTTGTTAGGCTGTGCTTTTGCCAAGAAAATTTATACCAGATGATCCTTGAGGTCCCTTGCCTGGTTGTCAACAGATCATATCCAAATACCACAATTTCATGTTTGGTTCCATGTAGGTTCCACATACATTCAAAACCCCCAGTGAATACTGCTCTGTAATGAAAAGGAAATCACTGAGGATATTTTCATAGCCAGCTGTTCCCCTCATAAGTTCATTTAAGGTGTTTTCTGCTCCCAGGATGTTGTTAGGAGAAAAAGCTCTTTGCAGTATTGATTCAAATAATTTTGTGCCTTCTGACACTAGGCTGGCAATGAAAAGTAATTGCTTACACCAGTTAATAAAGTGCACAAAATAAAGTATAATCTCAAATTAGGTGATTAGAAAGAATGTCAGGATTTCAGCTAAATAAACTCAGTTCTGTTCTCATGTTTTGAAACAATGAATAAGGCCACCTGCTGTGACGTGTTAGAGGAGGCAAAGGCTTTGGAAGAAATGAAATAGGGTACCGGGCACAGAGATTATGCTAGCTCCACTTCAAAGTTCACTAATTATTTTTCACTTCTGAAGGCATCAGTCTGAAATACATCCTAGCTGGATCCTCATCTGATACTCACTAAAAAGAAACCTTTGGAAGAAAGGAAAGTCAAGAATTTAATGTACTAAGAAATAATTTTGTTTGATTTTGTTATGGCTGGGATATTTATTTATTTCCCTTAATGTTCTGAAAGTCTGTCCTTTTATGTATTTGGTTGGAAACAATACAGAGACTGAATTGTTTATTGTTGTCCTAAAAAGTCATGACCTGCAGAAGAGAGTTATGTTCATTACAGCTTAGTACTGGCAGCCAAAAATTAGGATATCCTGCTCACCTCATGATACCCAATCACATGGTGATGAAGAGCATGTTATCTCCTGGAAAGCAGCTCTGGGAACTGTTTCTGCTCCAAGGTAGTCATGTCAGGGAGCTGTCTGCAGCTCAGCCCTGAGCTTCAGTTACTGCATGCATAACTCTTCCCTCAGTAAGTCTGTATCCTTTTTGAACTATTGATACTTGAAAATAAATCCTCAGATAAGAATAAATAAAACAGGGCAGGGGATGCTCTGATAGAGGGATGAGGCTATGGAGGATCATCAGCAGGGAGGCAACTGGGAGAGAGGAACCTGACAGCGGGGCTACAGCAGCTCTGCAGTGAGTTTCCTCTGGCATTAGCTGCATCGATCTAACCAGAAGTGCTGCAGAGACCTATTTTCCATAAAAACTTGAGAGCATATCCATGGAAATGCACTTCCCCTCCTTTCCCCTCCTCACATGAGGTTCAGGGCTCCCAAATCTTCACAAGGTTTCAGCTCTTTTCCTTATTGCTCTCTTTCAGTTCTGTTGATCATTTCCCTGGCAAGAAAAATAGTATATCTGACTGGCTGTGCTCTTTTTAGCCAATGAACACCTGGGTACAATGAGTGGGAGTGATTCCTTTGAGGTTTCAGGTCTAAAAAAGGAATACAGCGAAGATACTTCAAAGGTAAACATTCGCCAAAGATGTGTTGACTGACTTCCTCTTCATTGTGCTGTTCCTGGTGATGCTATTTTGCAAAAAGAGGACAGAAACTTGACCATGACAAAACAGAAGCTGTGTTTGCCAACCTTTCTTAGACCTCAGAGTTTTAATTTAGCTTCTAGCTTCGGGCAGCAGGCAAGGAATGAAAGCCAGTTAGCACCCAGGCAGCAAAAAGGAAAGAAAAGGTTTAGACTCCAGGGACTAAATGCACCCACAAACAGTTGTCTTCTGACCCTCTGTTTCAGCACTGAGATGTAAATCCATGGATGCATCATAGCAGCTTCTCAGCACATCATGAAGTCAAGGTTGCTAAAGAGTCTCATCTCTAAGCTCCTTGTACATTTGGGCTCTGTGTTACATGAAATAGGAGGCATGTAAAGGTATTTTGTTCCATTTTCCCCTTGCCCTTCCTAGGCTACTTCTCAGTCATCTCCCTTTACTGTGTTACACGTGCTAAAAACTTTTACTTTTTAAAAATACAAGCATGGTTTCTGTTTATTCTTCCAGGTGTGGAAGCCCATGAATGCACTGAAGGGAGAACACGGGGAGTCAAACAAGTGCTCCTGGGGGCAGTAAGCAGTTTGCCTCTCCAATGCATGTTGTGATAAAGGGCCTTCTACACTCACTGACTGAGAGATAATCTGGCTCTTCTAGATTGGACCCCATTGCTTCCACATGGCTGACACCTTGGTTGTGATGATGCTTTCCTGTGGCTAAGGTGAGTTTACCAGTATGGACAGAGCCCTCAGATCCCTTAGGTGAATGAACAGAGGGAGCAGCCCACACAACAGTGTGACTAGGTTGCATCTTCCCCACAACATTGAACTTCAGGGAATTTAAACATAGTGTTTACAACCTGAAACACTGTAGTGATGACAGACTATAAGGATTAGCACACATCAGGTCTATTTCTGTGTTTCTGGGCATCTGTTGAAACACAGATATACAGTTACTGTTACAACAATTTTGTTCGCTGTTATTTCCATCTTAAAATGGAAAAACTTGTCCTATTTCATCTTTGAGTTGGTGTCTCTGAGCATCTCATAAGCTTCAGTCCTGGTACACTGAAGACTTTTGCAGAAAGAGCAGATCTTTAAACAACAGTCAAGGACATGGACTGATCTTAATAAGCTGCTTTTCTGCTTTTCATGTTGTGCTTCCCTGAGAAGCTACTCCATGCCTTCAAAGGCACCCTTCAATCTGTATCTGTTTTTCAAGCCTCCCCCTTATTTTGCTTTTCAGCCGTTGTAGTTAAACACTTTGGAGCAGGTCCCACAGGATGCTAGGCACTGAAACATGCTCCTCTAGTGAATGGCAAGACAGGGTACTGAACACTTGAGTACAACTCTGGGCAAAAGCAATGTGATTTCAGGCTGTTTGGGCATTTTGGCTCTAAGATATGTATTTCATAAAAAGCTGCACAGATTGGAATTTATTTCCTTTCCATTATTCATGTGCACTACAGACATGCTGCCTGAAGGAGGTTTATTGGACAAAACTGATCCCCCCCCAATGTGTACAGCATAGGAACAGTCTCCTGAGTGACAGAGGAATACACAAATAAAGGCTTGGCATTAAGCTCAATTTTCTTTGTTTGTTCACACTAAAATAAAATGTGATGGGCTAAGATGCTTTGGTTTTCTAAACAACAGTTTTAGGGCACTCCGGTGGAACTACTTTTTCTTTTTTATTTTACTTATACTTTTTGTTCTTGTTTTGTTTTGTTGTTTCTCAGTGGAGACACAGATCTCCTTGGCCTGAGCACATAGGAAGCCAAAGAGATTTATAGCTGGACAAGCTAACCCAAAGTAGTGAAAAATACGTATTACTACACCAGTTTCACAAACATGAATGATAGTGGCCTTCCCAGGGCCATGCAGAGTAACCTGAGGCAGGAACAGCTCTTGCTGTTAGATTTCAGACCAGTTCTCACAAGGCATGTGTTGGTTATTTTTAGTCTGATGCATCACATCGTCATCTGGGTCTGCCTCCTGAATATCAGGGAGAACTTCAGGAGAAAATCTTGCAAATCCTGTTGTCAATGAGGTATCAAGGTGTCTGTCTCAGAACCTCTTCTTCTGTTTTTGTTCACAAGCAAGACGCACGTTCTCTTCAAAGCCCACAGTCCACTTAGGGTCTATGCACCAAGGAGGCACAGAAGAGATGTGAAACAAAGCTGGGTGTCGTGGTTCCTAGAGAAATATCTTGCAAACTAGATAGGAGACTTTACAGTAAATTGAACCATAGCTGTTTCAATGCATGGCGAATGCATTTCAATGCATTCTCTTGCACAGAACATGGAGTCTGTCTCTAGCTACAGACAGCACCGTGTCTCTGGGACATGGGTTTGCTAGATCATTTGTAGTTCAGACTAACATCTCTAAATCATGTTGCTTAAAGACAGAGCACATAGTTGCTTTATTAAGTTTTTAAGAGTTATAAACTATTATTAAGTTTCTAAAGAATTTTGAAACTTCCTTAAGTGTCAAACCAGAGAGGTCTCATTTCCTGCAGCTCCCATTAATTTTTTTTCAAAGTGTTTACATTCAGCAGGTCTGAAATCCAGGCCACTTTTATTTAGAAGTCAATTCAGGAGCCTAAGTTTAAGTGCTCACTTAAATTTCATGTCATACAAAAGACAAACCTCTCTTATGAAACCCCCTCGTTGATAGTCACATGAAGCCTGTCCCACCGAAGTAATTTTCTTCTACACAGTGTTACAAAAGGTCCTCCTTTTCTCACTAGAGTTCTATATGAAGGGCAAGCTCAAATGTAAAATATTCCTTTCTCTACGTCAAAGTAAATGTGACAAGACAAGTTATCATTCATCACAGTTCCAGGTAAAAGAAGGTTTTCTTTACTGATGTGAGCATGGGCATCTTGAAACCGCTGGCAGAAATTCCAAATTAGATATTATATTTTCTGCATATATGAATATATGAATAAGTAAACAAACTACTGAAAGTGATTTAGAAAATATTGTTAGCAAGTCAGTAGAGCTGTTGCATACACATAAGGTTTCAGCTGCTTCTCAGCTTCTGAGACTCAAAACTCTGTATGGGCTGTAATCTCTTCATCAATATTTCCACAAACATTATCTGCCCGGTACATTAGCACAGCTTCCTCTTATGGTGAAACACCTGTGTAAAGAGATACCAGGTTTCAGTCTTGCCTGTTCAAAATTTAGTAGCAACAGACAATATGTTCTTATAAGTTGCTAATAAAGTGACTAAATTGTGCTGTCTGTTGTGCACATGAAATTACAGATGCAACTGGATTAAATCTGGTCTGGCTTTACCATCTGCCACATTGAAAATTTAAATTTCCAAATCCAGTTGATCTCTCCTTACTCAGTAAACACTCAGTATTTTTAAGACCTGACACTTGAGTCACACAAACCCTATAGACCAGGCACTCAGCACAACGGGAAGACATAGAAGGTTCAAAGGTGCCAGCAGGCTTGTTGTCTGACCCAGAGATGATCGTGACCTGTTGTTTTAAACTTAGTTGCTGAAGCTTTCCATACATATGGTGAAATGTGTTCATCTGGTTATCATCTGAATCAGATATATTTATCCATTTATTCATGCAAATTCCCCAAATATCAAGTCACTGGATTGGAGCAAAATATTTTAATAATTATAGCTACATGACATCTTTTGCTGATGCAATGGCTGGGCAAAAACTACAAAGAGCATAAAACCAACAAGAACTGAATGCAATACCCATCATCTTCAAAAGTAACTGAAGCTTTTGTTAAGAAAAAACTTTAGAAAATTGGGGTGTGGAAGCAATGCCGAAACTTCAACTAGAATAATTTGGAGTACTTGTGGCAAAAAAAAAAATACATTTCTCATCAGATTAATCTACATGAGTAGCACAGCCTGGGGGAGGGAAGCTTCACCCACAGTAGGAGATAATTAAGTTAGGGATCACTCAAGCATGAGATCATCCAAGAATGCTGAAAGAACTGGTCAATGTCAACCTGAAACCTCTCTCTATTATCTTTGAAAGGTCACAGTCATCAGAGGAGGGTTCTGATGAGGAGGAAAAGGCAGATGTTACATCCATTTTCATGTAGGGCCAGAAGAAGGATCAGGGGATCTATAGGCCAGTCAGCTTAACTTCAGGCCCTGGAGAGGTGAGTCCAGACACAGGATAGACAAAAAGGTAATTTGAACCTCAAGCATTGATTTACCAAGGACAAATCATCCCTGACTGACCTGATTACCACCTTGGCTCTGGATGAGGGAGAGCAGTGGATGTTGTATACATCAACCTTTAAAAGTTCTTTGACAGTTTAGCATAATATGATCAAAGCTGAATTGGTGAAATAAGGCCTGGATAAGTGGGTGATTAATTGTATGGAAAATTGGTAGGACTGTCCCTGCTCAAAGGGTGGTGTTTAGCCATAAGAATTCCATGCAGCAGCCAGTAACTAGTGGCATCCCTCAGGGATTGGTATCAGGGCCCATATAAAATCTTTATCAGTGATCTGGATGAGGGGATGTAGAGTGTTCTCAGAAAATTGGTGGATAAGCTAAGCCCAGGGAAGCCATGTGCCCTGGCAGCAGGGGAGGTCAACTGCACACTGGGCTGCCTTGACAAGAGTGTTGCCAGTGAGTCTGGGGAAGTGATTATTCCTCTCTCTTCTCCCAGTGAGACCACACCTGGAGCACTTGGTCCAGTTTGGGACTCCCCAGTATGAGAAAGACAATGCACACTGGGATGAGTCCACTGGAGGGCACTAGGATAGGCAGGGGCTGCAGCACATGAAGGATAAGGAGAGGTAGGGGAGGTCCCAGCCGTTGTAAGAGCTGGCAATGATGGGAACTCACTGCTCTTCAGTGCTTCTCACAGAAGAGGGAGTCAGACTCTTTCCAGAGGTGCACGTGACAGGACAAGGAGCAGCAGATTCAAGTTGCAGCAAGGGAAGTGACTGTTAGATACTAGGAAAAATAAAAATTTGCTGTAAGAGTGGTCATGCACTGGAACAGGTACCCAGAGACACATTTGTGGAGATATCCTTGGAGATATTCAGACCCTGCCTGGACACCGCCCTGAGCAACCTGATCTAACTTCACATTTGACCCTGTTTTGGGCAGGAGGTTGGGCCAGGTGATCTCCAGAGCTCCCTCTCAAAGGGCAGAATTCTGTGATTTTACATACAGCAGTTCATCAGCTATCCTTCAGGTGTGCAGACATGCAATGCTACACACACCCTGAGACAGCCACACGTCTTACTCAGGTGATGTACATCAATCAGTACCTTACAAATCCTCTATATGTATAGGTGACATTTTCCACAGCAATTAGTTTTATAAACCAGTTGTCTCACATGTGACTGAGAGATTTCACTGAGCAGGCAGCCTTTCTTCCTTTTTCTGTGCTGAAACTCCTCTGATTGTATAAACCAAAACATAGGGGAAACAGGTAGCTAGTGACATGCATATTTTGTCTGATAATAAAATCCAAAATTATCACCATGTTCTTATGTGTAAAATGTGTCAGCACTGTTCTGACACTCTTGTAAATATAAATTACTGTTTCTTGGCCATGCTAGGCAGGAGCAAGAGGTATTCTGATTGTTGCAATTCCTAAATGATAAAGGGGAAGAGTCCTTATGTGTTCTCTGCTTATTCTCTCCTCGTTCTTCATTCTCAGTGGGTAAACAGCTATGATTCATAGTAATCCACAGCAAAGCTACAACTCCTAGACAATAGACCATTACTGTTAGCTTGTGAATACAAGATGACATTACCTCCGAGGACAAGAAGTTGCTGAGGTCTCTGCCTCCATAGTTTTGCTGTGATCATTTTGCAAACAGCTACCCTTGAACTTTTTGCAACCAGGAAAATTATTTACAGAAATCTGTAACTATTTTCCCTCTCATTGTGGTGTGTGTATCAACTGCCTGAAAAACTGCTACCAAAGCATGTTAGAGAATAAAGTACATAGCTTCTTTTTGCTTAAGCACAATGGCAACTTTTAAACCTGATGCACTCCCTGCATGGAGGTGTGCTTCTCTGTATCACACTCATCAATGACCCATAACAGTGCAGGTAACCAGCTGAAAGCAGCAACACAAAATTAATGAGATATTTCAATTGTGCCATTGAATATTCACAAGAAGGCACTTACAGCTTGCCTGCTACCTAAATCTCTTTGAGCTGCATAACCATTTTCTTAGTGTAAGGACTGTGTGACAGCAGAACAGACCGATTAGGCTGTCAATCCCTGTCACTGGAGATTTAGCAACAGCTTCTCAGAGACCATCTGGGTTCAGATTAAACTGGACTAGATGACCTCTAAGGATTCTTTCAATTCTTTACTTCTGTGAGTCTTTGAGAAAATCTAACCAGTTTACAGAAATGGTTTGGTCTAAGTCAGTGGTATAACCCAGGTGGCAATTTTTCTAAATACACAGAAAGAGGGGGCTTTCTGTCCAGTCAACCATCTGTTCTTGTTTCCAGTTTTCTCCATCTTCACTGTTCAATTCCTTGGCTCACTTGCCTGGAGATTTTCTTTTATCTTATGAAGCATCATTTGCATCTGCTCTATTTTATATTATTACTCAAAAACATTTGTTATTGATGTCAAATAGATAGTGTTAGGCAGGTTTACTGCTAAGAGAAATGTCCCCAGTGGTGGTTAGTACATCTCTCTTATATTCTGGGAATTAAATGAAATGTGAGCTCAGGGGGGAATTTTCCCTTGGGTTGGGCTGGGGAATCACCAGGATGTTTCTGGGTTCCCGTTTTGGCAGTGGAAATGACACTGAAAAAATTCCCTTCTGTTTCCTGGAGAGTTCCAGGCGGTGCTCCCAGGGGCTGTAGGCAGGCAGCCTCATGTGAGGGTGCATCCTCCCTAACCAAGACAGCTCTCTAGTACCATGATGTGCTCTAATGAGAGGTGTTTTCCCATACTCTGCTTTCCTCATCTTGACCTGGAAAACAAATTAAAGTTATGGAGGCCAGAAACAGCCCTGCATCCTTCTGCCAGCACCGGGTGGCATTTAGTCTTCCAAGGGGAAGATTTTAAATTAGTGGAAATCTGCTGTAATTAAATTTTCTTTCAATCTGGCTGCATTTTTAGAACAGTAAGCCCCATGCCCTTTCAATACTCCAGTGGACAGCCCCTGACTAACACTCCTGGAATATATCAGAGTCCAGAGAGGTTCAGCAGCAGAAAGCAAATATTCAGTGTGCAGCAACTCTTCCTTATGCATCTGGTAAATACGCAGTAGGATTCAGGGTCCATCCAGTAACCACACATGCCTTGGCCTTTTGACGCCAAGGAACAGGAGAGGAGCAGCGGCAATGGCAGAACTCTAGCAGAGATTTCTTCTTCTCTCTTTCTCTTCTGGGGGGAGTAACCCCGAAGGAGGACTGGGGAGGGAAAGCCAAATTGGAGCTGCCCAAGCTAAGCATTGGAGCTCAGGAGGGGGACGCAGAGGCCTGGCACAGTAAGAGTGGTTGAGCAGGCAAGGGAGCAGGCAGCAGGAAGGGCAGGCTGACAGCTGGCCTGGATTTCAGCAGCTGGTGTACATGGACCAGGCAAGCTGCCTCCAGAAGAGCCCTGCGGATAGTCAGAGTGGCTCACACCTACTGCATAATGCATGCATCCCACCCCAAATGAGTTGTCACAGTTATACAGCAACAGTGATTTTAATTCTTTTGGGCTATTTATTACTGTTGTTTGAAAGCCAAGAAAATGTTTTTTTCTTCTTCAAAAGCATCTCAAAAGTCTGCAGGACTGAGAACACATGTTACAGAAAATTAATTGTGGGCATTTTCCATGGCCTGTTGGTTGAGTCTGTGTGAGTTACTTGTCTTTTTTTTCCTCTCATGCTCTACGTGTTTAGATTCTGGGCTCTTTCTACCAGGGGTTCATCCACCTGCTGTGATGTTGCCAGGCTAACCCTACAGAGCATCTTATTACAAGAAAAATTCTCCTCCTCTTCCCTCTTACCATTACTACCAAGATGTATGGACCCTTTGCACTAGGAATCTGGAGAGTTCTTGTCTGGTCCTCAGCCTGCCACTGGTGACAAGGGTGATTTAACTTGTGTCAGACACATGCAGACCTCTAGCAGAAATCTTGACCTGCATGTGTTCAGTGCTGCCTGGTGCAGAACAGGGAAAATACTGGTGAAGGCAGGAGTACGTTAGGTGGAAGCATTTCTGTGTGTATGGGGGGGCATTACTGGGTCCTGAGGGCAAGTCACCCCATGTAAGCAATCAGGTGGAGACATGTGGTGCAGAACAACATCTCTCCTCTAAGAGCCTGGACAGAGGCAGCGGCATGAGGCAGGAATGGTCCCCTGGCATGCTCCTGTGGAAGGCAGATAAAACCATTGTAGCAGGACCTGTTTGGGGGACAAAGGAGGAGAGTGGGGGAACTGTGATCCTGGTTTGGGATGGTAGATAGCATGGTAAGATAGCAGGGAAGGTGTGACTTGCTAGAGGAGATGGAAAGATAAAGTTTCTGGCAGATGCTTCCTCCTCTGCCTGCCATGGAGTTAGTTTATTATTAATACTTAGAACCTTTCTGTTTAATTAAAAGGTAGCTAGAGCTTAAGGCATACCACCTCCTGGTCACACACAAAGAGCAGCAGCCTTGCACAGAGTCAGAGGGCAGGGCTGCTGCTGAGGGCATTGCCATAGCAAGCAGAGATGCTTTAAGGACTAATGCAGACTGATCTCTTTGGAAACAGCATCCAGACTGATTGGAATTGATGTCAGCACAGTAGATGCTCTTACCCCTAAGATAATTAAAATTGATGAAACTGTGGGTAATTTTCTAGGGAAATCATCAACATTCAAGAACATGACGTTATTAAAAGAAGATGCTCTTAAAGCCCTTATGAGTGCACTGAATCAAGAAGACACACTTCTGTGGAGGAATTGTACTTTTAGAAAAGAGTTCCTGCATTAAACATTAACAAAATTGGAATGACCAAACAATGACTTGCTGTGGCAAGTTCTGATTCAGCTATCAGAACACAGTTGTCACGCTGAATGAGTGAACCCATGTGGGCCCAGGAGCTTCCCTGTGGCTAATGCCACTGCCCTTGTGCACCTGGACATAAGTGAGTCTTAGAGGGAAATAGGGACTTTTGGTCAGCGGAGGTCACATTTTTGCTCTCCCCAGAGCTTCCAGGCTCTGTGCCCAGCTCTGCTGAGGGAAGTCCAGACAATGAGCCCTGCTCAGGCAGGGCTTCTCCTGTTTGCTATCATCCCTGTGTCCATTTTAGGATGTAAGACCTGGATGGATTGCACCTACCCTGTGGGGTGTGGCAGTAGTTTGGGGAAAGCCTGGCTCCCCTCTGCCTCCCATGCCTGCATTTCCCAAGGGAATCAAGGTGCTTTGCATGGACAGACAGCACTTCCTGACCATGTCTCACCTGAAGGCCACAGCTGTTAGATCTGTCACTTCTGAAACAAAGCACCACATGCAGCCTGCCTGTAGGGAACAGTCCCAGGTGTGTTCTGGCTCCTGAGCTGTGCACAAAACATGCCTGGAGAGATGGATGAGGGACTGGCAACTGCAGTGCTGGATGTAACCACATCCTGGGAATTTCACTATCACGGCCATGTTCCAAGTGCCAAGGTTCAACAAGATGCTAGGTGGTACTGGAACACACACACTGGTCTGGGTGTCCAGCAGCGACTCTTGTGCTGTCCCGAAATCAGGGTGAAGCTGAGGGATGGAGGGGGCTTCACTGAGTTTGCTGAGCCCTGGTGCACCACCAGCATTCCAAATGAGCTTCTTTCCAGCACATCAGCAAGTCCCAGCTGACTCATGCCTAGAAAAGATTCTTAATAATATAAAGAGTAATCTGGAAGGCATAAATTTTGTGTGGCTTTAGTATTCTCAATATTGTATTTCAACCATGATAGGTAGGCAGGCGAGACAGTATCTATGATTTAGATTTGTAATTGTTAGTGCAAAATAGAGGCTTCCAGGAAAGTTGGAAATCATTGCCAAATGTAAGAGCTTCTGAGAGATGGAAGTGTACTTGCTGGGAAGAGACAAGCTCCCACCTCACTGATTCTGCTGCAAGGAGAGGAAGGTAGTTATGGCACGGGGTTAGACAGGTGAAACATCACGGACAGCCCTTCAGCCCTTCTGAGTCTCAGCGCTTAGGGAACTGTGAGTCGAAACATCAACTTTCCACCATCTGGCCTCTGCTGTAACAGCTGGGGCTGCTTCCAGGCTGAGGGTGGAGGTGGCATGGGTCCCAGCTATGGCTGCTCTCGAGGTGAGACAAAGAGCAGGGCTGGCTCCCTGCGGGCATCACTGCTTGCTGTGGAGCTGTGGTAGTTTCCAGGTGACTGTAAACTGAGAGGCTGTGAGAGAGGATGACCTCAACGTACCCACTGCTGCACCTCTGGGTCCATTGCATGGCTGCCATCTTTCATCTCTATTTCACGTTGCTTTGTGAAACAGTGAAGTTTTCACTGAAGTCCCTCACCAACAAGGGCTGGTTGTTTTTACAAGGAGATGCTTCATGTTGGGAAGCTCTGAAAGCCTAGATCCTATTGCTGAAGTGTGACTGAAAGGTTGGCTGATTGGATATGAAACAGCTGGGTCTGGTGACTGACCCTTGATGAAAGACAATGCAGGCGCGTGAGGTGACTAAAATATATATTTGGAGACCTCATCGCCCTCTACAACTACCTCAAAGGAGGTTGCAGAGAGCTGGGGATGAGCCTCTTTAACCAAGTAATAAGCGATAGGACAAGAGGGAATGGCCTCAAGTTGCACCAGGGAAGGTTTAGACTGGATATTAGGAAGTATTTCTTTACGGATCAGGTTGTTAGGCATTGGAATGGGCTGCCCAGGGAGGTGGTGGAGTCCCCATCCCTGGAGCTATTTAAGAGTAGGGTCGACATAGCACTTAGGGATATGGTGTAGTTGGGATCTGTCAGTGCTAGGCTAACGGTTGGACTGATGTTCTTCAAGGTCCTTTCCAACCTAGATGATTCTGTGATTCTATATACAACAAGTTGTTCCTGATGAAAATACCTATTTGTATATAAAAAGCAGTATGAACA
Source organism: Strix uralensis (assembly GCF_047716275.1). NCBI lineage: Eukaryota > Metazoa > Chordata > Aves > Strigiformes > Strigidae > Strix > Strix uralensis. The sequence goes on along the minus strand of NC_133972.1, from coordinate 43,411,794 downwards.
TTGATGCAGTTATGATGCATACGCACATTTAACTACTCAGAAAAGAAGGATCAATATCTAGGAAGAATATACACACATTATTTAAAGTATTAAAAATGTAGTGGAAATACAGAAAAGTCCCAAGGCTGTATGTCTGCATGGGGTTAAGGGCAACTACATAGGAAAACATAAAAGCCATGTAACAATAATAGATAGAAGGATCCGTGCAGAGAATGAAAATAATAAAGAAAAGAGAAAAAAAGTCTTTTCTTCTGCTTTATTTAACTTTCAGTCAGAACTCAAGGGTTTGCAGAGGTACATCCATAATTCACAGCTCATGAGGATTGTTCAGGAAAGTTTTTGTCTGCTTCTTGAGCAGGAAATGTGATGATGCCAGTATGGGCTTACAAATAAGCTGATCAGAACCACTTTCTAGTTTCCAGTCTGTTTCACGTGGACACAGCTTTTCCAAACTCTAATGAATATTAGCTATTTTGAGAGATGCTGTTCTGCATTTTGTATTCCACTCAAAGAAATTCTTGAATGAATAGTTTAAAGCAGCAGTACAGAATGGCTGCTCAGAAAAAGCACTTGAACATGTATTTCCTATTCAACTTTTGCTGTTGTCAGATTTGATCATCTTTAATTTTTCCAATACCCACACAAGTTATTTTTATTATGTGTATTGGGTTTGTATGGTAAGGTTTTGATAGTGCAGGGGCTGCAGAGGTGGCTTCTGTGAGAAGTTCTTAGAAGCTTCCCTATGCCAGCTAGCTCCAAGATCAACCCACTGCTAGCCAAGGCTGAGCCCATCAGTGATAGTGGTAACGCCTCTGGGATAACATATTTAAGAATGGGAAAAAAAAAATCCCTGCACAACAGCAATTGCAGCCAGGAGAGAGGAGTGAGAATATGTGAGAGCAAAAACTCTGCAGACAGCAAGGCCAGAGAAGAAAGAGGGGGAGGACGTGCTCCAGGCACTGGAGCAGATATTCCCCTGCAGCCCATGGTGAAGACCCTGGTGAGGCAGGCTGTGACTCTGCAGCCCATGGAATTTAATGGTGGAGCAGATCTCCATGGAGGACCCCACACCAGAGCAGGTGGATGCCCAAAGAAGGCTGTGACCCTATAGGAAACCGGTGCTGGAGCAGGTTTGTTGGAAGGACTTGTGACCCTGTGGGGGACCCATGCTGGAGCAGTCTGTTCCTGAAGAACTGCACCCTGTGGAAGGGACCCGCGCTGGAACAATTTGAGAAGAACTGCAGCCTGTGAAAAGGACTCAACATTGGAGAAGTTCATGGAGGACTGTCTCCTGTGTGAGGGACCCCATGCTGCAGCAGAGGAAGAGTGTGAGGAGTCGCTCCCCAAGGAGGAAGGAATGGCAGAGACAATGTGTGATGAACTGACCGCAACCCCCACTCCCCATCCCCCTGTGCTGCTGGTGGGGAGAGGTAGAGAAAACTGGGAGTGAAGTTAAGCCCAGAAAGGAGGGAGGGGTGGGGGGAAGGTGTTTTTAAGATTTGGTTTTATTTTTTATATCCTACTCTGATTTGATTGGTAATAAATTAAACTAATTTCCCCAAGTCAAGTCTGTTTTTCCCATGATGGTGATTGCTGAGTGATCTCCCTGCCCTTATCTCAATCCATGAGCCTTTTGTTATATTTTCTCTCCCCTGTCCAACTGAAGAGGGGAGTGATGGTGCAGCTTTGGAGGGCACCTGGCATCCAACCAAGATCAACCTACCACATTGTGTTTGCACAAAACATCCTTAGGATTAGCTGCAACTAGTATTTTGATCTTGGCTGCCTGAATGATCAGTGGAGGAGGAAGAGTAATTCATCCTATCCAAAGTACGATGATCTGCTTTGTGAAAATACCTGTCTCCCTCCCCAGGCCAGATGAGAGGACTGCCCTCCCCTCAGCGATGATTGGGTGCGATGGCTCCGGGCTGGCAGAAGCAGCTCTGCCAGTGGTCCTGAAGGCAGGATCACCCAGCACATCTGTGCTCAGCACCAGCGCCTGTCCTCAAGGTGTGTGGGACAACTGTCACAGAGTTATTTGCAGATACCCTGCCACTGTCCTCATGATGGATTTACGTGCCTACTGAGGTAATAGAAATTCAAGGAACCAGTGATTCAGACAGCCTGCTAGTCAGAGCAGCCACACTGCGCTTCCCAGTATGATAGCCTTAGCTGCTAAACAAAAGAAAGAGCTTAACTTCTTTTAAGCCCTAGATTCTAAACAATCCACTCCCTCACAACATTAGGTTTCAGGCTAAACTTCATTGCATCTGTCAAGGGATATTCTCACTGCTCACCATGCCAGCACCATCAAACAAAATACTTCTCAATTTCTAGTTGATATATAGAATAATTCATGGCATATAGGCTTATACACTATTATTTTGATGACATTCTCAGTGTTATTTGCTGTCAGATTACACAGAGTCCAATTAAAGTTTTTCAAGGTTTATTTCTGACCAGTCACTCACCAGCCACTTTTGAAAGATCACGGGTTCTCTTTGGCATGCAGTCAGACACAACTTGCTTTATCACTTGTATCAAAACTGCTCTCTCCTATGAAGGCACAAGAAATAATATATGTGAATTAGACTTTCTAGCTGTTTACCTCCTTGCTCACATAGCTTGCTGAACAGGGTACCAAGTTTTGAGGTTGTCATCAGCTCAGGGACAGCTGCAAAGAACCACCCCCCCTGCCATTTATCTTATGTATTCACTTTTACATATGCATATTCCAGGCAATTCCTAATACTTATTTAATTACATAAAAGTTTGTCATTCTTGTAACTGAGATTACTTGGATCAATCCCTTACACATATGCAAAACTGGCATCACACTCCAAGGAAGGAAGCTAACATCTCTCATACTGTATGCCCCAGCTAACTAGAGCTGGTAAAAGGGTTCTGCCCATAATTCAGTCACTTAAGTCAAACTGACAACTTCTTAAATAAATAGACCTTGTAGGGCTTTACTTTCCCATGTTTGCATTTCTTCAAAGTTAAACATTGCTTGATAATACCAGCTATATGTATCTGTGGGCTAAAAAATGTTCAGTATTGCACAGGGACTAATTGAAAGAACTAATAGCTTAATAACTAATAGTTTATGAAAAGACTATGCCCTAAGGCCTTTGTTGAGGTAGCACATGCCTGATAGGGGTAGGCAAGGATATTTGGAAGAAGACTGTTCAGATTTCAACCAATATCCAGACAAAGATCTGGATGTGATGCCTTATGTAGGATCTTCCAGGCCCTCTCCATTCCCATACACTGAGAGCAGGACCAGCCCTGCTGCAATACTGACAACAGCTTCCTGAGATTCATCTGATCTCATCTGTGATGGGTGATGCTGTGGAAAGCAGGCAAACCCTGCCACCTTTTTACACTTAGCAGAGCCACACTGCTGCAGGTAGACACTTTCTCCATCCCTGTTGAGGGAAGTCTGGTGTTATCCTTGGGAGACGCCTTGGTGGGGATGTACTGCTAGCTGGGGACAGTGAACAGCATCCTATGACAAAAACATAGAAGCCAGACAGAGCCTTTCTAAGGGAATCCGTCCAAACAATTTCTACATTTCCTTCTTGCCATTCCTCTAAGTTCTGGTATGAAATTACAATAAGAGATGTACGATTTATCTAATTTTTTTTTTCCAGATGGATTTCTAAAGAGCATTCTGAAGCAGGTCTTTCACTTTCCTGCATTGACTCATATGCCTACACTTATTCATTAACTAGTTTCAGTGATGTAATGAGCATCATAGCTACAACATGAAAACCATAAACCAAATAGTTTATTTCCCCATGATTAGATATTTGTGTCCCTTGAAGATCATTTTATCATTGAAAATCAACTTCTGTTAACTCTTCTGTCAAAGGAATGTTTGCTCTCAAAACATCTACATCTTTGTGAATAGGTTTGACATAAACATGCAAACTAATGTTAAATGTTATTTGAAAAAGAAAAAACAACATGAGCCAGGTTCTCTGCTGATATAAATCCATGTTGCTCATTCACTTCCATTATTTATATTCTCTCCTGTGGTTTCCAAACTACTCTGTCAACACATTACTGTGTTTAGAGGTTTTATGGTCACTACAATTGTGTGAGTACATCCAGTTGTCTCCTGTGTAGGCCTTTATCTGCTGTTTAGTACATTTTCAGTCATCCTTGTGTTTTCTTCTTTGTTGATGCTTGTGTTTGGGAGGAGCTCCTTCTGAATAACTGCAGAGTCACTTTTTTCTTTTCCATGGAAGGTCCTCCTGGATTAGGAGTTTTTCATAGTCATGAAGAACATACAACACCAGGATTTCCTGTGCAGGGATATCCGTGTCTTCCATGGTGATTAGAACTGCCCACTGTTCTTTTGTAGTATCTGTAGCTGCATGTTGCCTCATGTCTAATGATTTGGTAGCACTTTCAAGGAACTGGGATTGATATTTTCTTCAGCTGTTATGCACAGACGGTCCTAAATTGCCATTTCTAAATGCTACAGTGATATGAATAATGCGTATTATGAATAAGCTATTAAGACTTTTAAGCTTGCCCCAGTCACTGTACATAATACCCACTAACATGAATGAAATTACAAACATGATGATTCCCTAGCAATAGAGTGCTAAGAAACAGCTATTGACTTGGTTAAGATATTTTTTTCTCCTATCTTAATATTATTAAGTGTGAAATACTGCACCCACAAATAGCTACGCTTCTCCACTGCCAGTTTTATTCCAGTGTGAGAATTTACTCTTCAGGTTTCCTGTTCCTGCTTCTTGGTTAAATGTCTTCATTTACATAATCACTTTTCCAACTCCAAAGACATTTTGACTATTGCAAATATTTTTAAAACTGAAAACTTATTGTTGAAGACTATTTTTAACAGTCAGGCCATCAGTAGATTTTTAACAACCTTCAGTGCAAAAAAAAAAGAAAAAAAAGAAGAAAGGAAAAAATAAAATAACACTGTAAAAAGCACAGAAACAACAATTATGTTTTAATAATGCAATGCTAGTCACATGCTATAAAGAAGAAAAGTGAAAATGAACACGCATCATACTTTTTCTGCCTACAATTCATTTTAGCTGGACCGATACGAAAAATCAATCTTGGCAGAAACACCCGAGGTCAAAGGTTCCCCAATTTAAAGGCAGACATTACGTGACTGAAAAATATATTCCAGCTTTTGTCTATGTAATGCTACTTCTGCTGTCCTTAAGCTAAATAAAAATTAGGTAAATGAACAACATTTTTAGAAACTAATGCTATCTCAGACAGGACATAATTTTAACTCTTAATGAAATAGTTCATCATTTCTCACCAGCAAAAACCCTTAAGACTTAATCAGAGAAATACATGTCCAATAGTCTAATAATTTCTCAGTGTGCATGATATATATGGACCGGTAAAGTTGCTTTACTTCTTTAATATTTCCAGTCAAAGGGCAGTTTTTCCTTTAAAAACAAACCTTCAGAAAAAGAGAGGGAAAGAAAAAAGAATGATTTGCCAACTGTTCCACTTTTTCTGTCTCTACAACACAAGTTTTACAGCTATCACATTCTCCAATGGCATTCACTTGGACAGATTTTAATACATGTTCTGATAAAAAGAGTCAGAGAGGGATTAGACCATTTTCAGGAAAAAAAAAATAGCAAAGAAATACTGTGGAGACACAGAGAAATCAAAAAATCAAATAACTGTAGTTTCACATTAAATGACTAGAGTCTTTTTGAATAAAGTAATTATATATGATTTCCTTACTTTTAACGCAATATTTAACCCTGATGTTGATAGCTGACCTAGTGCATTATTATCCTATTTGTTAATCAAGTGTAAACAATGTTAGGTTTCATGGGTCTCTTTTGCCTAGTCTAGCACTGAAGTATATTTTTTGCCTATGGTAACAGCTACTAAAATATCGGTAGTTCCATATTGTGAGAAATTGTTCAGATGGATTTGCCACCATGATTCAACTCTTCCCTAATAAAAAAATCATCTTTCTTCTAGAATTACAGATATTCTGAGTGTCGGAATCCTTTCCAATTAGAGTGGTGTGTAGATTACACAATAAATCCTTTACTACCTATACATCACATTTCCTTGGCTGCCTTCTCTGACAGCCTACAATGCTTCCCCAAGACCCATCATTCTGGACAAACATTTTTTTTGGATTTTGCTTTTAGCTGTGTTTTTTGGTGGATCCTCTTCTAGCTGACGATGAGCCAGCAATGGTCCCTTGCAGCAAAGAAATCCAATAACATCCTCACTTGTGTTAGGCAAAGCATTGCCAGCAGGTCAAGGGTGGTGATCCTTCCCCTCTACTCAGCACTGGTGAGACACATCTGGAGTGCTGGGTCCAGTTCTGGGCTCCCCAGTACAATAGCACCATGGGAATGCTTCAGTGAGTCCAGCAAAGGGCCATGGAGATGATTAAGGGAGTGGTGCATCTGTCATATGAGAAGAGACTGAGAGAGCTGGGGCTGCTCAGCCTGCAGAAGAGAAGGCTCGGGGGATCTTATCAACACGTATAAATAACTGATAAGAGGATGTAAGGAAGATGGACCCAGACTCTTCTTGGTAGTGCCCAGTGACAGGCCAAGAGGCAATGGGTACAAACCAAAATACAGGAAATTCCATTTAAACTAAGAAAAATATTTTTCACTCTAGGGGTGTTGGGTGAAGATCTCCATCCTTGGAGATATTCAAAACGCCACTGGATACAGCTCTGAGCAATCTTCTGCAGCCAGCAGCACTTTGACTTAAACTTCTTAGGATGACACTGATAAAGCTTGCAATGATCTGGAACTGCAAGAAAACCCAACAAACCTCAGTCTTCATTGCCTTTAGGTACAGCAGTATTTTGTCCAGATTTTGTCAAATATGAACATAAAGAGCAGCTGCACTAACTAGGTTAAGGTCTAGTTAACCCAGAGTCAAACACTGGCCAAAAAAGGATGTGCAGAGAACAGTATAACAGCAGAACTAGCATACAGTACATCTACCATCTACTAAAGTGTATCTACTTTCCCACAATACCAATTTCCAACAGCTGGTTGCTCAGTGACTTCCTGTTTTGTATTTAAGAGAAGTCCATAGATTTCTTGTCAGCTAACTTCTATAGTTGCCACTTCAGCTCCACTCAACTTTTAGCATCTAGAACCTCCTGTGGCAAGGGGTCCCACAAGTTAACAAAGCATGATGTAAGATGCTTAACTAAACAATCACCTCTGGGAATTGGAGCACATTTAACAGTAACAAGAGAGTGAGTAACCCAGTGATTGCTGAACGGAGATTCTTTCTTAGCCCTATCAAATATGAGTGTCAATGCACTTATGATGTATTATGGTTTCATCTGGGTTTATGAAAGGCAGGTCCTGCTTGACAAACCTGATCTTCTATGACAGGGTGACCTGCTTATTGGATGAGGAAAAGGCTGTGGATGTAGTTTACCTTGACTTCAGTAAGGCCTTTGACACTTGTTTCCCACAGCATTCTCCTGGCGAAACTGACTGCTCGAGGCTTGGATGATCGCACACTTTGCTGGGTAAAAAACTGGCTGGATGGACGGGCCCAAAGAGTTGTGGTGAACGGAGTTAAATCCGGTTGGCGGCCGGTCACGAGCAGTGTTTCCCAGGGCTCGGTTTTGGGGCCACTCCTGTTTAACATCTTTATTGATGATCTAGACGAAGGGATCGAGTGCACCCTCAGTAAGTTTGCAGATGACACCAAGTTGGGTGGGAGTGTTGATCTGCTGGAGGGTAGGGAGGCTCTGCAGAGAGACCTGGACAGGCTGGAGGGAGGGCTAAGGCCAACTGTAGGAGTTTCAATAAGGCCAAATGCCGGGTGCTGCACTTTGACCACAACAACCCCCAGCAGCGCTACAGACTTGGGGAGGAGTGGCTGGAGAGCTGCCAGTCAGAGAGGGACCTGGGGGTGTGGATTGACAGCCAGCTGAACATGAGCCAGCAGTGTGTCCAGGTGGCCAAGAAGGCCAATGGCATCCTGGCTTGTATCAGAAATAGCGTGGCCAGCAGGGACAGGGAAGTGATCTTGCCCCTGTACTCGACACTGGTGAGGCCGCACCTTGATTCCTGTGTTCTGTTTTGGGCCCCTCACTGCAAAAAGGACATTGAATGACTCAAGCGTGTCCAGAGAAGGGCAACGAATCTGGTGAAGGGTCTGGAGCACATGTCGTACAAGGAGTGGCTGAGGGAACTGGGGTTGTTTAGTCTGGAGAAGAGGAGGCTGAGGGGAGACCTCATCGCCCTCTACAACTACCTGAAAGGAGGTTGCAGAGAGCTGGGGATGAGTCTCTTTAACCAAGTAGTAAGTGATAGGACAAGAAGTAATGGCCTCAAGTTGCACCAGGGAAGGTTTAGACTGGATATTAGGAAGCATTTCTTTACAGAATGGGTCGTTAGGCGTTGGAATGGGCTGCCCAGGGAGGTGGTGGAGTCCCCATCCCTGGAGGTATTTAAGAGTCGCGTTGACATAGCACTTAGGGATATGGTGTAGTTGAGAACTGTCAATGTTAGGATAATGGTTGGACTGGATGATCTTCAAGGTCTTTTCCAACCTAGACGATTCTGTGATTCTGTGATCTTCTGTTTACTCTCTCTTTCTTGCTTCATCTCTCTGTTCTTCATTATACCAGTCCTCTTTCAAGTTTGTTTGTTTTTCTGTTCCACTTTTTCTTCTGATTCCTCCTTGTATTTTTACAATAAGAAGATAATTTTCAAATAATAATAGCTATTGAATTATAATTTTCAGTTCATGTGTCCAAAATTTCATTCAAAATGAGGCAGAGGATGACTCATCAAAACATCTGGCATGTTCTTTCTCCTTCTTTTGTTTTCCTTATTTGATGGATTTATTCCAAAAATGACCTCGGATTTAGAGGCCTCCAATTGAATGGAAACTTCACTGTAGTAACAAATACTATACTGAGTTGCATTAGCAAGAACTTTTTTGCAAATAAGAGGAAATAAGGAGAAAAATAAAAATAATTATTGTATAGTTACTTGTTATTATTACCACCCTATTTGTTGCATCTAAACCATGTTAAGCTTTGTCTAACAGATACATCTGGCTATCTTCAGGTGACATTCATCCTGGCTCTCATTCAGTGTGTACCAGTGGTTCGGTACTGTTTGTCAAGTAGTCAGCCTGACATAATACTGTATGTCAGTCTTTCACTTTGTGCCTCTTTGAATGCATGTCCTAAAAATCAGATTGACTCAATTGGAATAAAAAATATTCTGGAGTAGACAATGAAAACAATGGCCACTTGTTTGTCCAATATCATTATAGAATTTAACATGCACAGTGCTCCCAAGGCATAATTAGCTTACTGAAAATCCTTATTTCTACAGATAGAAAATGCCAGAACTAACCCCACAGATGTGTAACTGTGGCTCTGATATACTAGTCAGAGAAATTAAAACTGATGAGTTTGCTGAAGGTTTCCATTAAAATAATGAAAAAGTGATTTCAACCCCACCAACTGCCGTGGGAGAAAGGCTCCTATGGGATCTGAAGGATTTATGGTGATCTGCAGACATTGCTCAGATATTTGCTTTTTGGTTCTTTGTGGCAATTACATATACATATTAAGGTTCATGCTTTTGAGATGTCTTTCCAGAGGTAGAAAATACGATGATTTTAAACAGTATGGACTATACTATAACTATTCCAGTGAGATTTTGTCAGACAGGTGAAATAATTCAGGAAGGCAGCCTTTAGTTAGAGCTTGATGATAGCCCCTCAGAGTTTGGAGGGCCCACAGTCTGGGGAGAGCAGGGGCAAAGCACCTCCAAACCCAGGAGCACTGGGTCTTCAACACCAGGGATCTGAAATTATGTGAAATCAGGCCATCTCAGACAGAGGCATTTACCATGCCTGATTTCCCTTCAAAGTGCCCTTCCCAAATCCACCCTACTCCCATCTGAGACACTGCCATTCTTGCCTTTCTATCTGCAGAGTTGAAGAGGCTGAGCTAGCTGTGCTTGTGAGACTGCTGAGGCTAAAATCAAAGTAGCTACTTTAATGAACTGAAATGATGAATGTGAATTGCATTTGTCACCTTAGCTTTCTGTTATTTGACTTCTGTTTATGTATGTGTGGCTGAGCAGTTAATTTTCAATTCAAGATGCAGAGCTTTTCTTCCACGTTGAAGAAGAAAACTACTGATGAAGTTGCTAACTTGGACTTACTTGAAAGAGCCTGTAACAGCTTGTGAAACTATCAGGCACCTGTGAGTAGAATCTGCAAAAACGTAGGAAAACTTTGCAGTTGCATCTTGGAAAGAAAAGCATACTCTCTCTGCTTTGGAGAGATGGGGACATCAAAACCACAGCAGTTCCAGTGGGTGTAATGAAACACCCCAGGGGATTATCTGTATGACTTGACACCTAGAGGAAATGCTGGATAATTGCCACCCACAATTTTGAAACGATGGATGACTAACAAACTCAACTGCCAGTCAAGGAGACAGTTTAGTGGGAAGGATGATTCATATGAGAACAATATCACTTTCTCTTCTTCTTTTTTAAAATTTTTTTGCCTACCTACAGAAGTGGTAAAAACCAGGCAAAATAGTCACTAGTAGCTGAACCAACCACGAGTTATAAATGGTCATTCCAGTCTTTTTTGGTAGCTACTGATTGTTTACGCTCTTACTGGAAAGCACAGAAGCTTTTCGAGTCCTTGGGTAAGAGTAACAAAACCACAGCGCAAATACAGTGAGCGATGTGATTCCATGGTGTCTGTATTTTGCTGGGTTTGGTAAGGACCCATATGATTTTAGGACAGCCACATGTTTCCCACTATGTAACTTTATCTCACATGGTGGAGTCTGCTCAGGTCACAACTCCTTGTCATGTCTAGCCAGGATGAAACACTGTCGTTTTGAAGAAGCCACTTCTGTGGTAAGTATGCAACAGCTACACCAACCACTGTAGCTAAAACTGGAGTAAACTACCTATTCAGGTTTTGAATAGCCTCCAAACTGCATGTAAGAGCCCTCAACAAAGGACCACAAGTGTGGCTTGTCCATGCAGGCAGTCCCCTGCCTAATATTTTCCAGGAGTCATGTTGATTCACATTGTCAACCTGAAGAAACACTACTTTTGTAAAAAATTTTAATTTTCATGCCTGTGCCATGAACTGTTTCATTCAATATCAGCTTTGCCAATATTTCTAAATATTGGGGTCAAAAGCTGGAAACCTATATCCATGCTGAGACACTGCAGAAATTACAGTCTCTGCTGCTGAGAGGAGTTTCACTCAAAAAATCAAGCCATTTTTAAAAGGTAAGAAAAATTCCCCCAGCTTTAACAATCTGCAAGTGAGGTGTCTAATCTAAGCTAATTGTCCAGGTGGGAGGAGCTGACTCTTGAGGTGCCCGTTTCTGTCTTGACTATAAAGAGAGCTTGTGTGACAAACTACATTAACCACCTAACTTGTAGCAGAGAGAAAACCCACTCACTCTATCTACCTTATAGACATGGGGATGCTTGGGGGATGCATTTTAAAGTGTTGACTGCTGCATTTGGCTGCAGTTAGGCAATAATGGACAATAGTATGTTTTAAGCCATTTGCAGTGATGTATCATGTTGAAGCAACAATATTCCCTCTGGTTTGTGGTCACAGACACAAGATTAGCTGTATCTTTGACTCTTCTTGCAATCTCATTTGGAGTATCATTTTCAAGTGAGGAACCCTGTCATGTCCTGCTCAGAGGAGGGAGACAAGTGACTCAGATTCATAAATTCCCAATGGAGTGGACGATGGTGAGACAAGTCTCAAAGTCCAAACGTTTATTAACTTCCCACAATGTACTAATTGGATACATGATAACTGGCTAAGTATATAACGAGTTGTGGCAAGCAATACAGTACGCCTTGCATTTCTTAGTGGTAGTGAAGGAAAAGAGGAAAAAGGAAAGGAGGGAGATGGAGAGAACAGAGGAATAAAGATCACCTGTCTGGGTTCCTGCATCGATCCCACCAGTGAGGGTTCCAGGAGGCATCCACCTTCTTCGCTTCACTCTCCAGACCCACCCCCCCTTTCTCCACCCCTCGATTTATACACACTTTCCTTGGGTCCATCCTCTAGGTCAAGCCACATACCTATGTAACCCATGTATGGGGAGGGGTAAGGTGTTTCATGGGATGATGTAATTAGCATGATCATGTTAGCCTTCGTTAGCATATTGAGGGGTGTTAACTTTAATATACATTTCGTGGATAATGAAGCAAAGTTCATTCATGGGACAGATGGCCCTTGAAATTTGACCAGGTGCACCAGAGCAGAACAATCCTGTCTTCACAGGGCTCCCCCCTCCAGCTGCATCTTGTGTTATTCGGGTAGCCTTATCAGCTTCGACCTCCACACTATCCACCCTGTGACTATAGTTTCTTAATTCGCGAGTGTTTGAGACATTCCTTAGCTCGGAGGGCCTCCACTCCCCCGGTAACCTTTATCTCTTTGTCAGGCTGTTTTTCTCAGTCCTTGTTTCTTGTAGGCCTGTTTCTTTCAGGACCTGTTTTTACAAGTCGTCTCTCACAAGCTCCCACCTACCCTTCTAGCAACACAGGGTCAAAAGCTGATCCTGTGTTAGCACACAGAGGCAAGCTTGATGCTCGTAAGACACTTTTGTTTAGAAGCCATGGTCAATAAAAATTGCTGTGAGACAATAAAAAATGCTGTAATATAAGGAGTACATTCAAAAGGCTCTACGCATCACCAAAGAATATTAAAGTAGGAAAGGGCCTACACAACTCTTTGTTTTACCTAACTCATATCCTTAAGATTTATGTAGGTCCTACTTTTTCCAGGTATTATCAGTCATGGGACACAAGGTTCTGCTTGTTTTCTTGCCGATTCTCTGCCCATCACCTGCTAGTCTCTAGGATAGAGGTTTTCTTGGTATCTGTGAAAGTGTTAGGTTTACAGTTGGACTTGATGATCTTAGGGGTCTTCTCCAACCTAAATGATTCTACGATTCTATGATTCTATCCTCATGCTTTGATCCATACAACAGAAAAAATATTATACCCATGTTAAAGACAGTATTTCAGAGGCCCTAACACCTGTGAGCTCAGCTAAGCATCACATTCCAGAGTATTCTTAGAACTACATAAGACTGACTTAATTCTTAAATGCCCTTTAGTACACCACAGATTCAGAGGAAAAAAGCCCATCATATGATATAATTATTACTGATATCTCCTACAGATTTTATTATGTTTTTTCCTATTCTCTGATCCCAAATTCCTGTATTTACTACCCTTCCTCCAAGTGAAATATGCAATCATCTCATAATTCAATGAGGGGATGTGATTTGAATGGGAGTCTGAGAACTTCATTTCTACTGAATTTTGATTATTTCTGGTACACAACCAGATGCACACAACCTGTTATTGAATATATACACTCTATTAATTTCCCTCTGCCAAAATTCTTTGCATCACACTCAGAAACAAGAAATCAACTTTTCAAATAGGAAAGTGGGTCTGTTAAATAGATGTTTTAATTTTAATTTTGTTGAAAATCTCTGAAGAACTACAGGAAGTGAAACAGTCAGCACTATGAGATATAAAGAATTTTATTCGGAAGTTGCTGTATTTTTAGTAAAGCAAAAAAGAGTTTTCATTAAAGTCAATTTGCATAAATTGCTTGCTGAGCAGATTGTTCCTCACTACTAACTATGGAAATAAAGATTCTCTGCAATTAAAGTATTTTGTTGCCAGTTTAGTAAAAACATTAAGTATATGGTTAAATCCATGTTTTCAGATTATATCCGTGTAAACAATGGATTAAGAAATGTTTTCAGTGTTTAAGCATGCAGTAAATGATACGTTGGATCAAAGCTTGAAATTAAGATTTAATACCCCTATTTTGAAGATAGCTATAGTTAAAGCTTTATTAATACTTTTTACTCCCAGCACATTTAAACTTATTTTTGTGAACCTTAAACCATAACATTTCATTCTTGTATGCCTTCTATTTTAATTGAATCGTTTCTCATTGTACACTTGCAAAAACCATTGAAATATATGGATAAATTTGGCGTTAGCCCCCGTTTATTTCAAGTACGACATATGCAAATCCCACCTACCTGTTTGGCAGCGTAATCTGTTTGGTAAATTCAGGATGATGTGATATGGCAATTGCATAACAAGGAGTCAAGCTAGCACGACTGTCAGGATGAGGAGAGACGAGGGAGTAATGACAGAGTTACAAATAACTGTCCTCAGCGTGGGGTTTGTTGCTGTTTCAGTCTATTTTAAACCTTTCAAGCCTGAAGTGCAGTGAAGAAAAAAGACAACACAGCTAAGACAGGAAAGCCTCTTTTAACTTTATTGTATCTAAGCTTGAAAGGACCCTGACATTATGAGAGTCTAGTGCTCTTGAAGGAAATTGCAACTCAAGGAAAATTTGAGTGTTTATCTTGTCTAAGTTTAATTCCATTAGTGTAAGTCATATACATTTTTTAATGTGGCACAATATATTTTGGGATCTAACTGAGGATATATTACCATTTACCAGGTCATTTCCATGGTAATGCTGTCATTCTTAATACAAAGTGGAAGGAACTGTATTGTTTCTAACATCTACAGACTGATGAGAGTAATGAACTGACATGAAAAAAGGATATTAGTGGTTTGGCTGAATAGCAGGGCACTTTCACTAGGAAGGGACCATCAACAAGCCTCCATTTGCCTATTAAAATCAGATGGTCCCTCAAACCATCCTTACTGTTCTCAGTTGTCACAAAACCAATGGATCTTCTGCTTTAAGCCAGGTGTGCTTGGTGCCTCACACTGACACCATTAACCCTGCTGCTGCCTGTGACATCCACTAGACAGCAGCAGCATGGGAAAAAGCACCGTTGTGGCCTAATCCCTATAAATTGCCTAAATCAGCACCTTTCGGTTACCTGCTGTAGAAGAGGCATATCTATGGATTGTGGAAGGTCAGACATTTTTGCACTCTTTAGCAAACTTCTGGGTGAGATCTGGCCTTTCAGAGTAACAGGACCCCCCTCAGGTACACTGTGAGCATTTCCACATGCTCAAGAGAGAACAGGTTCTGGGCCATTTTCTCAAGTGAACGCAGGTCTTTCCCTTCACCTTGCCCCTGGGTCCTGGTGATGCTGAAACCAGTAGAAATGTGTATATAAACCAAGGATATATGGTTGTGCAGTGCAGGCTTCAGGAAGTAGTTTGGCTTCTCTTGAAGTCGAATAAAAGAGAACAGGAAGGATGCAAGCTCTACCCCTGGTAGGCATAACTCCCCTTTTCCTCCTTTGGGATGTATCCAGTGATATTAGCTGATACTAACCTGATGGGCCGAATCTCTCCCAGAGCTACAGTCCAGAAATATATATTTGTTGCAGTAGAAACAGAACAAAACAATTAGAAGAAATGGGTTTAAAAAAAGGAATTGGGGAAAGCACAGCCAACACAAAAGAAAACTTGCATTTTTCAGTCTGCAGTGCCACTCCAAGGTGCTGTGAACCTATGGGGAGCCTACTTGCACCCCGTCTGGGAAAAGGCCATGGACCCCAGAGTGATGAGTGGCTTTGATGACAATGGCTGTTTGATGCTGCCCATGGCTGTGCTCCTGATGCAAGGATTCTCCATGGTGAAGCCCCCTTCTCATTTGTGACTCAGCTAGACCTAAAGGGTGGTCAAGGGCAAGCTCCTTTCTTATCCCAGGGTATGAAGGGCACTGGCATGGGCAGTTCAAACTAAAAAGATCTCCCCTTGCACGTGGGAGATCGAATCATGGAAGCATTTTATTTTCAATATGGAAACCAGGTGGAGTTCTGAGAGAAGACAATCATACATCACATGCTGCTTGCATTTGTAGTCTGAAGATAATAAAGCTGTTGTACTGTTCAGAACAGCTTCTTAGAGAGTATTTCAGTGCATGGGGAGCCAGCTGGCTGATGCACTGTAATGGCACAGCATGGATGGAAGTACTCACATGGCACCAGTTATATTATGATGTGCAAATATGCATCTGGATGCACTCTGTATGGAGCAGAAACATAGTTGTCTAGGAAAAGACACCATCAGACAGAAATATTTTGCACATATAATTTGGTAGGGTTTAAGAATCTATCCATTAACTTCGGAATCTGACCGTACAATGCCCTGGGTGATTTTATATCTTTCCTAAATTGCTTTCAGGTACTTTCCTTGCTAGTTATTGTATTTCCCACACTGAATTATATTACAATGATCACTGATTACTTGGGGGCTTTTCTCCCCTCAGGGAAAATCACTGTTTGAACAGTTTCAACATGTAAAAATGAAAGTGAAGTTAAATGGTACATCTTTTATTAGAACATAGCTGGATGATTTAAAAACAACAACTATGGATGATGTTAAAATACATTTATAGGTGACTTCCAGAACTGTGAAGGATGATGCAGATCAGCGTGACTTTTTCATTTAATTCAGGGCTTATATCTTCACCAAAATGTGGGTAAAGTTTGTGAACTTCTGATTTGTACAAGTTTCAGTCAAAATTCTCAGTTCTGATTTTGTTTGACAAGTATTCTTTTGACATGCAAAGGATAGGAAAGTGTGGGGATCACACACTTTCATTTAGTATTTTAATTGTTGAGTCTAAATTTGGCAGTGTCTCCACATTAATGGAACTTAATGGTACTGTAATTGCTTGGTGGTGTCACGGAGAATCGATTCCTGATTATGTTCAGGAATAGCACTTCCATGTCTCAACTGAATTCAAACACAGAGACATTCCTGCCAGTGGAGAAATATGACACAAAACACCTCTTCATCATCCTTGATGATAAACAGTGGCACTAATGTCTTGATAATAACTTCTGTCTTATTTTTACAACAAATATTTTCTTTATATTTTAGCACATTTGATTAAACTACTCTCTGGGGCCTGAGAAGCAATTTTATGTTTCTATTACAGTAATTAGCCTGCATATAGTATTAAAGATTACATGTGTTTGAGAAATTCTTATCTTTATTATAGCGTATGTAAATCATGCTTTACTATTGTTTTCTTTTAGCCAGGAGTGATTGCTTACGACATCAACTGCTCTAAATTAGAGTTGCTCTTTCCAGAGCATTTGTCCCACTGCAAATGCACTGAGATTTGTTCCACGGTTGAGGAGGGCAGTGAATGTTAAATTTCACAGCTACCAAAAGGAGACCTCTGATTAAGAAAAGCTCTAAAGTATTGTTTGCACAGAGTCATACATTTGGTGGCTTGCCTGGGGGCATTGTGCTGAACTGAAACATCCTCAAGTGCAGTCAGAAAAGGATTCAAGCATCTGAAAGCAGCCAGAAATCCAAACCATGTAGCATTAGTGATGCCCTTGGTGTTGCACTGACACTTGTAAATGAGCCACACTGGTTGCTGGGAACGTGCAGGTTCATATGGGGTCCCTAAGACAGTTCATGTGGGAGAGTCTCACAGGCTGCCTCTTTCCCAGATACCAGATCCTTTTCTAAAGAAACCCAGTGTATGGTGTTGCTGTAGTCCTCTGAACTGACTTGGCTGGCGACAGGGATGAGCTGCATTCGTGACCTGGGAGTTGATGTCGCACTGTTGTTGTTTTACCTGGCCTCTGGGAAAGCTGGCCCCTTGGCAGGCCAGGTAAGCAAGGCTAAATGCAGCATATGTTTTGACAAAGAATGAAGATGAAGGATGGAGGGGACAAAGCTGGAGGTGAGGACATCAGTCTGGTATGCAAACACTTGACTAGGAACAAAAGGATACCAGAGCACACTGAAGCTGGCCATTGCAGTTCAGAAAAAGAGAAGATACTGGTGGAGATCCTGTGACCAACGAAGTCAGTTGAAATGCTTCAGCAGGCTGCAACATAAAGCCTGTACAGCTGTAAATGCATTAACAAAACGTAGATCTGGCATGTTTGTCAAAAAGTGGTAGGTAGAAAGGAGGACTGCCAGTGCCCCTTGGGCTGATGTTAGTAGAACCCCTTAGCAAAATCTGGTGTCCAGGGGCAGCTGGTGGGAACTTGAACACTTTCTGGTTCTGGGGTCTGTGAAAGCCACAGGCTTGGGCTTTCCACTTACCTACAGTTACTGCTCTTATCAAAGAAAAGAAATCAACCCCTGACATCAGAGGTCAGGAAGAGGAAAAATATAAGTAGAAATCTAGTTTTCCCTTTCTATTTTCTCTCTTTACATTCCAGGAACCAGATATCTCTAGGCCAGGTCAGTTCCTCATATGAGTGAAGTGGTCCTTGGAAGCAGATGAAATCCTGGAAGTGCTCTTAAAAGGCAAAGCAAAGCTGGTGTTGCAAGTGTCACAATACTTCATGCAGTTCTGACATGCTTTTTCCTGGTGACATGTGTCCAGAAAAGGGAGAATAAAAGATGGAAAAGAACACAGAATCATGTGTGAAATGCTTTGTGTGCCCCTCTCCTGTGGTGATCTAGAGATGTGTTTGTTCATTTTGATAAGCCTAGCAACTGAGTTCAGATGCCTCACATGTTGAATGAAAGAGCTAGAGCTGATCAAATACTCTGAGCCGAAATTGTCACTTCTCATGAGCCAGCTGACAAAGACTCATTCTAGTGAGATGATCTTGGAGTCTTTTAGCACTCCCTATTGGAAGCCTGCTGTTCGACTTCTTGTTGAAATATCTTTATCAAGATCTTTTCTCTTATCTTTTCAAAATGCAGCTTTTCGTTCTGTCATGGGATGTCATCTGTCAATCATCCAAACTCCATGCTGCTTTGGTAATTAGCTAGTTTTTGATCAGAGGCCAAGAAATAAAAAGGTGAACCCTGCTGTGAACTGAAAAGAGGAAGTTAAAGTGGAATTACAGATGACAGCTGGAGACCCAACTCTGAGCTGCCCATGATGGGTCCAGCTTCAGTAGTAATAGACATTTTCAGCCTACACTGTCTGAGAAGCTGGTCCCTAAGCTGGGCAAAAAGGATGGATGGAAATACACGGGAGCTAATTTTTCCCCTGGGTCAAGGAGCACTATAGACCATCATTCAGATAGTCTCTAAAAAGATATAGAAGATGTACATGACTTTGTAGAATTCACCCTTTGGCTCTCTAGCATGAAAATGGTCTTCTGTCTCTGACTACCCTGTCACCAACATCTTTTCTCCTGTGCCTCAGGATGTTTAATCTTGTTGCAGCCCAGGCATCAGAATTGCAGCATGATGTCCAGCATCTGCCCTGTCAGGCTTGACTTTGGTCGAAACAAAGGAGGATCTTCATACAAATGAGATAAATGGGATTAGTCCTGTTGAGCGAATTGCAGTCAAACACTTTGATCTAAGTCTAAGGCTTTCAATTGCATATTTAGCTCTATCACTGAGAAATGGATGTCTCCAGATTCACAGGAGTCTGGGGGTTAGTTTCTTGTGCCAGAAGAGTTTATTGAATTTCAAGGGCTAAATTTAGATTTGGCCCAAATAGATATAATTGAAGTTACTTCAAAGAATGAAGGGAGAAGGTTTCATTTAAAATCAGGTTTTTAGCTGGCAGAAGAGAATTAGGATAGATCACTCCTGCTTCTTATACCATGTAGTAAGTATTGAGAACATTTTCATTTGTCACTATTTCAGATCATCAAGTATTCCAGATGAGACACAAAAAAGATGAGCTGATGATAAATTATATTCTTTAATTCGCTCATATATTATGTATGCATCTACAGAAGCATTTGAATATGCTTACTCTGCTCATCAGTTACAAGTATTAACACAAAACATCATGATAAACTGCACATTTATTCTGATCCTACCATCCACATTCAGATGTAGAAGGAACTCCTTCCCTGTAAAGTCCCCCATGGACTGATCAATTGGATGAACTCCAGTCCACCCACCTGGAATCAAATTTGGGAGAAGAAATTACTTTGCAGATGGTGATTCAGAGTGAGAGCCATGGCCTTTTTCATTACTTTTATGGTATGTAATGAGAACACAAGACTGAGACACTGTGGGTCCTGTGGGATCCTCCTGCCTGTGTTTCTTTTTCTTAGGCAGTGTCAGAAGTCCTTCCTTCCACTATCTCACAACACATTTCTAGTGCATGATTGTTTTGAAGTGGAGGAAAATTCATTGTTACATCCTTAGACCACAGTGCATTCATTGTGGAAACTATCTTTCCCTTTTCTTACAGTAAGAGACAGTTAAAGCCCCTGAAGAAAATCCTTTTATTCACAGATCACAGCTGCTTCTCACAGTAGTCCCATTGTGGAACTGTTCCTGCAACATCTAATCCTGAAGAAAAGAAAAGTGTACACTGGCTGTCCCTCTACTCTACTCTACTCTACTCTACTCTACTCTACTCTACTCTACTCTACTCTACTCTACTCTGCTCTACTCTGCTCTACTCTACGCTACTCTATGCTATGCTACTCTACTCTACTCTCTACTCTAGCGCTGCTCTAGCACTGCTCTGTTCTATGCTACTCTATTCTTTACATCTTGGATGCACTTCAGCCATCCTCTTTGATCTGAACATATTCTCATCTTGAAACATGTACCAGATCTACTTGTTATTTATTTTCTTTTTTTTATAGTTTAGCCTGTGTGTGTGAATCTAAGAATGAGAACAGTAATGAAGCATTTTCTCATTATACATATATAAGATTTTTTTCTCACCATTGGAAAGAAAGTGAACATTTGTAAACATGTCAGCAGGTCTGTCTGACTGGTTGGTAGCCAGCAGGCAAGGGTTAATACAATCCTTTCTACAGACCTTGTATACCTTTGGGAGACAACATTGGAAAGCACCTGAGTTGTCAAGACAAGAATAACCTTCTTTTCTGCTTTTTTATGATCTTACATGAATATGGGATGCTTGAGAAAGAAATAGGATGTTGTATATATTGCAAAGCTTCTGATCTTTCTACAGAAATTATAATAATTGAATAACTAGACCATTTCCTACAATGACTTTGAGTTACAAAGACCTGTCAGTGTGTGGGAAATACCCCTGTGTAGCTACACTGTTGTCATTTACAAGAGATGCATTATAAAGTTCAGCAAATGCTTTTTTGCTCTCCTACATCTGTATTGCTACATGCAGTGGAAATTCCTTGGAATAAGTAAACTCAGAAAAGTAATGTGATTCATCTCTGTGGATGTGGTCAATTCTCATAATTTAACAAATCAACGCACTGTTTTGCAATTACTGTTGAGTAGCAATTCTAAGTCTGGACCTACATTTTAATGACTAAAAAAATTTCAAAACCTCACACATATTTTACACCAACTTGTGCAGGGTTGTTATTTACGTAGGACTTGTCTATGTAGCTGGAAAGTGTCAAGGATACCAAATAGCTTCAGTAGTGAGCATTTGTTAAAAGAAGGGGACCAACAGGGCTTGCTCCACTGAAGGTGGTTGTCCTTCCAACGTGCACCATTTGGACATAGCTTCTGTCTAAAAAGAATTTTAATTAATATATCCTTTACAATGAGTGTTGCTAAGCATTAGTCTTTATGAAAGTTTCTTGATGTTAGTCTCGAGAACATATCAAAAAAGGCAAATCTAATATAAAACAAAATAGTATGTCAATACTTTCTCAAATGTACGATGTTGATTACAAACTGCGGTTGGACAATTCATGGACAATCCATCAAATATGCATTTATGAACCCATCTCCTTGGATTTTACTGTAATTGAAGAAAATGTATATTTCAGTCATTGCCTAACTTAAGTACATATAAAAACACCTCCAACCCCAAATCTTTTGCCTTGACTGGACAAAATGCCTACAGGTACCTTGTTGGATTTTCTCTACACAGATTATTTAGTCCAATTCCTGGTATACCAAGCTGTATTGAAAGTCCAAAACTAGAGCTGGATGGAAATCTGATCATTCATTTAATAAAGATCCCACAATTTGGAGTATTTCCATTCTGAAAAGCAACTGAGAAAAGAGATGTTCCCCAGTGAAAAGAAGTGCTGACCAAACAGTAGCAGAGGCTAAACTAAATCCTTCCCTTGAAAGGACAAAAAATAATTAATTCCAACTTTGATTTATATCCTCCACTGTAAAATAATAAAATCTGAAAGTATGTTGTTTTAAACATGGCCTATTGTTTTAAACAAAACATTTAACTTTTTCAGGATGTTATTTCAGAATGTTTCAGGATTTCTTTATGTTCCTGGAGTGAATTTTTGCAAAAATCAACCTGTTTATCCAAAAAACTATTTGCTTTCAGCAGAAGGTATTTTTCCACTAGAAAACCTAAATTTTTAGTCAGTTGGTTAAAAGTTCTATTCCAAAGAATATAGTCTAGGAGAAAAAAATCTTTCAGTAAGAATTTCATTCATGAAAAATTTGCCACATCATTTAGCAAGCTGGTGCAATGCTTTTCTATCCTTTGCTGTGATAAGTAATTTACCTTGTTTTTATTATGATTTTATTTAAGTTTGATTTCTCAAGGTTTTTGTTTTAAACCAAGTTTTCTGACAGAAAGCTGGTCAGAAACAGACAGAAAAACTAGTCATAATATTTGTATAATTGTCTTGATGCTGTTATTACTCTTGATATTTCCCATATTATTATTTTTATTATTAATAATGCTAATAATAACAATAGCCATAACAGCAGCAATGAAATGTATCTGGACATTTGGTGAATTCAATCTACTCCATATAAAGTGATTTTTAAGTAATAATGAGATGAACAAAAGAAGCATTTAGAAGACCACCTGTTTTTTTCAAATCTTATCCAGACCTCTTGAGTCATCAAGATGGGTCCGGAAATATTATCAGAATATACTCCCTAGTGCAATTTGCAATCAATCCTGAATATAGCATCACCAATAAATTACGAATTTTCTTATGATAGCATAGCACTTCTGTTTCTGAGAATGCTGAGGGAGAGAGAAAAGCATTTTGTAATTAATATTTTGAATATCTGTAATCTCCACGTTTTAATAAAAGACTTGGGAAAAAAAGGTTCTTGTTTTATCAATATTCCATTTCTTTGATGACAGCTGATTGGTAACAATTGATCAATATGGTTAATTTTACTAAAAACACTTAAAAAAGGTAAACTTTTAATAGAAAATTAAGAAAAAAAAATGTTTCAGAAAACCTATTGGGTTCATTGGTTTCAAATTTGTTTTTTAGAATACATTTATTTCCTTCATTTTTCTCAGTTTTTCCAAAAAGAAAGGTAGAAAGTCCAAATGCAAAAGAAATATCCCTGGTTTTCAATTTTCAGTTTTCTGCTTCTTAAAGAA
This sequence comes from Strix uralensis, assembly GCF_047716275.1. Taxonomy (NCBI): domain Eukaryota; kingdom Metazoa; phylum Chordata; class Aves; order Strigiformes; family Strigidae; genus Strix; species Strix uralensis. The sequence goes on along the minus strand of NC_133972.1, from coordinate 43,388,556 downwards.
AAAAATAGAAATATTTTCAAAAATAAACTATGTATATGCAGGGACAAACAAGTAAATACAGCCACGTATCTTACAAAATATCAAAATATTCATGAAAGTAGACCAGCACTCAAACGCAGACTCCTACAAGGAAAAATATTCACAAAAATCTTGCTATATTTGTTTGCCAGAATGAGAAATGCACACCATACTGTAGTTTAATCGGTCTCCAAACATGCATTTTAAGTTGAGAAGCAACAAAATAATGTAAATTTGATTTAAGAATTAATAAACCTGTGTGAGATGAGGAAAAATTAAAGTCTTTCATCAATAACAATGGAAATTAATGAATCAAGCTTATCTTTGGTGCATATTAGGACTCTGTTATCATTAGGAGAAATAATCTGTTATAAAGATACACCTCCACTATATTTGTCTCTACATTCCATGAAGCCACCTCATTTTTTCAGGCACCCTGCATGGCTTACGAGAAGCTGTGCCACTGCATCTGTTTTCCAAGAGCTAAATGATTAAAAAAAAAAAAAAAAAGGAAAATTTCTGCTTTTAACATTCAACACAGGAAGACACTGTGGGCAGGCAAAAACACAATAGCCATTTGATGAAGTAATGGTATCCCTTGTTCTGGGTTCCTAGTCAGATAATGAAATGCAGTGGAGGTAATCTGGTCCCCTTGCTGAGTCACTGCCTAGCTTTGTCTGGAGCTGAGATGCTCACCTGTGAGCTCTGCCTTAAATCACCAGGCAGGGCTGAGCTGAACTGATTTGTAAGGCTGTGCTGCAGGATGGTGTTTGGGAATCATCAAGGGTCTGCAGTGTCAGGACAGTAGGTTTAGGCTTCTCTTGCCTGAGTGCTACGGGGTTTGCAATCTCCATTTAACTACTTGGGAAGATAGTCTTTTGCATGCAAGGCTGAAATCTCACCTCTTTTCAGGGACTAACGACCTAATGAAACTTTTTGCAGTAATAAGGTTGGTCATCTGCAGACAGGCTGGTGGGAATCTTGCCATGCATTTATTACTGTGGCTTACTGTAAGTGTGTAATGGTAAAAATGTTAAAAGGGCAATGCCTGTGGAGGTTAGCCATCACACCACCTCTGCTGCTCTCCAGGACACGTGCAATCCCAGATGTCATCCAGCTATGCTGGCACCATTCCCAGAAGAGATGGCTGGGGAAACTCCTAGCAGAAAGTGAGTCAAGGACAGAGGGATTTTCTGACAACTGAGAAGCAGGGGCTGAGAGGGAGACTGATAACCTCTTGAGCAGTCTTGTGACCTCTCAACAGTTATTTGTTAGATATTATCTGTTACCTCACAGCATTCAGCTGGAACTAATGTGCATAAATCTTGGAAAGTCAGTCTCTTGAAACAACAAATTAAATAGAAAAAAGACTTTTCTTAGAATATCTTTGATAAAGCTTTATTTCCTTAAAGAGTTAAAATTATGTAGAAAGTTTAACTTTCAGTAAGACACCAAAATAAAGCTCTTTTCAGCATTGAAGAGATAAAGACAGAATATGGAAGGATGTATAATACCGGCAATAACAAGGGAGCTAATCCCCAGGTAACATTTTCCTTCTTGTCCTCATTTATCTTCATTGCCTATATGTCACCAGTATATTTAGCCCATTGTATAACACCCTGTTATCCATATTATTATGGTCTGACACATACCATAAGAGTAACACAAGAGAGAAGAAAGTTCACAAGTCTTATGCTTGGTTCTTAACATTTTCCGTTTCTCTTATCAGGGATGTTTAGGATACTGTAAAACACACACAACACATACCACTTCTTACTCTGTGATTCAGCTCCTTCCTCCCCAGATATGAGTTTCCCCAGCACATACAATCTGTAACAATATTTTTCCTTCTTCAGACTTCCTTCAGCATCAGAAAAGTCTCTCCATGACCATATCCTCTCTGCACGGGCCAAACAGAAGCTCACAGTGATTTGCAGGAAAGAAAGAGAAAGACAAAGGAGATGCAGAGTCAGGCTGTGAAAGCACAAGCAGACAAGAAGTCTTGCTTGAAGCTGCATCTCATGAGCACCTCGACCCTCCTTTGGCCCCAGAAACACAGACAGGTGCTCTATGGATCTTCAGAAATTACTTACCCAGGAATAACATCTTGTCATGAGGACTGCCTTGTCCCCTGAGTGTCGAAAAACTACAGCTAGTGGGAGAGAACCCTTGGTCCTTGCTCTCCAAACATGGTACTCTTGCCACGGTCTTTCCTCCTACTCAATTTGAGTTCTGCTCGGTTGAGACAGAAAACAGACAGTGAGAATTGGCTGTCAGCCTTGATGCTCAAAGCTATACCACCTGCCCACCAACTTCCCACTCTATTGTGATTTATCACTTATTTTCCTTGTAAGTCCAAATCTTCTATTTCTTTTCCCACAATTTCTACTTTTCTGTGAGTTTGAGTCTGTACTTTTGAAAAGAATAAATCCATGAACGGCTTTATTTCAGCTGTCAGATCTTTTATTGTGAAATATCAATAAAAAGTTCCAAAAGAGCACATTTTTACTTCTTTATAATGTGAGACAAAGCTGGAGTGAAACAGATCTCGCCCACTGGAAGACAGAGCCCACACACTCATAATGATTCATTAACTCATCCATCGTACTTTCCTGAGAGAGTCTACAGCCTTCTAGCCACCCAAGTGTGTATCCACCTCTCACCTGCTTGGTTGGGAGCTAAATGTCTCCTTCATAGATTCATGGAGTAATTTGGGCTGGAAAAGACCCTGGAGGTCACCTAGGCCAAACCCTCGCTTTGCAGCCTGAAGCAAGGCTTTTGCAGGGTGAGCAGTAGAGGATCATAAGGTCTTCTGAAGCAACAGGGGACTCTCAACACCACTGGTGATCACACTGACCATGAGAGCAAGTTGCACTCTTGGCACTGAATGGAAGAGACACAAAGGCAATACCAAACAAAATACATCAAGAAAGAACTACAATGGGAAGACAAATTGCAGGAAATAACATTTTTCCTCTGTTTCCAAATCCAAGTGTAAAATACAACAAAACCAGGATCCTTTGAGTTATCCTACCTTCTGGCCTGCCTGTTGCCAACTACATCGTCATCTCTCTATGTGGCTGTCATCTACTCCCACCATCTCAGGGTCTTGTCCAAAAAAAAGTGCTCATTTCTTGTAAGGAGGTAGCTGACTTCATCAAGGGCTGAGTGCCTCATTATGTCCCAGGGTGAGACACTTACTTGGGTCTTCACAGAGCTCTCAGAGAGGGCTAAAGCTGGTGGATTCAATACTAACTGTTGCAGATCCAGCTGAGGATCCAACCTGTAAGAGAAGATTGAACACTCAGGCAGTGGGACATTGCTTTGTTAGACCTTATGCAGCTGAAAAGACAGCTTACAAAAAAAGCCAGACCAAGGGGGCAAAAAGTCTTTAAAGCCAGATGCTTACTATAGAACAAAGCAAATATTTATTCTGTTCGAGTGACCTTGTTTTGCTCAGTAATGAAATGAACCACACACTTCACACCTTTAAACAGCCTGAACATTAATTGTCACTACATGATTTGGCAGATACAATCATCAGGCTTACAGCTCTTTAATTTTCTTTTATGAGACCACAATTAAAATCCCTGGCTTTCTGAGCTGGACAGCACCAGGATTCTTGCAAGAAATACAGGGAAAGGCATAGGAAAATTGATGGAGTTCCTCATCCACATCCATACTGTTCCTCCATGCCAACTAATCTGAATGCAACTTTATGCAGTAGATAATGTCACTGATAGAATTACAGACAGACTGTCTGCTTTGTTCTAACTGTCATTTAGTACCAAGCAAAAATACAGCCTTCTTCCCCTGGCCTTCGAAACTCATAAAGATGTTGTCTATGCAGTTGAAACTCATAGACACCATGTCAGTGTTTCAGCAGTGATGCTATTTAGGAGAACAAAACAATGCTTCCACACAAGTTGCACAGATCTCATATATCTATACTGTACAGTAGATATTTCTGTATAGTGCTGTGGACTCCTGCATCAGCAGAGTCTGTAGGACAGATACCTACTGGTAAGACCTTCCATCACCAACCCCAATGTGATCCACGTGTAAGAGCTTGTTGACTGCAGTGAGTAGTACCCAGGTAAGCTCAAAAGACTTTTGGTTAACAGAAATCCCTGTGCTAACCCTCCTCATGTGAATGACTTCTCTGAAACCTATGGATCAGTTCAACCTCTGGTAGTTCTGTTGATGCTGATGTTTACCTTTGCTTCAGGATTTTCTATCTGGGATCCACAGATTCTTCTCCTGGTCAGTTAACAGGCAGTCTGTCTCCCTCTTTTATTTAAAGAGTGTAAGTGGCTTTTTAAGCAGTATTTTAAGAGTGCAAACTCACAGCCAGGAGCAGGCTTGGCTTTTACAGAGGTGTCAGGCAAGTAAGTGGTTAAACTGGCTGGCTGGAATACAATAACAGTGCATGGGGGAAGCAATTTCTTAAAATCGTATTTTACTGAAACATTTCAGCTTGTCTGAATTTTCTTCTCTCCCCCCAAACCACTTATTGGTTTTAAACTCACTTCCTTTTTCCATCCCACCAAGGCAAAGGTGTGCAGAAGGGGCCACGCCTTTTTGCAGCAGTTGGAGGGGGTCCCCCAGGAAGACCCCTGAGAACCCTTGATGCCTTTTGCTATCTCTGGCTTCCTGGTGCCTGCCTGGGGAACAGAGGGGCAGGTCTGGGGGCAGGGAGCGGGTGGCAGCAGCAGTGCAGACCTTGGATGAACCTGGTGTCTCACTCCTGCTCTCTGTTATCAACAGCAAAGCATGGAAAGACATGTGTGGACAGGGAGGAGAGCACAACCTAATTTTTCCAAATAACTTTCCTTTGCCTTTTATTTTTATTGAAAGATGAGGAACATTAATGGAAAACTCTTTCTTTTTTTTTTTTCAAAAAAATCCCCACAACCACTATATTTTAAAAGTGCAATGTTCTGACCAGCTCTCCGAGATGGATTATGTTAATTTGTGGCATTTTAAGGCACATTAAAAGAAATGAGAGATGTCTGAGTAGATTTTCTGATTTCTCAATCTTCTTCTATGTGTTTTTGTGCTAACTTGGCAACGCACTGAACGTGGACGGGAAAAGCATTAGAACAGCTTTTGCAAAAGTCACACTGTCCCATGGGAGTGAAGATCAGGAGAAGAACAAAGAGAAGAAGGAAAAAAATGTGATGCACATATCAATTTAAATTCAGAACCTGACCTGACACCCAATTAAAATTGAAGCTCAGATGTTAAGTGGAAATTATTCAATCTTCTTCCAAGTATCCCATCAAAACATCACAGGATGGAAATGCTGGAAATAAGAAGAAAGCTACCTGCAGGCTTTAAATACAGTGAAATATTTACAACAGCACATCATTGGTGAATGCTGACACAACAATGCTCTTGAAAAATAGCTGTCAGAGAATAATTTAGAAAGCCAGAGTCACCAGCAGTGCCACAAAGTCTGAGGATTGCAGGACCAGAGACTACAGTCCGTACCTGAGAAAGTGAGGTATATTTGTACTGAATGTGTTGACAGCTTTGTGGGTGGATGCTCTTAGAGATATTTATGCCCTTGTGGAAGACGTTCATAACCCCAGCAGTCAAGGAAGTTACCAAACACTGATAATGACTGAAGTTACTGGAGAAAGTAGGCAAAACCAGGTCCAGCGGCAGGACGAGAGGGGAGAGGGAGGAAAGGACTGGGAAGAACAATGAATGCTGTTTGCCAGATAAGGATGGACAACCACCTCCTGGGCTTTCAGGGAGAGCACTAGCACACAAGGGAGAAAGGTAGCTGTGTGAGACACAACTAGGGTGCTGTGGCCACAGAAGATGGAGACAGGGGGTACATGGATTTACCCTGAGGACAGCGTGATTGTGGCTGGGTGAAAAGCTCATGGGTGGAGATACCTGTGTAGGGCTATGTCAGCACACCTTTTATCAGGATTCATTAGTGGTACTTTTAGTAAGTGCCTGAGAACTGCTGATAGATCAATTTTTCACATTTTAGCTGCACTGGAGAAGGAAAAGACAGAAAATGCAACTTTATATTTCCTACTCAGAAATTGAATTTTCCATGGAATTGAGTTTTGGAGTAAGGCATAAACTATTTGCTCTTTCACCTGATCAGCTCCATGTAGCTCCAGATACATCCACCTAACAACATGCTATGTGTCCATCTCCCATCAAGACACTTAACAGCTTTTATGTACCCTGAATGATACAAACACTACCATTGGTAAAAAGAACTCCTATATAAGGAAGCAGCTAGCTCTTCCAGAGTTTTACTGGCCTTTGAAGTAAGAATTAATTCAGAACAGAAATATATCTCTTATCCATGCCAGCCAGTTATCCCAGCCCTCCCGGGTGCACAGGGTCCCTGGGTCTGGGATCAGTATTGCAGGGTGCTCCTGAGCCAGGCATTAAGGCTGCCCAGGCTCCTCCATACTCAATATGGCATTGAGTGGAAAACCAGGTAGATTTCTCCAAGTTAAAAAAAGGACCATATGGTTACAGCAAAACTTTCACAAAATGAACCTATTTCCCATGAAGAACCTCATTTCTGAAGAGGTGGCATCTCCTGATGGAAAAACACTGACAGGAATATCCCATGAAGCTCTACCACTCTCTGCTCCTTACGATACTCCTTATGGACTTCATTTAGAGTAGCCTTAAGGCTCCCTATTTGCTTTGGGAAACCATCTACATACCCAGATGTCCCATGGTTTTAGAAGCAGAACTGTAGCTTTTAGTCACATAGATCCAATTCATTACCCTTGATTTTCTTGAGTGTTAAAGCAATTTTGAAATGTTTAGGGCATGATCCACATCCACTGAATAACAAGAACAGACTGATTTTGATGACTTTTGGCCAAGTCCAGTTTTTTACTCACCTGCCAATTCCATTGTTATTTTTATAAGATGCTTTTTACATATTGACATTAAAAATATTTTTGAAAGATACATAAACCTATTTTGGCAATGATGTTGCCCATAAAATGTATCAGTACAACAGTATGAGAAAAGAGGAACATTTATTTTTATGGTGATTCACTTCCTACTTTATATGCAAATCTGGTGAACTAAGTTTCACTTATTTTATGTGTACATACGCAAATAATTTTAAAAAAATTAAGGAAAATTATTCTATTTATTCAACATCATTCAGAGCTATCTTATATGTCTTTTCAGATCCAAATTTAAATGTGAGTTGTGTTGCTGAAATATTAATCTTGTCTACAACTATGAACAGGATAAATAATTTTGGGGATATTAAATCTGAACTAGCATTTTGATGGTAAAAGTTGCATTAAAATTGACATTAAAAATGTGCTCTCTCTTTGCAGTAGTTTTAAGAAGAGTAGAATATGTTAAAATATAATTTACAGGTGTAGTTGTATGTCCTGAGTTACAAGCCACACCTCTGCCTGAGGCAGATTTATTAAATCATGCTCTATGCAAACACAATAAAAGAAAGACCTTACCCAGACCAGTAAGCAACCTAAATTAGCCAAACAAAGCCATTTAATATCTGAGTATTGTTATCTTCATTTTTCAAATAAGGAATGAAGAAAAAGAGATATTAAGAAACAGAATAATCAATGTATTTAGTGAATAGTTCACCAAATTTAATCACCACAATATCTTTACAAAGTTCTGTTCATAAATGATTTGTCCCAGGTTATACAGGAAGTCTGTGCCAATGGCTTATGCATGCAGAATAACTGAAATTCATAAAGCATATAGTTTTGAAGGACAGATACCAATAAATCACAGGTAACAGTGATATGGCAGGGAGGATGCAGCTAAAACTTTGCAGCATCCAACCTTTAATGTTAAATAAACTTGTACTAAAGAAGAGAAGATTGGTTGTGATTCACTATGGTTCACCTCTGCAGTAATGAAAAGCAAAGGGTAAGGTGGTTGGACCCCTTGGAAGGTCCCTCATAAGCCTTAGTCCTGCCATGCAAACTAAAACATCTTTGGGTTTCAAAAGAAGAGTAAGACACTTTTACTAAATTATGCAGATGAATAATATGGACTGCACATCTCCAGCTTGTTTTTTGCTTCCTGAAACACTTTATGAGCTGTTGGAATTGCATGTTCCAGGAAAGAGGGCACTGTGGCAGCTGCAAGGTAGGGAGATGTAGTGTTTGGCTACTGGGAAATCAGACTGGAATTTAGGGAGAAGTAGCTCAGCTGGACTAAGGCTATCTGTGCTAAGAAACCTAATTCTACAAACTACTGAGCACCTATTCTAACGTGCTGGGGAGAAGCAGTTTCACTGGTATGCACAGAAGTTTTATGGGAACTGAAGCTTTCATGGTCTGGCACCAAGTCTCAAGCCATCAGAAGTTAAGTAGTACAGTAGAAATTAAGGACAGGGCATCACTTTGAAATTCTACAGTGACTGACACCACTATCTTAGCACACAAGCTGGCCTACTCTGGTGTGAGAAATGCTCAAGGAGCAGTCTGTCTTCTCATTCCATGGCTAGGACTTCTGAAAACACACCTGCTCTTTGCATGGAGATCATCTGAGCTGCTCTCTCATTCCTTCAAAGACACATGGTCCTCCATCCTGTGAAGGCTGCGTGGTGTTGTGGGATGCTGCTGGAATACTATCACTGGCTGACAGGTTTATTTGCATCTTCCTGGCAGTAAGAGAGCTGTCAGCCTTGTGCATACTCTTGAGAGTTAGAACTTGTGGTTCTAACTTGAGTGTTAGACCTGAGTGGAAAAGTCCCACTAAATGTAAGTCACAGTCTGTATGTGAAGTTAGTAGTAAGAACAAAATAAACACTGAAGAGATACCAAAGTCCACACTACACTGATGGTAGGCTGTTACCTCATCACAGAGCTATCAGGGGAATGACACGTAAATTGTTATGTTAGTGGATGAATAGGAGGCCCATTGTTTAAGGGAAATAAAATACATCATTGCATCCACCTGGACTCAAAATGATGGTGCTGGCTGAAAATGAAAATGTGCCATGTCTAGGGGCTTGCACAACTCTTCTATGGCAGAGGGAGAAATCCTTGGGAAAGAGAGGGCTTAGCTAAGGTGGTTCAAGGTTTAACTGTAACTACTAATGAAATAACTGACTTTCTCATTGTAGCAAATTACATGAACCAGGTCAGAAACAGGGGAAGATGCCTTCTCAGATGCTGAGTTAAAGACTCAACTCTTCCAACATCTGCAGGTTCAGTCATGATTGAAGTCATCACTACTGGGGTCAGCAAATTACTGTGCCTGTGCTTCTAGGGCAGAGCTGAGGCCACTGTCCCTGATCAGCAGAGGGGAAGGGGCTGCAGGGCCTCTCCTGGCTCATGATGAGCAAAGAAATGCCTTGTGGAGAGCAGACAAAATGCCAGGAGGTTATGGCCAGTTGTCCCAAGTCTGGGTGGCTACTCTGTTGGTGCAGCTTTGCTGCTGACCCCAAGAGCAGAAGCCCTGCCCCAGTAAGCTCAGCCCACACAGCTGCAGCTGGCTCAGAGAACTGCGGAGGGGTAGTCAATCCCGGGACAGCCCAACTCACTCCACAGACCCTCTAGTGTGGCTACACCCCTTGTTATGGGTTTGCCTGGTGCTAGGTGCTCCCAGGCAACATCCTGAGGTCAGAGTTCCGTCTGTCTTTGGGATCTCACACATGTGGCATTGGATGCTGCCCTTGCTCGTGGTATGGGCTGGAGTCCTTTACAGAATCACAGAATCATCTAGGTTGGAAAAGACCTTGAAGATCACCTAGTCCAACCATCAACCTAACACTGACAGTTCTCAACTACACCATATCCCTAAGCACTATGTCAACCCAACTCTTAAACACCTCCAGGGATGGGGACTCCACCACCTCCCTGGGCAGCCCATTCCAACACCTAACAACCCGTTCTGTAAAGAAATGCTTCCTAATATCTAGTCTAAACCTTCCCTGGTGCAACTTGAGGCCATTACTTCTTGTCCTATCGCTTGTTACGTCGTTAAAGAGACTCATCCCCATCTCTCTGCAGCTTCCTTTCAGGTAGTTGTAGAGGGCGATGAGGTCTCCCCTCAGCCTCCTCTTCTCCAGACTAAACAACCCCAGTTCCCTCAGCCACTCCTCATACGACATGTGCTCCAGACCCTTCACCAGATTCGTTGCCCTTCTCTGGACACGCTTGAGTAATTCAATGTCCTTTTTGCAGTGAGGGGCCCAAAACAGAACACAGGAATCGAGGTGCGGCCTCACCAGTGCCGAGTACAGGGGTAAGATCACTTCCCTGTCCCTGCTGGCCACGCTATTTCTGATCCAAGCCAGGATGCCATTGGCCTTCCTGGACACCTGGACACACTGCTGGCTCATGTTCAGCCAGCTGTCAATCAACACCCCCAGGTCCCTCTCTGACTGGCAGCTCTCCAGCCACTCCTCCCCAAGCCTGTAGCGCTGCTGGGGGTTGTTGTGGTCCAAGTGCAGCACCTGGCATTTGGCCTTATTGAAACTCCTACAGTTGGCCTTAGCCCATCGCTCCAGGTGATATTTACCCTTGGGGCAGATACAGCTTTCTGTGAAGTGCAGCACCTGGACCAGCAGATATCTCACCTTTTTATCAGGGATTCCAAAAGAAATCATAATCCTATAATAAATAAGGAAAGGTTATTTTTTGATCTTAATTCCAGTCCACAACTTCTCCAGGATACTGGGCTGAAGGAACCAGTGCCCCAAACTCGGTAAGTGTAAAAACACTGAGCGTGCCTCAGCTTCTGGCTCTATTTCTATAACAAGCTTAGCCAGAACTTTGCATCTGCTGTCTGCTGGATAGTGTGTTGAGAGTACAAAGCCTTAGGACCTCCTGAATAAAGCCTCATGTAAACTGCAGCATGATTTTCAGAAAAATATCTCATTTTGACTTAAGAAATTACCAGTGGATTGCTACTCCCCAAGGAAATCACTGCAAAGATGAGTTACCCTCACTGATAAAAAATGCATTTAGTCTCACTTCTGCTCCTAGCTGTCAGCTTCTACATCTTTGTTGGCTGTTTTGAAACATTGAGAAAAATGCTTTCCTTAGCCAGGCTACAGAAACCATAAATAAGACTACTTTCAATTTTGTAATTTTTACAGTGTCTTTTATTTCTATCCTATTTATTAGTATGTTTTTAAATAGGGGATACTGAAATTAACACAGCCTCCATGCTGATTTTCCACAGTCAGTTTTGCAGGAGCATGCATGGACACCATTGTTTTCCTGGGAGAGCTACAAGAAGACATGATCTCTAACAGTTCCTTAATAGTTTGATGTATATTAGAGGATACAGTATTACATCTTTTTGATTCTGCTTCTTCATTTGAAATGTCCTCATACTCAGAAGGGCTATCCATATATAGAGAAGCTTTCTCATTGCATTATATATAATACTTGGCATTTACATGAACTGACCAATTTTTTATTTAATTTTATTTCTTCATGGTTTTCTTACAAACACTGTCCTTTGAAGAAAAATATTTACCTTCTGTATGTAGGTGTTTGTAACATATCAAATGAAGTGATAATCATTTGGGGTTCATATATCAGGAGCCCTGTCACATAAAAGAACAAATTGGCAGGGATTTTCTATTTTTACTGCTAGAAAACCACTATGATTTTTAACCAGTGTTAGAGCATCTTGAGCTTTCATTCACAGATTTAGGACTTCTTTTCCCTGCAATAAAAACCCAAAATGAATAAAAGCCAGAGCTCCTAAGAAAGTCTGTTCACAAAGGAACCTCATCTCCCCTGCAGAAGCCATCCTGTTCCAACCCCAGCCTGTCAGGGCACTGAGGTCTGCTCTCACTTCAGAATCATATTTTATTAGCTTTACCAGAAGAAAATATCCTGAAATGATAAAAGGAATGGTACTACGCTATACTGAAGGAAACAGGGAAAAAAAGCACAGAAACTGTGTTAGCAGGCATTACAGAATTTGTGTAAAAAGTTAAAGGAAGATGAATTCTGATTTACAGCTCAAAGCATTGCAAATTTTCTTATGAAAAGCTCATACTACAAAGTATAGAAAGTATACTAAATTCTAGAAAAATTATATAGCATTAAGATAAAGAGAGAAATTCCAATTTTATGTGTGATTTAGTCCAGTCAGTTGTGCAACACGCCATTTAGGTTTTGATTCTTAATATTGCCGTATTCCTGGTTTCACCTTTATCATAAACTTTCTGCTTAATTTAAATAAATGCAGACATAGCAGCTTGGAGAGCAACACTAGTTTCAAAATAATTACATAAGGGAAGCAAGAATACAATTTCTTTTTTCCTTCAAATTGAGTTTGGATTTATTGCTCTCCCCAACAAGTGTGACTTTATGAAAGCTACCCTGAGTTGTGCTACCACTGACTGTACAGCTCAGGTCTGAAGGCTCCTCGCCATGCTGTCTGTCCTCTTTCTGTTTGTCCACCACAGTTACAAAAATGTTCTTTCTGTGCTTGGCTTAACAGATGAATAATAAAAGTTACAATAGGATTTTGGGGAAATGTTTTTAGCATTTGGGTTTTTTTCTTACCTATTTCTTCCTTTTTTTCTTGTTTTTGTTTCCAGATTCCCATTCATTCCATACCATTAGGTATCATACGTTTAGAACTTTCTGGGGAATAATAGTGCCTGCTCACACACACTTGTTTCAGGTCAAACAGAAATTCCTTGGTCTATGCTTGCAATATTTTACATTAGATTTCTGGTATCGCTTGAGCAGGCAGGCAATATTAATCCTTGTGCCTAAAGAAAATCCAATCTTATCTTAATTATGTGTTACAAATTAATTGCAAATGGCATATCTGGAAACAGAAGTTCAAAATTTGCAGTTTGTTAGTTAAATAAAACATGTACATTTGTTCCTTTTTCCTAATGCCTTACTGTAATAAGATTTGGTCTGGCAAAGTACATAATATGTTTTAGCAGGACAGGCCTCACATTTAAAATTGAACTTATGCTAGATTGCTTTGCTGGCTTCTGAATCATATTAAAATAAGTGCAAAACATTATTGTAATGCTTTATCTATCTCTCCTCTATGCTTAACATGATTATTATAGGCATATATTTTTCATATTAAGAAATTATGATTTAGGACCAAAGTTATATCTTCTGCCTTGTTCTAAGGCACAGAGGACTGAGAAGTCATTCCAGGTCTCAACTTGCAGTTCCCACTTTATGATAGACTCCTAAGTCTCCAGGGCACATTTGACGTTTCCCTGCAGTTCTTGCCGTGACAGGAGTTGGACACAGATCGCTCTGTGAACAGCAAATTCAGTGCATTTGCTGCGGCTGTGATGTACTGCCCGTGTGGAGCGGACGTATTCAGTGCATCAAGATCTCCATCTAATTGGATCTGGTTTTCCAGAACATCAGTTTCTCTATTGATCTTGGTAGTCCTCATTGTCATAACATTTTAACATCACCTTTTAATGCATATTAGCAATCAAATTTCCTGTACAAATAATCCTAGCAGAGCCCATTCACTCTTTCACTGCTGGGGAAGGCAGCACAGTCCTCCTCTTATTACATTTTCCTGATGAAAATGCAGAGACATTTGCTTTGAGGAAGATGTGATTTGACTCACCGTGGGGTTTTGCCATGAATCTGCACGGACTATCAGTTGGGGAGCATTATTAACTGATTTTTTTTTATAAGATGCAGAACGTTCTCAACTTTTTTCTCACAGGTTTTACTAAAAGACAAGGAATCACTTCAAGCAAATTGAAGATTGGGTTTATTTTGAAATCTTCCATGTACGATATTTCTGAGTAGCTTGGATAGCTACCTCGCCTTCTGGTCCCTCTAAAAGCTAGAGCCCACATGTGGCACAGCAGGTGGAATTGATGCAAACAGGGTAAAAAAGCTCCCTCTGCTATACACAGTTGCCATCATTTACAGCCAACTGTGCTCTATATCACATTTAATTGGAGAAACAAAATTACTGCAGCAACGCTCCCCTTGGCTTCATCCAAGGCAGGTGTTCACATATAAAGCAGCAACACACTGAAATACATTGTCTTCAGACATATATCTCACAAATCTTTTGTGGTTGTCTCAGAGGGCTCAATAGTTTGCAGAACCAAGTCCTAGAGCATTAAGACTTCATATAAGAAAAAAGTTACAATTCCAGGAACCCATTTTACATTGTGATATCCTCCAAGCTGAGCCCAGCCAGGCTGCAAAAATGAGATCTACAGGTATTATCTCCTTGTTTCACTCTTGTTTCTGATACACAGAATGCCTGCTGTCACCAACAAGGAAACAGAAAGAAACTATCCAGATTTCCCCATAACTCACAATCTTTAAACAGTGATAGACATCCAAACCTACTGCTTTGAGAACTTTGAATTTCCCAATAGATGTCAATGAGAGGAGGTGTTGGGAAAATATCATAGACAGATGTTCAAGTCCTTTGCAAGATGTGGTATAGAAAAGTAGTGCTTGACTTCAAACTTTACATTGTAATAACCACCAAAAAATACTACTTTTTTTTTTTTTTTTTTAAACAGGATTTGCTCTGTGCTTATAGAAAAGCATCAACCCAAAAAGTTTCCACAATAAGATCTCTGAAATAATTTGTCACTTTGGAAAATATAGAATTAAGTATTTATGTCCTTAAAGAAGATTACACTTAGGAGAAATCTGAATTAAATATATTTTTTTAAAACTTTCTTTGTTTTGTTTCTTTTTTGCATGCGAGTTCTTTCTTTCTGCTTTTACAGTGAATATGGAAAAATATGTTAGCTACAAGACAGCTACAAGATGTCTGATATTCAGGAAACTATAGCAGCATTAGATTTGCAATAAACTCAGTATGCTTAGCAAACAGGCAGCAGACCTTTAGGAGCACAATGATTGCATGGATTCTAATTAATTTATTCATATAAAGTCAAATAGAAGAATCCTTTATCCTCAGTCACATGCCTTTCTGCAGGTATTTTCCTTCTGCAAAACATTTGTTTTAGCAGCACTACTAAACAATCTTCTGGAGTTAATTCCAGCACTCAAAATAGCATAATATATTTGTCTAAAGGTAGACTGTAGCCTTCCAGTAGGCTTAAGTCGTGTCTGATTTCATTAAAAGTAAGATACATCAATCAGTTGACAGGTTAGGTACCCTATACTCTTTACATGTTTAATCTCAGAAATATTTGACTGAAACATCTAATAATTGTGTGTGTGTGTGTGTGTGTGTGTGTGTGTGCTTCAGGAAAGGCATAAATCACATGCTTGAGATCCCTCTGTTTCATAGGGTTAAGCAGAACAAATCAGGATAAACCCTGCATTAACTCAGTAATGGCAATATACCTTGCTATAGCAGTGCTTGCTTTCTCAAGATGTGTGGGAAAAGCCTGCAAAAACCACCAGAGAAAACCAAGAGAATTTGAATGGAGGATGCTGCATATCACCAGGGGTGTGTGTGGGTGTGGGTGTGTGTGGGTGTGGGTGTGTGTGTGTGTGTGTGACCAGAGCAGCCTCACCAACTTGCACAAGGGCTGTGGTGATGTGTGCCCCAGGTGCTGAGCTGCAGCCCCAGCAGCCTTGGCATCAACGGGGCAAACACACAGGGAAAGAAAGGCTCCATCAATGGGAGTTTCACTGTGAGTTTTGCAGAAGGAGAGTTTTCCCCTCAAAATAACTGAATAATCCATGCGTTAGGGTTATGGATTCTGAAGTAGGGACTGATGTTTGATATTAAATGGCTCAGAATATAGATGGTGTTATATATTTTGATTGGATTCTGTACTATTTTTGGTTTGGAGAGACTGTTTTTTCTTGACTTAATTATAAATTAATGATGTAATATTATTGAATTATAGCAATTTAAAGTTTGGTCAAACTTAAATGAATTCAAGGTGTTCACTGATAAAATTATTAGTTTTTAAGTTCAGTTTTTTTATTTCTTACATGACAACTAATAATGGACATGTGCAGTTCCTGCCCCTCTAAAAAATTAGTACTTTTTATATATTTGAGGACCTGCATTTTAGAACTGTTGATGTAATATTTTCTAAAGTGTAGCTTAACCTGTACAGCTGTAGCAAGTCAGATATGTCTTTCAAGTCAATGGGCCTGATCCACAGCCCACTGAGAAATGTGCTGGGCAGGAGATCCACAGACCCTCTACAGAGCCAGTAACTATGCAGAGACAAAAAACCTTATCTTTAGTATTCTGACTCAGTCTCAAAATACACCTTTTCACCTTTCTGTGGCCTACAGCAGTTGTTTCCATACCAATCTTAGAGGGACAGGCATTGATGGGAAGGCAGGCACTGAGTGAGGACTTTGGGAGATTTGAACTTAGGTATACATGTTGTGGATACAGAGGAGCAAAGGTGAAACAGTCATTCCAGCCAGCAAGTAGGAATAATTACACCGAAGAAAATGTACTGTAGGTACACATTGGCTGTGGAGACAGGTTTCCATGTACAATGTCAAAATTACCAGTTTTTGGAGGGATTATGCTGTGTCCTCTACCTACTGAATCAAATACTTAATGCACAACAAAAGAATGCATGAAATGCATAGCAAAAAATGTTAAGTCAAGTCATCCATGTGTCCTCTCAGCTTGGAACGATCACCCTTTCCTTCTCCTAAGGGAGGAAGGGAATTGGTGCTCAGCTGGCTGCGAGTTGGGCTGGAGGCTTCTCTGGTTCTGCTTTGGATTCTTAGCATGTCCCTTCTCGATTTCTGTATGTTTTGCCTAGAAAATTTAGGGAGAAGAACAACTGATTCACAGTCAGCCTAATCACAAAAAAAGTCTATGATTCAAAAAGTATTTTGTTAATATAATCTCACTGTCATAGACCCAGACAGGGCCTCTGCCATGTGGCAAGTGTGTTGATACTGAAACCTTGTTCTGTAGGAACTGGGAGGAAAAACTTCACTTGATTCATGTGTGTTTTTACAGCCCAGGGATGATCCTGTTGATTACTCCTGACCACAAATATTGGTAACATCCAGCAGTCTCCTAAGCCACCTGATCTCTTGTTAATGCAATTTAACTTCAGTCATTCTTATTCACACACATGTGATGTATTTGTGAATAGACTAACACACCAGTTTCATCTGATGGATTGTCACTTTGTGGAAAGTAGTTTTCTGTCAAAAGGAAATAAATCATGTTATTGGTGCCTCATAATAAGTAAAAGTTTAAAGAACCTGATATTTGCAATAATTAAATCACAGACATAAACAGATGAGAAATTAAAACCAATCAGTTCCGCACCAGCTGTGCTCTACCTACAAGCTTATATACAAACCCAAATTTACTTGTCATTGGGCAAAACCAGACTGTTCAAATTCTGCTTAGCACTGTAGATTTGTGTCTGAAACATTATAGGAAATAATGGAGACTCTCAAGGAGAGATTTCCTGGGGACATCAAAAAGACCAAAGACTGCTTTCCTCTCCTCCCTACTAAATCTTGCCCAGTTGAGCACACATTTTGTGTCATGTGACACAGGAAAATCTGGGAAAACAGTGCAGCTCCCTGCCCTCTCCATCACCCCTTGACCGCACCTACTACATTTCTGAAGGACAGAGGCAGACACACACTTGGTTAATAGCCCAAGCACAATGATGGTATGGAGTTATATAGCAGAGCTGATGTTACACCATCATTTGTTCACATGCCCAGTCTGGCTGCATCTGTTTTGAAGCTATATCTACTATGCAGACTGGATGCAGCTACACTGAGGGAAGGGAAGGTACAGGGATATATAATCCCATCTGTATGTTTTGCCCCAGGGGAGCAGTTAGCCTCACCTGCTTTAGAATCATTCTCTGTGCAGATACCTGATTTTATCATAAAACCATCCCTTCAACAGTTATACTGCTCTAAAAATTTCCGTAACTACAGTCCACACCACAAGTAGGACCAGCCAGGGTCTTGAAAGCCTCTCCCACATTTTCTAGCTGTGCCTGTAGCTGACACCACATCCTACCTAACTGCAAAGTCCTTTAACTATAGTCAGTGAAGCTCCTGATGTCGATTGCTCAAACAAGGGGTCTCAGGACTGTGTGGCAGTTGCCACCACTGGGCAGTTGCCACCACTCAGTGACCAAATAACAATCGAGTTTTAATGTCTCTGGCAGTCCCTTTCTGCTGCACCAATAGCACTGCTATCTGTGGACACTAGTCTAACACTGGTGTGGCTGAGACCCAAACTGAGCTGTGCTCAGCACTTGTGGGGGATGTACATGAGATCTTTGTGGACCTATATAAGCCTGGGAGAAAGACTTCATCACCTGGAACTTCCCAAGACATGACACAACCTTGCCCCTTGTCACTGCCACTAAGGATGCACCACTGAGTGACTCTGAGGAATTTGTAAAGGGATATTGCAGTTCCAGAAAAGCTACTGAATGCTTGCTCCTAAGGGGAGAAATTGGAGAAACTTAAGGAATTATGAGAAGATGAAGGAAGAAGGAAGATGAGCGCACCTGTATTTCCAGAATAGCTGATAAAAAGAGAATCTCTGACTTTTGGTTCAATGGTGTGTTGGTATTTGGGCTAGTAGTAGAAGTATAGATAGGCCTTTTCATCAATAATGGCAAGGATGCAGGATCTGGGCTAACTTTAATCACCCTGAAATTGTTTATGTTCTCTTCAGATGTTTGCTGTGACATATCATTCAGGAAATATGGTAGGATCAGCTAGAAACGTGTTATTTGATTCTGTCAGGAAATATTCCTATAGGTTTCCTTAATTCTTATTCTGGTTCAGAGTAAGTGTTGCTTTAGGAGACTAAATTTTCTGTTAAAGATGGGACATGACACCTTGGTGAGTTGGATGGGGTACAAAGAATTACCATATGAATGCAACTCTTTAAACACTCGTGTCCGAAAGCCACTGTTATCTATTAAACAGAATGAATCTCCTCTTAAATTATGATACAAAAAAACACTCAATCAAGTGTAAAGGCAGATGGTGTTAGCTGCTGTGTAAAACCATTGAAATTAGGGCGAGAGCCATTGCTGTGTTTGACTTGCTGTTGTACTGGAAAAACGCAGCTTGGTACAGCCCCTTCACATTGAGAAGGGAAGTAGGCAGAAAGATCCCACCAAAACCTTTGAATGAGGCAGGAGAGGTGAGGTCTGACACCTTGAACTACCCCAGAAATACATCCATGGTGGAGGTTGGCTCATGGCAGATGCAGCAGGACAAGCTGCATTACCACTTCTGCTTTGCATCACCCCAGGACAGACAGACAACACCTCTTCAGTGTAAGTAGCTGATGCACTGCTGAAATTATTACAAGAAAACCCAGGAAAACCTCCATAAAACCCCACTAGAGTAATCTCACAGATCCAGGAAAGCAATGACTTCTATAACATGCGGTGGGTTGACCCCAGCTAGCAGCTAAACACTCACAAGCTGATCACTCGCTTCCCCTTTAGTGGGATGGGAGAGAGAATGAGAAAAGCAAAACCGAGAAAAACTCATAGGTCAAGATGACCAATTTTATAAGTGAAGGGAAAAAAACCCAAACAACCCAGTGATGCAAAGGCAATCACTCACCATCTCCCACCAGCAGGCAGCCCACTTAGTCCTCTGAGCAATGACTTTGGAAAGACCAAACACCCAGTTTTACTGCTGACCATGATGCTATATAGTATGCAATATCCCTTACATGGTATGGAATATCCTTTTGGCCAGCTGGGGTCTGCTGTCCTGGCTGTGTCCCCTCCCAGCCACCTGCCCACCCTCAGCCCACTCACTGTGGGAGCAGAGTGAGAAACAGAAAGCCTTGACACTGCAAACACTGCTTAGCGATAGCTAGGACATTAGTGTGATACCAACACTGTTTTGGTCTCAGATCTGATACACAGCACCCTGAAGAAGGTTAACTCCATCCCAGCCAGACCCAGTACAAACTACGCTGCAGTTACCACACTGTGGTTTCTCATGCTAGCTTGTTTTGTACATATACTAGCTCTATCCCAGCACTGTAGGAAGTCCTGCAACCACTAGTTGCACTCTCCATAGAAACACCTGAAACAGATGCCTGGGGCAACCTGAGAAGAACTGCATAAAATTCCCCCCTTGCTCCCAGGGGAGTCGGGCATGCTGGGTAGGCTATGTCAAGTCCCAGGGGAACAAGCAGTTTATAGCTGGTAGAAAAGTTGGGTAGGAGAAAGTTTTTGATTAATAAAGGGGTTTTTTATGTCTGTGGTGTAGCAGAGTTGCTATTCTGATGGCTGAGGATAAATGTTAGGAGAATTGTAAGGGCTTACCTTTGTATATAGGCCCTATTAAACTCTGAGCATTTAGGCAGAACACTTATCCTTTGCAGGTGGCTAAAGATCTGTTCAGCAGTTCCCAACCAAAATATTTCTCTCTAGAATTAAACAAATTAGTCAATCTTGAACCAAACCTTGTTTACCCAGAACTGTCCAGCCCCTGCTTCAAGCAGGCTTAGAGACAGGCTGTCAGGAGAACAGGAGTATAGGAAGGACAATTATTTAGCTAGAGATGAGACAATACAGTGTTTGGGTGGCTTTAGTTGTGCCTCTCCTGCTCTGGCTGACAGACTAGCCCCCCTGCACCTCCCACTAACACTTTGTTCCTGGGCACATTAGAAGTCTCTGTGCCCAGCATGGATCTCTCCCGAAACATTTCTTTCCTTAGCATTTGCACTGACCTCTGTCCTCTCTGGAAACTCCAGGTTTCATAGAGGTTCTGGATGCCTGGGGATTACATTTTGCTCCTCTCTACTTTGACTATCTAAATCCCTGAGAGAAGGCAGCCCAGCCTGGAGAGGGAGAGACTGAAACAAACATCTTCTGTGCAATAATAAAACTAAAAATGAGAGAGAGTCTGAGAGCAGTTTGATGGCTGCAATTGCTCACAAAATAGATTTTTTATTTTCCTATTTATTCTTCTTTCTCTAATATATTCCTAGTACAGACTATTGGGCTCTTGCTATTCGATAGTAAGAAGGCCAGACTAACTCATTAAATGGAGCCACTGCTCATTTTGAATTCTTTGGACTATGAGAAACCACTTCTTGCACAAGCGAGATCATGCATGGCTGATTTTCCCCGCTCTGTGCAGCAGAAGGGAAACCCAAGGACAGGCAAACCCCCAAGCCAGTACATTGCACCATCCTGTTATGTTTGTGACCCTGCAAATTTTTGGTGTACTGGATAATCAATCAGACAGCTGACAATTGGTAGCTGGCTTGCAAGCTGAGAGCTCACAGGTTGTTATAGTGTTATCACCCTCCATCCATGCTATGGTGCTTTCATGTAAAAGATGCACACAAAGATAAAAGCAGTTGGTGTTTAAGTCTCTGGGTAATAATTTCTATGAGTCTGCCTGGGCTGTCCTGCAGACATGTGGTCACTCTGCCCTAAAGTACCAACAGCAGTGACATACAGGGCTCAGCTGGATGGGCTGGTTGACCAAGACCTTAAATGTCCTGTGT
The DNA here is from genome assembly GCF_047716275.1 of Strix uralensis. NCBI lineage: Eukaryota > Metazoa > Chordata > Aves > Strigiformes > Strigidae > Strix > Strix uralensis. Next base: position 43,367,112 of record NC_133972.1, on the reverse strand, counting down.
ATCTCTTAATATTTGACATGAGTATGTGTCCACCTAAGGAGGATATCAAATGAACCTCCCTCTGCTGCAGAGAGGCTCTGCCAGTGAGCAGAAAACGGGGACCTCCCACAGGAAGCAGCAGCATCTCCAATGCAGAGCTGTGGGAATGCAAAGGGTTTGTGTCTTTGACTTCTCCCTCCAACTTAGATACAACTCTACTGAAGCAAGGCCAGCAGATTGCATCCAGATTAAATCAGGCTGGCTGATGGAAATCAGATCTGCTGGCCTTGAGATCAGTTATTCCATTCTGGAGCACAGTTTATCTGTTACAGAGATATACTCTCTGCTCTGTTTGAAATTGGGGAAAAACTGCAGGTTAGCATAGCAAAAGTCAAAAGAAAACTGCTCTGCAGCATCTATCTTTATATTTCTAGAAAGATTCAGGTAGGGAAGGGCAGCATTTTTTGTCTTTCCTCATTCTTTTGAAAACAGAATTTTTATACTATTTCTTGCATTCCTAAGGAAGAAGTACAAGCTGATGTATAGTCTTTGTGAAGGGATATGGTCATAGATATTTAATAGACAAAGCATAGAAAGAGTTACCAAAGATCACTATGCTATACACACTTTCTACTTTTTTTTCAACTAATAGCCACGTGATTTATATAAGGTGGCCCAAAGGTCAATGCGAACATCCTTTTTAGTGACTACCCTTGTGGTGAAAGTACAGGGGCTGGATGGTCTTGACCAATGTCAGACCAAATGAAGAGGTTTGCTCTAGTTTCTTCCTTGAGACACTGAGGGATGGCTGTGTCCCTGTCAAAGACAGTGTTGCAGGCCTGGGTTCTTCCCACTTACACATTCACCAGTAACTGTGTTCATACGACCGATCCTATTAAACTCAGCAGGACTATTCCCATGAGCAACTACCCACCACATCAGCACCATTGTTAGAACATAACTGACTACTCTTTTTTCAAACCTCTACTGCTTTCTGAGTGTAAAATACGTCAAATTATTTAGTATATTACAAACCTTTACTATACAGAGAAGTTGTTAGTGCTTTCAGAAAATATTTTATATAATTTTGTAAATATTTTAATATTAATGATGAAAAAATTTTACATAAACATTAATAGGTTCTATGTAAATCCAATCTTATAGCAATATTAATTTTATTGTATGGATAAAGCTTGCAATAAATTGGTTGCTTTCTACATAATACTTGACATCATTTAGTTTTCCCATAGGGACTTTAATTAACTACATGTAATAGCAACTGTGTATCTAAGACACTTAAAGCAAAGACTTTCTGTAATCTTTGGTGTAGTTTTATATATTTTTGAGCTGTCCAGAGTGACTTTTATTTCCATTTCAAGTACTCTTGACTTTCACCACCAGTAACCTCTGTTCCAGCTTTTGCCTCAATGACCCAGTAAGAAGCAATGTGAACGCTGGTGCCAACAGGACTACTCTGGTCTTACAGTGGCCCGACACAGATTCTTGCCCTTTTGTATTTAAATAGGCATGATTTTCTCTTGATAGAGCTCAGCTATAACAAGTGCAGAAAGGAGTCTGAATTTAGAGTAGGCTGCCAAATTGTATCAGACTGGAGAATCACCTATTACAATGTCTGAGAACAGGGGGTATTAGATGCCTTAGACAGAGATAGTAGACGCTGCCCGTTGTGCTTCCCATCCCCAGAGTCCAGTCTCCCTTCAGCCACACCATGTCTCTGCAGTATTCCTGGACAGGAGGTTCGACAAGGAGAGAGCAAATATCTTTGTGCACAGCCTTGTCCCATGGTGTGGCCTGGTGCAGTTGCCAGCTTTGTTCACATCTTCTTATAAGAACAAGACAAAATCTGTTTTAAGGTAAAGGATTCTCATACATGAATTTCCTCCTCTCTTTCCCACCCCCTGTCTAGGCCCATCACAGCCTGAATCTATCATGTTGTGAAGGTTAATGGAGGTTATGGAATGGTACCCATAATTTCTCCTAAAATTGCAAAAAATTAGGAAGAATTGCAAGTCTAAAACCTGGTCTATATATCCTCTGCTGCTGAAGGAGGATGGGAAGGAGCCATCTGAATTTTTCCAGAGTATTACTCTTTTCTTTGGCTGTCCATAAATTATGTCACTTCTGCTCCCTGACACGTCTTGCATATAGTGGAATTACTTTCAACTGCTTTACATAAGTTTTTATAAATCTGATTATTACAGAAAAAGACCATCAGAAAAAGCAGCTAAGGGTCAACTTTTAACCCACAATCCATCTCTGACATTGAGAAGATGCTTTACCCTTGTTACAGTCAGTCATTGCTCTTACTTTCACTTAGCATAAAAGACAATTCTTAAAAGCATTCATTTTCATTCCCCAAATTTAAAATGTGGAACCTGCCATGTATCTTATAGTGCAGATAACATTAAAGTATAAAAATTGCCCTGTGATCCTTGAATCATTTTCTCTTGAATCATTTTCTCCTGGTTGGTGTTTCTTCTAAAAGGCTAGCAATGCTTTGGAAAAGGAAACAGAAAGAGCTAATTGTATGCCAAGAAAGCTTCATAATCACTTACTTATTCCAGCCAATAAAATAATTGATTCAACTTGGCAAGAGTTTCACACTCTAAATTTGCACCCAAAGTGAATGATTAAGTGCTGCGCTTTCCCCTAGACACATTGACTTCCAGCTATAGCCAGCAAAATGGGCTGTGTTAGCTAGTTAGTACCTATTTCCCTCACTGCTCAAGAGGGCTATATAGTACAGCACTGATGACAGCACTGCCTGGAGAAATGGGAGTCAAGGGCACTGGCGAGGTGATCCTGGATGTGCCACTAACTGAGAGCTGTTCAGCCCTAGGATGGGATTTGCAGAGCACATGAGGGGTTTGGAGGCTTTGATTGCACTGAGAAGTCTGCACAGGTGTCTGTCTTGGTTGCAGCTTTCTCCTGGAGGGGGAGAGGGGAGGTTAATGGGGCTGTGAAGATGCTCAGCTCCTGCCTCCTTCATGGCAGACAGCCCCCTCCTTCTGAGGACCTGCTGCATTTGGGACCGGGAGTATAAGCAACCCTTGGCCAGCTGCGCTTAGCCCAACAGCAAAGAGAAATGGAGGTTTCCAGAAATGGGCTCTTGTAAAATATGGCTGGGAGCAACCCCAACCAAGCCTGCAGGTTTGGGACTAGTCCTGGCTCCACACCCTAACTGCTCTATCTGGAGGTGGATGGGGCTGGTCAAGGGTGCTGGAGCTGCTGTATTGCCTTGCTTCAGCCCAGGCAGAGCTCTAGCAATGCTGCAAGGGGACACGCTAATGGCTTCTGCTCTGAAACACCATACCTTTGCTGTGACTGACGGTGCAAAAAGCAAACTAAAAGGGTACATCTCACGTGTAAGAGCTTGATTTAGCACTGAACAGCTCTGCAGATCACTAAGCTAATTTAAGACTCGTTTTGTAATATTTTCAAAATACCTCTGTGCATAGTTTCAAGGGACTTACAAGACTCACTGCTGTGATGCACAAACACTCAAACAAAGTTTATTAGGCTGTTGGAAATACAGTTTCTTAATCTTCCATTAACAAAATTAAAACCAGGACCATATTTCTCTCTGGTCAAGGAGCAAACAGTCAGTAGCTACTATGGTTGTTTGCCTCTATTATCTCTGCTTGCGCTATTTCAAAGGGACCAGTGATACCCCTTTCCCTCTAGGTGCACCAGTGCTGGTGCTGCAAAATAACTTTATTAGCTCTGGTAAATTATTTCTTCTCAGTAATGAAGCTAGAGATATGGAAAGAGAAAAGATGAAAAAAACAACTGTGTTGCAATTAGAGAGAGAAGAGACTCACAGCCTCTCTGCCATGACCACTGGAGTTATGGCTGCTTGCACCAGTCAGTTGCTGTGCCACCAGCAATTAGTCCTGTTTGTAAAGCAGTTTTGGAGCCTACCTTATTTATTCTTCTGCCTCGTAATAATAACAGGTCAGAAGCTGGTAAAGATTTAGTGTAGATCCCCTTGTCAATCTCACAACAAAGTGATACATGATAGGCCCAACATAAGGGCTTGCCTTTTTGGTGATGTAGCATAGTTAAAATAGACAAGGAGTAATTTCACTTCTATGCGTTCAGACTGCCCATTTCTGAAAATCCTCCTTCCTTCCTTCTCCCACTCTAACCATCAAGATTTTTAAACTGCACACTCAGAGGAAAAGCAATGACAGATCCGCCCCATGGTCAGTTAATCTTCTGTCTTCTTTCCTAACTGCTGCTGGGAAAGAAGGAACATAAATCTTCCTCTCCAACCAAACAATAAATACCAGGGCTTGGAAGCAGGGTGGGGGTTTCCTCACAACAAGGTAAAATATTGTTTTCCCATTACAGCTGCAGCAATTCAATCTGGTCTTGAAGGCAATGAAAGAGCTTCATTCATTTAATCAGATATTGATTGATTGTTATAATATAATATGTCAACAATTCCTGCAAGAGAATGAAAGCTGGCTGAAATAAATGAAATTCCAGCAGATTCAGTTCAAAGAAGTAAAAATTATGTCAATATACTAGATGTTTGATTCTAGTGTTGTGCCAGAATTCTCCATCATTAATTTTCAGTACTGCTAAATATTTTTTTTATCAAATCCAGTACTATGCATTTGCAAGAGGCAGCAACATCTCAGTTTTGCTCCCATATTGTAATCTTTCATAATTAAAAGCCCTTAAGATGGCCTTGTTTTTCATGCTCATTACAGAGCACAAGCGCTGGAACAGAAACTTTTTTCTTTTAGGGGTAAAATTTCACAGTGTGTTTTAGTTGTATTCAAATAATCTGAGATCAGTTCTTAGCTCTGGCATAGCTTTTGGGGCAAATCCATTTCCTTCTATATCTTCTGTTGTCTACCAATCAAGTGTGTATAACTACAGCCATCTTTTTTTTTTTCACCTCATGCCTATCTACATTATGAACTTTTTACATGAAGCTGTACGTGTGAACACATCTATACCCATATAGTTTCAATCCTTACTGCTCTTAAGGATTACTGCAACATAAATGGATATAAATAATAATATCCTGAGGGTTTGGAATTCAAATTTAATGGGAAATGAAACAAATAGTAACATCAATTTATCTCTGCACTTGTGCTGTGGAACAAAAAGCTTATACTTTTCAGATACTTTGTGAAATGATTGCAAATAAAGTTAGCAAAAACATTATAAAAAGTGTCTAATCACTCATTTTTGAGTTTATTAAAGAGTAATGTAACTATTTCTCAAAATATTTTTTTTAATAATGCATTTTAAGTAGTAAGCTTTTATGAATAAGCATAAGTAACCCTTTCAGTTCTACGAACTTAAATTTATTTTCTGAAATTTCTCAATTCAGATATCAGTTGTGAAACTTCCATTTTACTTTGTAACACTTGGATGTGTTTGTACTGCCTTTAAGCCAATATGGCTGAAGTTGGAGCAGGCAAAGCTCCTCTCCCTGAGCTGCGTGAATCGAACTACATGAGAATCTCACAGAATGAGATTAGCAACCGATTTAGCCTCAACTTCATACAAAAACCTTCTTAACAAACACAGATCCCTGCAGTTGAGAATATCTCAGCTTTCTATGAACTAGACTAACGTGGTATCTTGAAAACTTTAATTCTTGCATTACTTGCAAATTTGGTTTGGTTTCATTATGATTCTACAGTTGAGGACAAGAGCTAAGAGGAAAGTATCAACCAGACATCAATAGCCAATTCTGCTGATTTCTTCTGTGCAAAAATGTAGGGAATGTAAAATAGGGAGGTGTGGATCTAATTATTTACCTGATAAAGTGGGCCGTAGGAAGCACAGAAACTGTCCTGAATGTCAGCAGTTGGACTTGTCATGGCTATCTCTGTCTGAAAATGAACCCTATGTTTTTCTGTGGTGGTACCTCTGGGGATGGGTGTGATTGAAGTGCCATTGGAGCTACCTTATTCTGGGAAGAGACAACACCAGAAATGGGAACAATTTCTATTACAATTTTCAAGGAGTGAACATGTCAGAAGTTACTGTCCCAAACTGAAGAGATATAGCAAATATTATCAGCTTCAAAAATCCTTTATCATTGTTGTGACTGACTAATTTTCACATATTGTGGTATTAGATATCATGGTCCAACTTTACTAGGTAGGTCAAATAATTGTAAAAAGATAGTATAGGAAATTTCTCTATGCAAAGGTATGCGAACAAGAAAATGACATTGAAAGTGATTAATTGGAAGCTATCACTGTTACAGAACTTTATATCTGAAGTCATGAAAGAGCTTTCCAAATGCAGGGTGAGATGAATTAATTCCTCTCAATATTCTTCTGACCGTACGAGGTGTCTTTCAAATGCAAATGGAATCCAGATCTGACATACTCAGAATATTAAATAAACTGTCAAGAGAATCGATGTGCTACTTAAATGCTCAATATGACAAATGTCCTTTAAGTAATGTATCTTGCAGCATTCATTTAGCTGGTTTTGAGAGTTTCCCTAAGATCTGAGATGACCTCTTTTGTTTCCAGGGGAGTTCTCAATGAAGAAGGACTTCCTTGTATTCCCCTTGTTCTTACAACAAGCTACCTGTAGCTACTATAGGTTTTACAGTCTCAATCCTAATGTAGATTGTAGGGGAAATGGACATGAAGACACAGTACCAAAGTGCTATATGAACACCCTGATTTATGGGATTTTCCTCTCAAAGATGATTGGTTATTCTATCTATATCTATTCCCTCCTGTGTTTCAGGTACCTGTATCTCAACAGGTATTTGTCAGCAAAAGCCAGAAACACAAATGTCTATGTCTGTGACCTTCCAGGTCTTTACCAGTCTAAATATTTCCCTGGTACCATTGGCTTTGTGCAGTGGTTGGATGGCTCTGGGGTGGGACTGGTGCTCTGTCAAAAGCAGCAAGCCCTGGGTTAGTGCAGAACAGAGTCACATCCTTATGGAGCAGCACACGGTGTTAACTGCACAGGGCTTGCGGCAGGTCAGCTGCAAGAGTTCTGACTGCAGCAGCAATGCTACAGGATGGTTGTGGTTTTGGCTGGGTTTTCTGGTTTGGTGTTTGTTTGTTTGTTTGTTTGTTTGTTTTTTAAATGGCTTTAAGAAATAATAAATCTCTGTACTATTTTAGGAGATTCTGAATTTTCCCTCTTTTTTTCCACAGGCATCTCCCTGTGAACAAAAAAGGGTCTGGGTATACAATCTTGTTAACATAAATACAAGAGAGAATCAGGTGTGCACTATGTCCTGAGCAATCTAATTCCCAGTGATTATGCAAATCAGGAGAAATATGAGGCCACGGTAAAGAATGATCTATTCTTCAACTGAAAAAAATGTAAATAGAAAAAAAAATTTTGTTACAAAAAACAAAATTACAGCTTTTGAGTGGGAGTGGATTACATGCATTATTAATCTTCATCCATATCAGAGACTGTAGAAAGAAATTTCAGTCAGTAGATAAGGCCTCGAATATCAATATTTGTTTGACTGCCAAAGAAAAGCAAGTAACAGCAGCCAAAGGGGATGCATTGCTTGAATTACAGCACTTTTCATTAGCTGATCCCCAGGAGGATTCCTCTGGATGTGCAAAAATGCTAACTGTGCTCACATGAGAGCAGGGAATCAGAAAGAATAAAGTTGTTATGAACACAATAAAATGTTGACTCCTGGAGAACCAAACAGATGACACACCTTTGTTCCATTTCAGATCCAGAGGGCTATTTCCAAATCAGAGAGGAAATGATGTATGATGGCGCTAAAACTTTTCCCTTGAACCGTAATTGATTCAGCTCTGCAATATATTATTTATAGAAACCTAACACTGTTTTTGTCATCTACTCTCTGTGACTGCCATATTCATTTTTCTTTCAGCAGAGTTGTATGTGATTCATTGCAGACTCTCTATTATCTGCTAGAGAGGAAAATGATGCCTCCTGTGAAGTTATATATAGGTGGTACAAGCTCTGTGGCCTTTGCACTGTATGCTATGGACAAAGTATTTCAGAGTGAAATGGAACGTGATGCTGAACATGTTGAACCTGTCAAGAACATGATGTTAAAATGTTAGGAGGATGTAATTGCTGATAATCCAGTTACTGGCAGTATTCCCTCATCTCTAACCACTATTATTTGGCAGAAGTGAGGCTTGATGAGGAATTTGAAAAAAGAAAATGCAGAGTCTTTCCAAATCTTACAGTGGGATCCTTGAGTCATAGGGCAGGGTTGAAGTGAGGCAACAATCTGGGCAGAGGAGCAAACAGAGAAGTGTCACTTCTCAGAGGCAAGGTGAATGAATGCAGATGGGAAAGAATATCGTAGTGGACTTTAGAGATGAACATGAACAGCCTAATTTTCATCAAATCAATTTATATGTCAAGAGACTACCTGACTCAGAGCAGGGATGCTCTTTACATTTCCCACATTTTTCTGGTTTTGGCTCTAACATAAATTTGGACAGTAGTGATTCAGTGCTTGCTCAAATACAACTTGCATCTTTTCTCTGATATAGGTCTTATTATCCATGAATATTTAAATTATATCAGTGGTTTGCAACTAAATCATTTCTTCAGAATAAGAAAATGTGGTTATTTCTCCTTCACCTACCAGGTTATTTTGTTGATTCATTTTCAGGGAATATTTGTAATATTCTTTGGGAGCAATCCTGTTTTGTGGATTTGTTTAACATAATGATCATCTGCTCAATTTATTCATGTTTCCAAGAGTCATCTTGCACTTCAACACAGCAATTTTGTGCTTGTACTTTTCTGTTTGTGGTATTAAATAATCATTATAATGTCTCAGAGGATAAGTAAGCATCATTCTGCAAATTGCAAATTCAAAACATTTGGTATTTTAGACAAGGAAATAAATTTATGAAAAGCAAGATATGAACCTTACCATTTTTCCAAATGCAAAGTAATCCTTAACCAAAGTAGAAACTAGAAGTAATGAATGTTAGTAATTTAGAGCATGATAACAGCTATTCACAGCTATCAAATGTAAATGAAATACTGGATACCTGACTCACTTTCCTGGGCAAGAAACATGGAGGAAGGTGATTCAAATACAAATTACTCCTCAGATCATATACTGGTGCAAAGCCATGGCTGTTAAGGCTTGGACGTGTATCATCTGACTCTTCTGGACACCTTTTTATCTTTGTAGTCTAAACAGTGCAAATCCTGTGTTATGAACTTTTAAAAATGTGTAATTCTAAAATGCAAGTATTCCATTCTACACTGCTGATAGTTTTTTTTTGTCCAGGCTATTTCTTACTTATTCTAATTGCTTGGTTTCACCAAAAATGAGAGGGAGGATATATTGATTATTTGTTGCTGTTTATTTTCTAAGCATACCCTCAGTTCTCAGAAATATCCATTAGACAACATAGGAAAGGAATGATAAGAAAGTCCCTGCTGTATTCAAGGCACCAAGCACTTCAGTAGGAGCTATGATTTCTTGGCATCATTGAACCACGGGAGTGTTATTAAGCACGACGCAGGGAACAAAGTTTCTGTTAGCTCCTTACTTGAGATGTATGTGCCAAGAATAGTATTTCACACACACTGACTTACAATCATGTTTTCAAACCTTTCACACCCTTATTTTAATAAAATATGTAGCAGTTCTATCAATTACTGTATGCACAAGAGTTCTCTTTTCCTTCTGAAGAATAATGACCATGTTAAGCATTTTCAGGACGGGAACTCCACAAGTTAGAATAAAATAAATGACATATTTATAAATTAAAAATCCCCTACTCAATATAACACATATTGGTTTTTTTCTAGTTATTAGCTTCTGACTACAGTTAGTAGAATTTAAGGAAAAACAAGTTCCCTACATTTTCTAAATGAAATCCCGATTGATTTTCTAGAGAATATACAAAGAAGATGAGAACTATTAGAATTGTTGCCCAATTAATGAAGAGAGCAACCTCCAGAATTGCTTTTGTTGTATGAGTGCATGTGCATGTGTGTGTTAAGACACAAATCGGGGGATTTGCCTGAGGGACTCTCAGCTAAGAGATGGTAGCTTCTTAACGCATAGTGAATTCAACTGCTTCTACTCATCTAGACATAATCTTCATGAAGTAAGCCATTGCTGCACATCTACAGTGTATCTCCGAACAAGGAATAAAATAAAAGAATGATCAAGAAAACAAAATTCCAAGTAAGGTGTAAAACAAGCATGGTTTTCTCCTTCACAGGCAGATATGATCAGCTTATGTAGGGCGGGAATATATTGGGGAAGACCATGTTTGAATAGTATGCAAGATGTGAATTCATCTTGTTTTAAAGACATTTGAAATGTTTCATTTTGCTGGGAAGATTTTATTGACATATTATTTTGTGACATTTTATTTCATTACATGTCTCTTTTCTCAGGTGCTGCTGGTTTCAGAACATTATAGTAAAAGCAAAACTGACTAAGACTACATTAAGTCTGTTCATTCTAAATCACTATTTTTATTTTTTTTAATAAGTTTCTGAAGTAATCAGATAGTGGGATGAAACCTGTCATTATTGGATTTTTTTTTTTAACTATCAGCTAAAAACTTTTCTGCTTTTGAGATGACTAAATAGGTTTTTCCTATTCATGAATTCTGCTGATTTTTAATAACGTACATTGCAAAAACAAACACAAACCTCCAACCCCTTAGGGTTTAAAGCTGGAATTTGGCTTGTCAGTGCATTATATGGAAGAGATAGAGAAAATAACAGCTGTGCAAAAAGACAGCATGACTGAGAGATGCTCTCGGCCCATAGCCCAACAGCCAGCATTGATGAACAGAGCTGAAATCCCAAGAAGGAGCTACAGCTTTTCTGCGACAGGAAAGGAGAGAGGCTGCATGTTGCCCCCCACTTTCAGCAAAACATGTTTACACTCAACTTTCTCATTCACCTTCTTATCTTCCAGTGCCTTCCCTTTGCCATCATGTCTAGTCATATCCAGGCTAAAGATAAGCCTTGCTCATCTCCTTCATTTGCGTATTAATTTCTAAGTATATTGTGTTTATTTCTGATTCTATCACATAAGAAAAAGTCCAAATACATAAAACCATATCCACATGTTTGTCTGCCAGGAAGACACATTTTCTTGGCTTGTTTATAACCTGCTAAGTGTTAGTCTTGGTATGGCCTGCCACAAGGAGAGAAGCGCACCATGAGCATCCTTTCACAATATGAAGGGACCCTCTGTCCAAGAGGACAAGCTGTACTGTAGCAGATATCAACTCATATTCTCCCTGAATCATCTGCCAAAACCTGTAGAAGTCCCAAGGGTGAGCTCACACTTCACCTCAAATAATGAGATCGGAAATGATGAGAGGTGGACTTTTTTCTGCAGGACTAGATCTCAGTTCGGGGAATTGTGTAAATCACTGTAGGAATTAGCTTAATCTGGGAAAATTCTAGCTGAAAGGCATGCAGAATCCTCCTTGAAGCCAAACCAGAGCATGAAATACCTAAAAGGCTATCTGCTTCTATACATAATAATTGATTAATTAAACTTGACAGTTTTAGTGGAAATTAGGAGTCATTTTACTTGCACTTTGAAGTTTGTCTTGTCCTCTTTGTCCTCAGTGCTTTTTTCCCTGAGGCTTAAGCATGTTTCATCTGTATTCCTGGCCAGATCTTTGATATTACGCATCTCTCTCCAGAGAGCACAGAGCAGTGGATGTTCCCTGGTCCAAGTCCCCACATTTGCATATGTCTGTGTCATTATAACAGTCCTATTTCTGTGCATTTTTTTTGTGCCAGCTCTTGCTCAAAACCAATTCAAACATCTCCATCTTGGCCAGCCCAGTTTTGCACCTGCACATGGGTGCTAGCTAACATCAATACCAATTTCTGTCCCTCATTAATTATACTGAACAATGTGGGAATGCTACATCTCCAACAGCATCACATTCAATATTTTCCTAAAAGATTCTTTTGTTATAAGAAAATTATTTCCCTACTTTTGCCAGCAACAGCTGCAAACCATCCATTTACAATCATTGTTTTAAGTGTCTTTTATCCCATCTTACTTGTGACCACAGTCCTGATCCCTGGTTAGATGATCCCCAAAGCATGATTAAGACTGTCCCTGGATGTGAGCGAACATGACAATAGCTTTCACTTAGTACCACACCTACCTTTTTTTGCATGAACCAACCTTTCCCCCACTGGACACACACATTTGGCTGCAACTAACAGAAGGCAATTTTCATAATTCACAGTGGTGTCTAGCTTCCCCTTCAGAACTTGAGATTCTTTGCTGTATTATTTCAGGAGGTAACCTTACATTTTGCCTGCTCACATTTACAGTTCAACGTCAGTCCCAATGATTTCAACAGCAGTGACTCATATTCCATACCAAATCATATTAAAATATTATATCATGACTCAGAGATGAAAGGGAGTCACTTGCATTTTAGTGGGGTACTGATTTTTCAGACAGCAATTGAGTTGAAAAAGGTCTGTTATTAACTTCCCTTCAGCTTTGGTTAAATCATTAGCATATATAAAAAATTCTGACACTAGAATGGATTGGGCATTTCCATAGATGTTAGCATAGGTGTAAACATACTCTCTTGAGGTAATCCATGTTATTATCCTAAAAGCTAGTCTTATAAAAATTGTGTTTACAGTGGGTTAGAACAAAAATCTGTCACACTACATGACGTTGTTTTACCATGCTGCATTTTTGGCGTTGCACCTGCAGTGACATACAGCATCCGTATTACTGGGGTACTCACAAATACGGCCTTAACAACCACAGCCTTTTCAATTCCATTCATACGTTAAACATGTTTCATCTCCTGATCAATATGTGCCTTTCCTGAAGAGAACAGATCTTTGGGGAATAAGGAGTTCAACAATAGGTAACAGGCTGAGCTGTTTGCATAGCTTACAAAGATGGCATAGCAAAGACACAGGCCTGAGAATTCTCATATTAAGCATCAATTTCTGGTTTCTGTGCTTTGCAAGATGAACTTATTGCCCCATTTCAAAGACTGTGTCTGAAGTTCAATCACAAAGCTGTTTAACTTAACCACGACTGTCTTTTACTGCTGACTCAGGGTCCTGTCTGCTTGGGGGGGCAGTCAAGTCTCTTTTTCAAGAGAAAAAGGTACCTGTGGGTTTCAATTAAAAAATTACATATTAAGGCATCCTAAATATCATTAATCATTCAGAAGGTAGAAAAAAGCCAGACATTGAAAATGTGACCTTAGATCTGCTCCTCTCCTTGTGCATGTTCTGTGTCATTAACTGTGTGGTCAAATACTCTTCTTAATACAGCTCGTTAATTTAATTGAGCTCCCCAAATTACTAAGTGTGAGGGGATATGGTACCAATTACTACTTACTGCATGCTCCATCTCTCCTGGAAGTATGCATATTATTCCGGAAATCTGGTAATTTTCTGCAGGCCTTCCTTGGCAGGTCTTGCCTGTGCAGTTTTGGTTGCGTTTAATAGGAGTCCCTACACTTGAAGAAACCTGACAATAGAAAGAGGAATAGGCAAGGGATGGGGCAGAGAAGAAAATAATCTCAATCTTCTCTTTGGCCATCTGTTCAAGGGCATAGATGAAGTTGCCCCTAACGGAGACACTTCGCCTCTGGGTTGCACCAGGTGAGATTGTAGCCCTCTTTATAAAGCAGCCTTGTCCATCTTACCATGTAGTGTGGCAGGACTGTCACAAGGGCAAGGTGACAGGGAGCTCACTGAAGACAAACATAATGAAGGACTCAAAATATTTGTACTTCATGTCTACCACTACAAGAAAGCAGGCAGGGAAATGTCTCATTCATACAGCTCACAAAAGTCACATGGGGTGGCTAGAGAACAACCAGTCTGAAGTCTTGCCTCTGACGTCACCTTATCTCAGTGTGACCCCAGTCTACAGAGAAAGGGACACAGCTTAATTTTTAGGTCCCCAACTGGAGAGCATTGCTCAGCTGCACTTTGCTGCCAGCACTGTATAAAACCACTCTGTGCTTCCTGCCTGTGCAGATGTGCCAGGGGTCAGTGTGAGGGATTCACGAGGGAGAATGGACTGGAAGGTGTTTGTGTTGTGAATGGAAATAATTAATTCTTCACTGCTTTGATGGTTTTACTGCTTCTTTGCTAACATGCTTGATTGCATTTAAATATTGTTTCAAGTAATCAAGGCTAAAGTATGTCCTCTTAATACAGAGAATGGTTTTATGAACTCTGAGTTGGGGAAAGAACCTGTCAGTTCTGTTATCAGCAGTAACTTGACCTGGTATGTTACCTCCTATTAGAAAAAAAGTGGCCAATCTGTAAAGCACTGGCACACCCTGAGGACTAAATTCAGGCTTTTAGAGCGACAAGGGACAAAAGAGTCTTCTGGAACAACCCCAGAGAAGCAAAAAGAAATCCAACATAATAAACCCAGCAAAGACTTCGTTTTCCTATCAGTCCCTGTAGGTCTGCCTGTGGTATCTAGCAGGCTTCATGTCAAGGTCCTCTACTGCTGCATCCTCTCCTATCTCCATTGCTGCTCCCCAAACTCAGACCAGACCCTCACTGTGCAATCCTCTCAAGTTTTCTCCCTTCCCTCCTTCTGTTTTAGACAGTTTTCCCATGCTGTGGTGTGTTGAATTCTTGTCAGCATAAATAATTAATGAAAGCATCATTTCTACTTTTGACTCTTACTGTGCTGCTGCTGGTTTCAAATGGGTATAATAAAAAAATCTGGAATAGGCGTGGATTTGCTAGCAATGATGAAAACTGTGGAAACATTAGAAGTGATAGAGAAACTAGCACATTTATATGAAAATACATGCACATGAGCCTTGGGTTTTGTTTTTTTCATAATAATGATTAACAGTAATGGCATATCAACATTCCCAATAGTAATTGTATCTTCATGATTGTAAACAACTACCAGAATCTTCTGTGTGATGGAAACAGCAGGGCAAAAAATGTATAAACTATTTTTTAAAAAAACCCCGTTTGTTCCTAGGAGTGTTGTATTAAGTGTACTGTGCTCAACACAAATAGTGTTGACAATGCAAAGAGTAGTAAAAGCTACAGCATGTGCAATTCCTAATAGATGGTTGTCATTTTATTCTGTTGGCTGTTCTCACTTGGATTCAGAAACTTCTTATGCTTTATCCCGCTCTCCTGAGTGTCCTTCTTTGTATGTTTACAAGATAAAATGTCTGTATCATTACCAACTTTGTTACTCTTTTCCAAAATATTAGTAGTTACACTGTATTTCAAATGTTTTATTATAAACAATACTGCATTTTAACGGAGTCAGACCCTATTGAGTAGGTTTTATGTATCTCCTCTTTGGCAGTCTTTCATTGCATGCTTTGAAAGACTGATTTTATTAGTTAAATTTCTTTGAAAGCCCTCACTGAAGGTAGCAATTGGCTAATTAGAGAAATTTTCCGTAAGATTCAGAAAATTAAATGGCCACATCCCTCTTGCAGACTATGTTTCCACTGCGGTCAACAGGATACAGAAGCTACTTCAGGCAAAAAGAAGTCAGGGCAGCCAGTGCTTTCTCTGAATCCTCTCTAGCTCCTCCACCTGATATCCACTATGTAGCAAAAGTGGCTCGCTTTGTACACAGTGCTTGAAATGCATCATCCATGATTCTTGTCTATATACCAGTGAAACCAGTGGTGAGTAAGTAAGCCTTTGACTTCTACTGTGCAATAAAGCTGCTAAAGAAAAAGCATCACGTAGTCTCTCGCCTTCAAGGTAGAGAGAGATGGACAATGAAACTGTGGACATCAGTAACTGACCTATGTGTCAAAGCCTGTAAATTGTCAGCACATAAAATCCTACAGGGTGAATCATGCAGGCTCAGAGGAGCCTGAAGGATCACCATAAGACTCAGCTAGGTTATGGAAGATAACCCTGCCAGGGATTCATTGAGTCCCATATTTAATTCTTTCCTTTTTTATGTTTCATCTAGTAGTCACCATCAGAAGCAATATCAAAGGAAAATGGAAAAGTTCATGTTTCAAAAGACCTCCTTTCTTGTTTATATTTACCAGGATATTCTCTCTGTAAATCTTCCTTTAAAGAAACCCTACAGATAATTTTCCCAGAAATTTACTTTCCTCTTTATATAAATTCTTAGAATGTGTTCATCACTGCACTATTCTGTGGTACTTTCAAGGAACCTGGCCAACTTCTGTAATGTCCTTGCTTTCACCTCCCCTCCTCAGGGAAAGATGTGTGTACATTGTCCAAAATGTTTTTGAGATATAATGTCACAAAAGTGAATTTGCACATTTGTATGTCTATAAATTTCTGTTAAACACCAAGGTCAAAAAAATGTACATTGCACCTAAGTGGGAGGTTGTGACGTTCAAGGGAAGGTAAGACTGTGAAAGGATGGATGCCAAAGAAGAGTATCAAATTTTGACTCAAACGTTAAAATATAATTTTAAATGTTCAACCCCTTAAATTATGTGTGTGTTCTCAATACACATTCTCTGGGATCAATTAGCAATGCTTTCAGTAATTAGTTGTAGTTTACTTTCTGAAGTCATTGACCATGAAGATTTGCAGTTGATAGTGAGGTAATTAAAAACACAATGTATATTTTAAATGTGTATCATTTCACAGACAAAATTAATTCATGGTTTAGAGAGTTAAAAACCCACATATGATATATTTTTTACTAAATTAGCTAGAGAAACAATACTTCAGAAACATGATTTATGTTTTGTGTGAAACATCACTGTAGGAGGGAAGGAAACATTAACAATTTAGAAATGTGTAAACGTAGGGATTAACTGAAAGAATGACGTCCTGCTGACAGACCATCAGCAGTGATGCAGCCGGCTGCCAGCTGAGTTAGGGACACAGGAAGCACAGGAGTTGCTGATTTTTAATTCTCTTTGTTGCAAGCTTATTCTCACTTCTGTCTCTGAAGCCATGATTTCTTGGACCACAATCTGATGTCGAGTGATTTGGCAGTCTTTCTAATGAGAGATGCTTAAGTACAGGTCATTCTGGAAAAGGGCTTATACCATAAAAGCATTTTGTTCACAGTGAAAGTGGTATTGCAAAAAAAAAAAAAAAAAAAAAAAAAGTTTATTCAGGCTTTACATTGCTTTTCTTTTCCCTTGTTAATCAGGAACAAATCATTCAGACTCTCCTCTCCTAGGGGTGATCAGAAGTACACAGCTAGCAAGGATTCATGGGGTGACAGGAACTGCCCTGGCTCCTGTTGCCCAGCTCCCAGCTCCAAGAGCTGCTTCTCCAGACGGGGCTCTCTGCCTCCCTGCAGCGGGAAGAGAGTGAACTTTGGAGAGTTTTAAAATCAGACGTGGTACAACGCTAGGATATCAATCAACAATGTTACTTAATCACCCTATAGCACCTTGCATGCTGCAAGTGGTCCAGCTCAGATTGAAAGGTGTTTAGCAGTGATTTGGAGAGGTTTGGGGGAAGAGAATCTTATTTATGTATGGTGCTTTTTGCATTTCTCCAGTTGTAATTATTGGATTTTTTTCATATCATGAGCTGTACTGTGTAGAGGGGTAAAAAATTACAACTAGAGACCGTGGGCTGGAGAGGTGCTTCTTGTTGATGAGAACTGGCTCTGCCAAGGAAGCCTATCATGTAATCCTTCCCACAAGCAGATTAAACTCATTCTTTTCACTTGCTGCTACCCATCACTCTTCCTAAGATCAGACAGTCTGTTGACTAGAATCTGCTGCTAATTTCCAGCCTAACTTTATCAATTAGCAGTGTATTATTATTCAGGGAAAATTTTCATAAGCTATATAAATGGATTCTCCATGTATGAATACATTATAGCTTCAAAGTAAAATACTCTTAATCTGGATTAGAAGTCTCAAATTTTTAAACCTATTTTGTTGTCTTGAATGGAGGCAGAGGCTTTCTGGGATTTTGAAAAGCACTGAGCAACTGAACCCTTTTGCAAATCTCTAGTATTCCTCTACTTGTTGTTTCTCAAATCCAAATGGGCTTTCAAATCTGGCTGTAATGCTGAGTATCACCCTGGAAAATGGATCATCTTCCAAACTCATGGTCACAAAGTTTCATCGTTATCCCAGAGAAGCACAAGATGTTGAAGCATTAAACCTGCTTGATGCGGAACTAAATGTGCTCCTTTAGTACCTGCAAAAGCAAGTTTACAAGCTGTGACACTTAAGGAGACATGATGGTAATTGATCAAGTATGCAAAGTAAAAACTGTAACAAAACTACACAAGACACAAAAGCTTATCATGGACTGAGAAGTAACAGCTTCTCAATCATCATAGGTTTCCTGAATATCTATGTAGTTATGGAGCCCTTGCCTAACATCTAAATGGATGAGTATTTTTTAAAACTTCAACGCTGTGCCAGTAACATTGTGACATTAATATGATTTTTTTTGAGTGACATTAATATTTGCTATTGCAAATGGTGAAAAATTGCCAAAAATGGGGATGTAGTTCTTATGAAAACACTGAGAGGAGAAAAAGAAGCTTCATGACCTCAGACAACTTTTTAATTTTCAGCTGTTGTCAGTACAGAAAGAGCAGTTGATCCCTTACCACTTAAATTTAATGACTGCCAGGAGTATTTAGCTCTTCAGTGCACAGTGACCTGCTGTGTTGCACTGAAATTACTGGCTTTTCTTTCTAAGCCAACATTCTTAAGATCTCTGCAATTTAAATACATTTGTGCACAACCTGGGTAGGGATGTGCAGGCAGTGCCCATTTTTGAACATGGAGTAATTTCTTGAGGAGAAATTCTCCATGAGTGCCAGTGAGTCCTTACCCCCTAATGTGTAATGTCCAGTTAACACATGAGTAAATCCTTGCATAGTTCACATGGGAGTGATGTAGCATGACAACATCAGATGGGAATTTGGTTACAGCTGCACCTGAAGCGAGATGAGAGGGGGAGAAGATGGGAACTGTGGCTGGATGGATAAACCCAGATGAGCTCATCTCCTCTAACACCGCTTGTCTAAAGGCTAGGAATCCAGTCTGAGCCAGGAATCTGGGTACCGCTGTCATCAATAGAGGAAAACAGGGGACAATTCCATAGTGACAGCAGCAGGATTAATCTGATCTCCCCATGGAGGCTTTGCTCTTCCTTCACTGGTTAGAGAGAAAGCCCAGATGGCTCTATCAGATGACGTTGTTAAATTTTAGAAAAACGTAGTTGTATGAGATTGATCCCATCTTTCTCAGTGGCCATTAATGCCAGGAAGGCAGTGGTCTTCGTTTGTCCTCTGTAGTTGTACCCAGTAGTACAAAGTGTCTCCAAGATCTGTGTGGCAGAAGAGGATGGCTCTCAGCAACAGCACTGCTATCCCTGCCAGGATCAGCAGAGTTGGGAAGTCTTTCCTAATTTCTTTAAAAGAAAAAACAGAATCCAACTCTAGTCGCAAACTCTGTAATAGGTTTTCAGCAAGTACTAAGTCTGGAAACTACTGAGGTTGTATAGGAGTGTGCATGACCTGTGCTCAATAGGGCCAGGGGGCAAAATACTAATACTTATAGAGAGTCTTTAATTATAGTCCTCGTTCCATGGTAACTAGGAGCAGAAACCACTGAGAATCTTGCAAGGAACTGCAAAATTTCCAAATTAATATTGCAGACTTGTGAAATGTGACTTTTTAAATGAGATTTGAATAAGCACCTAGACGACTGTATGGGCCTCCAGATGTACAAAATTCAGTGTATCACTAGGAGCTGACACCAGGATTATTGATCTCCTCCCACTTTCATTTTCTAAGCTACAAAACCTACAATTTAAGCATAATGAAATTTCTTAAATTCATTGGTTAAGAGGACAGTAAATTTCTTTTTCTCCCTGTCAACTATATTCTACACTATGTTTGTCTTTGTTCACACTCAATCTGCCATAAACCACATTTGCAATAAATTATTACATGGCAGATTTATTAGTTTCATTTGACTTATATTACCAGAGTGACTAGTCATTCATATCTTATTATTTGGAACCTTTTTAATTTTATCTCTTTTTTTCTTCTTAGCTGTAAAATATTGTCTTAAAAATATTTTTTTCGAAAGGAATTTTAGAACATGTGAAGACTACCTCACAATAGGTTTTTTCCTTATGTTTCCTTTACTTCCCCATCTTCACTGCATCAGGTAGTTTAAATAGTGCTTGCTGCATTTATACTTTTGTATAAAAGTAATTTGCATTTATTTGTTCGTACCATAGATACCAGAAGATCTCTGTGTGATACCAACTTGTATTGCATCAGCTGCATCTTGCTGAAATGCCCTAAAATAAAAGGGAAAATTACATGTTACTCATTTCACCTATAAGTTCAATGAAGATGATTAAACTTCCAATGTGAGTGCAATGTGTGTTAATACACATTTCATGTGTGTTAATGCAGAAACTTCTGCCAAGTCCTTTTAATTGATTTTGTCTTTTCCTAAGAAGAATTTAAAAATTTTTCATCTGGCAGGAATTTGTCATTTCCTAATTCAGAAGTCACATCACTTCAGATTAAAAATGCCCAAACTCAATGGCCTGAAATGGAAGAAATAAAAGTTTAGTGTTGGCTCAATATCAAGAAAGCGGAAAGACTTATAGCAAGATGACTTTTTCTTCCCAAGGAACAATGTAAGACTTGACAGAATATTTTAGAAGACCTGGCTGACATGAGGCTAACACCATTTCCAGGCCTTGATTGTACCACTCAGATGGGTTTTGAGGCCTCTCTATGCTTGTATAAATCAAGGAGGTCTGGAAGATACTAGGTAACTTAAAATTGAGGCCATCTTGAAAAACATTTTAGCTTGAATTTACCAGATCACTGCATAGCTCTTCCAGAATGAGCAGCAGAATCTGAATCACACCAGAGACTTGTAATCGGTGGGACAAGGAGGTCTGTGTCCCCCGCTTGGGAACGGTCCCAGCCTGGTGGCTGATGACATAGCTGGATTCCAGTGCTTTTCCCCGAGTGAGTGTCTGCTTCTGAGAAATGCCCTGTGGTGACAACAGCAAACAGCATGACTTTCCACTCCTCCCACTACACACCCTTTCTTTCATCAGGGGGAGAAAAACACTTCATTCAGTTTTTCACCTTTTATTTTCCCAAAATCATGCCTGCAGCTAGCTGTACACTTTCCCTGTGTTTATCCACTACAATATTTACTACTGTCCCTATTCTTACTGGAGGACCAAGCAGGGACATTGTCTAATGATGGGCACATTATAACCACCACTGCTTGCTCTGCAGCTCTAAATATACATGGGTCAGAAAAAGTGGACATCTTCTTGCCTGAGATTCTCTCATTAAAAAACATAAACACCTGGGTAAATCCCCACATTCCAATTTGAAAGCTGTGGGGACCAACTTGAAAAAGAAAATAAGGTCCTCAAACGTTCAGCTGCAGCTTTCCTTAAATTAAAGCTGTAGCTGTCTGGCTGCCAGAGAGCAATAAGATGAATGCTGCCCTGACTCCCATATGTCCACTGTACAAAATTAAATCCCATCTCTGGCCAGTTAGCACTGAATGGTGAGAAATCCTGTCCGCTCGAGTCCTCAGCAGACCCATTTGCTCGCCTGGCAGCTCTCTGCTGGGGAGAGCTGCGCCTGCTGTATAATTGTGGGAGAAGCAGGACTGCGTGCAGCGCTGTGCCATGCCCAAAGACAGTCTGCTGCAGCATCCACCCATTTTCACCCAAAACTGGGGTGCAAGAAAAAGTCCTGTGAAAGCAGGAGAGGAGCAAAGGGTCTCTCCTTGAATCCTGTGAAATACTCTGGCTTTGGGCTTGTGCGCTCTGGCTTGGGTCAGGAAGCAGAGTTTCTCCTTACCTCTTTGAACAAAAACATTGAATGGAGCATAAAAAATTGGGGGCCTTAGGACATGTTTGATGGCTGTACAGATTTCTGACAGAGCAACGGCACTGGTTGCTTAAGGGAGTGCTTTATACCCACCCCCAACATGCTGCAGAATATAGCACATGAGCCTCCAGAGAGCCATCAGCTAATAATAAAATTGCTAACTATAATCACACAGCAAGAGGAAGGGAATTATTTTCTTTCACAAATTGTTCTGCAATATTAAAAATATTCATTTTTTCAAAGGCTCCTTCCTGCAGGGATTAGCTTCTACACAGGCATTTGGAAGAGAGTGCAAGCCTGTGTTTGCTGCTGGAATAAGCAGGCACAATGCTGCCCGTAAATACTGGGACCTTCAAGAAAAGCAGGAGAGTAGAATCTGGGAAGGTTCAAAGAGGTTAAAATCAAGTCTCTCTGATGGCATTTTTACGAGATGACTCCCCAGATGAAGTGATTTGAACTTCCGTTGCTATTATTAAAATGGGAGTATATTTTTTCCTCTTTCACTTCAAATACCCTTCACTAGATGTGTAAATGCTGTAAATGTCTTTATGAAACACTATTTTGACAGCCTTTTAATTATAATAATTAAAAACTGTTTACAAAGTCAGACGAAAAGAAGGTTGAGCTAGCTCGGCCTGTGACTTTCCCTGCCTAAAGGTTCCTGGTGACAGAGCTGGTAATAGTTTTTGACTGTGAAAAAGTCTTAGCTCTACAACAGCCTCAGCCTGATGGAGCGTTTTGTGTCTGCAGAAAATTCCAGCATATTATATTGTCATACCCATGATAGTATGAATGACCTCAAGCTTTGAATAAAATACAGTAGCTGGTGTATCTGTTTAAATGATTAAGCAATGAGCTAGGGACAAATCTCCCCTGTCATTACTGTGTCTGCCTGCTGTGCCAAGTACACAAAGAAAATACGAAGACATCAGTATGAGATGCATTTTAAGTCTTGGAGCTTTTAGGGAAATTACAGGGTTCTGCAGAATTTCATTCCCCATTAGGGCTGACTAGTGTTAAAGTGGAAAAGGAAAGATCCCTTGTACCTTTTTCCCCTCCACGAATCTGCACGCTATGTTTAGGCAGAATGTTTTATCTAATTGAGAATAATTACTCTATAAAACCAAGCCTGCCATTTCCTTTTTGTGGCAATCCAGTTTTAGTCTACCATTAACATGTGCAGAGTAGAGCTCTGCTGTGACATTTTGTGGATAGTTTAAAACACTGAGAGGCTGTCCCTTGTTCTGACCCACAGAACCATAGTAAACAAATGAACACTTTCTACTTGGCAAAACCTTCATCTCTAAACCCAAAATAAGAAGCTTTTCTTTGCCAAAATATGGTGCTGCAGGGATTAGACTGTTTTGGTAGCGTCTACCTCCTCTGCCAGCTGATATTGCACTGAACACAGATTTTCTGTGGGTGCGAGATACCTGATTATAACCATTGCCAAATATTTGTGAATTTAAAAAAAAAAAAAAAGAAAGGTATTTTAACATTTTGTATTTTCTTGTCTATTCACTTCAAGCTGGTCAGTCTACATTGCCCTTTATAAGCCAGAGAAGACAAAAGGCTTAAGGTGAACATTTCCCAAGTGCCAGCCATTGCAAGATGCTTCATCAGAGACTGTGCCAATCAGATTGGGAAAATCAGCACAGCTGACCCTCCCAAAAATGAGTTTAAAGACAAACCTCTTATCTCTACCCTGGTCAACATGCACTGTTTGATGCATTAGGACCTTAACTTTTAACCATTTGAGAATAAACTGGTAACTTTTAAAAATATAACCAAAGAAAACATGGTGGGTGGGGAATCATGTGGTCTATCAGTTGCAAGTCACATGCACTCATCTTTCTCATATGTCTACAAAAAACATTCTAGTAATAGTGCCTTATTCTCTTTTTCACATGTTTGTGGCTTCATATGGCAGATATTCTTCCCCTCTTTATGTTACTGGTTCCTCCCCAAACACAGCTGTGAAAAATCTCCATGAAAAGCACTCTGTCATTTACTACTTCTAAACTCTTTATTACCTTCCAAACTCACAGCCAGTTGTACTAAAAGACATTTCTGCATCAGGAGCTCACACATACAGCCTTCTAAGGCTTTCACTCAGCAACTGGTCCTGCGCTGAGGATTTGTAGATTTGCTTTTTCAGTGTAACTTTCAAAGATGACTTTGGAACAAGCCTTTGTCATGGTCAAAGGATGCTTTGCTACCCTACAGGCAACCTACCAAAGGGAGGGACAAATCCAGATGAGAGCCATCATATGTGAAAACTCTATCCCCCTGACTATTAGCATACAGTTTATGTGCACAGTGGATATACTGGGAAAATTAGGAATGCTCACAAAAATGATATCAGTAACCTTGTGCCTCCTACAGTGGGCTAATCTCAACCACTAATACTTCTCATCAGCCAAAAGAATCCCTTATTTCCAAGTCTGTTCCTTGAAAGAGGATGGAGGTGATGTAGATGGTATCCAACTTAATATGTGTGCCAGCTGACCTATAGTCCACAGTATAGGAACCGTTTGACTGTGGCGTAACATTAAAAATGCGATGCTATTATTCATGTTGAATGTTAGCATCCTGCTCTCAGCAGTGCGGCTCAGTGATTTACTCTGTCCATCAGTATGCAATGTGAATACAGCTTGTGGAGTCTGGTCCAAATGTGATTTTCAAATTTATTGAGAAAAATCAGAGAGTCCTTGAAGATGAAAAGCTTCAGCTTAGTGCAGGATGTTGTTGTGTTCTGTGTATAAACTTCACCAGTATTTCCATATGGTTCAGTTTCCTTAGATTTCAGTAAAAACTAAATTCTTTTTTTCTTCTCATGCTCATCAGTCCTGAACTTCAACATTCATTCAAAGGCTGTATTTGGCCCCTCACCCTGATAATGTGGAAAGGCATAGCTGGTTAAGGCTCACAGACCTCAGCACATCCACGCTCGGTAACCAGCAGTGTGAGGTCAGGCATCGGCTCTGTGCAGAAACACTGCATACAGAAACACAGTACAAAGCATTAGCTTCCTCCTGTAAATACACTTCCACTCACACCCCACCAGTGGAAGAGTATTTAGCTCTCAATGTGAAGCTGCCTGAGTATTGTTTTCACTATCCTACAGGAGAGGCCTGCAGGAAATATTTTGCAAGGATCAAGGAGTATTTACCCAGCTCCTAAACAACAAAGAGACTCTCCTTCAAACTTTTCAGTAAAACTCTCTTTCAAAAAGTAAAAACCCAAGCCTGGACTGTTTCCCAAAGGCAAAGTGGGCTAAAAAACTTCTCCAATGGGAAGAATTTGCATTTGGCATGACAGCTTGACTAATCTTGATTGATGCATCTATCAGCTATTAGCTGCAAAATTAAAGGTACTACAAACACCCAGGTAGGAAGGGGGCTTTTATCAAGGCCCAGCTTTGAAGTCAGATTTCAGACCAGCAGTTGCTGTCAAACATTTGCTTGATGGAGGAAGGTATCATCATTTTCTCTTTTCTGACTGAAAGAAAGTTCTTTCTTTCTTCATTGTAAAGTCCTCATGAAGCACTGGGGTGTCCCCTAGATCCAGCAGGCTCTCTCCTGCATGCTAAAAACCTCTTCCAAGCAAAACACCCCAGTTAAATCAATGAAAGTGTTGCCTGAATTAGTATCTGGCCTTGTAGATGTTAAACTGAGTGGAAATATCCTTAGATGATTGACTTCTCAAGCCTCTCAGCATCGGAGTATCCTGTTCCTGAATCCTCTGCTCAGGGCCTGAGCCAGAAGGCAATTATATGCAATCTCATCAGTGGTGACTGGGAGGAAATAACTCCCTCTCAGTGCAACCTGCGATAATGATGCTCACTCAGGGCCTTGTCCACTGCTGTTGCACCAGGCAGAGGTTTATAATTTTCTGAGGTGTTCCTCAGCCGAGCTACTGTTCAGCAATTACCTTTCCACCTTGTATGAAGGCTGTTGTTGTCAAACTGGCTGATCCCTAACTTCATTACATTCACTCCAGGATCATATAATATTTAATGTTTTGCTTTGGTTGTTGCCAGTTACCCTGCCCTGCAGAGCTGGAGGACGACTCACAGATAACCCCTGGCAAAGAGAGGTGCTACGAAAACATCATAGTTTCCCTCTTTTGTAAAGATTGCCTCAAGAGGATGGTGGAGAGCAAACTGAACAGGACAGCTGCAAGCAATCGGCAACTGGAACCTGTTGTGCTGCTGGCAAATGCATTTCTTTGCTCCTGTCCAAGCAGCAAAGGCTGCCTCAGTTTGAGCAGCTCCCCAAAAAGCCTTTGTAGTGATTGCCACTTGAATCCATGTGCTGGTTTTGTACATGAGGAAACAGGTACAGACTAAGCATTCAGAGGGGCAGAAGACCACACAGAGGATCTCTCACAGCTGGCCCACTGTGGTTGATACACATTTTCAGCTCTCTCTAAAGGGGCTTTTTACTGTCAGGACTGCAGAGAACCCCCTATTTTCCTTCCCATCTGTGTTTCTAGAGGTATCTGTCAGGGCTGTTTTCTGCTCCTGCTTGCTGCTCCACCACAGAAAAGCAGATGTCAGGGATGCTCTGGACCATTCTGTTCAGGCTAGCCCAGGCATTGCAGAGCTGCTGGGAGAGACACTGAACTCCTTCTGCCCCCTCCCAAGATGATGAATTTTGCCAGCCTTATTGGTACATGACTTCCCACTGCCAGGAGAAACCCTCCCAAAATATGAGAGACATTTTTTTCCCAACTGGTTCATAGAGAAGATCCATTTCCCAGGAGATTATCCTGCCACAAGCAAGGATCACAGGACACTTGTCTATCAGTGGAGCTATCACTGGAGGGCTGTGAAGTCAGCAGGAGCCATTTAAAGGAGCTAACATGCAACAGTGAAGACAGTGAAGACACAGACGAAGCGTACTGTGGCAGCAAGTGGTGGCTGGAAGGCCAACAGAGGCAAGAGGAAGGGGCAGGCAAAGTGCTAGTTGAAGAGGGTATTTTCTGTGAGGCAGGAAAGAGCAATAACTTGTCAAGAGAAATTTTCTAGCATCATTGGCCGATTTCTGAGAAAGCCCACACTGCCTTGCCTCTAGCTTGGTAAAACTCACTTGATTTTTCCACCTCCTGCAAGGTCTGCTTTGCTATAACTGGGGTAGCAATGCTGGGTGCTCATTAGCACAGGGTGAAGGCAGGCATCTGAACCAATTCTGTCTCCACAGAGTCAAATATATACTGGTGTTGATATCAAGCTTCCTTCAGAAATTGAAATGGTTTTGAAAGTAGTGACAACAAAGAAGAACATCTAGACTTTATAAAACTCCTCTTTACCTTGACTGTGAAGGGTCACTTGAGGTTATTTTTTGTTAGGATGAGAGAAAGGCTTTGCCATTGCCAGGATCTTTTTTGTCAGCATGGCAGTCCTACTTCAAACAGATGCAAACGAGAGTGTGGGTAGAAACACTGGCCACCTCTGGCTGCCCCATGCCACTGACCAGGCTCAGTCAGACCCTATCCTTTGGAAGTTATCCACAATAGTTCCAAGGCAACAACTTCCCTCCCTCATGACATAAACAAAGTCTGAATTAATTATTTAGTGCGGCTCAAGACATTTTAATAATTGAGCATGAAAGCCTAGAAAAAAATGCTAATGCTGTTGGTACCTTTCCCAACAATCAGGCTTGCCAAACAGAAGAGTTCAGTGGAGGGAAGATGATTCGTCTTCTACTTGCATGGCAGAAGTTGTCAGAGTAGCTGTATGTGGGGCTGGTAACCAGTCTGCTTCTGCCAAGTGATCTGTGCTGTCACACTCCACACAGCATTCAGGGACAGAAATCAAGGTCTCCCCATTTCCAATAGTCTCACAAGGGCAAATATACCCACTCCCTCAAGATGAGTGGAAGCTCAGACACAGTCCTGTTGTAGATCAGCATTCTATTGCAGACATGCACTCTGAACTGGACTTGTATGCTTGTGGTCCTTATTTACTGGGCTAAAGGTCTAGCCTGCAGCACAGGTTTTATCTGAACACCAGTTCCCAAGTAGCCTTCTGCAGTCTGTATGGTTCTGATAGCTTTCCTGTGTCCTCCTACAGTTTCTTAGGCCTGCAATTCTCGCCCCTGTACCTCCTCCATTCCTATGTGTTGCTGTGGAAGTAGAGACACTCACCCTCCAACCCATGTCTTCATAGGCAGAGAAACTATTTGTCTTGTTTGACATGTTCATTCCCATTGTGCAGAGTGTGTTTTACTTTACCAACAAGTTATACATTTGGCTGACATGATTCAGCTGGGATGCCTGTCACTGGTGTTCAATAAACCCTGTTTTTGCAATGTTAATGTTATCTCAATTGCTAATACATTGGCATGGTTTCCAAAGTATTGTCCTGAGAGGAAGAAAAGCCAAATATTTTATATTTATACTACAGCTGAGTGCTATATCACATATTCTTACCACTGTGGTCTGTTTTCCAAGTAGGACATTAAATGGAGTACATGCTCATTCCTTATTTCCTTTTTATACCTAGACTTGGGCCCTGTGGTTAGAGATGCATTTGCTACCACTTAACAAATTTTGCATGTCACAGCTTGTGTCACGTGCATGTGTCACAACTCCTGTCACATGCACCGCTGGGAAGAATCTGGCTGCCTCCTCTGTGTCTCCTCCAAGTAAGTAACTGAAGAGAGCAGTAAGGTCCTGTTATCGCCAGCTCTTGCAACGGCTGGATGCTTTCCCACCTCTCCTTACCAACCGTGTGATGCAGCTCCCCCCTATCCTGGTGCCCTCCACTGGACTCACCCCAGTATGGCAGTGTCTTTCTCATGCTGGTGAGCACTAAACTGGACCCAGTGCTCAGGGTGTGGTCTCACTCGGGGGAAGAGAGGAAAAATCACCTCCCTGGACCTGCTGTGCTGAGTTTTGCTTTAGCAAAATGAGTGCTCGGCTCACCGAATCCAGTCATGACATCTCTACTGACTCTGCACTGGGATTTTGTTAGTCAGCCTTGCTGCCCTCAGCATATCCTTCTGTTTTATCACCCCTCTAAACCTGGCAGACAAATTAAAGAGGAGAAAGACTATTCACCATTGAAACTGTTGACATTGCAACAAGGTGCCAGCTTAGTTCAGAGGTGGGCTTGATAAGGAGCCAGATCTAGCAGGACCCCAGAGGCAAAGGTCCCTAGAAGCACAGCACCTTCCCACGCTCACCATGGGAAAGCTGTGGACCCCACACCACAGGGACTGAAAGCCTCTCTGGACCTACAACACTACCTGAAATCATAAGATGACAGCTCAGCCCTGCTCAAGCTTAAGAGCTACATGACTGCACAGATTTCAGCTGTCCCTGGTGCAAAACCTATCACTCTTGCTTATGCGCATATTATAAATGACCTGCGATTATTTTATACACACTCTAAACTGCCACATTGCAAACTATGGCCAATCTGACTATCTAACATAATAAATAACAGTTTAACTCCACACTTTACAGGCACTGTCATAGCTACTTCAGTGCAAAGTTGTGATTATGCTGTGGTATAACACAAAATGCTGACAGCATTATGGTCTCTGGCAATTATCCTATTTTTCTTATCTCTCTGAGTCATAGAATAAACAGAATAAGTAGTAAATGAGAATTTGTGGTCAAGCTAGTGTTATGTTGCCTTTTTTCTGACCAACCCTGTTGAGCTATGAAGAAGTAAAAGTCCTTGGCAGAAATAGCTATAAATCAGTTCGATAGGCACCTGCTTGGTTGCTTTTATCTGTTTGATTTATCCTTTGGTAATCAATGACAGATTTTAGCTTTGATCTGACTGTTAGTAAGAAACAAAATTGACACCTTCTCTCAAGTAAAATCACTACTTCAAATTGCAACTGATTTAAAAATATGAAAGGTTATAAGGTAAACCAAGGTCTTCAGGATTGAAGAAAGAGTCCTCTCTCATCCAGCTCATGACTTTAACCTAAAGTATGTCATTTTAAAAAATTCTGAGCATGGTACAGAGCAATGTATGAATGAAGTTAATTTTATTCTGTGATTTGAAGTTGTCTTAAGCAATCAAAGTGAAGCCGAAGAAAAGTTGGTGAAGCTGAAAATCAGTGCGAAGTTTCTAAGTCTGCAGTACATCTGTATTTACCAGCTCCCTGTCTTTGCTGAGCTCAGTTTTGCTTTAGGGTCAGCTGCAGTTCCAAGTCTGCTGTTGAAGGTGTTAGCCAGTTGTAGGAGAGTTTATCTGACTGGAAATGAACTTTTAAAGTTCATTTTGAAGTCTCTTATTATCTGTGTACCAAAAAATGCTAAAAGTACTTCAAATGATGTTATTTTGACTAATGGTTTAATCAGTGACTAATGACTTTGTTTAGATCCTGTTACAAACTCCTCATAATGTTAATATGAAAACACTCCTTAATGACACTGTGCCCTTTGTTTATTACTTTTCTGATATATGTGTTATTTGTATGAACAAACTTCTTTCACCAAAATGACCTGGGGGGACATTTCATAACATTTATTGTGTCATCAGGAGAAAAGAGACGTTGCCTCAGAAATGTCCATTCTCTCTGCCAACACTACACAAACCTCAGAAATCTGCATGGAGACAGATGCACCATTCCTTCACCTCATCAATTAAATGTCAATAACACTTTGTGTTGCTGATTGCTTCCTTCTCTCTTATTTGGAAGGCTGGATTCACTATGCAGGAGGACTAGTAAAGGACAAGAGCCTGCTTTAACCACAACCTGTTTTCTACACTTCAGTGCCCCTGGGAATCTCAAAGGCTTTACTTAACATTTAAGATAGGTAAATATTAGAGCAAGGTGGCAACCAGAATTTTCATTTTACAGGAAATTTCACTAGTTTGAAGTGTGTTTTCATTCTGAAGCAGAACAAAATGCCATATGAAAATTTCCATGAAACAAATATTTGAGGAAAAGGCTGGGTGGGACATAAGTAAGGTAAAGCATTTCACTTCATTTTCTCTTCTTTCTCCTCTCTTCCCAATGTAAGATTCAACATATTTAGAAATTACAAAGTCATTTCAAAAAGAAAGGAAAAAACTAAACATTCCCAAAATAAAAATAAATTGAGTTTAACCCATCCCATTAATAAAATTAAATTCTTCACTACATGAAATTTCAGCTTTGCTTAAGGGTATTTTTGAATGAGAGAATATTACACTGGGGAAAATGACCCACTTTTCTATGATGCAGTACAATAGGATGCTCAGCTGCAGGGACAAGAGAAATTATGTGCTGAAGGAGAACAGGGGAGGCTGGGAGTCTTCTCAGCCTTTTTGTCATCTTTGGCTGCTGCTTCTTTTTTCCAGATCTTGTGTACCTGTTTGAAAAACAGTCAGGTGAAATCTACTGGTAGCCTGGCAGAGCATGGCCAACAGCCCAGTTCTGCTGGGGAATCCATGGGGAGAAATTACAGCCTGTGGCCAGGCAGAAGGAATAGGTAGGAAAAAGACTCCAAGATTTGTGAAAGAGAAATCAGGGAAAGAAGGATTCAGTAACTTAAAAAAAATCAGCATATTTACTTGAAGTTGCAGAACATTTATTTTGCTGCTTCTTGTAAAATTTGTTAATGCATTGGATATAGACCAGGGTACTGTTCTTCTAAAGTTACAGGTTTTGGCCGTGAGTCTTGCTTATTTAAAACATGATCTGATCAGTTGCTTAATGCCCTTGCACAGATTATCGGGGAGAAAAAGGTCAGATTTTCAAAGGTCCTGAGCATTTACTGTTCCCACTGAGCTCTGGTAAGAGTGGTGAATGTTCACTGCCTCTCAAACCATGCTAAAAAGTTCTGATTTTCTTCACTTTTTAGTGATGAATACAAAATGAAATGAATAGCAACTCACTATGGCTTTTTGTACAAGCATCACACACTGAAATCAAACAGAAAGACCTGGAGGAAAATAAAATGGAGATTGCATAGGGATTGTGACTTTGGATGGGGATGAAGACACCAACCATCATTTGTGTTCATCTTTTCCAAAATCTTCAGACATGGGCTCAATATTACCACTGAAAGGGAAACTTGAGTACCGGGAGCAGAGACACAAGCAGGCACAAATGAGCACAAGGTACGGGGAACGCAATATCAGGCTGGACAAAGGTGATTTTGCAAGGGCATATGTCTTTCTGTAACCAGTACTGCTTGGCTGTGCTTTTTAAGGGGTTGATACTTCATCACTGTTGCCAGAATAAGTCACCAAAGCCTGACTAGCCAGATCTTCAGCCAATTTAAGCTGCTGTAGTCCTTTGAAGTCTGCAAGGAAACACCAGTTTATAGCCTCCATGGGCCTGGTCCAAGGTTTCTAAATAAGAATAGACATATTAATTACATATGGAAACAGCCATCAATTCCAGATCACATTGAGAGACAATGGTTATAATATAATTGTAGTTTTCCACTGTTCATGACAGTCCATGACATCAGCAGATTATTTAATTACAGCTTGCTTTCTCAGCCCAGGATAATATGTTATTGCTCTCTGGAAAACTAGATTAAATTCATTAAGAAATAAGGTGTTAGACATTATCTTGAGATAAATAGGCCTATCTGAGAAAGTATTGAAATATTGCTGAATATCTATCTAAAAAATCTGATGAAATCACAGAGGCATCAAGGTGATGAATGAGCTACGGTTTGTGCAAAGTGGGAAGATTGAATGGTCCCCCATTTATTTTCAGTCTAACCCTACAGCTCACTTCCTCCTGAAAGACTTGAGGGGGTACACAAAGTTCACCCAATTTTTAATATGAGTTTGATAGTTCAGAATGGTGTCATCCTTCCACCTGGACTGAGAGTTTAGCCATGTTGCCAGAGGAGTATGAGAAACCTACCCCTTCGGGTCTCATGGGACTACCACCAGCCCATGTGTGTGGGAGGTTGAGACTGAAGAAGAAGGGGAGCTCTCACCCCCAGGGGCCATGGCTCAACTTTCCTCATTGCCATCAATGCCTATTTTAGGTTCCAGGGGTGAACTGTTATCCGAGGGCACACCAGTGGCAAAAGTTCTGGACAAAAATCCACAGTGTCAATGTTGTGAAACCAGGATAGGAAAGATATTGGGACTGATTGAACATCTAAAGAGAGCGCATGGAAAGAGGATAATCTTGTTTTAGTATGCCCAGTGTGGGAGAATGAGAGACCTGAGGGGGTACGCAAAGTCCAGCCAATTTTTAATATGAGTTTGTCTGTTCAGCCTGCTGCAAGTGTATGGTTTTGCTGACATTGGACTTTAGAGAATGCTTGCATCTCTGGCTGCTCAGTGACAAACCCATGCAAAGCCTTAAATAGCAAGATGATGGTGTTTCACATCAAGAAGCAACAGCCACACTTTTGTTCGCTTTTTAATACCCCCATGTGATTACCCCAACAATGATGTGATGGTCACCCTACTTAAACAGTAGCACTGTGCAATTCTGGAGCATCTCTCCCATGCAAACCATTTTCTTTTCTCTAGGCAGATGTTAATGCTGGTTTCTCACCACCCTGACAAGTGCATTCCTGTCCTTTGTAAAGCATAGCCCAAAACTTTAAAAGCTGCTAGCTGAGTAAAAGCATCGCTGCACACTGGAGCTAAAGGTTACATTAAAGAAAACATCCCTTCCTGGAGTATTTACTAGGAAGAAAACAAGGTGGGGTGGTTTTTTTTAGCACCCTTTTGTTTTTTCCCTCACAGAGGAACAGTTGTTTTGCAGGTTTTGTTCCCATTTATGGACCTCAGAGAACAGAATATTTCTGCTTTCAAGCTTCCCAGCAGATGTTTAACAAGTTCACTCCAGCTAAAGAGTGTGCTCCACCCTGGACCACAACGCTGGTTGTCAGCAGAGACTGCTGATAGATGGGACATTACCTAACACTGCAGAAGGCTTCTAGCAAAGATCAAAATGAGCTGTTTTCATGAAGCAAAGGGAAAGGAGTGGCAAGTGGTGAAGAAACCATCAACCTTCAAAAAGCCTGTCTGAATGAGGCACTTTCATCTGGGCTGGGGGCCTTTGCAAATCCCAAACTGCCTGCTTTGATAATCTTGTTGTCCTAGCTAACTGTACTCCATCCATGTGTTTTATCCAAGCTGTGGGAGGGTCTGTATAGAGGCAATAGGGGAGTCTTGCATTTTAAATAATTTCTATTTTTTTTTTTCCCTGTATGAGCACTGTATGCCTGGTTTATGTAAAGAATCCAATAAAAGGATCCTGATAAAGCAATGTGGTGGGTTGACATTGACCGGCTGCCAGATGCCCACCCAGCCACTCTCACCCCCCCTCCTCAAGCATCAGGGGAAGAAAATAGGATGAAAGTGCTTATGGTCTTAAATGAAGACAGGAAGATCACTTATCAGATACCATCATGGACAAAACAGACTCAACTTGGGGAAAATTAATTTAATTTATTGCCAGTTAAAATAGAGTAGCATGCTGAGAAAGAAAGACAAAAAATAAAACACCTTCTCCCTATCACTCCCTTCTTCCCAGGCCTTTACTCCTATGCTCCCAGCTCCTCTACCTCCTCCACCACCTGAGCAGTGCAGGGGGATGGTGGTCGTGGTCAGCCCAGAACAGCTTCTCTCTGCCACTCCTTTCCCTGAGGGAAGCATGTGTCTTCTCCATGTGCTGCAGTCCTTCAGAATAAACCTGCTGCACTATGGTCCTCTCCATGAGTTGCAGGGGAATCTGCTCTGGTGCCTAGACCACCTCCTCCCCCTCCTTCTTCTCTCATCTTGGTGTTTGCAGGGCTGTTTCTCACATTTTTTTTTCTTCGCTCCTCTGCAGTGTGGTGTTTTGCCCTTTCTTAAATGCTTTCCCAGAGCCTTGCTGATGGGCTGATCTGTGCCCTGCAGTGTGTCCACTGGCGCCATCTGGAACCGGCTGTGTCCAGCATGGGGCAGCCATGCTGCTACCAACGGCTTGCTGCCTACACCCAATACTAGGAGAAAGAGAGGGCACTTTCCTAGCAGCTGCTGGGCCAAGGCATCACATTTTGCCCATCTTTGAAACTGGGGGAAAGCCTCTGCAGCAGCTCGTGGGCAGCAGGAAGCACTGCCCTAGGCCACCAGACTGATGCTTTGTCATGTCCCCAGCAAGTCTGACATGTCTGTACATTGCTGGCCTCTTCCACAGTGCTAGTTTGTCAGGAAGTTTGGGCAATTACCAGTAGAAGCAATATAGAAGCTGATCCTGCAGGTTTGAAATAGCAGTAAACTGTTGCTGTACTGGCCTCGCTTCAGAGAGATCATGGTTTTCATCTAATTCTTTCTTCCTTTCAGTCCAATCCCCTGGGCATTCAGGAATTCCCAACAGGCATTTGAGATTCAAAAGCACCATGGGAAGGGACTTGGGCTGCACCTGCAAGCAACAGAAAATCTCCCATCCCCAGCAAGTGGCTGATGCTGATGATTACTTCAGCAGGCACTTCAGGGATGGAAGAGCAAAAGCTAACATCATCAAATTCACAGTATTAATTTCATGTCATCCTGTGTGTATCAAGCTTTCCAAACCCTGTGGTGTTCCCAGAGATGTATTATCCTATCTAAATAAGAGAATTAAGGGCTCCAAAAAGCTAAATGTGGTCCTCGACAAAAGGTTTTCGCTGTGACAAATACCTTGTGGCTAAGGATGATAGTCTTCCCTTAAAGAAAGACTTCCTTCAGGGCAGAGCCGCCGTAGGGCTAACACAGGAAATCTAGCCTGAGGAGACACTTCTTAAAAGTCTGAATTGCTGTACTTGATATGCTAGAAACAGGGAAGCAGGCAGGAAAATAAAAGTTGATTAGTTTTCATTTCTTGTGTTTTTTTTGTTCCAATCTTATTTTGAAAAGGAGCTTCCTCAGACTCATCAATCCTGTCTAATCTGACAGACTCCCCCTTTACCACAGTATCCTAAAATAGCATTAAGCATGGAAAAATTGGGAATCTCTTTTAGCAAATCTAAAACACTGATAGGCTTCCAAATGGTCTTTCCTACTTTTTTTCTCCCTTTTCCCTTGCATACATATATCTCACGGGCATCTTTTGATATGCTAGAACATCATACCTGTTTCTACTATTTGATTTTGGCTCTGAGCTTGTCTTTTATATGAGGCTGTTGACAGTCACTGCCAGCTTTGTGGATATTCCACTATAAAGTACCACTGTTCAATCTGAAGCTGATGTTTAGCTAGAAAATGCAGTGGTAACTGCAAGGATGAGGACGTGTTGGTTTAGGAGCTGAATGCAGCACCACCACCACCACGCTGGATTCAAGAGTGTCATTAATATCTCGAAAGAAGCCTGTCGACCTGAAGAGATGCAAGTTTAATTAAAGGCATTTTATTACCCAAAATTCTTCAAATAACATTTGGCCTTTTGAACAACAAAAGTTGTAATTGCTGGATTGTCTCTTACCCTTTGTTAAAGAGAAAATACTTTTTGTTCTTTTAATACTTAACTAGAGGCCATGAGATGCTCTGATTCACATAACAGAGGAAATTGCTGAAGACAGGACTGTCCTGGTGGTATTGTAAATGGAGTAGGCTTGTGCTCCAAGACCTGTACACACAGCACCTTCTGCAAATTAAATAATTGATGACAATAAAGCTAATGAATATATACTCCATAAAACTACATGGGTTGTACTGTGCATGTCAGACACGGACCCTCACCCAGCTCTACCTTGGCATACTTGCTGGGATCCCATCTAAGGCTCTAACTGTTCTTTGCTTTGTGAAAATATCTTGATAGTAACTCTGGATCACAGGGCAAAACCCAAGCTCATCTCATTGCTGTTTGTTTCAGCTTCTTAAGTGGGTGTGCTGCTTGGTGAGCTCCACTCTTGCAGCACATGAAAAGCACTCATAGACTGGTCTATTTCAGGGCCAGAAGGACTTGTTCAAGCTACTAACCTGGTATTTAATGGAATATTTCTTTGGGTAAATTCCACAGTTATCTTGTTGTTGAAGTTGAGCACAGATTGACGAATGATCAGAGAGGTCATAGGAAGTTCAGTTAGACTATGATTTAGTTTATGAAATTATCCAATCTACCAAACAATGCGAGTGATGCAGAACTACCACAGACTTCCATGACCTCTGACCAATCCCTCATCATGCTGTAGGTTTAAGCTCTGAGACATTAAGATGCTTCTCGACTATCTCTTGGAAGAACATGTGTGACATAGTTACTGAGCTAAAAGAATTTTTTTTTCTATGACATATTATATGTGAAAATAATGTTTAATTATATTAAAAGCTAGGGGTTTTTTTTTTTCCTTTCCGTTTAAGTTCTGTTCTAGGAGAAGTTGTGATATTGCATTACGACCCTTGTAGAAGTCATTGTACTCAAGGAGCAAGTGATCTTGGGCAAGCCATATCTGCTCAGTTGGGTCTTGCATGTAAGGCTTGAGAAACTCATAGGTTAGTTAGCATAAGTAGCTGCTGTAAAGGAATGTCCTGAAACATCCTGTGCCGGCCTGTGCTCCACACTGTTTGGTGTTACTATAGACATCTGTCAGGAGAAGGTATATGGTTTTGTTTATTACAAACAATAAAAGGTACCACTGTATGGGAAGGAGGAGGAACATCTCCATGGATGGGACCTGCACAGCATACCATGGGAAAATGCAGCCATGGTCTGTCCAATGCTGCATGAAAGCAGGATCCCCAGCATCTGAAGGGACATAAGATTTGCTCAGTATCTATATTCGTCTTTTTATTCTATCTAACTAAACCAGCTATTTTATTACAGCATCTGTAGCTGTGCCTTTCTTACTAAAATCCAGAAAGAATCCTGCACCACCAGTCCCCACCATCCTGATGCAGAACAGATACATGCAGGTATCCCTGCACAATATCATGTCACAGTTTATTGAGACTCATCTATCTCAGTTATTCGTATCTCAAAATTTTGCAGAAATGATGTCATGTTTTGGAGACGAGTCTAAGACTTATCATTAGGAAGAAGTGCTATCTGCATTTAGGTTAATTTTACAAGAAAATCTGCAGGGATGAAAGAACAATGTATCTCTTGTTGGGACTGTGCTTTCTCCTCACCTGAGTCTGTGAAGCTCTGGAAATCACTCTGCATCCTCAGGGAGGCTTAATCCTGCCTTGCTTTCTGCAGCCAAGGTCACTGACGGCCCCATCTGGAGTGAGAAGCTGCTGCCCTGGAACATGTTCCTCTTGCACTTTCCACTCCTACTCTCTGGGCTTCCCATAAGACTGCTTCCCTTGAGCCACAGGGTAGTCACCTCATTGCCCTGCCCTGAGCAGCCTCTTGCCCAAATATCACTGGCTTCCCTGGGAATGGTCTATTCCTGGTGGCATCTCAGTAAGGGTCTGTGCCTTCAGATCTGTTAAAGACAAATCATCTTTTATGGAAGAGTTTTCAAGAAGTCCTTCAGAGTAAGTCTAGAAATTAGATGTTTGAATGGCTTTTCATATTGAAGCAGGTTCTATCTTGCTTACGGTCTGTTAACTGTGCAGCCTTGTGCTCAACATGCACACTCTTTTTCTGGAACACGCTACTGTAAACTCCTGGCATCAGTCAGCATTTTCCCTCTCAGTACAAGATACATTTTTCCATCCAAAAGTTTTTGCAAATCATATCCATAAATATTATTGCTTTTAAAATCATGTATTAAACTATTTCTTACTACTAATAAAGTACGGAAATAATTTTAAAGTCATTGCTCAACACAGTAGTATCTGGTATTATGAACAAAGCAAAGAGATTCCTACTGTTTCCCAGCATGTAATATACTCTCTACATTTTTAAAAGACTTTCATGACATGTATTAGAGTGGTCAGTGGCCATTATGTTTGTAAGTGTATTGGGGAGGGAAATAAACTGCACATTATACAAAAATAGCATACTTAACATAAGCTAAAAATAAATAGCTCTCTGCAGAGACTGACTTCTCTAAATAAGATCTGTGCGATGAATGTCTTCTGTAGATAAAAAAAGCCTTTATAAAAGACATTGCCTCTGGGAATATCTCACAAATAATAAGCTGTGACAATTAAAATTATTCTAGAAAATTATTCTAGACAAAGGACTAGATCCAACATAGAACATAAGCTCTCTTAGATTCAGTTATATAGGACCCAGTCTCCATCTTCCTAGAGAAGTCACAGCCATGACTG
Organism: Strix uralensis; assembly: GCF_047716275.1. Classification (NCBI taxonomy): domain Eukaryota; kingdom Metazoa; phylum Chordata; class Aves; order Strigiformes; family Strigidae; genus Strix; species Strix uralensis. Next base: position 43,328,176 of record NC_133972.1, on the reverse strand, counting down.
AAGTACCTTATACTTTCCTTGTTCTGTACAGCAGTCACGGGTTTATGACAATGAGAAGCCAGGACCTTAAGCTGGGAGTCATCACAGCTAGCTCATGAGCAATGTCTGTGAAGATGTCTGTAAGAGTCATCTCTTTCCAAAATAAAGACACCTCACTTAGAGCAGTAGGGAAGCATCTCATGCCCCTGAGCAGCTGGGACCCCACATCAGCCTGTCCCCACAAAAGAGGTGCCAGGTGCTCTGTCCTGCTCCACATCAACACTTCTCTGGTGCTTCTTCCCCTTCAACTATTGCTTAGCCTTTGAGAGTCAGGTTCATTCCCTTGGGGACATCTGGTTTCCCACATCCCTAGTGGAGATGAGAGGGTACTCTGGGCTGGGCTCAGCAGGACACACACTGATGCTCTCATAGAGGCACCTAAAATCATGTCAACAGTGACGTTTCTCTGAGGTTTTACACGCATATATCGACCAGTGAAACTAACCCAGGGCACTTCTCTAGTCTAGAGAAAACCATGCACAGCGACCCATTGGACAGCTGATGCAAGACATTATAATTGCAGAGCTCACAGCTAAATTGAAGCTTCATGCTGCTCCGTCTGGATTCAACCAACTAGCTTTCAAAACTTTTTCCATCTGATTCTTCATTGCACAAGGTCTGTAAGTGTACCACTAAAGATGGGTGAGTTACTCATGCATTACTACATCAGTACTTGTCACAGTGAAAATGTCCATATTATTAAAGGTTTCACAACTATTTAACTGTTGGAGAACATGTTCAGCATTTTGCAGTATGGCAGACTTCCATGTTTCAAACTGCTTAAACATTTTTGCTTTAAGCTTTTCACATTAAAGTGAACAAAAGAAGCTTTCCCAGTCCTCTACCATTTAATAAACTACAGCATGTCATTGCACAATACTGAGGTCACGCTATTTAGACATCATCATTCCTTTCAGAATAGTGATATTATGCCAAACAAAATGTCTCCACAAATCCTTAAAGTTATTCTTTAAAGGAAGCACTCAGAGTTAATCAAGCCCATTTGTAGCACTGAGGATTTTCTTTTTAATTCTCTGTCTCAGATACAGCTGTAATACACATATTCTCAATTCAATTTGCTGTTTAACAGAAATAGTTGATCGAATTTATACATTTAAGGTAAATTCAAAGATCTGATTCTCTCTTCAGACAGCTGAAGTAAATGTTCCTCTCAAGCTGACAAGTTGTGCAAATGTGAATTGACACAAATTAGAGCCACTACCTGTTTTTCTTTGTAAAGATTAGTTTAACAGATTTTATCACATGAGTGCATTCTAGCACTGAACTGTTGAAAGAAGTTTCACTAATGTAAAATCTGGGCCATTTAAATTATAAAACTAAAACCTCTGAGAATTTCAGCTGACAAACCTGCAGTCATTTTCCAAAAATTAATTTCATCTGTGTTTCATTGTGAGTTCACAAAATTAAAATTAAAATCCTTTTCCAGCAATCTTGGTTTTCCTGTTTTCTTTGTTAAGCAGCTCAGTAGCAGCTTTTCTTTCAAGGTGCTATCTCACATGACACCATAATGTTTTGATGCCAGCAGTGCAAAAAAATGCCTTTCAAAAGATGAAAACCAAAACATTTTTGCCTCAATTTAGTAATATCGCCTCCAGAATGAGTAAGCAAAGTTCTCAGCTACCACGGTGTATGGCAAGAGTCTACTTTGACCTCCTCCATCATGAAACCAGTTTTCATAGAATAAGAAAAAACGCTTCTAAAAAGCTCTCTGAGATGAAGTTGCTGCAATCCTCCAAGTGCTACTTCTTCTTCCCCAGTGGACAAGTGAATAATGAAGGCTTCATTATGCTAATGTTTACTGAATACATCTTCTTTCCAGAACAGTGTATACCGCAAGGAGTATAGCAATTACAGAAATACTGAGGACTCTGTGCATCCTTAAAAAGGGGTATGAAGACATCCAAGTGTAATGGAAAACGCATAGTGAAGATATGCTGCTTCTTGTAAACAAGAGCATGCAAGTCAGCCATGTAAATCTTCTTCCTATGTCTCCGGGGCCCCAAGGATCAAAGTTATCTGTAACAGGATTAGTCCAAGCCCCCATGCAGAACACTGGCAGAAAGGGATTACAGTCTTCTAGGATGCTTCATGCTCACCTACCATTAACTAGACCACTAAGACAGCGCTATTATGGAGTGTAATGGTAGCCTCCATTTCATGGGTGCAGATCTCCTCATGCCCACATTTGGTGCTTTTCAAGGTGGAAGCTGCATTGCACTCCCCAGTACCTCTCTCAGAGCTCCCCTGGACAGTAACACAGCAGAGATCTGCCAGAGCTTTCTGTGATCCCAGAGGGTTGTGAGGAAAGGGGCAAAACTTTTCTGGCCACCAGTCTCAGAAAGAAGACTTGGTTGAATACTTACTGTTTATATTGTCAAAAAGACAAACTCCTGCTGGTCCAGAAAATTGGTCACCAGCCATCCAATGACAACCATGATCCTAGAATCTCTGTGGACAATAACTCTGGGGAACAAGACACTGAGAACATCCTGCCCTGGGGAAGGGTGACTCCCCAGTGACTTAGGTAGATCTCTCAAAGTTGATGAAAGCTCTTCTTGCAGGCAGTGAAAAGAGAAACAGGAAAAACATTATGGGTAAGAGTTTCTGGTCCGAACGAGCCAGGAGCAGTTGCTGTGCTGTGCGGATGCTCATGTTACCCTGTTCTGATCAGGATAGACTCAGACCAAAAATGAAGCAAGCTTTTGTCAGACACCTTGGCTCTGGATACCTGAATAAAACAAAGTTTAGTAGTAACACCTTAGCTGACATCCACTCCTTTTCCTGCCATGGACATAACCAGAGCAATTGCAGTTTATCTCCAGCCACATCCCCAGTCTCTTCCCTCTGCAGAGACTGGTTCTGGCAGCATTTCTGTCCCAACTGGTGCTTTGTCACCCCTCCTCCCTATTCTGCCATGGCAGTCTTTTCCCCTTCAGCAAGAAACAAGCTACAAGGCAAATAACATTTTCTCACCTAATGCTGAGATTTCTTGAAACTACCTCTAAATTGTCCAACTAACAAATAATGAGTCAAGGAGTCCAGGAGAAGGACTACTTTTGAGAAGAGGTATTAGTTGTGAGGGTTTCTGTTTTTGCTATGCATGCTGAGTCCACACACGTCTATTTTCTTGTCTTGGTTCCTAAAACCTTCCTAGGGCCAGCTTCGCTTCTCACCAGCTGTCTTCTGAAGTGCAACCATTGATCCCATCACTGCAGGTCTGCTTCTCTTTCTGCTGACAGGGTGAAGCCAAATTAGGTCTGAAGACAATTTCTTCACACAAGGGCACTGGTTCATGTTTTGGTGAGTCATTTTAGGGCACATCCGGGGATTTTTACTGATGAGGATCTGCCTCTCAATCCATGTCTTTCATCTTGACTGAACCATGTATTATTATTACTGTTCTTTACTCTTACTAAAAGATAGCATGAAGGCATCAATAAAAGCTCAAGGATGTGGAAGAAATAGTACAGACATCAAGTAAAAATGCTGAATTAATTCTTTTTATGCTCGTAGTACATACAAGGACAAATTTGGAAATATTTGCAATATTTTGCTTTAAATAACATATCATGAGATCATCTGATGTTAGTCCCTAGAAGATCTGCAGCAGAGATAGTGTCAGGGACTGCAGTGGTGCAATGAAAACTGAAGGAAAATTGCAAGACTCTGCTGCAAACCTTATCTCAGAGCTACAACAAATTTATTTATGAAACTGCCAGTTCTTCCATTCAGACAGCACTTCTGCTCCTTGCTGTCTCCCCCTGCTTTTACAGTGGACAAAACTTCCGTTTTATTTTATAAAGCTACAGGAAGGAAGGAAATTCTCTGTGTAAACCTATGGGACTGTCTCTGTCAGAAGCAGAAGATCCCAAGCTATGGTAAGTCTACTGCTGTTAGAACAAAAAAACATCTTAAAAAGGGTATGTGATGGCTGTAGTGGAGGGACTTCCCTAGCAGATACACACAGGCAGCTACTGACACAGGCAGATACTGATGTTCACTAAATCCTTCTCTGAAGGAGTTGCCTCCTGCATGACTTATGTGATGGGAGGGGCATTTGGCCCAGTACAGCATCCACTGCAAGGATCCTGCCAATGCTGGGACCTATGTTTCCAGCTCAGGACACAGTGCCAGATCCACATGGGCAGAGTACAGACACGTGGGCTTGCTTTAGGTATCTCTAAGGATAGTTCTGAGGCTCTGAGTATGGGTCAGTGGGGTACAGCTGGAGGACACACAATGGTCTGAACTTACAAGACTGATTTTTCTTCACTGAGATGGGTATACAGAAGGGAATGGGGTTTGTGTCCCAGTCTGGGAGATGACACTGGAGAATGAGACCAAGATTATTAGATCTTCTGGGCAAAGACTTTTGTTTTTACTTGATGTCTGTACTATTTCTTCCACATCCTTGAGCTTTTATTGATGCCTTCATGCTATCTTTTAGTAAGAGTAAAGAACAGTAATAACAATACATGGTTCAGTCAAATGATATATTCTGTATATTTTGTTCTGTTTTATTTATTTTTCTCAGTTATCAGCTGACTGTTTGATCAGATGAATCATATGTTATTTTCCATAAACCATAGCAATTTTATCTGCTCTGGAGCAATACAATGATCCAACAGTTCCTTCTAATGTATCATGACAGGAAGCTGACTAAAATCGTAGCTCACTGTTAAACATGGAGGACAGAGCTAAAGAACTGTATAAAGCTGCAGAACAGGATAATTCACAAGATTCTGCAGATTGGGGAATTATGTGACTTTTTTTTATTATGGTAACTAGTGTTGCATTTTAGACATTCTTATTCTCTAAGAAGGGATGTATGGACTATCTGTCCACTGAAAGAGCTTTATTGTACTTACCAATGTCATAGGTGTGGATGAGAAATCAGCACTTTGGCTGGAAATCTTGTTAAGAAACTTTACTTTCAGTGCACATCATTGGCAAGAAACAGAAGTTCTTTTTAAATGGACTGAATTTTCTAAATGGCTCTTTCTAGAAATACTTTGGTTTTGTGATCAATTATTCCTGGATTCAGCATATCCTAGCAGACATGATTTTTATTACAGTGAAACAAATTTATAATCTTGAACTCTGAAAATCATCAATACTAGCAGGTGTCCTAACACATTCATTAAATCTGGAGATCAGCTTAGTGAACACCCTTATTCCACCTCTCAAAAATATTTCTATGATTCCCAGAATCATACTGCAATGTGCATGTGGAAATTGCAAGCAAAGTGGTGCTGGTCTGACTTTAGTGACTATGACCAGACTTGAGGATGCAATGGGATTCAGCAGCATGGGTCTGGTAGTCAAATCAATTCCCAGGCAGTGAGTGAATGACTTGCATACTCATCAGGACACAGCTTGATTAAATTTTTCTTTTCAAATAAATCATCTGAAGAAACGTATTTTTTTTTGTAAACTGGGTCTGATATCTGGTGGTTCACCAAATTCTACCTTACAGGCTGTTTGTATAGTAGTCACTACTTAGTATTTAATGTATTTTAAGTAAAGCATCTGAATGACTTGTCCCAGTCATGTGTTTTTGCTCTCCAAATGGATGTCTTTTTTAAAGGCAAATCTAGAGTGGGACATGATTCTAATTACAGTTCTGGAGGACAGGGAAATATGCATGTTAATATTTGTGAAACACCCAGGAGTTGCAACTGTTTGCATGAGTAAAGCAGCAAGTCATTAAAGCACTCACAAAAGAGAATGATAAGTTACCAATAGTAGTTACATGACTTTTCCATGAATATTCATAAAGCTATTAGTGCTTTATTTTTTATACTGTTCCATTAATGCCAAATGAAACTATACCACAAACATGCACATTAGTAATCACACAAATATATCTTGGAGATGTTGAGAGGTATTAAGCAACTGGTAAGATCAGTGTGTAAAATGTACTTCCAGGGCTGTACTTGTTTGGCAAATACACCAAAGAATTCAAACACAACAGACAATGATTTTCATCATGCGGATGAACACAAATAACTTCCTCTACCTTCAGCAGCATGACACTGTTGGTTTGCACTAAGGATAAATCATTTATACAGGATGTCTCTTATATGTCTCATTATGAGATGCTATGGACAACTTTGAATGAGAGTAAGGAAATTTTCTTTCATTTCCATAGAACTCAAGTCTTCCCATTCATTCTTTGATCTGTGTATGGTCTTGGATTTCCGTAGTATCAGTGTCTGGTGAATAACGGGTTGGCTATCAACATAGATATGTGAACATCATCTTAATTATTCAGTACTTACCTGGTCTCTCAGAAGGTTGTTGTCCACTTCTGTGTGGTCATCAACTGTCTCCTGATAATGCCCCTGGAGACTGATTGATTAGCTGTGTACTTCTCCACACAGTAAAACTGTTAAATGGTGCACAAGACCATGTTCCGAGCCACTGAAACACATTCCTCCCTGTTGATGTAATGAGAAGCAGCCCTCTTAGTGACGCAGAAAGACTTGGGATATGGTGGGTTTTCAGTACGGAGGGACTGAGAGGGAATTGCCCTGGGGCAATCTGCTCACAGTGGTTGGCCAGGTTCTGCCCCTGGGAAACCCAAAATCTAGTATTCTCTCCCAAGCATAATTGGAAAATAGGCAGTAGGCATCACATTCAACTTCACCTACTCACAAAATGATGAGACGGCTAACAGCTAGAAATAGAGTGCTACTTGAAAAAATCACAGCAAATAAATGATTCAGACCTATGAGGAAGTGAATAAATTACATTTGCTTAAAAGCCATGCTAATGAGTGCACTGCCTTTTTTTCTATACTGTTGGTTTTTCAGTGAGCATATATATCAGATGTTTATCTCACTTTGCTATTCAAGAATTTTATGTACATCTGCCACACATAGCCAAGCGGACATCTGCAGAAAAGAGATTGGAAAAATTGTGTATTTGTGAGAAACTGTAGAGAATAGTACTATTGTTTCAATCTCACAAATTATTATTACAGGTATTGATTTATCCTGCAGAAAAATACTGTTAGCAGAAGAGAACTAACTTTCATATACCTGCATTGCCCAAAATGACAGAAGAAAAGGGGGTATCTGATCCCAGAAAACAATTTTATGTTGTCAATGACTTAAGCCACATTTCATTAGAAAAGAGGAAATAAAGCAAAGAGTCAAATTAATTTTATTTGGAGCAAATAAATTTAAATTTTCCTGCTCTCAGGAAACAGTGGTGGAGGACAGAGCTTTCAATGGAATGAGCTTAGAGAAGACAAAAAGTGCCAGATCATTAATTAAAAAGTAAATAAGGAAAATTAAGTGATGTGCTGAAAATGAAGGCAAAAGTGAAGAGAGGCTTTAATTGAGGGACAAGTAGGAGAAAAGCAATTAAGATACCATTTGGGAGTAAACAGGAGAGCTGCCAGAAGATAAATCATCCTCCAAGAAAACCTCTCTAGCTCATTAAATATTTAAAAATTATTTATTATGAGCACTCCCCCCCTCACCTTTCCAAAGCTTTTTGCTATGTGCTGACAGCACTTGGAGTAGTAGGAGGACTCCAGGCCCTGACAGGTTGGACAGTTTTCCTCTGGCCACAGGAATTGGTGACATGCTGAAGCACTAATGCACAACTGCACATTTCTAGCTGACAGCAGGCTCACAGTCACTCTCACCTCCAGACCCAAACCCACATATACACTTGCTTTACTTTCAGATAGGTTGCTTGCAAAGTCTTACATCTGCAATGTATTTACCCTCCGAGATACAAGGCAAAACAGAGTAAGTGTGGAGGAAATCCTGGTCTCACTGGGAGTGTGGTGTTCATGTTAGCAGAGCCAATACACCAGTTACACACCTCTCAAACCTCTTTCACTTAATATAACTTTGCAAACTATGTTAGCAGCATCATACGTGTATCAGTAACCTGTTACAGTCTCATCTCACAACATCCCCCAAGCATGTAATATTATATGATGGGCAGAGGCAATGCAACAGTAAGCTCAAGCTGAGGATCAAGACATTCAAAAGGGTTTTTTGGAGTATGGGCCTTCCATTTGGAGACTCACTCCACATCTGCAGCATAACACCAAGGCTTTGCTCCCACACCTGACTCTTCACCTCATACCTAGCTGGGGCAATGTAAGGAAAAGACCACAGCGCAGGCACTGAATGCTGTCATGTGATAGGACCTAAGTGCACGATACTGCATGGTGTGCCTGATGCCTCATTTAATGGATGCAATTCCCCCAGGACTTAGAAGAGTTAGAATTAATCATTAAATCCAAGAGCCTTCCTCTCAGGATATCAACGGATGCACTTTGCATTGTGCAACTGTTTGATCTTAGATTGAAAAATATTTTTTCCCATTTTCCTCTAGTGCTGTCTGCTGCCTACGGGCAGAGCCATTTATCAGGTGTGGCCAGAAATGTTAACTGTTCTCCACTACTCCCCCCATACATTTCTTAATTTCGTTGACACTTGTAGCTGATGGTACTTGCCTTGGGAGAATCTTCAGACAATCATTGGAGGAAAAAGCTCCTTTGTCCCCACTTTTACTCCACCCTCAGAATATGCTCCATCACCCTTCAAATTTCCCCCATGTATAAAAGAGAAAGTGTAAAACAAACAAAGGAGACTGGGACAGACACTCAGGCCAAGCAGCACCTTAAAGAAAGATTAAAGTTGCCCCAGCAGATGGTTAGATCTTCTTCTAATGTAAATGTTGATTTGTGGAACAGAGCCACATAATTCTGAACATTCACTTGAGGTTTACGTATGTGTTTTACACTCTCTGTATCTAAAGCTGGGGCAAGGATGCACTAACAGCACAGCAGGATGCCGTAGCACTCCCATCATGCTGAACTGTATGTCAGGTCCTACTGAACCCTTCTGGCCAAGTGAGTAGAGAGCAGCCCTGAACTAAGAAACCCCATTTGTTCCTCACATTCACACCTTCACAGTTATTTGCCTCCCTATCTCAGTCTTCTTGTTTCCCCAGTTAAGTACCAGGCACTTGGAACAATACTTGTTCTACTATAAGGTTAGCTAGCACCCTGAAATTCCCTTTATAGAAAAGGAAATAGCTTTCTAAACCCAAGGAGAAGGGTGGGTGGGAGAGTGGATTCTGCTACATTATCAGTTTGAAAGCAAAAGTGTATAAAAGGATGAACACTAGTAGATTCTGCACCATTAGTTAATTTTATGCATACTAATATATCAACACCATAAAGTGCCTGGTAGCTTAAACATCATTATGCTACTGCAGGATTTGACAATTTATGTCATATACCATGGAGAGCACACGGGCAGATTTTGGGAGTGGACATGGCTAAGAGATGAGCATCGAGGTAAGCAGAAAGGACCAACTGTGCTGCAAATCCTTGTCTGCCTGCAGGGAGAGGAGCATCACTGGTCTATCAACCAACTGCATTTTACCCCTTTAACAGCATCTCCAACATCTGCTAAGCCCATGCCAGACCACTGCAGCTCTAATTTGGAAAAGGAAGCCTGTCCAGCCAGACCATTCTTAAAAGGCTGCAGATCTCTGTGTTACGGTATGAGATTTTAGACACTTGAACTGATTCTGAAATGTGGCAGCTTCATTGCTGAGGCTTTACACATACTGTAAGGCAATCAATATCACTATAAAGGTTTTGTGCATGCAATTAATAGATAAAACATGAAAGCTTAACTCCTGGTTGGTTGTTCCTCACAAAGAAAGATGGATGAAGTTTCTCAAGTGAAAAACCAGTGGACACAGTACTACACTGGTGTTCAACTGGAATTGTATTTTCTAAACAATATAAAGAGAAGATATCTCTTTCCACTCTAGAAAACTGAAAAGATAAAAATGGTGATATTAAGATGCAAGACTAAGACCTGAGGCTTAGAGCAAGAGAGATTGCACCACCATGATCTTTTTCTGCAAGGTTTCTTTTGTGCTCCATGACTTGTTTTAAAGTATCTTGAAACTAGAGTTTTTCTGGGTTTCTGTCTATGTCTTTCAAAAGATTAAAAGGTGAGGAATAAGAATCCTTTACACAAAGTTAAAGGTTTTCAGGGTCTGAAAAATATTTTGAAATTATTTGGAATTCTTGGGGATCATGACCAAAGTCTGCCTGTGTGCAGAATGAAGAGCCCAGGCCTCAGTTTTTGATGCAATGTAGAGGCTGTGAACATGAAATAGAGTTCCATTACTCAATTCATTAGTTTGAAACAATTAAGAAGACATCTGCTTATTACCACATTTGTCTACGTGTAAGACAACTGTGAACCACTTTTAGGAGACCAGAAATACATCTAGGCAAAAATACAGTAAATAACGAAACCCGCTTTGCCCTCCCATGAATCATGCCTGTACCCAGATCTGCATCTTAGATCCGCCCCAGTCATTCTTACAGCTCCATCATACAGCTGGGAAATGGATCCTTTAATTTTTGACAGAGGAATTAAACAGTTTTTTGGTAGAGGGCATGAATCATCCTCTGGAGATGCTGGGTTACCCCCACTGATTACGAAGGGACTTTGGGAACCAGTTTAGGCTAAATATCTAACTGTTAAAGATACATGGCATGACCTTTAATAGATCAATAAAGTTTGTATCAAATATTAATTAACCATAAGAATAATTTATTATTCTCTTATACCAACACGATCCAGTCTGTAGCATCTCCTAAGTATGCCTGAATTCAAAATGAAAATGCTGATGAATTCTGGAACAAGTCTTGCTGCCATAGTAGGCCATGGACACGACTTTGCATCAATTTTACTTTGCAAAGAGTCTTTATGCTGAAAATGAAAATCTTTATTCAATACAAGCTGATTTACAAGGCTAAATGCTATGAGATTGGAAGTTATTGCAGATATTAACATTATTTCATATCCGAGCTTTTATTTTAAGATACTACTTAACCTGGAAAGCCACACTGCAAGTTAAACCTAGTATCATGATTTACCACTGTGATCTTACATAAGTTAACTAAATCACCTATAGAGCTGTAAATAGTAATGAATATTGGAAATGCCACCAGTTATGAGTTGTGTTACTTGGCTTAGCGTTATGAATATTAATGAATGCTGGTGAGTGGTTGCTTTGGTTGTGAGTGGTGTTACTAGGTGTAAAACTATAAATATTAACAATGTAGAAAAGACAGTCTATTTGGTTGTGACGTGCTTTTTTCTGAGCAAGTATATATATTTCACCCTTCAGTGTTTTGATGGGGGTTTAAGCAACAGCCTCAGCCTCCGCTGCTGCTACAATAAAACAGTATTTTGACAAACGTGTCCATCCGAAATGCACGAGGTGGTTCCATTTCTGAGTTTTGAACACAGCTCTGTCTGCCAAAGACTGTCTCAGTCCCACCATCAATGCTGCAGGGCTTTTAGAGGAGGATGTATCTGCTGAACCTTTGGCAGCCCCAGACATACATCTTGTACTTTATGCTATAAGCAGTGCAGATGGCAGCACTTATGTTTAACTTTTGCTGATACTTCCCATTGTAAAACTTTGTTTTCAGTTGTTTTAAGATTTCCCAGAGTTTTCTGGTGTGTCTGCCCTCAGCTCAGGTTTTCCATTAATCTGTTTCTTATATCAGTGCTGCAGACAAGGTGAGGACACAGGGCTTTCATGCACACTGTGGGGAGGGCAACATCCTCTTCTCCTTCATTTCCCTCTGGAGCCTGAGATGTGTCTGACCAGACCTGATGCTTCTCCATCAATCTCCCCTGGCAATTTGGTGCAATTACTGGTGTAAATCGGGGCAGAGCCCTTGCTGTGCACCTTATGTGAAGGGCGAGTGCAGTGCTAGAGTAGGGTGCAGCCTGGAAATCCAGCTAACTGTGAGAAAGATAGTTCCCCTGTGACCTCTCTCCTATCTGATTATTTAGTGCGTGTTAGCATTTAGAAGGGAAAGATCCTCAGGCTGACTCATGCTTTGCTGTATTTATGCATATTGCAATGCTGTGCTGTTGGACCCAGATGTGATAATTTCCAGAAAAAAAACATGCCAGGGTCACTGGGATGGGGATGCTGTAGATATGAAAAAGAGGGCTACTATTATGAGCAGTTAATCATAACTGGCTAATACTTCAAGGCAACTGAATTTCCCTTAGCTTGTACATTTCTCATCGAGTTTCTACAACCAGACAAGGCACAGGGTCTTCCAAAATTTCTGGAAGAGGGCAAAAAATGCTCACTTTCAGACTTGTAACATTTTTTTTTTTTTTAAGCAGGAGCAAGTATTTAAGAATGAAGGTCCAACAGGAGAAATAAGTTTGGGAAAGACATCTGAATTAGGAGAGGAGGAGTTGTGGGGCATTAAAGGGAGTACAGGAGCTGCAAATGCTCAACCTTTGTTAGAAATGAGAAATCAGTTCTTTGAGATTTCATTTTCCTCTTTAGACTTTCATTGGGGAAGTTAGGTCAACACAGTTATTTCTAGATCTCCAATAATGAATATTAGGATGAAACTACATTTTCTTACAACTGTCCATGACATAGCTCATAACTTTATTTCAGTCTCAGTAAAGCATACATTTTCTGCAACCGACAATCACAAAACTGCACTGAAAACGTCTTTTCCATGCCTTTTCTTCCCTTTTTATTTTCTGGCAATTTTTCAGAGTGTTTCCATTAAAAAACAAATGGTTTCGGACAATGTAACCCAAATGGAGTTTTTAACTGTAGCACCAATAAGATAACACTTCAGCACAAGAAGAGGAGCGTGAAAAAAATGCAAGACAAAGTCTTTAAGGGACTTTCTTCCTTCTTTCCTCCATGGATTAAAAACACAGTGGTAATAGATTCATCAGTTTTTCAGGGCCTGTTAACAAAATGAATGTTTTTGAGGGTTTGTCTTTAAAGTACAAGTATGAAATTGTAAGTCTCTTGTTTCAAAACCCTATGGAAATCAGGCTGTAATAATGCCTTGATGTTTCTTGAAAAGTGCCAGTTTAGCCAGACTAAACTTTCTGAAAAAGGTTTTTAATCCTAGGAAGAAAGTTTCGTAGGTTGCCTGGTATTTTATAAACTGGGGTTTCTAAACCAGATGAAGCCTATTGGTTTGTAAGTGAGTTTCGGTCTTTATTACAGTAAAGTATTGACTGTATCCTGATTAACATCCCAAAGTTCATTAGTGTTCTGTCTGCCCATGCCTGTGCCAGATATTACTGAAAGGTTTTGTCTAGAACTTAGTTTCAGTATATAGGATATAGATTAAATAATTGCAATCTATTGATATGTTTAAAATACTTTTTACGCTGATGTAATTTTCTATCATGTATCAACAATTTGTATTAATGCATTTTAGTTTGTCACATTCATCAGCAATATCACCATTGTTCATGTGAGTGTGTGTGCGTGTTTGCATCTAAGTGTAGATATGTGAGAGCAAAAAACTGGACACCTAGGCATTGCTCCATGATACAATCTCATGATTAGTCTAATACCTTCAACAGAAAAAAGCTGCACCTGTTTATCTTTACATAACACTACTATATAGGGTTTAATTTCTAAAACACCAGGTAATTCTCATTTGCATTTCCATCAAGGTTTAGTTTCTATTTCAGCTTATGCCACTTTTCCTCTCCAAATATTACTAGTCTTGTTCTTGTCCTTTTGCTCATCTGTAATCATCTCCACACCAGTAAGTTCATCCTCACAGTGAGTCGCCACAAACACATCTGCCTGCTCCACTCCCTACTGCCCAGCAATACCTTTCAGGGAAAAATGTCTCAAATCGAGCTCTCCTTCATCACATTTAGAGTTACGTTGTACTGGATAAAATCATGTCCAACAGCTATTAACACTCTTCGTACAGCTTCTTGAAAAAATGCTTCTAGATTTTATTTAACCTTTATTTGACTGCCTAATATGATTATGACTAACACAGCTCTGTACATATTATGACCATTAATCATTATTTGCACACAGCTCATTTTTTTTGAGGCACAATTTTCTGTATGAGAGAAAGAAAGGACAAAGGTGATTGTATTTTTTAATATCTATTTGCCAAAGAAAGAGAAGATTTTTCCCTACCTGACTAGCCCAATAACCCGCTTAGCTGGTATGCTTAAGAATTTCTTACTGGTAATGCTATTAGGCTAATTTTATTAGGATGAAACCTGACCTATGGGATGTTCTCATTATTTTATCTAGATGACTGAAACTTTTTAGGATGGAGAATATGAATGGTAAATGACCAATATTTTTATTCTTATGGAAGTGCAAGCCTTCTAGACTTGTAAGTAGGAAAGTATTTATATATATGCTTAGAAATGCAAGTCTTTCAGTCTAGATGCAGAAGACTCATCCCCAATGATTCCCTGTGATCAAAAGCCTACTTGCAGACAGGAAAGTGAAGAAGCATAAATGCAGTCAAATGAAAAGTAGTCTACTGTTCTGTCTAGTGTTTCCAACTCTCATATGCACTATTCAAGCAATTAGAATTATTGCCAAAGACTGCTTCCATAAGTATGGAATACTTTTCTATTTACTCTTTCCTAACTGTCAGCTACTTCACATGCGCTTAATACACCACATAGTGTGTCATTCAGTGATTGCTTAAATGATCAGGTTCAAGCTTTCAGATATACTGTGACATTTTATTTTAAAGAATGTCAATGAAAACGGCACTGTTTCCCTCTGATGGTTTGATCTCTTGATGCACAGAGAACAGTTGCATTCCAAGTTGCAACTGGACTGTCAATGCTGTGATAAATTATCAAAAAAGCCCCCACATCTCTCATATAATCTGAAGTTGTCACTCAGATATAGTAATGGGGATAGGTCCCCCAATTAGTATTCTGTGTCCAGAACACAAAATCTGAACACGAAATCTGAAGAGTATGGACACTGGGTTAGACCAAAGATATATCTGTCCCAATATCCTTTCTTCACTACTTACCCAGCTTGGAAGAGGACAGCCTGATCAGGAAGGTGGTTTTCCCAGGGTGAGACTCATCCCTTGCATTTCTAGAGTGGTGATCTTTAATCTTCCCAAATGCAGGAAATCCAGCTGCACCAGTTGTGGTTAACTGGGCCGTGTTCCCTTTCTTCCTGTAAAATACTAATGCTAAAAATAATTGAAAGGAAAAAAAAAATGGCAGGCCAGTACCTACCCTCCAGTGGAAGGTGCTGAAGCTCCATAAGAAGTGACTGTGGCACCTCAGCATCTGGTGCATCCTCCAAGTCATGCATCAGAACCCTGTCTGCCTCTGGGATCAGTCTGAGGAACACAGGCATAGCAGCACATGGTGAAAGCCATGCAACTGCTCAAATCAGCTGAGAAAGAGTTAATCCATATTTTCAGCCTCCCATCATCACCTTTTCTCCTGGTGGAGTGTCTTACAAGAGGTACAAGTGCTATAGGCTCCCTGGATGGTGCCTGGAGCACAGGTATCCTTCTGAGAGGGTAGCATACCCTGATTACCTCTCCAAAAGAGTGCAGTGGACAATGTGTGACTTGGAAAGACAGGAAAAGAGTTTGAGCAGTTAGAAGAGGCTGATGGTGTAAAAATGGATGTCCTGCCTCCAGCTTGTAGGAAAGGGCAGCTT
The DNA here is from genome assembly GCF_047716275.1 of Strix uralensis. Lineage (NCBI taxonomy): Eukaryota > Metazoa > Chordata > Aves > Strigiformes > Strigidae > Strix > Strix uralensis. Next base: position 43,312,579 of record NC_133972.1, on the reverse strand, counting down.
GCTGTCTCTGGGGTGTCACCTAGACCCCTCAGATGTCTTATGTAAAATCATTATTTTGAGTGTGAATAAGGAAGTATTTTGAAAGCAGTAAAATTATCAATAAACATATCAATAAATATATGCTACTGTAACTAGTGTAAAACAAATCTAAATAACATAAATGGAAGGTATTTTATGAAAAATAAAACCCAATCCCCAAAACATAGAAGCAGATAACAAAGAGCACACAAATGGAGAGAACTGGTAGCCACACTTCCGAACATTTCCCCTCCCCCCCAACCTTAAATCTCAAGGACTTCCTGAGCTGGGAAGCTCTCAGTGGATTTTTCTCCCCTTTGAGTGTGGAGCATGGCTGGTTGTTAATGAACCCAAGAAATGTTTTTAGCATCCTCAGAATCCCAGGGAAGGAGCTCCACAACTTTTCCTATGCTATAGACCTCCTTGTGAACCTTCCTCCTGTTGGCTGTTCCATAATGCCTCCTGCTTCTTGTACTGGGAGAGGTGGTGAAAAACCAGTCCATATCCATCTCTCTAGGGAAGACCATTATCATCTCCCCTTTGGTTAGCTCTTACAGCCTGCAAAATTACCAGATCCTCTGCCTGCCACCCACCTGTGTCCGCTAAGCACCACACATCATTATCAACTCCATGGCTTCAAACTAGATGGCAAAGGCTCTGTATATGTTTCTGTTGTACATATACATAAGGGGGAGTCTGGGGTCCAAAGATAAAATATGGATAGCTCCAAGTAGACAAGTTGTTCAGTGAGCAGGCAAATACACGAACTTGGTTTCTTTAGGCTCTACCCTATTTTAGTTTTCCACAGCCATATCTCGTGACCTTCTCTCCAACGGAGAACGATAGTTTCAGCCCTGTTACCAGAAGCATTCTGTTTTCCTGAACTTGAGAAAAGTCTTTTAGAGGTCAATACTTTTACCAGATTTGGTTGGAATTGTAACTATCATATTGAAAAATGTTCATAGTGGGCTGAAGGACTGATGAAGAAACATACAGACATCATGATGATATAAGCCTTATTTCCTAGGAAGCTGAGCTAAAGCCTACATTGAACTAATAAGTTATTACTCATTCCAAATCACACTTTTCATATGATCTATTCTTTTATGAGCAGAAAGGAATATTAGGCATGTAAATCCTTCATTCATTGACAAGATAACAGGCCTGCTAACATAAAAGCATTTTATTTTACATATGAAAAGTAAGTCTTTTAACCAATTTAACAAGAAAGCATTTATCTTCTTTTTTCTATTGTTTTAGTGATTCAAAAGCTGAGAAATCCTGAATTAATTAGAGAATGAGTTAGTTAATAAATTAATTAGCCTGCCTATTATTTTACTTTGAAATATCAACGCTGATCAAAACTGGCAAAGAGAATGAAATTCTACAGATAAAATGTTAATATAGAGGGAATAATATAATCAAAGCAAAACGCTGATGGTTTGGTAGTGGTAGAGGTGGAGGAAGGGGGAGAAAAGACCTACCTGACCGCAAATTTAAATCCTCTTTAAAGGAAACTGGGTCCACCCTTGATAAAGCAACCTTCTGCTACATGCTGGCACATTTGGCACATTGTAGATTATCACAACAGTATAACACCACTCTGCATTCCCATTTCTGAATACGATTCAATGCAAAATTGCTTGCTTAATGCCTTTGTGCATCTTCTTTATTATGCAGATACTCTCAATGCATTTACAATGAGTTCCCATATCCTTCCTATTATTTCAGACACAGCGAAGCAGCTTAGGTGCTTTAGGACCAGTATGGAAGCTGTCCCTTTTTCTTGTCTTATGGCAGCATTTCTCTTGAGCAGCTCCTGATCTTGGCAGCTATATATGGTCTTGAAAGATTTATTTGAGAGTGATGTTTTTCCCTCTTTGTTCTAAAATGTTGAACAGCGATTGCAGTTAGTTGAGACACACTGGTGACATTGACAACTCAGACACTGTGCATGGCTCATCACTGAGAGGAAGAAACTGCAACATGTTTTAGGAATAGTGAACGCAGCTTTGAAGATCAGTTAACTTTCTTCACCAAGACAGATTTTTAAAGTGGAAAAATCCCTTGAGTGTATTTCTTGCTTCTATTGTATCATTTTATAATGTCCTATCACAACACATAAAACAATGTACAGTTTACCTAACATAGCAAGCTGCTTAATATTTCAAGAGTTTTCTTTTTTTTTTTTCTCAATTTTTACCTACTCTATTAAAATAAAACCTTTCCAGTGGGAATATGTACCAGATCCTGCTTGTATGAATGATCAGGAGGATGGTCCATGTCAGCACTTTAGAATAATATATAAAAACATCTCTCGTGTATCCAGTAAGGTTATTTTACAAGACACACTCTTCTTAGATCAAAACCAAGGCTCCTGACAGAGTGATGTAAAATATGAATGTACTAGAAAGAACTACTTTCTACCAAAAACAAACGGAATATATGATGGGTAAAGGTTTCAGAACTAACAGGATCAAGTCCTCATCATTCCTGTTTACTCTGATTTAAATACAATTCTGAGCTTGCTTCTCCTTACAGAAACCCGAAAATCTTATTTTATAGCCCTAAGGGCAAATTGGTCAGGCATCAGAGCATTCAGTGAAAACTGGAATTTGTAATTCCCTTATTCTGAAAACTGAAGAATAGGTCACTCTCCAGTGTTTGAATGCCATAGATAATATGATCTAGATTAAGATCCCCATAGGATGCCTAAAGCACCCTTGAGATAGGATTAAAGCTGTGTAACTATATCCATATAATATTTAATTATGGTAAAATACCTTCATGTAGGCAATGTCTATATTACTGGGCTTGGAATGCAGACAGATTCCTGAGTTCAGGTATATAATTTAGCCACATACCAACTCTGTCTCACAGCAAAATTTAGGTGCTCACCACCAGGATGTTGGAGGGGAATCAGAATAATGCAAATAGGTGCCCGTTGTGGGTAACTGGTCACAGTCCTGTGGCACACCACAGTGTGCATCAGAAGATGACTCAAGACACAAACTCTGGGCTCCTGTGGAAGGCAGCTCATCCCTACTGTCATAGGACAAATCCCACCCTGGAGTGTCCCCTAAGCAAAGATAGTTCTAAATGCTCAGCTGCGAAATATAGCCACACAGAAGACGATGAGAACAGAGCAGGAAATGTGTATAATGGGTCTTGAAGAAAGCAGAAAAGTACTATTGCTCTATGCAATTATAAATATAATAGCTCCTTTCTGGAAAGGAAAGAAAAAACATATATCTGTTTTTTTTTTATATTACCCTACTGCTAGATTATCTTATTTTCAGACCATCTACAACTTGAATGGAATTACTATGTACTAGAGAGTGATGAACTATCCAAATTATCTATTTTCCCCTTGTGAGTAGAAGGAAATAGTCACCATAACCATTTCTCTCTCTTGATTGTACTAGCTGCCCTGGACAGGCAGTAGTTCTTTTCTCTTGCATAAATATACCACAGCAGCCCTGATCACTAGTGGCACATTTATGTGGCCTAGGTCATGAAACCAAAGTGCAAATTTACTCAGTGGCCCCCACCTCTCCCTCTGCTCAGGAAGCACAGCACTATTGTGAGAGACAAAAAACCAGGCCTGCGAGAAACTGAGCGGGATGTGACAACTATCTTTTTTGATCTCTCTTCAGGTCCACCATTCATACATCATTTTTCTGTTTATTCCAAGCAAAAATAGCTTAATTTAAGAGAAGTTTCTTTTTTTCTGGACTGATTCTCTGCTAATGTGCTAAAGTCTTAAGCCAAAATCAAGCAGCAGTTCTTTACCACCTCAGCAACCACAGCACCAGTTCTGCCCTGGTCTTGCAACAAACAGGTCCTTTAGTTAGAGCATGGCACTGGTGACAGGAAGGTGTCCAGGTTGAAAACATCATGTTCTGCACTCAGTGGTCACCAAGCTGACTGGGACATGTGGGACAATGGTTGCAGGTGAGTAGTAAGAAAAGAGGGATTTGGAGACATGTTTCCCAAACCAACTCCACCTGTGTCACTGATCATGCCACTCATCACCAAGTGCATCACTCTTCACCAGAGAAGAACTTAGGTTGGGCAGTACCTTGGGAGGTCATCCAGTCCAGCCCTTCTCAGTGCTAGGATAACTTCAAAGTTAGATCAGGGGACAGCAAGAATGCTCTGCACTTCTTAGCCATGGATAGACTGAGAGTACACACTCTTGTGCTTCTCAAGCAGTTATTTGCATATCATTACATGGAAGGGGATCATCTTCTACAGCAAAGATTCCACCCAGCAGGCTGACTGGGACACTGTAGTTTCTGATTGTGGAATCAGTCTAAGTTGAAGCACCTCTCAAAACTTTTCTCCAAGTCCCAAACTTTCCTGTTTCCTCCAAGCAAGTATCACCTCCTGCATGCAAGCCTGAGCTGCAGTTCTGCCTTTAGCTTTAAACCTGTCTTGCTCTATTTGCTTTGTTCTCTTCTCCAATGCCTTTCAGACTCTCAAAGTGTAGGATCCCGTCTCCCATTATGACACCAATCTAGTGGACGTACCTGTCCTCAAGACTGGCCATGCGACTGAGGGTGTCTTGAAGAAGTGGTTTAATCCATAGGTGGTTTTTGACATTTTGGTGACCCCTTACCTTCCCTCAGGAAGCCAACAAAACTTCTTTCAGAGTAGTCTTCTAGGACACAAAATATTGTCTGCATACAGGGCTGCATGTAGCTACTTCATGAGGCTCTTCATGCTTTAATTCTGTTGCCACCTTCTGCTCCTCAGTCACATATTTTTCCACAGGTCTTGGGAGCACGCAGGGAGCATGGCATTTGGTGAAGATCACTGGAGCACAAAAGACCCAGAATTGCTTGCAGTACAACAGCCTCTGCTCTCCATGCACAACTACAGCAAAAAATTACAGACTCATCTCTATTTAAGAGAAGGCACCAGATAATTTTATGCATGTTTTGACATCAAGGGGATTAAAGTGGTGCTTATGCATGCTCTGGACTGGGGATGCTCTCCTAATCACTGCTTTATTTCTGTGAAAAGTCACACCAAAATAATTTATTCACTAAAAATGTATAGAAGAGATAATATGCCTCTAAAGTAAAAGTGACAATGAGTGATGGCAAAATTAGTCTAGCCCTCAGCTAATATGTCTTTAAGAGAAAAGACTTTTGTTCACCTGATGTTTGTTTTCCATGTTGTACACTTGACCATGTGTTTAGAGCCTGGCTGTACATTAATAAAATAATTGTAATCAAATCACAGTCTGTCAGAGACAAACCTTTGCTTTCAAAAGTTAGTATAAAAAATACAGTACACAGTTTGACTCAGAAAGCAAACGCTGTCATGTTCCATCTTTCTTAAGGAAAATATCAAGGGAAAAGTACAAAAAGAGAAGAAAACTACTAATGTTTAATGAAATACTTGAGATCATATGAAAAACAGATTACATAATATGTCCTGAGGTAATAGACCTCAGAGCTATGAGTAATGTTTTTATCTTTGATGTGTCCAAATATATTTAACATGTTTCTCTTCATTTGCTGTACAAAACTTGGGGTAAGCTACTCAAACTTAGAAATATCATCACTAGTATTTTTATGAATTATATATCAGCACATCCATGTGGAAAGATGTGAACACTTTATGAGCACGAACTATCTTCATTCCAAGATGGGAAGGAAACTTTCCACCACTCTAGCTTTCATTTGGAACATGTTTATTCCTTCCTTACAGTAGACATCTTTAGTCTGGTGTAAATCTTATATTATCCTAATATTATTAATGAAGAATTTTACTTAAATATTGATTAGAAGTGCTGCAATGGCAGTACTGATGCATCTGCAAAGCTTACCAGCACTGCTAAGAACAACATCACTTTTCAGTCTAGTTGCACTAACCAGAGCTTTACCTGAAGATTGATGCCTTCATCCTTCTTTTCCAAACCTAAGATAAATTACTCAGCAATATGCATTGCCTTTTATGCATCTCCCAGTGAATGCACACCAATTATGGCCAATCCACATGTAATCTACTTCTCAGATTGGTTAAAATGAGTGGCATCATTCCTGTCATTTTAAAAGACCACAGCAATTCCCCTTATCCCTCTGGCAGGGTGGTTGTGGGTCTTTACTTTCAGGGAAGAGCAAAGAGCTGATGAGATGCCTAACTTGAAGAGGGGTAGGATAGGAGAGCTCCAGACTGCCTACTGACTAACCTCAGGTGGTCTCACTGTTTGTGCACTGGGTGTTTGAACTCCATTTTCAAGCTTTCAAGCATCTAGTTCTTCCTGGTGTTGGTCAGAAGTAGGAACCTTAATTTCATTCCTTCAGGTGCTCTAATAAGCAGCTAAAACTTAAACATTGCAGTCCTTAGTTTTATGTACCTAAATCCTCTTAAAAAATGAAAAAAATTAGTAATTGTATATGAAATTAGTAATTGTATATGAAAATACAGGAAGACATCTCTTCCATAATTTGGAACACATGCAATGCATGTGATATGGTTCCATATGGTAAACACCATGCCACCTGAACTAGGCTTTACTAAATAGCCGTTCCTTCCTCACATTCCTGGCTGCAGACAAGAAGCATTGCTTGTGTACTGCACAGTCAATGCATCCAGCTCTGTGTGCAGCTGTGGGTGCAGAGAGCCAAGCAGACTTGCAAGTTGGCAGGTTATGTGGGAATTAGCACAGCTGCAGATTTGCTCAACATTTCTGTCTGAATTCATTAATCTGGATGTCCTGGGAAAATCAGCTGTCTGGGAAGCCATTCAGGGTGCTCTTTCATAATCAGTACAAACTACCAAAAATATTTGCATACACATACTACAATGCATCTGTGAGGACATTGGCACTGAGGCAGAGCACAGGACTTAACTGTCAGTCTGAGATAAGTCCTCATGCATCTCTTGATTAGCTAAAATATGACAGCTTTGCCTCAACTGGAGAATGCTATGGACCTAGACGAGACTCCTCTTATTACTGCAAGTGATCAGAAAGGGGAGGAATTCAGCAGAAGGGGAGATGCCAGCTCATGGGTGTGTGCCTCTTTGTGAGCACGGCTGGGTTGTGAGCAGAAGCAGGTCTTAGACTTGGGAATGACAGTCCTCTGCTGCATAAAACCGTGAAGTGATAAAAGCTTTTGTTTCTAGCCAAGTGATGACCCAGTGATGTTTTCTCATACATATACCTAAAAGACACGGTTTTGTCACCTTCTTAATTTCAGTACTTCTTATTTTATACCTCAAATTTACAAAGAATTAATTTTCTCTTAAAGACTGGCTGAATTACTAATTGGGCTGCAATTGGCAAGTGTCTCAGGCCGGTCCAGTAATCTCATTTCAGATGAATGCAAGCCCAGTAGAAGTGAGGACTCTCCCAAAGGTACTGGTGCTTCCAGGTTAACAACTCATTTACCTTTGTCCATTGGTCTCCATTGACCAGAGGTAGAATCTGGGAGCAAAGTCATTATAGCGGGTGAGATGTGAATGTATGGAAAGGGAGGTTGAGGAAGAGGGCCCTTACAGAGCTCTGACTTTCAGGGCACAGCAGCCAGGGCCCAAACACTCAAGAGGGATCCTGTCCTCCTTAGCCCAAACCAAGGCTCTGTGATGTTCCTGCTCTGTCCTCCAGCCCTTCGCAAATGCTCTCGAGTCTTTCATCATGTACATCAAAAGGAATTCTAGAAGAAACAGATGCAAATAACCTAAACATAAATCCCACCATATCAGGGACTTTGCATCAAGCAGTGAGGGCTGCGGGGGGAGAGGAGGCTTCTTTGATTTCCTTGGGCATGGAGGTGGCCCCCCAAGACATGCTGTGAGAAAGTGTCCCCCCCTCTTTCTGCCGATGAAGGCGGGGTTCACGGCTTGTTAAAGCGTTTGCGTCAGTTGTGGCAAGGTTTTAAAATTTCTCAGAAGTCAGCATGGAGTGAGTGGGAAAGGATGACAGTGAGGCAACAAAACCAAACAGATAAAATAGCCTCACATGCAATCTGATGAAAAAGTCTCAGGTTTCCATAGCATCCACCAGCAACTCTGTCACCTTCCTCTTTAGGACACACGTTTGAATTCTAGCACAAATAGCCCTTCTTTGGTTAGGCAGATACTTTTGTAAAACTTCTGTGTAATAAACGACCCCCATAAATTCATTTCACACATTTTTTATCTTTCCAGCTGAATGATTTGGCAGGAAGTGACCTGCTTAAAAATGAACTTGTCACAGACATGAGTTTAGAACTTGAGAGTTTAAAAAAAAATGCATGTAAGATTCAAAACTGGAAAAGAAGACAGCCAAGCCATAGAAAGATATTTTACTTCAAGTGATTATCAAAGCAGCATGGAAGACTGTCCTTGCTATTTTCTCCCTTTCTCTACTTTTTTTCTGCTTTATTTGAGCATCTGAACTCCTTACATCTCCCAGAGATTTCGTCCTCAGGCAATTTCTTTTTCTTTACTTCACTTTTATCTCACCATACACAATGCTACATCCAAGACTAAAATTCATGGGTGTTTGTTTCAAAAATGCCAACTTGCTTTTACAAGTTGTTGCGCAGGGTCTCATATATGATTTAAGGATTTAGAACGAAGTCTCCTAAAAGTCATGGAGTAAACAAAAAGCAGAAAAGTCATAAGCAAAATTTTTGAGGACTTCAAATACTTCTGGAGATGCTGTGAACTTCTGTTGAAGGTGTGAGGAAGGAGAGAGATACAATAAGATGCAGCAAGTGCAAATAACAAAGATGATAGTGTTATTATGGATTTGTAAAAGCTATTTAACATAACTACTAAAAAACTAGTAGTTGGAGTAATATTAGAATTCATTTAATTTTGCTGAAACTATACCCTTTTATCTTGCTGATTTCTGAATCTATTTTTCAAATGTATTGTGTTACTGAGAAAAATATTAATATTCAATGAAGATGTAACCATATAAATTATCTAGTTTCTAAAACAGAGTAAAAAAGAGGATGATTCATCAGTGTTTGATCCCAAGGTAAGAAACTGTTTCAATTAAGTACAGATTGTAGTAGCCATGAGCAGCATTAATCCCTTTCTGCTGCTGTGATGAACACTGGGAAGCTGTGGGGAATCGGCAGAAGGAACCCATGCAAAATAAGCCTCATCCTCCCTGCAGGAGAAGGCCTGGAGGTAAGGGCAGGAGGCCGGGCTACGGTTGCACATGTCACAGGGATGAAAAAAGGAGAAGAAAGAGTGAGTGGAACAGTCATGTGTCCATGGCTTTCCCAGATAACCAAGAAATGATGTTGTGTATTCCTACAGCGTGGGACCGGGGTTGTTCCTGAGCAACCACTCCAGTGTGACCATCCTCCTTCACCACCACCATTTGTGGCAGGAGCCAGCTGACCCTCAGTGCAATGAGGACAGGTTCTGGTGGCAGAATCAGACGGAAGGTACTCAGGTGTTGAAAATAGGCCAAGGGCCTGGCTTTGATGATCCATCTGCAAAATTTAGTAAGACCAAGATCAGTCTTTGAGGGGTCTCTGAGAAAAGATTGTCTTTCCTACAGAAAAGCTGTACAGAAGATGTGCTAGGCCTAGATTAAAAGTCAGCTTTTTGCTTTCACCTATTGTTGAAGTAAGTTTAAACCCTCCCTTTAACGTCACAGGTCAGTGTGAAGTAGTTTTCAAATAAACTTGGATAACTGAAGCAGAAACCCTTAGAGAGTGAGCTCCAGACTCAGAAGGTTCAGTTTGAATCAAATCAACTGATTTATAAATACATTTGTAATCTAATAAGTATTCAGGAGACAAACAGGGTCTCTGTTTGCATCAGAACAAAGCGATGTCAGCAGTTTTCTTCCAAGAATGATGAACTTAGTTAATCTGAAGCATCTCTTCCTTGGCTGCTCTGAGTCCTTTGTGCTGAGAGAGTTCACATTGCAGTTTTTTTCTGGTCAAGCTCAGACTAGTAATACTCACAATCTGTCTCAGCTTCTGGAAGCATTTTGTGCCACATTTCATGGTTGCCCCTGGCCATTTTGTTGGTGATGGCAAATGTGGAGAAAACTGGGTTCATGATTCAAAGAGACAGACACTGTCTCTGCGAGAAGAGTACCATTCTGTATTTGTTATTAAAATGTGTTATTAGAATGTCATTCACTGTTGGCTTTTTTGAGCAAAAATGAGCAAATATTAAACCTTTCATATTTCTTGTGAAAACTGTTTGGAGAGTTATGGTAAAGAATCTCCAAGTAGCTGCAAGTCCAGATCTTCTCACTTTTGTTTTGAATGAACACAGATCTAGAAATGCCACAGAGGCCCTTCTCCTCACCAGCTCCCCACAGCTCTTGCAGATGTAGCATGTCTTTGCTTCTCTCTCTGAGACCTCAAAACGATTGAGAGTAAATGCTGCTTCTCCTGCAAGGACATGCTCTCTCAAGTAGTTCAAGAAGCTCAACAGGACCACATTTATTTCTCTTGTAGCTGATTGCCTCTAGAGCTACAAGATTGGAAGGATAGCTTTGTCTGTAATATTTACATTACATGTTTACATTCAGTCTCTTAATACCCTGACATTTATTTTAATTTCACTTGGTCCCACATGCCGCCCATATGCCAAACTTAGTGTGGACAAAAATGGGCCTGAGGTCAGGGTTAAAAAACCTCACTCTAGGTAAGATGCAAGTGATACTAGTGGCTTGGTGGGATGGAGAACAGTGATGGGAGTGTAAAAGATGACAGGGATCAGAAGAGTGGGGAAACCCATTAACTTTTCAAAATAAGAACCGAAGACCAGCACTGCATTTCCAGCTCTTACCAGATGACTGAATAAGTGCGAGATCAGCCTTGCTTCAGCCTGTACCTGCCTGGGAAAGGGTATTCCTGCAGCATGCAGATCTCCCTTCTCCCTTTCTTGCCTGCCTGTGAGCACAATATAATTGAACCTATAACGTCTGATTTCACAAGCAGAAGAATAATCTCTCACTCATTATGGATGGAAAGGGGGGGGGGGTGTGGAGGAGAGAGAAAGATGCATAATTATCACATATGCTTCATATACATTAATATGTACAAGCATATGCTCTGAAAATGTAAACCTTCATTAAAGGAAAATTAAAGATGACAAAGTTGTAATGTAAAATTTAAGATACAGGTGAAAGAGTAATTCACTAAGCTGGCCACACTTAATTAGAAAATCAGAGTGCTGTTGTGAATTCTGCTAGTTTTTCCAATGACACACAGATGATTTGCCAATAAATAATCTTACAGTGTCAAAATCAATCACTGTGTTACAATGACTCCTGATCTGTGATTGAAATAATTCTATTTCCCCTGGAGACATATACCTATGAAAAATTTAAGACGTCATCAATCATGGTCTCTCTTTCCAATGTTTATAAAGTTGTATCTTTGAATAAGAACATTTCCAGTGTTCTTTTCACCATAGAAATGAGAGCTGAGATCTGGTATATTTACAGACATATTTACTGACAGGATCACTGTGCTTAGGTAGACTGCATCTAACCCCTAATTTTTTGAAGTTATATAAAATAACTGTTCTGGAGCTGTCTCTGTTATTTGTAGATCCCTGGTAAAGAGATGAAAATATATATGAGAATTAGGCTCTAGGTTTAAATATATAGCATATAATTGTATAGCATAAGGACACTGAAGAACAATGCCAGATGCATTCATTTCACATCAAGTTCTCTGAAATGGTGTATACTGGAAGAATTCAGATTTGCATTCTGCACAAAATCTTACATGGTCACATATAATTTGCTATTTCCCCATAGGATATTAGCTGTTTGTTGATGGTATAAGAATCACATGATAACACTGTAGCAGCCAATGTGTCTTATGATTAAACTATTGGACTTTTTACTGGAAACCAAAACATCATCATAAAATTCAAATAAACATTTCACAAGGATCATCACACAGGATGTATCATATTAAAGTCATCAAAAAAGCAATTCTCTGAGGTGTGTTTCATAGGCAAATGCTTCCCAAATAGTTTTCCTTTAGTGTTGAGATTCAAGCCACAACAAGTGCCTTTAATCTGGTTCCTAAACCCGATTAGGGAAATGTCTGGATAAGAACTCCAAAAGCGCCTTTCTCTGTCATTTCCACAGGAAATGTCAACCCCTATTTGGGTTACCTTGGGTCTAATGATTTCATGATTCATGAACAAAAATCTTCATGCTAGTTGTTAGAGATCACATGGTCTAACTGTAACAGGAGGGTGGGATCTGTGCCCTGAGCATGGATAGAGCAGGAATATTCAGCACAGACAGCTTGTACCTGCATGATCTCTCACATACTTATTCACAAGGTAACTCATAGATATAAAGCCACTAATATCTTATGTCTGAGGCAGAGGCAGTTTCTGGCAAAACTGAGGGGGTTTTTTGATTGTGCACAAAGGGCATTTTACCATGCTCTAATGCATCCCTAGGTCAGGGGCCAGGCAGCACAAAGGCAGGAGCTTCAGCTACTTCCAGGTCAAGATGTAGCTCTTGCTCCCTTATTTGAGCTTTCTACCTCCTCTCTACATGAAAAAATGAACTCGGAAAGTCTTCCTAGAAATTACCTTTGCTCATTAGCCATGAAATCTGCTCACTTCCTGGAAAGTTCACAGTGTAATATCTGGGTATTGCAGGTCAACGAAAGATTAAGCAGTCAATTTATTTTAGAAACTGAGAAAGAGAAAAGTGAGCTTGACCTATTAGTCATTTTTTCACTCCCACCCAAACTATTAGATAAGTCTGATAAAGTACTTGAATTCATTAAAATTTCTAAAGAATAGAAAGGACTGCTTTTTAATTTTCCATCTCTCACTCTCTCCAAAAAGAAATCCCTGTAATTTCATAGGTCAAGCTATGATTACATCCATTTTGATAAAACGCTGAATTACAGAACAGATAGGACTTTTCAGTTCAAATTTATCATACTTATCATGGACTCCTAGATGACAGAAATTGACTTCACGGGAAGCTGGGAGTTCTCAGGATTCCTGTAAAACATGAGCTTCATCAACACTTATAGGATTGGCAAGCCTGGTTTGATATCTCTGACCTTTTGCTCCATTGTCATTACAGTAAACAAAAACACTGTAATGAAAAAACACAAGAAAACAGTTTTCCTTCAAGGGTCTTCAAAGTTCACACATCAAAGGGAATGCTGTAAAGCTGCAGCACGAAAATCTGATGGTTTGGGTTCCCAGAGTTGCTAAACAATGTCATTTCTGCCAGCTTGTTGATAGGCAGAAGGAGGAGCGTTCACACCACCCACGCTCCAGGTCTCAGCAGAGGTGCCCACAGCAGGTGCTTGGGCTGCATGAAGTCCCTCGCTGCGCTCCTCCAAAGCACTCTTTTTCTCAACCACCCTCTCAGGCAGCCCGTGTTGACTTCAGAGGGCCCTTCAGAGGACCCTCAGATCCCTGGGCCACAATCTTTCTTATTTAAGTGCAGAGTCTTACAGACAAAGTGTGGGCACCCCCAAGAGTTGGGAAGAGGCTCATGCCTGGCTGTGCTTTGGGGAAAACTTTGGGTTCTGAGGAGCATTTCTGGTGAACAGGGAGGCCTGGTATTGTTCATGCCTTTATTTAGCAAACAAGGTGCCGGGTTCTCCTTGGATCCACAGTTACATGCCAATGTATGGTCCTCAGAGAGGAGGTTTAGCAGCGTCAGCAAGGGCACCTTAATGGTAGCAGCCTGGGGCAAGCAGAGGGGTGGTACCAGGGAGCTGATTCCAGCTCCTGAGCTCTCCCTTCTACCTCAGAAGAAACACTATTAGCTCCTGCTAAACTCAGAGTGCCTGACTTGGGCTGTGGTACCACGCACCACGACAACTCAGGTGCTGAGGGACCCCCAAGGTTAACTGAGGAGCCTCATACACAACTGACGTTAGAGAAATAAGACGGAACAACTGTGAAATGGAAGATAACCTACACGGTTATCTGAGCCGGCTGCCGGCAGCAACGCAAAGCTGTCGGAGAGGAAGGATGAAGGCAGGGATGTGCTGCTGGAGAGGCTGGCTCACTTCCAGCGAAGGCATTCGCCCCATCAAAGCAGCCAGCCCAGCCGCGCCTGCCTGCTCCCCTGCCCTGCGCTGGCAGCCCCTCTGCAAGCACACACACCGGCCCCGGGGTGCCCGGTCCCCAAACCCTGCACCCACCGGTGCTTCGGGCACCCCTCGCTGCTGGTCCCGCCCCGCTCCCCGGGCCGGCCGGGGCTGCCCCAGCAGCGGGACCTGGGGCGGGAAGGCGCCTGCCCGGGCACGGGGGGGAGGCCCTCGGCCGTGCCCGCCGCTGCTCTCTGTCCCCCGGTACCCCGGTCCCCTGGTCCCCCCCGGCGATGCCGCTCGCTGCGGAAAGCAGCTCTCCCCTCGGTGCGGGCGCGGGGTGGGGGGGAGAAGCGAGAAGCCACATCTGCACCCTTACATCTGCATCCGCACCCTGTACCTGCACCCCGCATCCCGCACCCTCACCCTCCACTCGCACCCGTCGCCTTGGCCCCGGACGGGACGGGGCGGCCCCGGGGACTCGGAGCTGCAGCGGGAGGGACGGGCGGACGAGGGGACGGGAGAGCCGCCCCGCGCTCCCCGGCCCCTCCGGGAGGCGCCGCGGGAGAGGGAGAGGGGGGCGGGGGCTGCTCGCCGGGGCGGGGGCTGTCACGGGGCTGGGACGATAAAACCGGGGGTAATTGCATTTAGGCAAATGAGGCTGCCTCGGCCCTCCCCGTCTCCAGGTATATAAAGTGGGGAGCGCTCCCGCGGACGGCCAATGCGCACGGAGAGCAGCGCCCGCCCTCCCCGGTGCAGACGGTGCGTGTGCCTCGGGGGAGCGTGTCCGTCCGTCCGTGTGTACCTATAGAAGCGTGAGGATGCGCTTGTCTCTATGTTTGTGAGGGTGTGTGTGCGCGTGGACTTCTACGTGCCTGCCTATATGCGTGTGCGGGGGATCTATACGTGTGTGCACCTATGGGGGGGTCGGGGTGGGGGTGCCTGTGCACGTTGTGTGTCCGCGCGCGTGTGCCTCTGTATGTGCACACACTTTTTTGTGCCTGTCCCGATGCGTGTGCCAGGGATGTGTGTGTGCCTCTAGCCGCGCGTGTCTCCGTGTGCGTGGAGAGCTGTCCCTCCGTAGGTGTGCGCATCCGAGGCGGGCGGCTGTTTGCGTGGGTTTGTACCCAGGTGTGCCTGTCCCTGGGCACGCGTGCGAGGGGGGTGTGTCTGCCCGGGTGTGTATTTGTGGGAAGGTGTGAGCATCTGGATGTGCATCTACGTGTGAGGGGGGTGTGTGTGTAACTGTGCCTGTGGGTGTGTGGAGGGGTGTCTCTGGGTGTGTCTGTCTGTACATCGGGCTGCACACCGGGCTGTACGGGGCGGGGAGGGGGGGGGGACGTGTGTGTGCCCAGCGGTGTCTGTAGCAGTCGGGGGGTGTGGGGGTGTGGGGGTGGGGGTGCAGCTAGGTGCCTGTGTGTCCGTATGCGCGAGGGAGTGTGTGTGCATCCAGGTGTGCACCGGGCGTGTGTGCGTGTGTGTGCTCAGGGCTGCGTGCGCGCATCCCCCGGGCGCGGGGACCCCGCCGGGGCTCCGGGTGCCGGTGCCGGTGCTTCACCCTCTGCCCCCTCAGGACGTCGAGGCGGCGATGAGGCTCCCTCTGGCTTTCGCCGTGCTCCTCCTGGCCTCGGCGCGGGCGCTGGCCGAGGAGATGGGCGCCACCGACGACCTCAGCTACTGGTCCGACTGGTCCGACGGCGACCAGGGGAAGGTGAGCACCGACGGCCGCTGCTCCGCCCGGCGGCCCCCCGGGTGTGCGGGAGCGGGGGGGGCCGGGGCGGGGGGTCCGCTCTGAGCGCCGGCCGCTGTCGCCCCGCAGGAGGAGCTGCCACTGCCCCTGGAGCACTTTCTGCAGAGGATGGCCCGGAGACCCCGGCCCCAGCAGTTCTTCGGCCTCATGGGCAAGCGGGATGCCGGTGAGCGGGGCGGGGGGCTCGGTCCCTCTCACGCCCCCCTGCATGCTTCTTCTCCCGGTGCCGTTCCAAACTTCACGGCGGTTGCCACGCTCGGTTTTGATGCCTTAAACCTTTCCCGAAAGCTGCGGCGGGGGTTGTTTGGTTTGGGGATGTTGGGTTTTTGTTTTTTGGTTTTTTTGCAAGTTTAATATCAGATAAATTCACTGGTCAGAAAAGAGTGGGCTCACATTAAAGTGGTAAGTGCACACCAATTACAGCACGTAAATACCAGTGAGGAATACCACGATAGTTCACAGGTCGGCATATGTGCCACTGAATTGCCCGAGTGTGGAAATTGTTTCTGTATACAGGTATTGCCGAGTTTTCTACATGTTTACTGATCCAAGAACTGATCTAAGAAATTGGAGTTAAACAGATCTAAATTGTGTGGGTTTAGCTAAAACAAGTTTTTGTAGTCCTTTCAAAGAGAAATGCAGCTGTAAAAAATCACCTTAATTTCCCTTAAGTGGAATATGTGTAGGGTAGTTTCTGTATTTGGTTCTTTGAAGCATTGTGGTAGCATCATGTGTATATGCCAATCCTTTTTCAATAACTCTTTTTCCTTTTTTTCTCTTTTCTTTCCTCTTCCAATTAGGATATGGCCAGATCTCTCACAAAAGTAAGTTAAAAAAATGCAAATATTATAAGTAATTATTAGAAGATATTCAAATAGGGGAGAGTGTATTTGAGGGGATTGGTTAGAAGGTGGACTGGGTTCAGCTAAGGACTGGTAGCACCGATGGTGGAGGAATGTTCTGTTAAAGGATTGAATCCCCACCCCAGTGCAGCCGTGAGCCTGTACCTCATCTGAGCTGCCAGAAGCCTTGAGATTTCAATCCGCGTTAATATGTGGATGTTGCAGCTCTCTCTTATTTCCCATGGGGGGGATTCTGTAAGCCTTTCTCATAGGCAAGGCAGGCTTACTGCCAGACTCGGAGAGGAGCAATTAAGACGGCAAAATCTGGAAAATTAGAATAGTGAATTCCCAAATCCCTGAGAATAATTCCACGGGAGAGCCCATATCACTGAATGCGCGATACTGTATCTGTGCTCTCAGCATTGTCTGGGTGGGAATCAGACCCCCGCTCACAGCAGGGGCTGATTGATGATGTGCTGCCATATAAACAAGCATATCTTGCTCCATTAATAAGTGTGCCTTGCTTTGCTTCTGTGTAACACTGAGCAGGACGTGGTGTCAGCAGTGTGATGTTACCTTGTTCTGCACAGTGATAGTTTTATTCCCTGAATTTATCTGAAGATGCTTAGACAGGAGCCGGAAGACTTTTAATAAGTAAAATTGCTATTGTATTCTGTGAGACCTCCTTTGTCCACAGAGGTCGATAACTGTCCTGGTGTTCTTTTAGCCACAAGATTTTATCACTAGGATTATGTATTGGAAGACCAATTAAAGAGTTGATACAAAGCTTGTGCCAAGTAACCTGCTGACTAAAGTAAAAAGTTAACAGCTTTCTGAAACTGCTTCGGCTTGAAGAAATACTGGTGAGGTCTGAGGGTCATTTGTCTTGCTTTGTAGATGAATTAGCCAAGCAAAATTATTTCCAAAGAGAAATTTCTAAGTTTGCCTCAAAAGTCAACTTACAGAAAGAAGAACGGCTGCTTTTCGTTCCTTATCTGAAACTATAGCTACCTCTGTATCTGTTACATGCTGTAGGTCAAAACTTGGGGTAATTTATCCTCTACACATCCAGTGCCTTGAGGAGTACTAATGGGACTGGAAGGTAATACCTGAACTCATAAATATTCCAAAAATAGAGGCAGCCTGTCTAGATCAGACGTGTCCAGACATAGAGTCCCATTGGCTTCCTCTCCAGTAAGGGCTCTGCCTGACCTGCAAGGAAGATTTCTCTTACACGTTGCAGAAGAAAACACCAACAGGTAGAAGACATGCATCACACAGATGCAGGCTATACCAAGACACTGCCTTCTTGTGCATTTGCTCAAATTAATAGGAATTGTACTAGTAGAAGAGTAAGAATTGGTTGTTTGCCATTGTTTTTCCACTGTCCTCAAAAAACTCAACAAAACAAAAAGTCTATCTGAGTTAATGAGAGGATGTTCACTAACTGGCCCGTGCCTTGGTCTAACCTGTTTAGTCTGATTAGTCAGACTGATGTTAATTCTTCATTGTCTGAGAGTGTTGTGAGCAACTAGTCTGTGAGATTAAGTTTAGCAGCCTGTGTCTTCCTTCCTTGCGAGAACATGTTATCTTAAAAGCCTGACTGTTTAAAATGTATTAAAACACCCCCAAATATATTTTTTTCAGGGCACAAAACAGACTCCTTTGTTGGACTTATGGGCAAAAGATCTTTAAATTCTGGTATGTATATGACTAAATCTAATCATTCTGTTGCCTCTTTGTTCTCTCCCAGTGGATGGAAGAAGAAGTCTTTATGTAGTGTAGCCCCAGAGTTCTCTGAAAAAGGATCAGGATTTTCTTTGTTAATCAAGGTATTTCAGAGTCTGCTTCACCCCAGTGCTTGAGATGATCAGGCTGGTCTGAGCTGCAGGCAAGGTCAGGTAGAAGTCCCCAGGGCGCTTTCCTTACTTAGAAAAAACTAAATTTTACTGACACATCAAGAAAAATTGAGAGGCTGACAATGTGAAGCTCATTTAAACTTGTGATCCATATCCAGATCTCCTGATCTGGAGTATGGATCCTGAGTAAAGGGATACCCTCATCATCTCTGGAGATCATTACTCCTCAAACTTGGAGCAGAAGGTGGAAGAGCAGAGATCTGCCATTAACACCACCTCATTTTTCAGGTCAAGCTGTTAAACATTTCCAGCCTCTTCCAGCTTTTCATTTTTCCTAAAAGGGAAATAGCAACAAGCATTTTAAGCTTTGAACTGATACTGTGAGTTTGTGTTATTTTCCCATAGCATCCATATAGAGCAGAAGCCTCCTCCCTCATGTGCACAACCCCTGTGGGTAACTGCAGACTGCCAGTAGCTCTAGCTTCCCTGGGCTGTACTTGGGAAATCCCTCACTGTCAACCATAAAGTGTCAGTTAATTCCCCAGAACAGGAATTAAAAAAATAAACCTAATACGTATTTCATGTCTCTGAAATAGTACTCACTGTTTTTTGTTAAATGGATGATAAAAGTTAAATTACTAGCTGACACCTTTATATTATGTGGATACACGCTGTGATCTATATTCTGCAATTATGGTTGTCAGTAACTTTTATTTTCAATTAAACCCTGTTCAGACTAGTAATATTGCTCTCTGCATCATTTTGCAAATTGCTATGTATCATGAATAATTTTGTACAATTTTATCTGTGGTGGCAATAGCTATTAAATGCATAATACCTGTAAATATATCTACTATCACAAAAGTAAATAGCCTAAAAATAATAAATTTGGTTTGGTTTCCATTGGGCTTACATTTACATTAATATGAGAAATGTAACATATAGCAAATGTTTAAAAAAGGCTAAGATTTTATGGCCCTGATTTCAAAATTGCTGGTATAGTCAGGATACTGTTATGTGGTATTTGTAACAAAGGAGGATAATGAAGTTTTACCCTGTCGGGCTATGTAATACCTGCCTGACAGGTAAAACTAGAATTCACTGCTTTTCTGCCCGATTCCCTGAGAGGAAAATGGTAAGAACTTGCTTCTGCTCCTAAGGACTGCGTAATCAAAGCAAGATCAGGAGTTCGTGCTAGGACTGTCTTTACTTACCCCTACTGAAATATAGTTAACTGGGCAGGACCTTTTCTTGGTGCCATGCCTTGGTGCCATGGTTTTCTTTTTCTTCAGAAAGCCCCTGAGTCCCCTGGCAATGTGTAGGAGTTTACAATGCCCTGCTGCTGGGTGTGAGCGCGGTGCTGATTTAAAGCCTCGTGTGACAAAGCAGGGTACCGGGATGTTGGTGTCTCAGTCCCTGGTTTGATAAAATGGGGTCTGACACCAACTGTCTCCCAAGCTGTGCAGTCTGTCAGATGAACGCTCCAGGTAGAAGCTAGAAAAAAATCACACGTACAGTAAAGATACTGTAGCAATCCATATTGAGAAAGAAAGCTCAACTCATTTTGCATTTAGCCTGGTGAAAATTGAAGTCTTACTAATTTAAAACTGTCACTGATCCAAAATGTCAGCTCCCTGCAGGACGTGGTGCTGAATCCCCCCAAACCAGCTGTGTGTTTGCATGCAATAGTCAGGCGTGCATACGCTCTGTGAAAGCAATCCTCCCTTTGGGGTGGAAGCAAAGACGATTCTGGTGACCAACTACATCACCCTAGGGTCAGGGTCTCTGGGTTTCTCTCTCATTTTAAAAGAGCAAGGAGAGATCTACTGCTACTAAACACTAAATATGTTACTGAAGACTATTTTAGGCTGCAGTTAGTCCACAGGGTAGTTTGAGGTTT
The DNA here is from genome assembly GCF_047716275.1 of Strix uralensis. NCBI lineage: Eukaryota > Metazoa > Chordata > Aves > Strigiformes > Strigidae > Strix > Strix uralensis. The sequence continues at coordinate 43,292,195 of NC_133972.1, read as the reverse complement.
CCTTAGCTCCTGCTGCAGATTTTAGTAAAAGGTATCTCTGTGTGCAGGGCTTGGGAACAGGGAGGTTCTAAACCTGAAAGAGCTGACTGCAGGACAGAAGGTTGATGCAGAATTAGATGGATTACTGGGAAGTAAAGAGGCTCTGAGTTAATGGTGCATTGAACAGCTTGATAGATGAGAGGTAGAAAGCACTGCTCACAGACCTTTAGCCTCCTGGAGGATAGTGTAGTCTGAGGGGTAAAACCAAATCAAAGCAGCTCAGAGTTGGGCAGCGAGCCCTCATCTTCCAAATACCCCTCAGTTCCAAACATGCTGATGGGGTCTGGTGGTGACCCAGCAGGCTGCAGATCTCTGACATTTCCTTGTGCTTGTTGGGGTTTACACAAGGCTGCACCATGTGCTTCATTCTACTTCATTTTTTGCAGGTTCCTCTGAAAGGAGCATAGCACAGAATTACGAACGGAGGCGTAAATGAGGCATTCCCGTGCATTATTTATTAAACTTCATTTGTTCCAATGGCCAATGCAGTGTAATATAAACTAACCACTCTACGGAATAACTATTTATTTATTATTAACCAAATTTTTTTTTCCTTGTTTTTTTTTGAGTTGTACCTTCAATAAAATTATTTTTCATATTGTGGCAGCGATAGATCTTGTGTAGGTGCGTTGTGGTTCTGAAAGAACCAGCAACCCTGGTGATGTCTCACAACAAAGCACATTGATATGACCTGTGAAGTTATGTTCACTAAACAAAGAAAATATTCTTTTGTCATTGAAAGTGAGTCTATCAGCTTCACAGCCAGTGCAGAACAGAGCTGATGTACAGTCTAGTGCCTCGATTTGTTTTCATGGTTTATAATGTACTGTAATTTCCGTATCAAAAATATATTTGTATCATTGCAGCATGTTTTATGTTTTGTGACTACGTATCTATATATTTTAAAAAGGGGGGTGGGAAAGGTTTGAATGGGAATCCGAGGTCTTCATTTCATAGTCTGGAATTTTATGATAGTAACATTTTAAATAAAAACTACTCTGGGGATTTTGCAACATACTTTCTTTGGTGATAGTTATGGAGTTATTTCCCATGTTGGTCTGAAATGAGACTCAGATTCAAGCAACAGTGGTCTGAGACTGGAAGGAAATATCAAATTGCTTCCTTTTTCAGGGAGGCTGTGAGCCTCCTAGGGTGGGTTTGGCCAATGTTTGGGGGATTTGCTACTGGCGACAGGCGTTCCTGGGATTGCTCCAGGTCACTCAAAGTGCCATCCATCCTAAAACCTATGGAAATCAAGAAGTGTGTTGACTGAATGAAAAGGGCCCGATGTATCCCCTACCTCCAAGTGGAATAATTTGCTGTGGAATTCATCCACTATTGCAGGTTTATTATTTGAAAGCCAAGCTTTTAATAAATTCTAGCCTTCAGATTCACAATAAAAACACCTGTTAGCTTGAATCCATTCAATAGAAGAGAAAAAAAATGTGAGTGTAATTATCTTTTTAATGAAAATGTCTGGTTACTATATTTCTAGAACAGTCCCAAAATGCTACATCCATCTCACCAGATGCCAAGGCATCTGCAGATCTATATTCTTTCCACCTGCTAAAAGCTATACTTCTCTGTTTGATGCTAGCATACAAGCTTTCATCATAGATGAATCAGCAGTGAAAACAGCCAGCGTATACAAACCAAATTTCAAAGTAAGTAATACAAAGTGATTAACTGGTTGTTGCTTTCCATTTTGCAAGTGAACTTGGCAACCTGAGGTATCCCCACAACTGCACGCATTAAGAGCAGGTGGACATAGGACCACCCTCCTGCTAGGTTTGGAGCAGCACCTAAGCCTGCCCATGCTTAAAACAGACCCCACTTCCAACTAAGTAGGAGCCAGTTCTAGCGAGGTGGGGGGGCTACACAGTGGGAAAACTGAGGCAGATTTGTGACAGGGACCATGCTCATGTGAGACACAGTAGTTGTACTGCCACTCCGCCAGCTCTTTGTCTTGCCGGGGCTAATTTTCAGACTAATAAACTTCTGTATGAGCTCCCACTGAGCTCAGTGAGGGGGGAAGCTGATTGCTGGGCTAACAGCATGGCAAAAGGACTGTGGAAATGCATGTTGAATAATGCTCAGCAAAGGGTAAAAAGAAATAAAAAGCTTTAAAATGCTGTTCCCCAAGCCTGGAGGCCCACAATGCTCCCAGAGCGTGCTGAATTGTGAGACGCAGAGAGGAAAGAAAAAGCCCTGCTGCTGGCTCCCAGCAGCCTGCACATCTCAAACCTCCCCGCAGAAGCAACCACTGCAAACATATTTGCATCCAGAGAAAGCCACACAAGACCGAGTGGGCTTTAAGTGTTTGGAGGACAGCACAGGTATTAGTTAACAGCATCTGGCAAAGGTCTGGGACTGAATTTTCTGGCAAAATCATAGAATCATAGAATGGTTTGGGTTGGAAGGCACCTTTAAATATCATCTAGTATAACACCCTGCCATGGTCAGGGACATCTTTCACTAGATCAGGTTTTTCAAAGCCCCATCCAACCTGACCTTGAACACTTCCAGGGATGGGGCATCCACAGTGTCTCTGGGCAACCTGATCCTGGGTTGTGAGATTGGATCTAAATCTACCCTCTTTCAGTTCAAAACTGGTGCTCCTTGTCCTATCTCTACAGGCCCTCGTAAAAAGTCTCTCTCAGTCTGTTTTATAAGCCCCTTTTATATACTGAAAGGTCACTATAAGGTCTCCTTGGAGCCTTCTCTTCTCCAGGCTGAACAACCCCAACTCTCTCAGCTTTTATTCATAGGAGAGGGTTTCCAGCCCTCTGACAATTTTTATGGCCCTCCTCTGGACCCACTCCAGCCAGTCCACATCTTTCTTGTGCTGAGGACTCCAGAGCTGGACACAGTACTCCAGGTGTGGTCTCACCAGAATGGAGTCAAAGGGGAGAATCTCCTCCCTCGACTTGCTGACCACACTTCTTTTGATGCAGCCCAGGATATGTTTGGCTTTCTGGGCTGCTGGCACACATTGCCAGCTCATGTCCAGTAACCCCAAGTCCTTCCCCACAGGGCTGCTCTCAATCCATTCATCCCCCAGTCTGTACTGATACTGGGGATTGCTCTGGCCCAGATGCAGGACCTTGCACTTTGTCTTGTTGAACTTCATGAGTTTTGCATGGGCTCACTCCTCAAGCCTGTCAAGGATGCTCTGGATGGCACATCCCTTCCCTCTAGTGTATCAACTGCACCACCACTGTTTTCTATAGAAGGAAAGGCCTTCAAAATATTCTCCTGTTACGTGGCTGTCTGATGAGTGGCTTTAATCTGGCATTTGAAACAACTCAATTTCCACTGGCAAAATAACGTCAGATTTGCATTAATTTAGGTTTTGAACAATAAGATTAAAACTGACATTGATTTATATGTTTGCATAGACATACATTCCAAGCTAGAAATAAACCAAACACATACCAAAAGGCACAGCCTGGAATGTCCCAGCCGACTCTACCAACAATACAGAATCACAGAATCACAGAATTGTCTAGGTTGGAAAAGACCTTGAAGATCATCCAGTCCAACCATTAACCTAACATTGAAAGTTCCCAACTACACCATATCCCTCAGCACTATGTCGACCCTACTCTTAAACACCTCCAGGGATGGGGACTCCACCACCTCCCTGGGCAGCCCATTCCAACGCCTAACAACCCGTTCTGGAAACAAATGATTCCTAATATCTAGTCTAAACCTTCCCTGGTGCAACTTGAGGCCATTCCCTCTTGTCCTATCACTTACTACTTGGTTAAAGAGGCTCATCCCCAGCTCTCTGCAACCTCCTTTCAGGTAGTTGTAGAGGGCGATGAGGTCTCCCCTCAGCCTCCTCTTCTCCAGACTAAACAACCCCAGTTCCCTCAGCCGCTCCTCGTACGACATGTGCTCCAGACCCTTCACCAGATTCGTTGCCCTTCTTTGGACACGCTTGAGTAATTCAATGTCCTTTTTGTAGTGAGGGGCCCAAAACTGAACACAGTAATCGAGGTGCGGCCTCACCAGTGCCGAGTACAGGGGTAAGATCACTTCCCTGTCCCTGCTGGCCACGCTATTTCTGATCCAAGCCAGGATGCCATTGGCCTTCCTGGACACCTGGGCACACTGCTGGCTCATGTTCAGCCGGCTGTCAATCAACACCCCCAGGTCCCTCTCTGACTGGCAGCTCTCCAGCCACTCCTCCCCAAGCCTGTAGCGCTGCTGGGGGTTGTTGTGGCCCAAGTGCAGCACCCGGCATTTGGCCTTATTGAAACTCCTACATTTGGCCTTAGCCCATCGCTCCAGCCTGTCCAGATCTCTCTGCAGAGCCTCCCTACCCTCGAGCAGATCGACACTCCCACCCAACTTGGTGTCACCTGCAAACTTACTGAGGGTGCACTCGATCCCCTCGTCTAGATCATCAATAAAGATGTCAAACAGGAGTGGCCCCAAACCCGAGCCCTGGGGGACACCACTCGTGACCGGCCGCCAACTGGATTTAACTCCGTTCACCACAACTCTTTGGGCCCGGCCATCCAGCCAGTTTTTTACCCAGCAAAGCGTGTGCCCATCCAAGCCTTGAGCAGCCAGTTTCGCCAGGAGAATGCTGTGGGAAACGGTGTCAAAGGCCTTACTAAAGTCAAGGTAAACTACACCCACAGCCTTTCCCTCATCCAATAAGCAGGTCGCCCTGTCGTAGGAGGAGATCAGGTTACAAAAAGACTCTTCATCATATTTCAGTGCTGAAGGGGACTGTTTGGCCGAGCTGTGCCGTGCCGGGACTGTGGGGCCGTGCCTGCCCAGTGAGTCTGGGGCAGATGTGGAGGTACAGGAATCACACACAGCCCAGCAGCTGCCCATCCCCACTGCGGGCTCACCCCTGCCACCCTCCTAGCCCAAACATTTGTCCCCACAGGCATCCTGGGATCCTGGAGACTCAAACAGGAATTCTTATTCTTATGTCTTTTTTCAGTCTTTAGAAGTAAGCGATATAGTCTATACATTATTGAGTACTTCAAAGGACTTTTTAATCATTTCTGTGGTCTTTAATCTTTGTTTTGAGGCTCCTTCAACTTTTAAACAGTTTGGACAGCATTGCTTGCAGCCCTGAGCCACTCGTGCTTTGGATCGCTGGGTGATCCCAGCTCTCAAGCTCCACTTCAAGCTTTGGAGAAGCTTTCACTAAATCCCCTGCCATCTCTGCAACAGCCAGCCATGACCATGACACAGACTTAGCTTTTTTTGGATGGCAACAGTCTGACATCCCTCAGTCTGCGTAAGCTAATCGATAACACTGCAGCAAGGGCATCTGTCAGCGAAATGCAAGTGAGCTTTAAATAAAGAAATAAAAAATCTTTCGAGGAAATCAGCACAGAGAGTAAACCCAGGGTGATGCTGGTAATTGTACCCACTGGAGAGGTGCTACAGGCAGTGTGACATCACAGCCTGCCTCCAACATGCTCTGCCCCTTTTAGCTTCTCTTTTCCCCCAGAAATACATCATTCATCTGCATCATGACAGGCAGCTGCTCTTCTGGTAGGCGCTGTCTCCCTCACACACACAGGCACTCCCATTCCCCCACATGGGGGATGCTGAAGTCAGGCTCTCAGCAGCCTGTCTTGCCCAAGCGTGACCCAGAGGACCATCAGCTCCATCCATCATCCATCTCTCTGCTGTTGCATGGATACTGGTCCTCCATTGCGCAGAAGCAGCCAGACTTACCCTGGGGAGCCAGAGACACGGTGTGCACAGCCCACCATGAACTGGGGAGCTGTGAGAGGGGCTGGGCCCCCTGTACGCATCTTGCCAGGGAAGCTTGGGCTGTGCAGTGCTTGCCCACTCAGCTGCCACGAGCAAGTCTTTTGCTGTGTTCATATCAGGAGGCTGTTGTTTTTTTCAGCATGGTCCTAACCAAAAGAAAAGGAAGAATCTGGAAATGTCTGAGCACAGAGATCTTTGTGGGAACCCAGCCCCCAGCCATCATTAACTAGAGCAGAATAACATCAAGAGGTTTTTTAAAATTATTACAGTGACTCTTAAAAATGCTGTTTATTCAGACTATGCCAGTAGCAGCTCCTTCAGAGCTACCAAGAGCCATTATTTAAATGCAGACTATGTCCCTGTACCTTCTTAAACTACGACTTAGATAACTGCTTTAGCATAAAGAGATACCAAGCAAGTCCCAGTGCAAACTTTGGTAATGACCAAATTTTCCATGATGAGCGTGAACAGTTCCCTTAACCATAATATCACAGACTGCATTAACGAATGTCTCCTGGAGTGCTGGGATGAGCACACAGCGGCTCCTTCCCTGGAGTTATACTGTGTCAGGATCCAGCTGCCTGCAATTCTGGGTACAGGTCCGTGTCCTCACACTACCTCCAAAATGATTCAATTCCCTTTACAGAAAATAGTTGTTACTGGAAGAGTAGGAGTTTTTTTTTTTTCTTTTCTGTTAGCAAGAGTACAAATGTCCTCAAAGCTGTCTACATCTTTCAGGGAAGACAAACAGACTCTCTTCACGTTATTCTCTTAATGTTTTGAAAGAGCCTAGACTGAAACATTTGTCAACAGGAGTGGCATCTGGGCTGTATGAAATTCATGATGATATTAGTTAAAAATTATCACTGTTCCATCCCTGATAGATATCTGGTTTCTGTCAGAAAATACCGCAACTCATCAGCTCAGAAACTCCTTTTTAAAGAGAAGTACCCAGAGCACATGCAACAAACATCAACTCTTGTTTTCTACGTCCATCTCCAAATTAAACAGTATTACCACTTACTGCATATAGAAGACATGAAATGTGAAGAGACTGTTAAAAAAAACCCCAAACTCTTTGTCTGTCACTGTGCTTCATGCTCTCCCAGAAACCTGGAGGGAGGAAGCCCAGCAGGGTGAGGTGACTTGACCAGAGGTAACAACAGTGGTTGGACTGGAAACGCAATGTGCACTCTGTACCTGACTGGCCACTTCTGCAAGGTACTGCCAAAGTGCAAAGAAACTTAGGAAATTATGAGGCTGAATGTTAAGAAAAACTCTGGCAAATATAAAAAACCCTTTTTTTCCCCTATCATCTAAGTTACTTACATTGTTATTTCAGAAGCATAGCTGGAAGATAGTGAAAAGACATACCTGCACCAACATATGTCAATATACTTTTAACATTGTTTTTTACATGAACTGATTTGTATTGAAAACACCTGAGTAACAGAAGAACACCCTCAGACATTCAATTTTGGCACATAGAAATGCTTTTTATTTTCACTCTTATAATACTCAGAAAACAATAAGCACAGCATTAAAATTCAAGCAATTACCTCTGAAAGCAAATCTTGCTTGGAGAAGATATACATTAATTACCGAATATACATAGTGTGGCTACATTAAGACTGCATTTAAAAGCAAAAGTTAACAGTAAAATCCTGCTGATAGGACATCAAACAATGGTGACATTTTCTGCCTATCCGTGTGAAAAATAGGCTATATTTGTGTCTGTTAAGTTATATGATGAGTAGAACTGAGAAAACAAAGTTTTCAGTGTGATGGAAAAGAGATATTTTGCGTATACCTGCAGTTATCTGCTAGCAGATGAAAAATTTTGCATATGCCTTTAGCTGGGTTTTTTTATTGCTCATATGATGTACCCATACACTGGAGTTTATTTTAATAGAGGTATACTACTTATTTGAAGAAATAATGTTGCATGCTGTTTCATTTTCTAAAAACATTTTGAGCTACCACGCTGTGGTGGATTATGGGACACTGGGACTACACTCAGAAATATAGACGCTGCACTTATTTAAAAATAAGACCTCTGCAGCAGCCCAGCAAAACTGATTCTGTTTCAGTGCAGCTCCATGCTCTCTGCCACCGAGAAGAGGAGGGCTGGGGAGCAGACTGAGTTTGGCAGAGCAGCGCCGAGGTGGCTGGACAGTCCTCTGCAGCAGTGTTGTGGGACTGTGCAAATGCCCATGGCATGGTCCCACCTACAGCTCAAGGATCTGTGGGCCACAGGACCTGCTGCTCTGCACATAGGTCCTGGTGTCACGCTAGCTGCTGGTTTGAGTGACCTTGTTTTATGAAAATCATTTGTAAAAGATGGTGGAACTGTACAACATATTTTTCTGTTTACCCTTTTCTATGCACACAGTTACTGGAAGAGTTACAGGCATTAGCTACTCAAGCAGAGGGGATCTAGCTCAGCAGCACCTGTGGCAGACAGGAATGGTCCTCCAGGCACTCTCCAGCTCCATTAGAGCAAGCCCTTCTCCATCCATCCATCCATCCATCCACGGGGGAAACTCTCCCCAAGCTGCAGCATTCAGCTGTCAAGAAGGAAGAAGAGAAGCTAAATTTCTAGCATGGAAGCCGATCATCCCTCTCTCCCATGTGCTTGGCTGAGTCAGCAAAAGTTATATAGCCGTTTCTTTCCATGGAGTGAATTACCACTATAACTGTATTAAATATATGAACATCTGTTTTAAAGCACCTGCCTCTATTCAGAGCTGAGAGTCCAAGAAGAGTTTATTCACTTATCTTTTCAAGTGTTTTCTAAAGAAACATTTGTTTTACCATCACTGTTGGTATTGCTGCATCTAAAGAATACAGCTACTTGTGTTGCAGAGGAGGTGATTTTTTGCACTGAATACAAAAAGCAAATCTCATCTAGCATTTACCATTACAATGGCAGAATGAATTTGGGCTGAAGCACTTTCCAGCTCAGACAGCTTACAGCTACATCTATTAACATGTATTGGGCAAGATTTTGGTAGCGGAGGGGCTACAGGGGTGGCTTCTGTGAGAAGCTGCTGGAAACTCCCCCTGTGTCTGATAGAGCCAATGCCAGCCAGCTCCAAGATGGACCCACCGCTGGCCAAGGCCGAGCCCATCAGTGATGGTGGTAGCACCTCTGGGGTAACATATTTAAGAAGGGGAAAAAGAAAACTGTGCTACTGCAGCCAAAGAGAGGAGTGAGAATATGTGAGACCATCAACTCTGCAGACACCAAGTGAAGAAGGAGGGGGAGGAGGCACTCCTGGTGCCAGAGCAGAGATTCCCCTGCAGCCCGTGGTGCAGCCCATGGTGAGGCAGGCTGTGCCCCCGCAGCACACAGAGGTTAACTGTGGAGCAGATCTCCACCTGCAGTCAGTGGAGGACCCCACAATAAAGCAGGTGGATGCCCGAAGGAGGCTGCGACCCCATGGGGAGCCCATGCTGGAGCAGGCTCCTGGCAGGACTTGGGACCCTGTGGGGGACCCATGCTGGAGCAGAAAAGTAAAACTTCTAAACAAAACAATACAAGATACCAGGATGCTGAATGTACTTTGCCTCCCATCAGGAAGTGTTTGTGCTGAACACAAACTGATGAGCCCATTACATATTACACATCAGGGGAAGTCTTATGGCTCAAGCAGACTTTCTTTAGTATTTATATGATACTATTAGTACATTTCAAAGACGTTTATTTAACATTAGTAGATTTTATAGGTGAACTACCTTTGCCAAGCAAAACAATTGTTTTACAATTCTTAATGTTAGGTCTTCCAAAAACTTGTTCAAGAGACCCCAGGGCAGTGCTGCCACATCTAACTTCCTCTGAAGTTTTCCACAGGTGCCATGTCCTGCAGTCATGTGATTATATGTCTCACATTTTATGCTGAAAAAGAAATAGTTTCCAGGCAATAGATTAAGTGGAAAATTTTAAATTATTCAGAAAGAAGAAGGAAAAGAGAAAATGCAGGTACAGTCTTTTATAAAATTTTATGGTTTTAATATATGCTTTTTTTAAAAAAAATGAGCGTCTGGCACTGTCAGCACTCCATATGTTTGTACACTAGAACTCAATCATAGATTCTCAAAACCATCAAAATGTTGGGGGGAAAAGTATCACCTTGTGTTAGTTACTCCTTTTCTGTGCAACTTTACAGAGCACTGAAACTTTATTCTATAGAATCATTTCTGCATTGCTATTCTGTTAATGGCTTCATCAGCATAGACATGAGATGCTGCTGCTACAACAGTCCCCAACCAGAAGGGATGCAAACCTTATTGGTTTGGTTCAAATAAGCCCAAGAGCATGGCCAAAGACAGGTAGGAACTCCCTTTTGTCACAGGCATACCATCTGAGTGCACAAAGAGAGGTACCATCTTCAGGAAAAATACATTTCACATGAAAATTGTTAAAAGAAAAGTCTTTCTTCACTACAAAGAATGTTCCTAAAGATTTTCTCTATGCTTCTCAGGAGGACTTTTGCTTTGAACTTTCAACTGTTTGGTCAGCTATTAGAATTGTAAAGAAAGAATTTTCACCTTCCTGACCCAGAAAGAGGGTGCAGGAACAGTTCTGCAGTATTGTTTCTTTCATCTTTATTAGCTTTTTGGGTTTAATTCTCTTGGTGATGCTTAGGAATAGATCCTGCAGGAAATAAAAGAGAGATATCATTTCTGTTTTACTAGAGATTAGCAACTTTATCTGAATGTGATATTTCAGTGATCTGAGCTGCACAGGAACCAAGCCACAGAGTCTTTGGTTACCAAAAACAGAAAAAAAAGAGCATTTTTTTTTAAAAAAATGTGTAATGGGTTACATTATATCATGAAATGCTTTCTTAAGCGCTATGCAAGTTCTTTCTTAAAGGAAACTCTTAGCGGGAGACTACCAGCACTTACTGGCAGCCGTAGCCCACTCTCTCAACCAGATTTCGTTGACAAAACCATGGTTAGAAACAGAAGCTACTGGAGAAAAAAACAATACGCTTGGCAATTCAAAATAGCACCGTGGCTGTATTCCTCTCATATCGTTGCACCTTTTAAACACACCTCAAAAGATATAACAGTCTTGATGCCCCCAAACATAGACTTTAAGCCTTTGATCCAGCTGAGGCAGCTGTTGTAGCATTTAAGGGTGATAAAGATCAATATTTCTTCAGAACCCCACTCTACTAAACCACTCATGAATCTTTCTGTTTTTGTCTCCTAAGAGCAAAGAAGATCAAAGTTATAATGGAAACAAAAAATGCCCCTGAGTAGTTGCAACGTTGTTTTAAGGTAACTCAATTGAAAAATTATGATTGATACCTCCTACACTTTGGTTTTTGATATTGATTCCTTCAGACTTATCTAAAATAGAAACAATTAAACAAGCCAATTAAAAATCCTGAGATTTAAAGACAAGCCTCAAGTAAAAGGACACGTTTTACAGAGTATCCTGGATGGAGCCATCCATCTGCTGAGTAACATTATCACTTCAGATAAAATTAAATTTGCTATTTACCTGTCATCTTTTGCATTTGAAGAAAAAATGGCTTATTTTGCTGCACTTTTTGCCTAGCATTGCATGCAAAGACACCTCTTTATGTGCTGAAACACAGCATTCCAGGGAGCAGACCTCCTCTTCCGTCACTCCCGGAGTTACCAAGGACAAATCCACTCCCTGTCCAGTCCCTTCGCTGCTCTGCAGCAGATGTCCCCTCTGAGGTGGCCTCATAGCTCCCAGAATTTAGCAGACATCATCCAGTATTTTAAAGGCAGAAGCTAAGTAATATTCTGTTGTCAGCACTGTAATGATAAAAAAATTTATCCTGAACTTGTGCTGGGTGCGACCCACGTGTTTCTTATCCAGTTCTTAAAAACTGCTGATGTCTCCATATAACACCAATTTTCTACCAAACTGGAACACTCTTAACTCCAGGCTCTTTCTGTCCAGCTGGCTAAGGTGAGGCTTTACTAAGTGTACCTATATTAAAGCAACACATTTGCCAGCAGGTAAAGCCTGAAAGTTTTGTAGCAGGCTGACAGCAGGCTTTCTGCTGTGCAGATTGCCAGCTGCAGGCAGCAGTGCTTTCCATTAGACCCTGATAGAAAGCATCACCTCTGCTGGGGTTGTTTCCCACAACACCTGGCAGTGTGATGGCTCCCATGCAAAACTACAAGTTTTTCCCAGCATCAGGCCTCAGCACGCATGTGCACACAGAAATATAATCAATATGTGATAAGCACAGGCTGCGATGAGAAGGTATTAGCTCTGCACGACATTTTTCATATCCCACACGCACTACAAACTCAATGTGCGTGTGACATTCTTTGGCACTGCAAAATTAGCAGCAAGGAATTATCAGCAAGTCAGAGGGCTGCAAATATTGCTGTGCCAGGGCAACTTTTATTCACAGAAATAATGTTGGATTCTCTCATTCCCTCCTAGGAACTTTGATAGAGCCAGGTCATCACTGAAAAATATTTGCATATTTAAATTCTTTCATTATCTCATAAATGCCTCTAATCAGCCATTTGCATGCTAAGAGAAGAAGAATGGTAACAAAACTGAAGAGGCATAGGAAATTAATGCAAATACCTCTTCACAATTTCACGGAGCAAAAGATTTCAAAAAAAAGTGTATTCATGAAGAAAAAAAATGAACAAAATTATAAAAATTTCATTTTGGCCATGATGATTAAGAAAATTACACCACAGTAATAGTTTCCATAATAGGCTATTTCAATAAAACATTTTTATAGAGGACACTTACATTTCTACAGAGAGCTACTTACTGCATTTATCTTTTCTATTTCAAGCTGGGGCAGTAAGCCATGCTTAATTTTAAACACGACAGGAGAACTGTCTGACAGCTCCAGCTGTTTTAGCTGTGTTCTGCACCAGAGCAAAAATATCTGAACAAAACTCTAGATTAATCACCCTGAGCTATATTGAAACCAGTTAATTCTTGAACAGTGAAGGAGGTGTGATTTAAAAATAAATAAATCATGCTGAGATGTCTGAACAAAATTCCTGTAACCTAGCACCTTCCACAAGTACTGTTTAGAAGTTACAGGGACCAATAGACCTTGAGATCATCACACATATTTTATGTTGTTTCTCTCTATATGGAGCAGCGTTATATGCTATTCAACTTACTCAGGATACCTTATTATCTTTACACAGAACCGTAAAGCACTGAAAGATGATGCTCCTACCCTAATCATAATTCACCACAGTTAAGCCTGAAAAGAGAAAACCTTGTCCTGTGGACCTTGCCTAAAGCATAACAAAAGCAATGGGAATCTTGCAGTGATTTCAGCTGGCTTTCAGCAATGTCTCAAAAGCAAAACCGTATGTCTGCTCCCATACCCATGGGCAACCAAACTCCGCCTCGTTGCATGCCAGGTAGCTGAGCTTTTTTCCTTCTTCCAAACCTGAGACATTTCATAAAAATCAGCATTCAACCTAATACAATATGCATCGATATTAACTAGTTAATCAGTTCACTTTTACATCTGGTCCTTTTGTCCCACACAGACCCTGTCTAGAACATGACCGACCTGTCTGGGTTCTGCTCTGGGGACGTTGCTGAGTCTCTTCTTCATGGTCCTGAGCACCATCAGAAGTTACTGACATCAGACACTGAGAAAGTGGAGTGAAACAGTAGAACTTACTGATTTTTAGTCACTACGGTGGTCCAAAAGGAGCATTTTTAGCTGTCTCAATGAAGCATTCAAGGGACCTACTTCTTACTTCCATTCTTCTTTCACTAGACTTGGGTATAATTTCAAGGCAGATGCCTTTCCAAAAATGAAACAGGAATGTTTTACTGTAGATCATGGCAAAACTAAGGGATTTAGTTTTCTTTTGACTGAAATGATTTTTCTAGAAAACAGTTTCATGTCACAGAACAAGTCTGGCAATGCTGTGCTAGAACAGACAGTTTGACCAACAGAAACCCTTGCCTGGATCTCATCAGCATGTGGCTAATTTGAGCCCTAAGACCATGAGCACACTTAAGGAAAAAATAAATTAATTTCTCTACCAGACTAAGCGTACAAAATTCTGGGACACTCCTTGCATAGTTAAAATTCCTCTAAATTGACCCTATGTGCTTCTGAAATAAGCATAAAAATACCAAGCAAGTGCATTGTCCACCCAGCTATTGCTTTCTGGTAACTTTTAACTTGATTTGCCAAAAAGTTATAACACATTCTTTAAATTACACTAGTTGGGCTTTAATAATAATTAAAAAATATCTTTCAATAAGTGTAGTCAAACCTGGCATTCACAAAGGCTCAAGCCTGAAAGGTCTCAGAGCTACCTTGCTGCCCCCAGCCTGGTGGTCATGCCCCTGGAAGGAGCATCCCATCTCTGTCTTTTCATGAGAGAGAAGTTCCTCTGCTCCTATTTAGGTATTATTACATTTTTTTTCCTGGGGCTGCAGAATAAAGAGAGACATGAAAAAGTCCTTCCAAACTTGAGCACCAGAAATGCTCAAGATCCAGAGATACAGAGCATCATGAGCTACGTACTCAGCTGCCACTGTCCCCCGACCCAAACTCCAGCACATGGGGATACCAAGGAAGCGACTAAAAAAGCAAAGCCGTTTTCTGCCATTCCAGTTCTGCACAAACTTGATGTTATTATTATAAAAAGTCTCTGTGAAATTAACAGGGCAATAGGAAAGCCAAATGGTGCAACTGTAGGGTGAGGGCTCCAGCAGCTCCCAGTATGCCGTACTGGGAGTTTTGTCTCCATCAGAGAGATCTGCCCCCTGAAGGGCTTTGCAAAAGTGCTGGCAAGGAGGAGGAAAGGAGCAGGAAGGTCCCACCTAAAAGGTCTACACATCGGCTAGTAGCTGAAATACATATCCCACAGTTTGCATGACAAACCAGTGCCAGCCACATGAAGTCCAGTTTAGGCATGAGCCGCAGTATCCGTGGGGACTGCAAGCTCAGGGTACACAAAGTGTGTCTTCTTCAGGGATGTGTCAGCAGACCAGAGCGTGGGACAGGTAGGTCAGATCCCATCACTGGTAAGAGTAAGATGACTTGTCTTTTCTGTGTTACTTCCAAAGGCACTTTGGGCCCACGGGGGTTCACCTCTTACTGAGCCACATCCCTCTGGAACACATGGTGCTGTAGTCGAGGAGACGAGCGGTGCTGTCAGTCTGCTAATGTGCATCTCTAGACCCTTAGCTCCACTCAACTCCTCAAGCAAAAATTGGCTTGACTCAGTGATGTGTTACAGAAGCAGTGAAGGCACACCAGCCATGGGATCTGTTTGCATCCTGAGCCCCCAAGGCATTGTTCTCCTAGATGTGTCACCCGCTCAGCAGAGCTGAGACTTTCAATCTCCCAAAGAACATCACAGCATTTCTTAGTCCTGCACTCCACAGCTTGTTTTTAAAAGACATTTCACTTAAAGGAAGATGGCCTAATACAGATAGATATTGCAAAGCACTTTTCTACTATTCACCCAGCCTGTAGCACAGCTGATTTTGGTTTGTGTTTTTATAGCTCAGAGAAAAAGGCAAGTTTGTCTACAAACCTCCTTGGAGATAAAGGATGTGTATTTAAATAAAAGCTGGGGGGCAGGGGGCATGGGCAGGGAGCAAGATTAACAAGTTGTCCTTGACCCCAAGTTTTGGAAAGGCCCCATTCCTTTGAAGATGATATATGCTACCAGAGGGGATCCCGAATTAATTTGCTTAGGTACCATCACAAGTAGTGACATGCCTGTGCAAGGCTGTAGGCTTCTGGGAGAACAGGTATGGCTCCACCCCCTCCCTCACCTCACATCCATCCAAAAAGCATCCAGACTTTTGCTCTCATGATACCCACCTCATAACTGCACACTCCCAACCTATACTCCAACCAGTCGTCGTCTTCTTCTTTCCCCAAAACTGGGACCTACAAGCCCTCACTCACCTGATAAACACCGTAGCAGCGTTTTTTCCCTTGACTTCCCTGGTCCAGCCAAATCCTGAGGTGGAAGCCCTGGCTGGGTTCCCACAGGCACTGACACAGTGGCATGTTTGGTGACACCCAGATGCAACTGGGCATCAAATACCATTCAACAGGGACACAGATATTGAGTAGCACCTTCTGACATACAGTAAAGTACGGGCTCACTCAATTTACATGGTCAGCTGTAGAGTGACACTCAAGAGAGATGGGAAGCCCATCTCATCCCTAAATGATGATGTTGAAGCCCCCAGATCCCCTTGCTTTTTTCCTGCAGGGGAGAAGAAAGTCCACTTTCCCACTCAAAATTCCAAGATGAGGTTATTTCATCAGTAGTTGGGAGATCTGCCACAAAAATTGACCAAAACAAAAGCAACCACGTAGGAAGCCTTGCTAAGTGAGTGGTAGATGAAACCCTCTAGGCCTGCATGCTCTGGAGAGTGCAAAGAAGACCCCATGCAGTCAGAAATGAAGAAACTCTGAACCCTCCTGGTCATTCCTCAGCTTACCTTCACAGCATCCTTCTGAGAGTGGGAAATGCCTGTACTGGAGGGGGCAGAGATGCTTAAGTGCTTCCTCCTGCTCACTAAGGAAGTTTTCATTGTAGTGAGGGGTCAATCTCAAGTTTTCTATCTTCTTAGAAATCTGAAGATGGCTCAAAGGATGTGCTGGGAGTGGCATTTAACTGTGCCTCACAATATGACATAAAATATGTTATTTCAGAAAACAGAGCTGTCATCACTGTACATGTACACATATCCCCATTCTTACTGGCCTTTCAGTTGTTAAAGCATCTTTTCCATGAATAAATTATCTACTGCAAAGAGCAGGCTGTCACACCAGGTTTCTTCCTACACCACACTGGAGCATGGTGGCAGGGATGGGGAACAGGCTGTATGACATGATGACAGACACAGCTGAGAACTATGCGAGTCTAGATAGGGAGTTTGAGGGTACACATGCCCCACGATGGTCATATCCTTGACCTCAGTATGATTCCTAACCCTGCCGATACTGATACTTTTTCTGTAGAGGAGGCAAGAAGGATTTTCCAGGGTGGAGAACCACAGACAGCAAAAGCTCCTGATTGCTAAGAAAACAAAAATCTCAGCAAGAGAGTTATTAACAGAGATATAACAGCCTGTCATACAGGAGAGCATGGCAGGGGTGTCACAACAGCTGTCTCACCTTAACCTGGGAGGCTGTCGCTCTTGTTTTGAAAGTAACCGATGACACCTGATTTATGGACCTCTCTGCTACGCAGTGAGAGTGTTGCCAAGGGACAGCAACCCTCTGATGGACGCCTCTGCCATCTCCTACACCAGCTTCTGCATGAAAAATTCATAGCGACTTAGGGTCCATAAAGCTAAAAATTTCCAGACACCTGCTCTGTGCAGAGTCACTGTGCAGTGCAGGGCTACCAGCAGTGAAAATTTTTATAACTCAGTGAATTTTAAGGCAGTGAATTTTTACAATTCACAAGAGATATCATAGCTCTTTCGTGAGACCTAAGCATTTGCAGTTTGGATTCCCATGGTGCCAACTCAACCCAAGCAAATCCTGTGCTGTGCAGGCATGAGCGGGACCAGCCCAGGGCACCAGCAAACCTCACCAGAGTCACACATGGGCAGAAGTCAGCACTTCAGAACATATTCTTGAAATATAAAGAATTCTGATGTCCACAGATAGCAACCTGTTTATCCACAGCACATGCTTTCTTGCCAAGCCGATTTCAGCTTGAGGAAACTATCAAACCTTCCTGCCCTGCCCTCCCAGGCTGCCAAAGGAGTTCCAGTTAGTGTCAATTTGGATAACAACTCTATTTGCATTTTTAAGCTATTATTAGCAAGTTGTCAGTCACCCAGTAATTTGTATCAGTTTGGTATAATGAGTATTTAAATATTTAAAAAGGGAACATTCCTTTCTACCATACCACCCTCTTCCTTTTTTTGCTAAAATAATGGTTTTAATCAGAAGTAATTTGTATTAATATACATTTTGCCCCAGGTGTTAAGAGCAGTCCTCAAGAGCAGTGGTGAGAGATGTTAAGTAATACAGTTTATTAATATAGACAACTACCTCTATCCTCAATAGTAGCAGAAATGGAGGCTTGCTTTTGCAACCAAATCATTCTGACTCTCCTCTTGGCCTCTGCCAGATGATTATGGTGTAGGAATTGAGGTCAGTTTCAATAATTTTATGTACCTGGAATTATAATTCTCTAAAGAACTATTTTAGACCCAATTACTCTATCTTCTCCTTAGTGAAAATTCTTCAATTAAGCATCCTGTACCACAAAAAACAAAAACAGAAACAAGGCAGAAGACCTCTCTCTGGAGTGAGCCTGGAGCAGGTGAAATGTTGTGTTTATCAAATCAGACAGCCAGCGATACATTGCCATTATACCACCGATGGTCACGGGGGGATGTTGTTTCCTGATGGGGTCAGAGTCCAGATGCTCTTGTATATGCAGTCTGCTGCTGTTCAACATCACACAGAAACAACTGGATTGACTATTTACACAAATAGGAAAGATTTCCAAATTTATATGACATACTGCATTTTATAATGCATGTATATATATATATATATTTAAATTCTTTTGAGAGAAAAAGCAGAGGTACGGCCCTAAGCCTTTCTGATGTGCATTTGTAAAACTTCCTAGTATGATTTATAGTGTTCTCTGTATGGCTATCTGAAATCCTGCGATCCACATGCTCGTCATGACAAAAATAGGAAAAAAAACCCTAACAACTTGAGTTAAAATTAACATTCCTCATTCCCTAGCCCTGTATTATCTTCCATCTTCCCTAGAATTAGCATTGTATACCTGTTCTAACTCACATTTCTAATTTTTAATATCATAAATGGCTTTTAATTATATTTGAATTAAATATTGAATGCCTTCAATACTAATGTATTCAACTCTTAGCTGCATTCTCACCTGCAGCACCAGCATGAGAAGCTCTGCACAGTATCTTGTGAGCAAGATAATTTAACAACATTTTTCTTTTCTGCTTGGCTTTACCCCTATTCTAATCTAGTATTTATTACATTCTCTTCCACGAAGCTCACGCACAAATCCCACTGACAAGCACAGGGAGAGCAGGATGGAGAGCAGTCTTCCCCAGGGGTAAAGAGCTCGCATGCATGGACACGCTAACAGCGGGTGCCATCTGCCGGCTAGGAAAAAAAAAAATTAAAAAAATCATCCCTTGAAGCAACCTCTCGATTCGAATTCCAACTTTGACATACTCTTTTTGGCCTGCTGGAGGAAACGTGCTTGCCCCTTGGCTTCCTCAGACACAGCGCAAGGGGCAAAGCTGAGAGGCTGCAGAGCCGAGCCAGCCCCGACCCGCTGGCGTGGGACAAACACGAACATTGCGTGGGCTCTTGGCTACTGTCGACACCTTCTGTTGTAGCTCATACACATTTGAAAGATCCAAACCTGAACATATGACGCAGAACTCTTCCTCTTATTGGAAGAGGTTCCAGGCAACTAAAAGATTGAAAGTGGCACTACAGAGAGGGGTGGGTGAAATACCACGAACAGATCTTGGAAAGCAGGGGTGCACAAACCCTCTTTATCTATTACCTCCCTGAGCAACTACCCCTTGCAAGATACTACAGCAGCATAAACCACCTCTGCTTCGTCCTCCTCAGTACCTTCTCTCCTTCCTCAAGCTTTGTAAATAGAAATAAACTTACTAATTTAAATTATTAAGTTTAAATTAAATATTTTTGCACTACCTGTACCCAGAGGCAGTCTCGTTCAAAACTAAGACTTTCCTAATCGCAGTCTTCATGTCAACTACAATGTCTATGTAGATACGTAAGTATATCTCATATGTAAAGAAAAAACAATAGGCCCTGAAATTCCAAAATGAGGAACCACGACAGGCATGGTGCAGGTGATTTACGTGCTTTGGCTATCCCTAGGAAAGTCACTGAGGAACACACAGCTTACCTCTCTACAGAAATAAAGAGCATCTCCCACACTCCAGCCCCACTCTCCCTTGGGGAGACTGTTCAACAGCCAGCTCAAACACAGGCTTACCTTGTATTAAATCCTCCTTAGACAACTTCTCTCTCTCTTATCTAATGGCAATGAGACATTAGGTCTGTGTCAGAACAAAAAGCTAAGTCCATGCCTCCAGAGTCTCAGTGCAATTTTTGGATATTTTACTTTGAACCAGAGTTTACCATATTTTGCCTCAGTTCTGAGTGGAGAAACTCAACAACCTTGAGTAATATTAACTCTGAATCTGAATAAAATTATAACACTCATCAAGGAATTAGCTTTCACAACAAAGCAAACACTGGTTCCTGCAACTTCGTTTTCCAGAAGCTTTTTTTTATTCTTGGTGAAGACTGTTAAATATGCATAACCTTGTAGATGTTTATCAAGTGACATTCCCACACCAAAGGTCTTTCACAAAGAGACTCTTCATATTAAGTAAAATAAGCTGCTTTTACACTTGACTGATTTTAAACACAGTTTCAAATATTTTACATTTCAAACCATCCCACATAGAACTCTCTGCCCAGTGGACCAAAGGTCCCCAAAGCCCTGTCAAGTGTTTCCTGGCTCTTACATGCTGGTTTGTACTGGAGAGCTTCTCTAGAGAGCCACTGTCAGGGACACTTGGATGTGGACACAGTCAGTGAAGCTCCACACAAGCCAATTAACTGGAGGTTAAAAATAGCAGATAGGCTTTATTTAAAAGATGAATGGCGTGGGGTCACTGTGCAACCTTAAGCAACTGGTAGGTCCCATACACTGCAGCGCCCTCTTTGGAAGATACACTATTTCTCCTTCCTCAAAAGAGGGAGAGAGTGCAGTAAAAACATTATTTAATAATTTAATCATTCCAAAGCAAAAAAGTCAAATAAAAAAACCCCAACAACCCACACTATTTTATCCACTTGGGGAGAACCTCTAGGGTTCTTGCCCAGCCCTAAGCAGTCCTGCAAGCCAAGGAGTTACCCATCTCCTCCCTCCCAGGTGGACACTGATTTTAATTCCCCATCCCCACCTGTGACACACTACTCAAATCAACTTACTCAAGCTGTCACAAGAGTCCAGCTTAATTTTCTCCAAAAGAAATGGAGAAAGAAAGCAATCACAGCAGTAAGATAGATAAAAAGTAAAACTGGACAAGACAGCACTGTGCACTGGACCTGCATCCCATTCCCTCCTGTGACAAACTACAAACAAGTCTGCAGCTAGCAGATGATCCAGAGTAGCTGTTGTCTTAAGGAAAGAAAAGTACAGTGTCACAGAAACCAAAAAGGCTGTAGAATTCAAGTCTATACATGGAGAAGGAATGAACAGGTTTTCACTCCTGAGACTCCTAGCATTTAACAAGAATAAGGCAGCAAATACTGTGTTTTTCCTCTACACATGAGTAAAAAGGTAAAATAATTAGGATCACTAGCCTAGGATCTTGCCTTACTACGGAAATACCCAACGTATTAAGAATTTAAAAAGTTAAAGTGGATTTCCTTGAATACTCAACAATGTTGCAGCAGAAAGTGCATTTGAGTAACTACCACAAATTGTGTTGAACCTATTTTTACTTCGGGCAAATGCTATTTTCTTATCAGCTCAGCCTTGAGAAGTTTACAGTGAATAGTAAATCTTATCTTTACACATCAGTACCTAATCAGCATACTCTATATTTCTCTCCAAAGTCAAAATATGCTTTACTGCTTCAAAGAAATCCAAAAAGACAAGCATACGGCCTTTAGCTAAATAAGGCTGCAGGAACATATTACCTTACTCATCATATATTTATAAATAACTAGTATGTGCAAGTTTATGTCACAATATGGCTACTACTGGCCACAGCTGGACAATTCATGGGGTTCATAATACCACCTAGAGGTCTCAGTAAGGTTTCTGGAACAGATCAAACACAGGATGAAGGGGGAGTAATAAACAGACAATCAGTCATTTTATGAAGATTTTAAATAGGAATTGCTTATATTTTATCTTTTAAATAACAATGAGCTTTGGTCTCCTAGTCAAGAGGGACAATAAACAACTCCTGTCTTCATAAAGAGCATAATGCTGATCAAGTCAATCTGCAGCACACACCTATGTTTCTTGACCACCCTTATGTTTAAGTTACCTTTAAAAAAGCAGCCCCCACACCTAAGTAGTTAATAAAAAGTTGTCCTGGGTAAAAAAGTCATGTGTTTTTCAGTAGGGTATTAGAAGTTCTTGCGGTTTCTGAAGAAGTTTTTTCTTCCATTTTTCCAAGCAAGGTGTCTGATCCCCTTGTCTTCAGTGATGCTTTGTGTGACTAAAGTCTATGGTCAGCAGAGTTGGTTCACCACACAGTTGGTCACATGCAGTTGAGCAGCAACACGATCTACCTTTTCATCATACAGGTTGGAAAGACTCTTGCAATCAGGGAAAAATTTCTTAAAATCCTTACTTAAGCCATGCAACTTCCATCAGACTGATACAAGTCACCCAGTTAACACTCTATTTTCAAGACTAATAAATACATTTTAAAATTGAAGCCCTCAAATTAGAAACAAAGACATAACTCGGCTTCTCTTGTCTTTCTGCTCTTTGGTAACAGTCACAATATCTTTAGACTGCTGGTATATTTACAAGATTCAAACCAGCCAACTGGTGGCTTTACAGTAACGAATCAGATTCCCATTCATTTAGTTAAGTAACACCCAGCACCACCACTATTATAAACTCTAGGAAGCATCTCTGCATAGCTATGAATATCTAAATACCTTTTGAAAACTAGACCAAGGTTCTCAGGAATGCTTAGAAAGACATTCAGAATAGCAAAATGTACACAGACCATCCAAATCCCACAGCCTGGAACACAAATCTCTAAATCGGTAGGGTCAACTTCCCCTTTGCTCAGGGGGCCTGCAGCACTTTGCATCACTTAGCCTTATTCAAGTCCTCAAAACAGAGCTCACATTAAAATACATTAAATGACTGCAAGGCAAATGAATACAATCGAGGTCACATAAGGAACAGAGCTGCCAAATAAGGTAGCTCCTTGTCCATGAAGTATTTTCCCATGAATCACAAAGTTTTGGTACAGCAGGGTGAACTTTTAATAGTACACTAACCACAGAAAGCTCTTATTCCCAATTGCATTGTCAAAATGCATCTTAAAGACCATTTAAGCTTTAGGTTTGCATAATTTGTTTGTTTTTAAAGGACAGTGCATGCAAATTGCTTGCAGCACTTCTATTTGGGGAATTATTTCGACAGCCTATTCTTGGGTAGCCGACTTGTAATGTTTCAACGTGCGAGCAGAAGGATCAGTAGCTTTAACCCATCTTGGCATCCAGTAGTGGGGCAGCCAGTTGCTTTGTCCTGAGTAGTGCTTTTCAAAGATCTGGCGGTAGTAGTAACTTTCTTTTGTTTTAGGAGGATTGAAAGGATATTTCTCCGCTGCCTTTTCCAGCAGAAGGTCATCAACCTATAGACACAAGCAAGCCTCAAGTTAAGCTGCAAATACATTTAACATTTACAAATAAATTTGCTGAAAGTTAAAGACATACAAGGATTCACCAACCACTGAATGCCCATAGGTTTAAAAAAAACCCCAGTCTATTCTAGAAGCAGAGGTTTCTGACAGGTGAAATTTGGGCATAGGTTCCCTTGATCTTTATGAATACATAAGTGTATTTCCAGTGCTGTTAATATTTCTCTCTGCATTATGTGTGAAGCCTATTTTTCTCTGGGTTACAATCACCTTTGTTAGTAAGCTCAAAAAAACTTCTTTCCTATCATTCTCTTTGCTGTGAATCAACCGGAACAACTTAAAGCAGTCTTTTTGCCATGTAAGTGGCTTCCTGTTTGGCTTGGGTTGTTTTTGGTTTTTTGTTTGTTTTTTTTTTTTTTTCCCCCAACTCAGAGAGCTGTTGACTCTGCTTGTATAATCAAGCTCTTAGCCACAAAAGCTCTGAGATGCAGAGGCAAAGACTCCTGCAGTTGCTAAGTTGGCTAAGGAGGGGAGGATGAATAGTTGCACCAGTTGAGGCAATTTCTAAAGGATCTTCCACTGCCAACATGCTGTCTAACTCCTCACAGCCATTAAATAAATTTGCTGCTAACTACACAAATACAGGCTCAGTAAAGGCAGCACAACACTGTTGCCTGACCCAACTATTTTCTTGCCTGTAGATACAGAGAAAGAAAATGGGAAACAAGTAGTTGGTGGTAGGACAAGCACCCGTCCACAGGCTCGACTACACATATTTCTGTATAACAGAGCTCTGGTGTAAATTGGGTGTTATTCCTTCCTCTCAGTGATTAAACTACTTCTGTACACCAGAGATGATTATCCTTCATCCAAAGCCAAAATGCTGTAAGTCTTCATTGGTTAGCAATGCAAAAGAGGCTTTAAAAAGTAAAAGAGCATAGCTAGGCATGGCTGGGAAAAATGAATGACATAAACAAGAAAGGACATTATAAAGTCATTATGCTGTTACTCAGCTGCAAAGTAAGTTCACGCATGTGCCTTCAGCTAAAGCAGCTGCTTTGCGTGTAACCTAGAAATTGTGTTTGCCGACACACAATCTAATTTGCAATCCAGATACTGAAATGATGTTCATTTCCCTACACAGTCATTTCTGTCAGGCTCTAGCATTTCTTTGTATCTAGGATTTCAAATGCCTTTAAACAAACTCAGATAGCTAGAAGGCTGTTGATTAAAGTTTATCTTGCTCCTCCACCATGAAGCTCAACTTACTGTCATACCCAGATTTATTCTCCCAACTAAGCATGTGAGCTGCCTCCCCTTGGCAGCCACATCTAATACACCTAAATGTGAAAGACAAACAAACAAACAAATAAATAGGTATTGCACCTGCTGATCAATATAGTCCTGAAGAATAGAAAACCAGGATTTCTTTACTGATGCTATACCATCACTGAAAGCTTCTTTGGGTCTCCAGAGTATTTCTTTGGGAAGCAAGTTGGAATCTTCAAAGGACTGTCTTAAAAGGTATTTTTCAATTCCATTCTGTTTGCAGAAAAACAATGCCATGAGTCTCAGGAACTACAGTACAAAGATCTGGCTTTACACACTTAAGAAATCATTTTGTTTCAGAAGGTCTGGTCAGAAAAGGGTTCCCAGCAGTCCAACAATCCAGCAAAATATTTAAGAGCATGCTTAACTTTGGGTAGAGAACTTCACCACTAAATTGAGCAATTTTGTTATGCTTAGATCATGTATCAGTGAATCTGTAAGCTTACACTTGGTTCCAACCCTAGTTTTACATACCTTTGGGATTCGCAGTTCTGCTGGTAGAGATAAATAATAAGAAGTAAACCGATGATCCAAAAATGGCACTCTCAATTCAAGACTAAACAGGGGAAATAAATAGAAAAGATATTGAATTAATCCAACAAGTCATCTACTTACAAATTCCGTAACAGTTAAGCTGTCCCTGTCTTTCACATAAACACAAGGTTTTCTGCTTTTACTTAGAAGAAATAAAAGCAGAATATTCACCTGCATATTCATGACTATCTGCATTTAATTCATCAATTCGGGAAGTTAAGGATATGGTCTGCACAGATTAAATAAAGATTTTGATGATGTACGATGCCATCTGCTGGACAGCTTCTATTACAATGAATTTAAAGACCACAGTCCTGCAAGATTTGCAACAGCCTTGGCTCCACGTAAGCAAAAACACATTGAAAAAAAATCTTGTTGCCCCCAGAGAAGCACCAAGTCACAGAACCAAGCATGAATTTCTGCTGTCATGTCCAAACCCCACATTTGTTTCTGTTTTCAAGAAACAACTAAACAAACAAGTCCAAGAAACAGCTTTCATCATTTCCTCTCTCCTCTTAATTCCTTTCCTTTTTCTCCACAAATCTGAACATCTTGAATTCAGTTTTCTAGCAGTGTCACAAAGCTGACCCCAGCTTCTCTTCAACAAATGGCAACTCTCCAAAGAGGAGCAGTCAGTCTTGAATATGTGGCCAACTTTTCAGCACAGAACAAATTACAAGGCAAATGGCAGGCCTCCTGCACCCTGTCCATCTTTTGTATCGGAAAGAGAAACATAAGAAAGTTATAAAAAACTGGGCAAGTCATTTTGTGGCAGGATCAATATACAACGCAAGTTTCCCAATAGGTAAGTTGTTTGCTTTGCCAAAGGTACCATCTTTTTCTCATCTATAGCCAGCCTCCCAACAATATTCTCCTTTTAATTAATGTGTTTCTTCAGTAAAATAATTCTATTTTCTGCAGTGTACAATTTGGTGATTCTTTAAGGTATCAGTCACACAGATTGTATCCTAACATCTCTTTATTACAGTCAGCTGACCCAATGCACATACTTTTCTCTTTCAGTATGTTTTTTTAAATTCTTCATACACATGCTGATTATCACATTCAAGATTCCTCTTTGTCTAAACCTCAAAAAAAACCCGAAGTCAAACACAACTTTGCCTTCCCTCCTTAACTCTGCATATTTATATTTCTAATTTGCTGCTTCTATAAAGACCAGTACAATCCCAGACAAAAGACATTTCCTGCATCAGTCAGCAACACAGTTGGCCCTATAGTCACAGAAGACCAGATTAAACTTTGCAGTGTGGTTTGCTATTGCTCAAATTCCTTCAGGCTAGAACTTCAATTTCATCTTGGCATACGAATCCCCAGCAGTCTTTTGCTTCAGAATCAAGAGCTACTCTAAGCAGATGCAATTAGATTCACAGTTTCATTCCTCCTCTTACTGTTCAGAAACAGCACTCAAATCCATTGTCTTTACTCATCCGCTAAAAATTTCTGTGGTAAAACATTGTCCATAACCATCGTAATAGCAAGTTTGCCTAGTAGTGTGTAGAACAGAAATGTGATGGATGATTACTCTGAAGCCTGCCCTGTAGACTGCTCGCCCTCATGCCATGCTTCCCCCCCATTCGGAGCACAGGAACCCTGAGTGCCTGTGCATACCTGGAACGTTAGCAATGCCTGTTCTGCCAAAGTAGGTGGTGTCTCAAGCTATGTTAAGGTACAGAGCTCAAGCAGAGTATGGAGTGAACCCCATACTACTACTCTGAAGACTGATGATCATCTTAAGAGTAGTTTAGACCCAGATAGTAAGAATGGGATTATCCTGCATCACAAGATTCTGAATCACTTAATAATTCAAACAGTAACAAGTCAACATTTAACTGTTGTCATTTCCTCAACAGCAACAGAACTTTTAAGATCTTCTTAGACTTTTAAATCACAAATCCTCAGCATCCAAGAGACTATGTTTTACCCATGTGCTGCAGTAGTTCTGTCTGCACGAAGTACATCAAACAGGTAGAGCTCCTTCAGAAGCCTCTCGCTCTCTTCTGCAGCTTCTTCGGGAGATGGCGCCTGTAACCAGACACATGCATGTAGCACACAGACATAATACAGGTGCACCGAGGGAACCATTACTTTCTGTCCTGTGTTTGAATTGTAGTGATCACTGAGTGATCTCAGAACTAGCAAAGACTACATACAAGAAAAAACAGTCTCAGGAATTCCTGAAGTTTAAAAAAAATGTTATTTTTTAGGTGATAATTAAACCCGTTGGATTTTATGCCACCTCGGGAGCAAGTCTCAACAAATACACAGCTGTGACAACTCTCAAACATCACACCTTGAAGTCTCAGAGATTTTCTGTTGAAGGGGAGAACAAGCAGTTCAAGGGCTTTTTGTACAGGGAACATATCTACCTTATGGAAATATATATATCCTTGTGTCAGCTCATCTGATCCTTCTCCTGAAAAAATTACCACACTGTCCGTTTTCTTCCGTATGTATTTAGAGACAAGATACATACCTTAAAAAAAAGTACAGTTATTAAAATACAGCTACGTATATGATGCTACATATAACTAGTACAGTTTTAATTTAGCATTTTAGAAGTTTCTTGCCTACACTACTTCCTTCTGTAGCAGACAACTGCAATATGTTAAAATAACATCTCATTGTTATTCAAAACCATCAACAGCCACACTAATTGCTGCAAATACATCTAGACTGTGTACTTACACTTAGCCCTCAATATATCAGAAAGATGTGTCTGCCTGATCCTGGGAATGCTGAATGATTCCCATGGGAATACATAGGAGTTGTTCTGACTCAGTTTGAAATTAAGCCCATGATTAATTCCAGCACAGTCCTGAACAGACCTTCTAGCTTTTTGTTTCACTCTCTGCCACCACGGGTTGAACTGGATGAAGACCTTTTTTCAATTGGCTTTTTTTTTTTTAAAGAATTATTTGTTAATCAGAATTATGCCTTTCCCTCAAGGCATCTTTCCAAACAATATGCTTTTATAACAAAAGTATTAGAGATCTAATGAAAAGGATCTAGCCCATTATTTCTGATTGCTGCTTAGTATGAGAAAGAAAGATGTCAGATGAAAAGTTGGCTTTAATTTTTTAAAGAAACACTTTAAATATTTCACATTGCAAAGTCCTATCTTCATGTACAAAACGCCACGCAGGGACTGGGTTTTCAAAACTGTGTTGCCTATTTGGCTTACTAACTTTACAATGTTTTAGGCTGACATAAGATTAACTGGGTTAAATGTTGTAGATGGCATTACACAGAAGGTCACATTGGATTAGGGTTTTTCATTCTTATCAGGTTGGCAACCTTTTGTAAGAAGCTGCTGGTGACTGACTTCATTTCTCAGAATCAAACATACATTATAAGAAGTCTACTTGACTTGAGTGCACGTTACTAGAGGGTGACAAGAAATACTTCACTGTAGTATGAAAATTATGCAAGGAAAGGGTAACCATAATTGTTTTGCTATCATAACATTCAGTACCTAGGATAACCTGCAAAATTTTCCCCCTTCCTCCAAGGCTCATACTTATCAGAGCAAAAAAGCTAGACCTGTAGGTCTTAACATTTCTTCTTCATGTAACTTCTGTTTTTCATCCCAAAGCTTCAGAAACAGCTCTTGACAACTGTTTTGTACAGTCGGGGACTTTGAAACTAATAACTGTTTTTGCCTCAGCGTGGTATCACAGACAACACTGGGGAACAGAACCGGGAAGTCCCAGTTCCCACATTTTGTGACAGCTAAAGGATCTAGTAGATGACTACATGATTTTGCATAAAATGTTATTTGGGCAATATAAACCGAAGATTGCTATTAAAAAAAATCTTACCAATTGAAGCTCTTATTGTTGTTATATCATAGGTTTCTAAGGAGAAGATAACCTCCTCTATGGCCTGAATTCCCTCTTCAGAATTAAATATTACTTCATGATGTTCACTGCCTATATGTGCTGCCACCTGTTTGTAAAGAGTCACAATAACGTATTGCTTTTCAATTAAAACACTTTTTAAACATACATTGCGTTTAAAACACACACACACAGACACACTGAGTGAAAGCACCAGCTCCCTTCTGCCACAGTGAGAATTATATGAATATGACATTAGGCCAAGAAAAGATGGTACTGTAGCAGCCCCTCTGACTTGCAGTGGTACATTCACCAGAGGGGAAAAAGCATAGCGGAATCTCTAAAGGCTCCAAATACTCCAGATATTTGCCCCGACATGAAAAAGCAGCTCAAAAGCCATGACAGCCTGGATACCTAAAGGTACCCAGATGCCAAAGAGTTAGTACAAGGCTATTAATTCAGTAAACTGACAACTAACTTACAATATTTAACATTTATACAAATACCATGGCATAGGAACCATAGCATGGAGATTTACCCTAGAACCCAAAGGCAGAACTGAGACAACTCCCAAGCACCATCCTTTCCATAGCGATGCAATGGGAGTCTGTCATGAAAGTCTTCCAAATGCAAGAGAAAGCTGGTAAGGCTCAATTATCTCTTTCATAAGATTTAACTAAGCACCAAACGTTGTACTAAATTATTTACTGCAAACTGATTTACATCATAGCAATACATGAATATTCAGTGTTACTATTAATACCATACCATGAAGTTAGCACCATTAATATACCCTGTTTAACATTCAGCAGCTCAGAACAAACTGAAAGCAATACTTAACTATACCTTTCTGGCAGCCAGTAAGTCGGGACTGTTTTCCATTCCAATTGCAAAGGTTTGTAATGGATAATTGATGTTGATTTCTTTCATCAGTTTCAGAAGAACAGCTGCAACCAAGCTGGAATCTAAGCCCCCTGCCAACAAACCGAATTATTCAGTTAGGTGTTTGACTTGTTTTTTTCTTTCCCCTTAAGGACACTGAATCTAGATAATGGAGTCTCATGAGCGGGCTTAATTTTTAAGCCATGTGAATGCAAGGTACTTCTTGTACAAGTGCACAATTACCTCTGCTTAACAAGAGAATTGGGCAACTTTAGTGGAACATCTTCAGTAACAGTTGTTAGTACGTTTGGTGTCAGAAGCATTAGTGGAAATCCTTCCTTAAGATACACAAAGTATTATTGTACTACTACAGAACATGCCCCTTCTCAACTCTGCTATAATGGGATTTATGCTCCATTTCAAAACTGCTCTCTATCCTTTTCTTACCTACACATTTGATACTTTTTGACAGAGATATGTAAAATTTTTTTGCTTTGTTTGAATTAAAAAAAATTAAGTAAAAGAACAGGACATTTAGTGTAAGGATTCCACTTTCCCAATCATTTTTCAAAAGTGTTTCACACATTTTGAGCAGAATTAATTTTTGAAACATCACTTCAAAGTGGAAAGGTTCACTAGTGACATTCTTTTTTTTTCCTCCTCCTCTTTCTCGGAGGATGACAGTGGAAGGATTTGAACAGTTTGGAAAACAAACAAAAAATAAAACCAAGAGATGCACAAGCTGCCTAGATGTTCTCTAAGGCTCCACCTTCTTATTCTCATGAGCTAGTTCTGCTAGTCCTTGACTAGTTCTACTTGCTGCTCCCCTTTGAAGTACTGAGCAAAACACAGTACCTGTTCTCCCACACTTCCCTGCAGTTCTGACAAGCATGAGGCAAAATCCTCTGTTTCCTACAGTCTGCACGTGGTTTTCCAGCCAAGTGCATTAGCATCCGTTCCCACCCTGATCTCCTTTGTGGGTATGCTACCTTGTAAAATAAAAAAACCTCCTTCTGTAGAAACTACACGCAGAGTCTGAGAAAAGGTGAGCACAGAAATCAAACTGAGTGCTCAATGCGGAAATGAGGGAAATCAAAATCTGAGTGAATCAAGATCACTGTGAAGTTGCAGAACTCCATCCGTGATTGAAAACAAAAGCACTTCTCCAACCGTGATGCTCCAAGCATACTCAAAATTGTGAAGCATTGAGATACTCCAGTGTTATACCAGCATGAGCGCTTAGTTTTGCTAATACATTCTGCATGCACATCCGAGGAGCTGCTTACTGCCTTCTAATTTGATAGCTGAAATTTGAGGTTTGAACAGGCTTTTTACTGAGGCTGGGATCTTCCAATTCTGTGTATCTCCCTGTTTCATTTACCTCCCTCCTACTTTTTATGATGCCACAGTAACGAAATGGTTCAACAGTATCTCCTACTCAGTTCTCTCTCATTCAAACGCACATTTAATAGGGTTCATGATAAATGACTGTAATTACCAATGTTCAGTGAATGCATGAACAGCACATCAGAACTCTACCCACAAGTACAAAGTGCTACAGAAACACAGTAAATAAGATGCCAGTCCCATGGCTACAAAGCCTCACCTCTGTGAAGTACCTTTGTAACACTGAACCGCCAGATCACAACACTGATCAGCTACGTCAGCGAACAACTTCCTGTACCACAAACAACTACCTCATCTGAAAAAAGAGTGTAGCAAATCATTTTGGTCCAGACGGTCCCCTGTAATTTGGTAAATCAAAGGCAGTCTAGGATGGAGGCTAAAGCAAAGAAGGTGACAAGTAAGAACTTCACTTCCTCCTGCTATCTGAAACATGCCAAGGCTTTTTTTCTATGCTCAATCTGTGCAAAGTCAATGTAATAATTACATTTTCTTTTTAGACACCAAGCCTAAGCATAATTAAGAATATATTGGGTGATTTTTCAATCAGAATATTTCTTTCCTCTTAGTTAAAAATGGTGAGTGTCCCCACAAGCCAACATCCTGGTCCAGAGTAAACTTTAAAAACCTAAGACTTTCAAGATAATTGTAAACTGGAAAACTTTATCACAAACTAACACGTTTTCTGTTGTCTGTTGTAAAAAGCAAATTAAGATGCAGATCACTTCAGGTACATCACAGAACAGGCAGTATGCTTTCCTCTAAGTAGTAGAGGATGGGTGAGAGAGAAGATACAGAATCACTATGATTCTTGCTACTTACCTGACAGAAGACAACCAATCCTCCTGTGAGCCATCAAGCGTTTTCTAACAGCATTTTCAAACAGAATACGGATGTTGCTTTTCACTGTTTCAAGATCAAAGCCTGTCCAGAAAAGAGGAGGAAAAAAAAACCAACCCAGGAAGAGTTACTTAGACTTTGCTGGATTATGCTGTTAGGAAACTAAGATATTTGTCTGAATGTCCTTTGATAACGAGGGCATGCAAGTTCATCTTTGTACATAACTGCCTACAAGAACAATTCTTAAGTCCCTACACTATAAAGGTTCTTCCAGTTTGGTTTTTTTTTTTAAATGGTACTTTTTAAAACCAATCAATGTAAATTTTATATTCAAAGATTGTAATTTTTTCACTTTTTAATCGGAAGAAGTAGCAAATGCTTTGCTGTACTACCTGAAGGCAGAGTTTCCACCGTATCACATGCAACATGGAGTGGTTCATCTTTATAACTATGAAATTTTACTAATTCCACTGATGCAACTTTGCCAGAGGGCTTTAAATCCAACACTTCATAATGACCTGGGAGAAACGGTTCCACTTTCGGACATAAGGATGTTGAATGCTTTAAGTTGATAAGTCCTACAGAATAAATGGGGGGGAAAAAAAAAAAAGTCAGAGTTTTTGACCCAGGAAGTATACCTCACTTAACAGCCTCTGTACTAAAACTAGATACAAATATTTTCTCCAGATCCTAAATTTGGTATAAAAAGTATCATTTTGAGTTGGAGTCTGGTCTGTCTAGAGCATGATTCTGCTTCCTGCACGTTGTACACACAGATATGAGCCATCTCAAACTGAGGCAGATAGCAGAGAAAGGAAGCCAGCAAGTTTTACTAATTGGTAAGTAGCAATTTATCCCTGTGAGCATTATGAAGAGCACTTTTCTAACTGACTACATGATGTCCAGGTCAAGGTGTAATATGCTTATGAAAATTGAGATTACAATTAGTAACTGATTTTGTGTTTAAAATTAAGTGTAGTCAAGCTAATAAGGGGTTTGCAATAAAACTACATCACTGAAGTGATTGCTTAATTGACATCTAGTGATTTTGTAACTCAGTTCCAGACTGATCTACACCACTGCAAATGAATGCCAAGAATCAGACTTGAAGCCAAACCTCATTTCCACTCCTCTTGTGAAAGAGGATGTTTTGCACCTGCTGGTCGCCTGGATGCCCCCTAAGGAACTCCACAAGAGACAGTGAATTGCTTTTGGACAGGGACCAGTAATTCTCTGTGATGGTTATAGGACACAGTCCCTACAATATTCACTTCCCTTCTTCCTTCCCAAGAAGCAGGGATGGTACAGCTTGGTACTAGTACGTAGTACTAATAGAGGAGTCAACCTATATGGAGTCTGCTAATAAAACTGATATACAGTAAATGGGAGAGACACAAGTAATTGTGAAAATCAATTTTAGCCAAAGTGCATTTTAGGCAATAAAATCCCTTTTGGCACTGTTTGGATTTGTTTATGCAAGTGTCAAGACTAGAGATAATTACTTAACGAAAAAAAAATAAAAAGCAGCGGACGTGTCATCTCAGAGGAAAAAATTGTCATCAAATAAAATAAGCGTCACTAGATGCTTACCCAATGCTGCAGGAAATTTCAGTATGGTTTTAAAATTCTTGGCTTTTACAGATTAGCAACTCTTGTGGCACTATTTCACAGTTCACCATAGAACACTAGAAACAAATTCTAGTATCATTTATTGTAGCACAAATCTAGCCTAACTCTATAGACTTCATTTAACTTTGGGGTAACATAAAACATCTTGGGCTCAATACTGCTATGGCTCCAGAACAAAATGAATTATGAAATTAAATAACCACGGTGTTTTACAGATATTAAGGACAATTAAACACCTTAGGGGTTTACTCTCAGTAGTTTTTGTTTTAATGATGTGTAGTTCTTATACTACTAAATATAGTTAATTTATTACTGAACTTACAGTTCACTTTCTCTTCACACTTAGAAGAAAAGCCTGACAAAGAAGTTTGTCTCCAACAACAATACCTAAGATTATTTAGGCACTAAACACAACTGGTTTTACCTTTTGCCTCAGAACAGACACCTAAAAATCCATCATCAGTCAGCACCTTAAACAGTGGTCTGACTCCATAGGTATCTCTCGCCAGAAACACTTTTCTGTTTGCAGTGTCCAGAAGGATGAAAGCAAATACACCATCTAGCATGGATGCTGTTTGTTCTATTCCTCCTCTGTTGTAAAGATGAAGGATAACCTCACCATCCACTAGCGTTTGATATTCAAATCCAAACTGCTTCTGCAACTAAGGAAAAAAAAAAAAAAAGAAAAACATGAATAAGCACTTGCAAACATTGACTGCTTATTAATGAAAAAAACCACACCACCATTCATGTAATTGTTTAGTAAGAAAACTTTTTTTTTAAAAAAATCACAGTTCAAAAGTTATATAAGTATTTCCACCAAAGGAGAAAATTATACTTTTGGGTTCAAAATATTATCCAGAATCAGACATGTAGATTGACTCTGCAGTTTTACGCAATTCACATTATGGCAAGTTTTCAGGGATACTTCTCCATCTGAGGATGTCAAACTGCAGACCCACGACCCTGGTCTTCAGAAGCACTAGCCTTCCCATCTCCCACAGACAAATGGGAGAAGCAGGCAGCCACTGCTTCTAAAAAGCCAACTCAAAACAGTACCAGAAACAAAGACATCATTTATTGTAGTCTCAAATCACTCAGTGCCACTTTTTCATCAGATAATAGTGACATTTACATAAGCTCCCCCTGCCCCAAAACACATGGACACTGGTAACATCTCTGCAAAGTACTTCAGAAATAAACTGGTTTACTTCTGCAGTCACTGCAATTCCTCAGTGGTTTTTTTTTATACACAGAGAATTTCCTTCTGCTTGATCTTCCCCCATTCCTCAAACTAACCTTTTCACTCTGCCTGTGCAGATGGAGTGGGGGTGGAAGAAATTAGTTGTCAGACTAAATATTCTTCATGTTCTTGTGGTGCTACTCTTTCCAACTGTCTGGTAGATATTGAAAGAGCTTTAAAAGGGGGGTTTCGATAAAACACTAACAAGCCAAGAAACCTCACAACACCAATGCTTTAGCATTTTAACTTAAGTTCTTTGGTTTTAATTGTTATTTATGGAGCAAAGCCTTGGATCAAATGGAGTCAATATTAAAATAATTAACTCATTGCCCTAAACAAGATGCCTATTTCACCACTGATGCTTTTCTAGGTAGGTTTCAGCCACAAGCCTGAAAGAAAAATCTCTTCATAAAGAGGGTACATAATGTAATGAGAACAATCAAATTCCTGCAGATGGCAATGCAAGTTTTCCATAATTAAAGTCCCCTCCGGATTGTGTGTGTAGCATGATTGAGAGTAATTCTTACTGCTTTCAACAGCAGAAAAACCACAATGCAAAACACAGCAAGTATTACAGACTGTTGGTACAATACGTTTCACATATACTTTGCTCTGCAGTACATTTCACCTTTCAAACAACCAGATACTTGGAGATTGGAGGGGGGGGAAATCTCTTGCCTATTTAGTCAAATTCCCAATGACTTTACTGATGTCACTGACATCAGTGACAGCAGCCTGACTTTGACTTCAAAAATGTGATGTCAGAAGTACTAAGACATCTCAGATTATTCATATCTTTTTGATACTATCACGCTCAGTTTATGATTCATTTTAAGCATTCAGTTTCAGCATGATTCAGAAAGTCACAACTGTAAGCTGCTTTATATGCCAAATTTGGATGATCTGAATCACCTCCCTTTACAAGTAACATAGACAGCATGGACATCTCAGCACAGGGACCGAGGCACACAGATGATGTTCAGCAGCATTATCACACCCATCAGTGACATTCAGACACTTTAGCAACAGAGTTGCTGCTTGTTTTGTGCCCAAGAGACTTAGGCAGCTCTCACCAACCCGACAAAGCCTTCAACTGCAGATACCTAAGGACTTTGCTGGCATACTGTAAACATCTCCCTAGTGCTTGTTGCTTTTACATAAATACATAAGCATGAATGCTATATATTAATGTATTATAAGTGACATAGCCCATCTAGATTGATATGTGGAAATAAAAACGCAATACCTAACAGCTTGGAGAATGACCCAAAATAACTGAAGAGCAAGACAGCCTAAGAGCACTTTCATTATAAAGAGAAGGGGAGAACGAGGCTCGAAATTTCCCTCCCCAAAAGGTTAGGAAGAATGCATCTTTATTTTAAATTGATCAAACCTAAAGATACAAATACTTATTGCTCTTCTCGTCAATTAAAAAGTGATTTTTCAGTATTAAAGACTAAGTATGTTACTAAGCCACCACAGATTCACAGCTCAGCGAGATAATTTACTTCCTTTTAAATACTAGTCATCTGATAACTTTTTAAATTTTTTCTATGTTCTAGTCCACCATGTTTTAACTTTCTGAATATCCACTAGTTTTGAAATTAAAAAAAAAAAAAAAAGGAAGATGCTGTATGACCCAACACCTACCTGTTTGAAATTGTAGATTTCTCCATTGTAACACAGCCACAGATACGGGAATTTCTTCACCCGGATAGGCTGCATACCATATAACTGATCAACAACCGCAAGGCGGTGGAAGCCAAAACAGCAGTTGGTGAATCCATTGACATTCTCAAAACGAAATGCATCAGGACCTCTGTGTGCTATCTTCATGGCACTTAAACACTGGACAGAAAGGCACTCATCACTCCCAAACAGGGCCCAGATACCACACATTGTGAGGCTGTTGATCTGCCTGAAAGTGGAGAAGCTGTTCAATAAAGACATGAACATTATAAACAAGAACTGACACCCAGAAAACACAGATAACAAACATAGGCTATTAAATGCTTAACTGTCAAGAGGACTGATCAAGAGAATAGCTGACTTTACTAACAAGAGGTAAAACCCAGTTTGCCCAGAATATGATAAGCAACCTTTGGCCAGCAAGAAGTTAGGCTTCAGTTTACCTTTAGGTACACCAAGGTTGTCTATGATTTTTATATAGAGCATAAAAAGAAAAAATAATTACTGGGCACTGGATATGATCTGCTGAAGTTGCATCATCTCAGCAGAAACGTTAACAGTCCTTTCAGTATATAAAGGGGGCTTGTAAGAAAGACAGGGAGAGGCTTTTTACCAAGGCTTGTAGTGACAGGACAAGGGGCAACGATTTCAAACTGAATGAGGGAAGGTTTAGACTGGACTTGCCCAGCACCACGGGTGGCCCAGATGAGAAAGGTGTGGAGGGTGCACTTGGTGCGGTGCCGTGCTCCCCTTGGCACGCCTTTGGCAGCCCCTGTGTCCCTGGGGCGGTTGAACATGGCTCTCTAATGGCAGAGGTGGGATGAGGCTGGAGACCTACAGGTCAAGTGATGGCGCTGGGGACCTCAGCCTCAGCCCCAGGCCGCCGTTAGGGGGCTCAGGGAGCCACCAAGCCCACCGCTCCGGGGACAGCGGGGCTGCCAGCTGCCCGCCGAGGGGAGCACGGCCCGGCGCCGAGGGCGCTCCCGCCACGCCCCTCTCAGCCGGCCGAGCGATGGCGCTGGGGAGCGCAGCCTCAGCACATGGCGCTGGGCTCTCCCACCCGCTGCGGCGGCTTCCGGGCGCCCCCCGCTCTCCGCCGCTCTTCTAACAGCCGGCCGCAGGCACCCGGGCCGGGGCACGTTCCCTCCGCGCACGCCCGCTGCCCCCCAGCCCCTCCGCAGGGCCGCCCCTCCCTCCGGCGGCTGCCGCGCACCCCGGGCCCGCTGGCCCCTCACTCACAAGCCGGGGCAAGGCGCGGAGGGGCCGCACGGCGGTGGGGCGGGGGCGTCGGCGAAAGGCCGGGTACTGCGGCCGCCCCCAAAGGCCGCCCGGCGTGGCCACGCTCGGCCCGCGACCCAGCCCGGCGCGGCCCATAAGCCAGTGGCTTACCCGGTGCCGGCGCAGGGTAAGCCGCCGTCCTCGCCGCGGCGGGGGATGAAGAAGGCGGCTCCCGCCGGTGCTGGCCCCGCCCCCGCCCCCTGCGGCTGTTGAAACCCGCCGCGAAGTTTCATCATGCGCTGCCCCGCCCCGCCCCACCCTGCCGGCCGGGCCCTGTCCGCGCACGCTGAGCTGGCCCGGCCCGGCCCGGCCCGGCCCCGGCCCGGGGAGCCCCACGGCCGGGCAGGAGCCCCCCTGGCAGGCCGAGCAGTGTGGGGTGTGCCGGCCCGCCGGGCCGCTGTGCAGGGAGGCATGCACCGCCAGGCGCTGCCGGGCTCCCTCGGCTTCTGAGGGCACCTCCCAGCCATCGGAAATCCTGTCCCTGCAAAGCTGCCCTGAGTTACACCTTGGGTTGCATAAAGCAAAAAGAGCTCAGGCACCTGTATGTGGCTGCCTTAAAACTGCTTTATTTGGTTTGGGAGAGAGAGCGCTTGCAAAGCTTACACCTTTGGAAGCATTTACTGAGGATTTAGGATTTTGCTGTGCAAAACTCGGTCTTGATGCTATGGGTAAAAAGGGATTTTGATGCCTATCTGAACTCCATTGTTGGACAGTTTTGCCTTTTTGCCTTCGAGAGTGCTAAAGTAAATGAAATTCAACTCAAGACTCGGGTGTGAAGTGCTAAATATAAACCTTAATTGTCCACACATAGAGCCATCAGTAGTAATGAGCACGCAGTGTACTTCCATAGCTGGCTTTAGTGAACTTCGTGTAAAAACTCCAGTGCTGTGTGTAAAGTTCTTCAGGTTATGCAGACCATCACCAGTAAGTGTGGCCTGTATGTAGAATTTTAAAAGGACTTTTAAGAAGCCGTTAAAAGCATATTTTTAGGCTTTAGAAAGAAAAATGTGTCGAAGCATCCTATGCATGAGAAGTAGACTCCAGCACTCATCAGGAATCGATGTGGGAGGTTTCTGTTCATGGCTTCACCTGAACACAGGAGTGGCCTTGGCAGAGGCCAGGCTTTGGGCAGCCCGCAGAGGCCGTGTGTCCAGTCCCCAGAGCTGTGCACTGCTTGGAAGAGCAGAATGGGAGTGTGTGCAACGGCACACCGAGTCACCGCTCACAGAAGAGTAGTGGTGGTGCTGGGGAATGCCAGTGGTTTTTTGCAGAGGTCTAAAGGTCACAAACTCTGCATTTTGAAAAACTACAAGAATCACAGAATCATTCAGGTTGGAAAAGACCCTTGGGATCATCGAGTCCAAGTAACAAACATTGTATTAACATAGGTTGTTTTGTTTTGTTGGGTTTTTTTTGTCAGAGACTTTTGTAAACAGCTTTTCTTTGCATCTTTACTTCTTTTCTCCACACAGAGAAAAGATTTTTGGATGAGTCTGCTTAGGCTGAAGTTGTCTGCACATTTTCATTTTATGAGCAATTCCTGGTTCATAACTAGATCTCACACAGTGCTTTACGATAGTAAGTTACAAACCATTTGGTAAAGTGAGTATGTTTTCAAGGAGGAACTGAAGCAGGGAGGGTGAGAAGCAACTTGCAGAAAGTGGCCTGGGCAAGCACAGCCAGGAAGAGCAAAACCTCCTAAGTCCTCATTAATGAGGACTCATCCTTAGAGCACATTGGGTAACAGCCACATATTTATCCTCCACTTTACTACCACTTTTAAAAACTGGGAATAACTGCTGCATTTTACAATGTCTTACATGTTTAATGCCCTATTTTAATGGAGCTGATGGTGTTACATATGGGACTAATGGCAGAAATACAACACACAATCTATTTTTAAACATTGGCGATGTTACTGTTTGGTAGTTACAATAGTGCAGGTAATAACTGATATGTCCCTGTCCTTTTCTAGCCTTTACTATTGCCATGTAGCCTGTTACAGTCCCTTTACATTGTCGTTCTTCAATATCCAATCTTTCAGCATATCTGCAGACAGCACTAGATGTAATTACACCTCAGTCTCACAGCTCTGTTCTGAGTCACATCTTCCCTCTTGGTTTTCTCCTTCCTGCAGACATTACCATGTGTAATTGTTTCTCCAAATCATTTTCTTCTCCACTATACTTCTTTAAAGCTGGTATTTCCCTCCATTTTTGCTGAGAAGAATTTAAGATGATGCTATCTGGGTGGAGAGAACAGATTTGAATGTAACTATCAGGTGCCATAAGTAGCTAAGAGACTGTTTACTTTGGTGTATCATCTGTTTAGTACCTGAGAGTAACCATCTGGCCACAGGCTAAAACTATTTAAGAATGGCTGAAAAACACAGTAAGAAAGTTTCTGATTAATTAATTAAGAAGTACATGAATTAGTTTTGTTTCTAACCAGCTGTAATGAAAGGCTGAAAGGTTTTTCTGAAGGCAAGGGGTAGATGAGTATAACGTAGAATGAACTGTTGCAGCTCCATGACTGTTACACTGAGCTGGCCACTGTCAGCTCAACTCTCAGTTGAGCATTGCTCGTAACTGAAGTCTCTGCTCCTCATTTTTTCCCACTACAGATTAATACCATTTCTGCATCCATCAGATGTGGTGCCACCAGCATGCCTGGATGACCGGAAACGTGTGACTTCTGTGAGATCCATGAAATCCATTTGGAGAGTAGGCAGAACTGAGGGGAAAGTGGAGAAGTCAGAGGCTGTGATTAAGAGAGACATACAGTGGAGGTCTTTTGCTTTCACAGCAATGACTAACAAGTTAAGAACCTATAGTAGCTGTGGGTTTTACAGGGAGTAGCCTCCTGAAGGTATCCCTTGTGATTTCTGGCTTTTTGAATGAGAGAACGCATTTCAGCTGGTTTTGTGATGGTGGCTTTCCCAGATCTCTGTTCCCATCCTTTCCTCTCACCGGAGCTGTTCAAGAAAAGATCTGACGTAGAAAACAGTGGCCAGACTCAAATATTAGAGAAAGACTTTCCTTTTTCTGTTGGCATCATATGCATGTACTCTGCAGTTTCTCAGACAGATGCTGAACACCCTTTGTTGACAGTGAAGATTGCCAGGAGTGGATTCATAGGACAGGTTGTTACGATGGGCAGGAATGTAAAAAGTCAGAAATTCTGTTGATGCGCCTCAGCTCAGCCTTACACCAGCCCTTTGCACAGCAATTGCTAGTGAGTAGCTCTGGAACACAGGCATTCTGCACCCCACCAGACCATCTACATAGTCATGGACTCTTAAAGATACTTCACCAACAATTCAAGGGATAAGTGCTGAAACACTTTCTATTTTTGAAACATGAGAGATTTTGGCTGTGGGAAGGAGAGGAATGTATCTTGTCTACACTCTCATGACTCCCTTTGCATCCAGTACCCATTTTTAGCTTGGGCCAACTACTCTCCATCTGGCCTGGAACACATCCTGAATTCCAGTAGTAATACTTTGTTTTTTTTTTTCTTTTCCAATCCTAATTGTGTAGTAATAGAATCACGGGAATAGGCAATTTCAAGTTTCCAAATGCCTCAAACTAGCCTTTTCTCATCTCCCAGTGACTGAATGTTCATAATGTAAGCTGGGCACAGATCACCAAGAATCCTATATTTTCCAGCTTGAATTTTTTCCGTGATGTATTTGCTACTCAACACTTTGCCACACATCACCACAGGCCCAGCTGAACGGGATATGCTACTGTGGATTTGTTTCTGTTTGTCAGCATCTACAAATTACTTTGGTGTTGAAGTCTGTGTACTATATGAGTTTACATCTTCTGGTCCTGAATACACACTAGTAAGAATCTAATGCCATTCTTGGGGCAGCGAGTTAGTGTATGGCTTCATTTTTGCCAGGAAAGAGTGATTTTAGACAGACATTGCTCTATTATCCAGCATTGTAGAGGTAGCAGAAACAGCAAATGCTCTTTCTGTCAGCAACCTAGTATATTTTCGAGGACAAGGACTGAGCTTGAAAGCCAAAGGTCCTCATGGAGCCACACAGAAACATCCATGTACCATGGTGTCATTGGCAGCCCATTATAGACTAGGAGAGATCAGTGGT
Source organism: Strix uralensis (assembly GCF_047716275.1). NCBI lineage: Eukaryota > Metazoa > Chordata > Aves > Strigiformes > Strigidae > Strix > Strix uralensis. The sequence goes on along the minus strand of NC_133972.1, from coordinate 43,250,169 downwards.
GGGCAGGACTCAGAGGAAGGTGGAGATCAGTTCCTCCTCCCCAGTTGCATGGGTTGACATATGTGGCTATTTTTACAAATATAAAGGCATGTTGGATACATGTACATTCACCAGGCAATAGCTGTAGTGTGAGGTGTTCTGGTAACACATCTGACATCTGAAATGTATGGTTATATGTCAGGGACACATGTAGGCAGAGACCAGAGGCCTTTTCCTATTTTGGTTTTCCTTCCCCAGGAGAACAGTAACTCAATGTGCTGTTGAAGTTTGCACGCTTGCACTCAAGAGCTCAGGCAGAACTATACTTTAATCCCCATATCTGACTGGGGAAAAAAAAGTGAAAAGAGAAACTGTCAAATTCAAAAGCTCTTTGGAGATCTGTAGCTTGAAGCAAGGTAGGCTCCCATTTGTATCATGTAGTCCGCCTTTTACCCAGCGGGACTGCACCACATGCCACCGAGCTTTGAGGTTGCAACTTTTAAAGAACTTATCGACCTAGCAGAGCTGTTTGTTCCTATAATTTTGAATATATTTATTTTTCTTTTTTCCCTCTCTGTTCTTTTCCTTTGGAAGACATTTAAAGGACATGCAGACTACTTGTCTCTCCTCCAGACAAAATCCTCTCTCTCATGGTATAAAAAGTAGTTCTCTCCCACTGGGAGTTCCCATTGCTATAGTCTCTCTTATTTAATCCTTTTCTTTCTGCTTAATTATGTTAAGCTTCAAAACAAATAAGACTTGCTCTGACCTCAGAGTTAGAGGTCACAGCACTGAGGTGTTAAAAGAAAATCTTTTCTAGAGCCCAGGCATTCAGAACTTCAGTAAAGTACTAGGAAGGCATGTCTAGTGCAGAAGCAAGGGAGAACACAAAGTAAGGTGATTTGTTATTGCCTGCACAAAAGACTAAGCATTTTGCACTGTTGCTGCATCCTTTTTTTAAGATCCCAGCTCTTCCATTATCCCCCATGTTTCTTAGTGCAGACAAGAAAGGGTTGTTGAAAGAGCTGTTGGCCATACAGTGCACACTGCAGGCACAGCATATGGCATACCAATGGCTCTATTGTCAGTAGGCCCAAGACCACAGAGGAATGAAACATTGCTGACTTTAACTGAATAGTGGTCTTGGCTAATGAGAAGGAATCCAGTGTAATTTATTCTCTCGTCCCGGGGAGGGGGGTTAGGGGTGGGTAACAAACCACAAAACCAAAGAACTATAACATGTTTTTTTAACCACTTGCAGAATAAGAAAGAAAAAATTAGTTGTCAGATATTGATTGTATAACATAAAGCGGAATAATTCTCTAGAGTTTTTAGAGCTATAATGGTAGAACTAATTTAAATTCTGGTTCTTTTTCATGCAGTAATAAAGATTAGGTGTCAGCTGAATTAGCATTTAAACTAACCGTTGTAGTCAATATAGCAGGATTAACTGCAAATTACAATCTTCAGTTCACTTTTTCATTGTAATTTGCCCATTGTGAGATTTTTCCCAGGCCAATAGATATTTTGTTTAATACAAACAAAATCCTTTTCATCTAGAATGCAGCCAAATTCCACTGCAAGAAACATGGTTAGCTGGGTATAAAGCTGTAACAGCTAAATCCATGCTTGAACATATATAACAGAGACTTAAAATACCCTGGAATGTATTTTTCAGCTGGAATAACTGGTCATAATTCTAATAAAGTTATTTTGACACACATCAGTTGTGTTGCTTTAGTCTTTTAAAGCACTGTATTTAATTTTGTGTTTGTGTCATCAAGAGTGTTCAGTAAAATGTGCTTAAATGCACATATATGCTCTCCTAAATACAATTCAGAACAATAGAGGAAGAAAAATAACAATTACTGAACACTTCAAGAGGATTTTTTTTTTTTTTTTAAAGAAGATGGTCTTTGGTTTATAAAACCCAGAAACGATTCTAAAACATGTGACTGCAGCTGCTCTTTCCCATCACTAGGTCGAGCTATTACCTCAAAATGAGAAAGTGTCATCCTGCTAGTATTGTTACCAGAAATAGAGGTGTAGAACAAATACAACAAAGGTCTGCAACGAAATAACTAGACTGGCAAATATAACACTTTGCAGTGTGAAAAATAAACAACTGCACTATCACATACACCAACTATTTTCTGTACAAGAAAAAAATGTAATACTCAAAGTAATTTTTTCCCATTTTCTCACAGAAGTACACACTAAAATAGAATTCACTTCACAGTATATATTGGCATCTCACTAATTTTGTTAAATCGAGCAATACTGAGCCCTTCAAATGATCACCTTCTTTCTTCATTATAGCTACTTATTCTGCTTTTTCCTAGGAATTAATTCTGAATTCTGTACAGAGGTAAACTTCTGTTGTTTTTACTGCTACCGTATAAACAGAAAAATGGAATGTCTCTCCTCCCTATTCTTCTCTAGCTAGAAACTCTAACAACAGACTTCATAAAAATAGCTTTATCTCTTTACGTATAAAGAGAAGAAATAGAATTCTTCCTGATTAGAAAAAGAGAAGAAAAACAAAAAGAGAAGAAAAATAATTCTAAAGGAACTCAAAATGCAGTATCAATTCAAAAGGGTTAAAAGAATTAAACAATTAATGATTGCAAAGTGGAAGAAGAGTTAGCTCTGCATTCTAATTTTTACTGAACAATACCTCATCTCTTATCACAGATGCCAGATAATGTTGGTATTTTTACTATTCTAACAGGATAATTTCCAATATTAATTCCAACATTTTTATTAAGCTTTTTTTTGTTGTTTTTTTTCCAAAGAAACACGAGCCAACTAAAATCTTCTATCAACTCTCACAGAAATACAATTATACAAAAATGACACTTTATAGCAGCATTACTCTGAATCTCATTTCAGCTGACAACTATGCCCTGAACCTCTTTGCTTTTGCCAGGAAGAGGTACAAGACAGGCAAAAAAAAGAATGTGTCTACAAGTGTTGGCTACACCTCAAGCTGTTCTGGAATGCATCTCTTTTATTAGAGACTTTTTTATTAGAGAATTTATTATTTTATTATTATTGTAGGATTTGACAGAGAAAATATTTGCACTTGCACTGGCTAACTTTTAAGTTGCATCCATATGTAAAATAAACAGAAATATACGTATCAATAGAGAAATATATCAGTAACAAGAACAAAGAGAAATGTATTTTTCTTAAGTGCTTAAAGTAGGTTTTGTGAGGCCATTTCTGTAAATAAATCAGGGCCAGAAAGTAAATTCAAGTATGGGAGGCTGATTAATTATTAGCACACTCATCGGTGTGATTTATGTCCATGCCAAGTAGCATTCCTTGAGAAAATCTCTGGGCAAGGTTTAGAGAGTAACACTTGCCAAGAGCTATTTCTAAAGAGCAATATGGACAAGACTGAAGTTTCAGTCCATCCACAGTGCAGCCCTCCAAGGGAGTCCCCAGCAGACTTCCTAACCTGTCAGTGCTCCTGCATGCCCTCCCACCACATCCCACAGCGCTGAAAATGAGTGTCATTTTCTCAGTTTAATTATGGGAAAATCTCATTCTGGTGGGCTGCAACACAGCCCTCAACTTACTTTGAACTGAAAAATTGTAAAATAATTATGTCAAAGAATGGTCCCTGGCACTTTTTCATCCATAGAAATACAGATGTAGTCCAGAGCATTCTGAAGTAGACTTTGGGGCAGGTCTGTAAGCCGGATAGAAACATTGTGGGAAGTGCTCTTCTTGCAGAATTTCCAGAATGATAGTTTATTACAGTTTGTCTGATATTTCCAATCAAAATGCAAAGACATTTAATATTTAATGTTGATAATGAACAAACCCTCTTTATTTCAAATTGGTTTAAAGTGTTCTTTAAAATATTACATTTTTAGCAAGATCCAGTGATTAATTTCTTATTCCACCACTCAAAATGTATCACTAAAGTTTTTGGCACACACTGAATACTAATCTATAAGTTGACAATGGCTTGTTTTAAGTCAAGTATTTGTTGCAAGCAGATCTGGTTAACACAAATAGCAGTGTAGAGATTGTACATTGTTTAAATGCAGACAGTACTTCTAACTTCACAGATCAGTAATGTGTATCATTACATGGCAATTCTACTATTGTTTGTGCAAGAAATATAGTGAGTAAAGATCCGTATTAGAACCGGATGTCAGATTTTCAACCAACTGGTGTTCTTATGGGTAAAAGGAAGGTGGGGTGATACATTTCAGCACAGAGAACCTTCTTTATTATGTTATAATCTGCTTTATCTGATGCAGTAATCAAACAGATTACAGTAAATAAGGTAAATCAGTTTTACAGCTCCAATATGATTCTGACTGTTCTAGGACACCACAGCACCAAACTAGTGCGTCCTGTCCCAAGTCAAGTGGGCAACGGTGCAGTAGGAAATTGAAACTCCGTTCACTTTCCTAAAGGCATTTGTTCTGCTCTAGGAATTAGGGTAGGCATGGATAATACTCGTACTTGATCTGGTCCAGTGTGCCTGCAACTACCATTTGTGGGTTCACAAGTTGACACAGAACAGGTGATATGTTCTTCAGAGAAGAACGGCCTCACTGAATCTGAACGGTCAAGTTAGTAGGATTTTTTATAAATAATATTAAACAAATAAGGCATTACATTTAATCTGGTTGCCTGTTTGACCAAATGGGGGTGAACAGAGAACATAAAAGTAGCATTCAGTCAAATTATATGGAAATTACTCATTAATATATATTTTCATGGTCTTGCTGATGACCCGTAAAAGCAATGGCATAAACAGAGTCAAGATAAGACCATTTATAATGGAAAAAAATATTAAGAGAGCAGAATAGTTATGAATGGAAGCATGTAGAATTTGGTCTGGTAAAGCTGGTTCCTTGTCAGCCATGAGCATGTAGAAAGCTGCTTACAGAAGAAAATCACAGTTTCACTGCAGATATTTATTAGATATCCAATTAAATATTTAAATGTTATGTATGTAGTCAGTGACTTGCTAAATCACACAGCCTCACAACAGCCATAGCATTTTGCCTTCCACCCTAACTTTGTGTCAGCTTTCTTGTTTAGAAAGCTGTTGTCTCAGACTCCTGTGCGTGGAAATGAAGAGAGTTGAGTAGTAGCTGATCTGTGAGTGGGCTTTTATGGTAGGTACATACTTGGGAGTGCTATCCAGAGGGCTTAGGGGTGAAAATGCCCAGTTAAGCAGCTCATGAAGACCTACCTAGTGATGAATAAAGGGATTAAGGGCCTGCTACCCCACTTCTGCCCTGCACATTTTGGAAGCACGCAGGAAACAGTCTTTATGTTGAATATGGCCAGCCCTCCTAGGTAGGGAAAGTTCTCATTCTTTTGTATATACTGACATGAAGACCAAAGTGATTTATTCCCTTTTAAATTAAACTACTAAAGATTTAATTTCCTTCTCATTTGTTTCCAGCTACACATGCCAAAAGGTAAGTGATGTGAATCTCATTGCCATGTTACCATGATACCAGTGTGTCCCCCATGAGTGCTGGGCCTTCTCAGTAGCAGAGGAGAGTCTTCTGTAGAAGTAGCACATAGAAAGGGACTGTGGTCAAGCAGATCTGCACACCCTGCAAGCAAGGAAGAGCACCAGACCTGCTCCCCCATTCCAACTCAGCAAGAGATGGCTTTTCCCTCTACATAGCTACCCAGAGGCAGTTTGTTATGCAAACAGCAGTGCTGCACAGCAGGTGTGGAAGTGTGTTTGCTACCACTGCACGTGCAGGGCAGCCCCTTGGAGGGGCACATTCCCTTACCCTGAACTGCCAGAGATTGCTCATCTATCCCCGAGTTAAAAAAACCCAACTGCATGTATGTGTGGTATGTAAATGTCTCCATAAAATGATACACAGCCATTACAATGTGGCCAAACAAGTCACATTCGTTAAAGCAAACTTTGTGTAAATCAGTATTAGTAGGCAAGCTGTGATTGACTTTTGTTAAATTACAGTACATTCCACCTTTTCTGTCTTTGAAATTTTCCTTTCAAACTAGCCTAACAAAGAGTGAAATGGCTCAATGAACATGTTGGTATGAAAAAGTGTAGCACTTCATGCATACACATACACATATGGAATATACGTGGGCCACAGTCCTTGGCAGTAGAAGTCCCATGATGCAAGACCAGGCTTTAGAGTTTTCCAAGTGAAATGAAGTCTTACATTCAACTCAATCATACTGCATTATCTGTAATGTGAGACATTTTGAAAATCTCACTTAATCTATTTCAGAATTTTAAGGCATGCCCTAGACATGGGTGGACACAACTCCTATCAAAATTTGGTGAGGCATAAAAAAAGGGAAATGAGAAGACAGACACCTCTATTTCTTCAGCACCCTTTGCAATTTCCATTATCTTTGTTATTGTTTATAGTCTAATTTCTTAATGCCACACACCCAAACTTCCCCCTGCAAGCGTACTCACCTCACTTCTGCCCTTTCTTCTATGATGAAACTAGTTCAAGGAGATACCATTCACCAAGTTGCTTGTAATTTTTATATTAAGGGGGGCAGCAAACTGTGGGATGGGGCAGGAATGAGAAACTATGACCTGAAGCCATATGCGACCTGGGAGCTTCTTAAACCAGTACAAAAGCCAGCATCTCCTGAATGACCAATCATCCAGACAAAAAGAACTAAAGGACGAAAGTTTTGGAGAGAGGGGAGGCAGAAAGCAAACACACAGATCTATAGTCACGAAGAGGCAAAGCTATGGTTTGGACTGAACCCCTGGACAGGCTGGAGGAAGGACTGAGAACTATGGGGAGGGAGGAGATACGGTGAGATGTCAAGAGCAGTGTGTGCAGTGACCTCCATTTACAGAAACACTAGTGGCCCTCAGCATGGCCCAGTTCTTGTCTGCACATACCTGCACCCAAGTCCTTTTTAAAAAAACCCCAGACAACAAAACCTCTACCTGTTAAGTGCAGAGCTCCTTTAACTACCCGCTATTTGCAAAATTATATCCTTCGGTTACACTGTAATGTGAACCCCCTTTTAAATCTATAATCCATCTTCATATTTAATAGCTTTTTCCTTAGAAAAGATATCGAGAGAAACGTCACGGATGTTAAAAAGGTAGGCAGCATTAGCACGGGGAGATAAGGCACGATTTCAGAGGGTTCGGTTACCTAGCAACGGCCCTTGCAGTTGCCTAATGGCATTTTGGAAGTGCAGAGGCTCCAGACCACAGAAGTGAAGGGAATGAGGTGCTGGAAAGCCACGGAGCTCCGCAGCCGGGCCTGAGCACACGACACAGCCGCTGCCAGGCACGACCAGAGCAAGGTAACGCGATAAAAGGGTGGGAAGGACCACCCCGCGGGGCATTTCTTCCCTAACGTGTCTGAAGAGGCAGGGGAGGCACCACGGCCAAAACACTTCGCCACCTAGACCTTGAAGCGGTCAAGAGGCGGTGAAGCTCATCGCCCTCCCGTCTCTCCCTTGCCCTCACATGCTCTCCCCTTTCCGCCCTCTGCCATTTTTTTCACCCCCACACCTCACAGCCCTGACCAGGCGGCCAAGAGAGCCGGCCGCCGCCCTCACGCTGCAGCTCCGGCCCGCAGCACCCGCCTTCACCCACCGCCGCCGCGCCGGCGGCCTCCCCACGCGGAACCCGCGGCCTCTACTCGCGGCCTGGCCCAACGCCGTGGCCCCGCTCCCGCCGGACAAGCGTGGGGCGGGGCGGTGTGGGGGAACAGGGCGGGATCCCACCCCCACGCGCGATTCCCGCGCAGCAGGGCAGCGCGGTCAGTGCTCCGGCCGTGTGCGCGCGCTAGTGGGACAGCGCGAGCGAGCTGCCACGCGGCGCTGCTTGCGGGGCGGGCAAGGGTTAAATGCGCGGGCCGCGACCGGCCACGCCCTCGGCGCTCGCCGCCCAATGAGCAGGCGGCGGGGCGGGGCTGGGGGCGGGGCTGGGGGCGGGGACGGCCCCGCCCCTAGCCCCGGCGGTGCGCAGCGCGGGACGGCGGGATGGTGCCGGCGGCAGCGCGGGGCGGCGGGTCTGGCGGCGGCCTCCCCTGCGCGCGGCCAACGGCTGCTTGCGGGCCGCGCGGCTGAGCGCGCGCCGGCCGATGAGGTGAGGGGGCGGGCGGGCCGCGGCGGCGAGCGGCGCTGAGGGTCGGCGGCGGCGGCGGGCCCCGGGCCGGCCCGGCCCGTCGCTGTGGGGAGCCGGCCGGCCCGCCGGCGGGCAGGCCTCTGAAGGCAGCGGCCCGTCTGAGGAGGCGATGTGAAGGAAGGTGCCTCCCTGTGGTGACCGGGTGGGAGGAGGCGGCTGAGGCGGTGCGTGTCACCCCGGCGGCGGCGAGAAGGGCCTGCAGGAGCCGCGGTTGCGGGGACAGCAGGTGCCTGGTTCCCCGCCTGGGGAGGAGAGGCTCTGAAGGAGGGGTCTCCTTGGAAGACAGCGAGTCCTTCGGAGCCCCAACGGAGGGAGCAAGGTGCCTTGTGGAGGGCGGGATTGCTCGCTGCTCCCCACCCCTCCGCCTCTGCTCCTGGGAACGGGGACTTCCTGGACTGACGTCGCAGTTGCCTTTAGTAAGACCTAGGCTGGCAAAGGTCTAGAAAGCCATGCTTTGGACATGGGAACTTGTTGCTAAATGAGGGTGTCAGCTTTTGGAATGAGGAAGGAGATTACAGACATCTTTTTTCCCTCTCACCTGTGCTGTGAATTGTTACATATCTTGTTTCAATGCTGTTATTGGCCACCTGTACCAAAATACCTTATTTTTGTTGTCTGTATTTTTGTATAGAACAACCAAGCATTTTTGATGGAAAAAGTTCCTCTCCAAATAAATGCTTACAACATTAGATATTTTCTAAAAAACTAAAATATTTTTGAAAGTGAAAAATACAGTCTGTGCTTAGTTGATAGGGAACTGCAGCAGTTCACAGTAATCCTCAATGCAGGCAGCATTAGCAAATGTACAACTGTTTTGCATATAGCTTCATTTTAGAAGCATATGGAATATGTACATATAAAGCTTCTAGAAATAACAGGATTTAGCAGAAGACCTTTCCTGGTCATTGCACAGCTAACTACATTTCCTACATCTTGACTTTAATTATTCTGATGTGTTGCTTGACTTGTTAAGGACATGGTAGCAGAGATCAATTTCACTGCTAAGTATGCAGCTCTCAAAGGACATTTACATTCCGTTTTATGCTGGAGTCTCAGAGCTTCCCCCTCACTTCGTAAATAAGGGATACAAGGAAGGGTCAGCTGTGTAGTCTAGCAGTATTTCTTATAGTTAATTTATCAAATCTTAAAGTGATTTTGGAATGGTACTAGGAAAAAATACAGAAAAATACCTAGAGTTATGTCCTGCATGCTGTAAGTTTCCAAATCCCAGATCTGGGGTTTTTTTGTTGAATATGTTTCTTCTTGAAACAAGTTCAAAAAGTTACATGGTCAGAGTTTGCTTAACAGTATTAATTTTAAAGGTGGTTGGTTGCCTTTTTTTTTTTGAGGGGTAGGGATGGGGCAATTTCCAGTATCATATATTCCTAGTGCATAGGGATTCCCTACATTTGCTTTGGTTTAGGAGAGTGACCTTGACCCTCACTGGAACAGCTAGCAGATCGAGAACAGTATTTTAGATTAATGTGTTAAAAAACTCATTGCCAGGATCGCAGCAGCGGGGTGGGGGTGGGACCCCATTAATCTCATCGGAGGAAGCAGCCCCTGGTTCTGTCACTGCAAAGCCATCAGCCCCATTGCCCAGGTGTGACATGCATCAAGATAAGTCAACAGTAAGGCTCTCGAACAGATTACAGGATTGAGGCAGGTAACTGCCAACAGAATATGGGACCTATTATGAGATACAGGAGGAGAGCATCTTGTGACTGTACAAATCTTATTATGGGGTGTTTAGGGGAGGGGCTAAAGGGAGGGAACAAGATGGTTTGAGGACAAGCAAGTATGAGAAAAATAGAAGGATAAGGGGATAAAGGGCCTGGTCAGTTGTAAACGAGCGTCTGGTCAGTATGTCTGGCCACACCTGGGGCCAGATTACCTGCAGCCTGTTCTCTTATTAAGCTTCATTTCTAACTGTATTCCTGGGGGGGCTCTGTGCTATATTCATGAGGTCTTAAATGCCAGCAACCAGAGTGGTACCATAAGTTATAGGACTTCTGTTCCTGGTGTGCAAGAAACTGGAGTGAGTGCAGGTCTGAATGCCAGCAGCCAGAGTGGAGACTGTAAGTCATAGAGGCTTGTGTGTCTGGAGTGCCAGCAACAGCGGAGAGTGGAGTGGACGCGTATTGTTTTGGCAAGTATGCCAGCGCGTGCTTGCTAGTGCATATCATGCAGGGCTAGCCAGGATGAGAGCCGTGGGAGCCAGGTTTTGAGGCAGTGTCCCACACTTCCCACTGGTGAGCATGGGACAGGTAGTAGGGAGATCAGAGGGTCTTCAGTCTGGCAATATGAGAGTCCAGCAGGTCTAGGCCAGCTACTGGGGGGACTGTAAGATCTGTGGGTTGTTTTGGCTCATCTGCATGTATGTCTCTTAGCAAGGCAGCTGGAGATGAAAGGATCCAAGGACCAGTTACTGAGTAGACTGAATGTCTAAGGCCACATACTGGGGGATCATGGTACGCCTGGGGGGAGTTGTGTGGGTGTACCTAGGTGAGGAGGTCTGCACCCCCAACTGGAGTGGGGCTCTGGTGAGGCTGAGGATTCAGAGTTGGTTCCTGGATAGATCAAGTGTCTGAGGCCAGTTACTGGAGGGATCCACATTGTATGTGTATGTATATTCCCCACTAATGGACTTTTGTCCTGGTCAGATAGGGAGAGAAGCAGTATAAGGGCCTGACCACGTTTGTGTTTGCATGAACACAGGTTTTAGCTGTGTTGATCTGTATGGTCAGCCATGCGTATATGCATGTTTGTATGTGCAGCTATGGGAATACATCCCCAGCCTTGTCACTGGCTGGACCTGGGGACAGGGAATTGCAGCAGCCTTGTCTCCATTCAGCTGCTAAGTTCAACAGCCCCTAACACTGGAAAATTACTTTTTCTGTAAGTTTGAAGATGCAGAAATCATTGACTCTCAAAACTTAGATTTGGAACCAGATCTTCAGTGACTGTTAAGTTGTGATAGAATTTTAAAGCATTTGTTGGTCTGGTTGATGTGAATAGGGCTACCTACATGAATAGATAGATATATTTGTTTAAGCTGCCGTGACAGAGCAGTGGAGCATAATTTAAATTTAAATTTAGGCTTTTGTTGTAAGTGGTTTTTTTTTAAAATAGTGTCTGTTTTTTAACTCAAGAGAAGTAAAAATAGAAATAAGAATAAAAATGGGGATCTTTTAGTGGTAGGTCACTTACCTTTTCCCTCTCTATATGTCATAGAATCACAGCATCACACAATGGTTTGGGTTAGAAGGGACCTATAAAGATCATCTAGTCCAACTCCCTGCCATGAGCAGGGGCATCTTTCACTAGATCAAGTTGGATGAAGCTCTGAACAATGTGATCTTGAACAACTAAATGTTTTGCATGTCTTGCCCCTGAATATTTCCCTGTATAGAAAAGAGTGTCAATAGAGTCTGAGTGGGGATGCTTAGCATAATAAGAACCGACCTTCCTTTTAGACATTTTCTGGTTCTAGTCTAATGCTATAGCATTCAGTTGTTTTTGCTGGCAAGTTAAAAGACTCTACTTAGATCAAATATCAAGATAATATAAAAAAATGAAGATTTCTGTCCTGTTTACTGATGGAGTTCATGAACATTTGGATACACACATGTATATAGTGATCCAGTCTGTTCATATAAAATACATAGAATGATGAGCAGATTATTTTACATTGAAAACTGTAACTGGAGGTATTTCATATCAAATATGAAATACAGCTTCAGCATCTGTCCTTACGTGCTTCTAGAAATCCTCTTCGCTTGTGGAATACTGCCAAATCAACTTCTGACTGCCAAATGTGATGAATGCACTTTTTTCTCTTTTAACATTTCCAATACACTTAAAGTTTTTTTTTCCTAAAGAATCTAATTTAACATAACTCCATAGTTTAATAAGCAGCCGTTATTTTCAAGTGATTTTCTCTTTTTCTGTCCAAGCAAGAATAATTTTAACAGCTGGTAGAGCAGATAACTGAAATTGTATGGCAAAGAGACACTACTACTGAAAAGTGGAACAATGGAAATTGTTTCTTCTAGAAAGTTCTGTAGCTATGCTGCTTGCATGCATGGATTTTTATTTTTTCCCCTTTTAATATGCTGACAGAAGGCATTGTTTTATTCTGGCCCTCTCCTTTTGTGTATTACAAATTTTGAGGGGACTTTGTGGTGATAGATGGGGAAAGTGAAAACAAAAAAATAGTAATTTTAGTACAGTGGATACTTTTCAGTGCATGTAGGCTTTTGCTTAAATGTTTTGGTTTTTTCTTTTTTTTTTCTTTGGAAGGCACCCGATCTAAGTGCTCATGTTTTTTTCCCAAGTTAGTGTCATATCAGACAATAGAAATAAAGCTGGAAACCAAGTAATTTTTTCAAGGCCGGGGTCACAAATGGTAATGCAGTTGATTTTATACTTTAAGATGTGATGTCTGAAGGCAATCATTAGTCTCCACTAAGATGTAGTACTGAGAGAAGACAATGTATGATTAAAAAAATTGTATAATGTGTTTTTTCATCTTAAAGAACTATAGCTCCTTGTCAACCACAGTTATAATTATGTGAATTTGATACAACTTTTAGGTTTCTTGATTTTTATTTTGTGCTTCAAGTTGTGTTTCCAGTTTTCTTTTTCTAGCAGTGTGGAAACGCACGCATATCACGTGTTAGAGCTGCTTCCCTTTCTAATGATCTAGACCTGCAAGTGTGCAGTAAATTTGATGATTTCTGAAAGTTCCAACGTAACAATATGTACCTGCTTTCTGTCCTTCCTGTTTGCCGTTCAGGAGAGCGCTCAGACAGACAGAAAGCTGGTATTTGGAGTGTGTTGCTGCGAAGTGATTCATGCACCTTGCTTGGGGACAGTCTTCTTCCAGTAGACTCTGCAGAACCGTTGAGAGAAGTGGGTGCGGCCTAAATGAGTTGTTTTGGTGGCTGCAGCTTTTTTCTGATCCATGGTTTTCATCAAAGCTTTGTACATTCCATTATTTTATTTTTTTGGCTCCCTAGGTAACTAAATTGGGTTCTGCCCATTGACGATCCTAATGGAGGGGAATATCATCAACTTGTTTGTATGGCTCTGGCTTGAATCCAGTATATATTTGACAGTCAGTGTTTTTGTAGTTTAGTCATGAATTATTAAAAAAATATCTGATCCCTTTGCAAAGATGAAAAAGCCTCAAGCCTCAACAGCCTGAAATTGTTTTGCAAGTCTTTAGTATATAAAAATTCTCACTTGTTTTGGATGTATAAAGCTCTCTTTATGCAGGCGTAGATGCTGATTTTGTTTGATTTTATAAAAATGGTCAGCCAAGGCTTTTATTTTTTGAGGAGCAAGGGTGTGGCTGAAGTGAAGGGTTTTTTATTACTGAAATACAAGGTTTTTGATGTGTAGAAGAGGCCTTGAGGCTGGTGCGTTTACTTCTCTTCCTCCAAATGCCTTTTAAAAATGGGTGTTTCTGTTTGAAAATTCAGATGTCTTACTCTTTCTTCTGAAAGTCTATCCTCAGTACTTTTGAAAAGTGGAGGGAAAACTGCCCTACTTTGAGAGTAGATTTGCTTTTATAACTCTTCAAAATCTGTTTGCATTTGACATCTATTAAAGAATTCCTCTAATATACTTACTCCTGGAGTTTAAGTACATCTCATGACCATATGGTATTTTGACCTGTAGATTGCCTTGATCATCATCTTTTAGCTTTAGTAAAAAACTTAGGTATTACATTTTAAAGTGCAGATTTCTTGGGACGAAGAGAATGAAGAAGTGAATATATATTACAATTTTATAATTAAGATACTACACTTCAAATGTATACATTCTTGCTTAAATATAATGAATGGTTTTTTGTACAGTCACTATTGTGATTTATGACTGTCCTTTATAATTTTAAGCTAGAGAATATATGATAGACCCTTGGCACTAAATTTATCAACGGTTATACAATTTTATATGAATATTTGCATTACTCTTGCACTTAAACGTCCATGCAAGCCCAGGGGAGCTGGATCTGAGCTAGAACTGAGCTCCCACTTCCAGAGATTTAGTCCTTGATTTCTTCCCATAGTTTTAGATTTTATTTCTGTGGCTTTAAGTGGCTTTAAGCTTAATGTATTTTTCATTTGGTTTTAACAGTGTATTACCTTCAGGAGATGGCCTCTTCTAAGTCTTTGATGAACCTTCTAACCTTCACTTTTGGATCAGCAATAGGATTTTTCGTATGCTATCTTCTGTTTAGCATTATACTAGAAGAGCAGGTTAAGATCCAGCCTCATATTCTTCACAATGATCCACATGGTCAACACTCAGCAGATACCGATAACAATCAGCTGCAAGGACAAATGAATTTCAATGCAGACTCTGGACAGCATAAAGGTATTTTGTTACACCAGACTAATTATATAATATGCTCCCTTTTTATGCATTGCAAAATGTTGCTTTCTTCACTGCCATGAATTTGTATGAATCCTTTTCTTTCACTTTCCCCATGTTCAGGTTACATCTAAATAACTTTGTTCTTGTGAGGTCTACTGAACAAGGTTTTCTTTGTTTACGTTTTTATTAAAAGTGGTGATCTTTTTCCTTAGAGCCCAACCATTTGTCCAGCTTCTGGATCCAGACTTGTTTGGAGCAGGAACTTCTCCAGTGGACTATTGACATCAGATGGTGGTTTTGCTAAGCAGATATATTTGCTAGCATTGTAGATGCGGCTAAATTGCTTTTTAGCTTTAAGAAGCTAATTTTGGACCACTTCTAACTTTTGATCTAGCCTCTTAGATAAAGCTAAAAAAAAAAAAATTCACTTTTTGACACGATTAGTAAAACTTGGAATTGGGCTGAGGGGGTCACTGTAGGCATTGTTTGCGAAGCTGATTACGCAGCAATCGAAACACAGATTGCTCTTCACAGTCAAAAGCAGAAATTTTGTTGCACTGATTTTTATTTTTTTTTTTTTTCCCCAAAGAAGGTAGATCCTTCTAATATTTCAGGCATACTTTTACATTTGACACATCTCATTAAATGAGTTAGTTCTAAATCCTAAATACAGATAATGTCTGAGTTGGGATAGTTTGGATGAGAAAAAATGCACTATAATGCATTTGCCAAAGAAGACGTTAATAAGTAATTTGCTATTTAAATGTATTTAAACTGCAAACTTTGTAAGACAAGTTTATGAGTGTTTCACATGTTAATTGTAGAACACTGTTACAAAGAAATTTGATCTGTCATTGCATGAAGTGTAAGCAGGAATATTTTAGGACCAGTTATGCAGATTTCACTTTCCATGAAATATTCTTTTACATGAGTTAAAATTGGTCTGTATATATCAAGTGAAAATGTTTCTTTGAGGGAAATAAATGCTTTGGTGGCTTGGAAAACATTACACACCGCAGATAATTGTGTCAATTTTGTAGGATTGTCTGCAAATAAAAACATTTTAGCACAACAATAATACTAGTTTCATAGTATCCTAACTTATTTAACCTGATTTTTTACAAAGAACATTTAACTTGATTTGGTGATAAATTCGTTCTTTCTGGCTTACATTCTGCTTTTTCCTTCAAAAATATGTTGCTGTTTTAGAAATATTTATTAGGTTTTGTTAGTTAACATGAATATATGTAAGAGAGCTTATTAGCTTTTTGACCTGTGTTGTAATCATTAAGTTGTGTTCATTGTGAATGGCAAAAATATTCAGCTTTTTAATTTTTATTAGTCCTATGACACCATAAAGAGGTTGCCTCCAAGTAGTTTTTATGTACAAATCCAGGTTTTCTAAAGCTACACTTCCCTGAACAGATACCCATTTTGACATGGCTCTTATGCTCTCCTTTATCCTGTGAAGTTGAAGTAGCTTTAAGCATTTTAGTTTCTTGGTTTGGGGAGTCTTCCTAAATGTAATATTAAGTTCATTAGCTGGTACATTTGGAGGCAAATGCCTCATCTCTCTCTGCATGTCTCTTCTGATGCAGATACAGAATGCCAGCGGGGAGGTTGCTCTTTGTCTGTTTTTCAATCAAGTCTAATATTGTTTTGGAACTTTCCTCTTTTTTTAGATGAGAATAAAAATATTGCAGAGGGACTGTATCAGAAGGTGAAAATACTGTGTTGGGTCATGACTGGACCTCAAAATCTAGAAAAGAAAGCCAAGCATGTTAAGGCCACTTGGGCCCAACGTTGTAATAAAATACTTTTTATGAGCTCTGAGGAAAATAAAGACTTCCCAACTGTGGGCCTAGAAACCAAAGAAGGCAGGGACCAACTGTACTGGAAGACTATTAAAGCTTTTCAATATGTATATGACCATTATTTTGACGATGCTGATTGGTTTATGAAAGCAGATGATGATACATATGTTATATTGGACAATTTGAGATGGCTTCTTTCAAAATACAGTCCTGAACAACCAATATATTTTGGAAGAAGGTTTAAGCCTTATGTGAAACAGGGCTACATGAGTGGAGGAGCAGGATATGTTCTGAGCAAAGAAGCTCTGAAGAGATTCGTTGCTGCATTTAAAATGAACAAATGCTCTCACAGTTCCTCTATTGAAGACCTAGCACTAGGAAAATGCATGGAGATCATTAATGTGGAAGCAGGAGATTCTAGGGACACAAGTGGTAGAGAAACCTTTCATCCCTTCGTTCCAGAACATCATTTAATCAGAGGATACCTACCAAAAACATTCTGGTACTGGAATTATAATTATTATCCTGCTGTAGAGGTAAGTCCTTAGGAACCTGATACCCATTTTGTGAAGTACCTCTTATGATGTGTATGAATGTGTATGATGTGTGAATTCGCAGTTTAATAGCAGCTCAGTATATTTTGGAAAAGAAGATTTTGTTGTGATATCCTGTGATACACCTCTGTGTAGATGTGTTAAATACATTAATCAACTAAAAGTTGCTGCTAAGAACTTAACGTTCCAGAAGAGCTAGCGAATCTTAAATTATTACTGCTATTTTGCTATGTTCTGTGGACAGCAAAAAATGATGAAACCTTTTTGACACATTTGTCTAGTGTCACCACTACCTTCCTTGCAAAGTTACTGTTATGTTTTGTTCCCTCATATCTCACACACAGTGTCCCTAGCTTCTCCAGCCACTCAACTACCAGTGTGCAATGTGAATTTAGACCGGCGTGGTTCATTCCAAGGCGTGTGTGCTTGCTGTACAGAGCCAGGTCAAACAATGGCTGAGTTAAGTTACAGCCTACTGAAGGGAAGGTGTCACTGATACACCTTTATCTTTTACCCAACAGCAAACTTCGCATAAAACCTGTAGAAATACAACTAGTTTTGAGACTTGCTCATGATTGTAGTTGGTTAACAGTGCCCAAGAGATTCCCACCTTACTGGAGGAGCTAACTGGTGGGTAATGGTATGCATGACTGTACTGCCTGCTGATCTTTTTCCCTTCAAATGGAAATGTGCTGCAATATACTTGTCTTACAACTGATAACTGTGCAGTGTTACCTGGCTTGAACACTGGTAGTTGCCCTGCCCTTATTTTTTTTTATTGAAGGTTGTTAAAATGTACGTTTAAGTGAGTTCCATTGGAAAGATTACAGAAGAATGAATGTTGCCTAGATGTGAAATAAAAGCATGACCCAAACAAGGAAATATGATTAGGTTTCTTTGTGTAGTTATACTGGACTCTTGTCTCCCTTCTACAGAAGTGGAGGAAAGCATGAGAGCTGGCAAAGCTATTTTTAAAAAATTCTGTTGTTGTAGCAACAAAAATAGCATTTACAATCTGAAACATTTGTTTTGACCTGGATTGGGAGCCCAGGGAGTCCTAAAGGTCCTCGGGTTAAATTAAGGTGAAATGACACCAAATGACTGGTTGAAATATTTTACTTGCAGTAGAAACAACTTAAACTTGGAAAAGGATTATAAGCAATGTGGTCTCTTATTGATAAATCTATAACAAAGAAAAGAAAGAAAAGAAAAGAAAAAAAAAAGAAAAAAGGAAGGGAGAGAAAGTGAGTTAAAGAATCCGGATCACCACCCCGAGTTTCAGTGTAGTCTCAGGTCTGGTAATCTTGGGTGGTGGGTGCACACCCAGAAATGTTTTCTGTTGCTGTTTTAAGTTGGTTTTATCATCTGATTTGCATACTAGATGAGGAGAGGGGTTTTCCACAAACTCTTTTGCATGAAAGATGAGGAAAAGGTGGAGCATGGGTTCTACACCATGTGTTGAGGGGGGATGGGGTGCATTAACCCTTCCATCCAATTGAGTCTGTGGTCATCATCTCTCCCTACCATCTTTACCTTTTCCTCAGTTTTTTTCTTGGGCAGTTATCCAGCCATTAGCTCCATCTGGTGCTGTGTGGTTTTCTCTTTTATCAATTATTTAGCTCTTCTTCAACAGTATAGTTGTAAATTAAGGTGTAGGCATTAACCCAAACATATGGTTTTATTCAGTCTATGTCTCCCCCCTTTGAGGCTTATCTAAGGAATTTGGCTATACAACTGCAAGGGAGCAGAGCCATGCGCCCTCACAGTCTGTGCTTCCCTAGGCAGATAATTCATTCCTTAGACTAACCACAAAGGCCACAATTTGTCCTTGAGGCTTTCTGTGTTAGTGAATCTTTGAGGCATTAACTCCTTCAGTTCCTCACAACATCCTGAGTGCAAGAATTTCAGATTGTCTTTGTGTTCCACATCTGAAATCTCTGGTTTAAAAAAAAAAAAAGGGGGGGGGGGGGGGAGCAGGGGGCTACTTGAAATTGAAGCAATTTGAAGGTATTCTGCACTGTAAACTTTGATGATCATATAATCTGTGATGTAGCTTCTTTTTTAGGATTATAATCTCAATTTTAAAGGTATTGTTTTTCAGCAAGGTTTGAGATCAGCGTAAGTGGCCAAAATCAAGGATAGGATGTGGGATTTTTTTACACAGTAAAGCTGGGGAAAAAAAAAAATCTAGTTCTTCAGTAGATACTTTTCATTGTAAAGCATCTGTTTTTATGCTTGTATTCAGTGGCTAGGGCATTTCTGTAGCTGAAAACAGCTATGATCCTGTATTTAGTGTGTCAGGATGCAGCAGCTTTAGCTATGATTGCAGTTTACGAGTGGCTGAGCTGTGGACAGTTACATCTGTAACTGATGCAGTGACGGTGGGGATCCATAATGGAAATCACATAGTTGGTCCTGTCCTACCATTTTTGTGTTTGGATAGAGCCTACTTCATCTGGTATCAAAACCAAGCTATATTGATCAACCTTAGTAAGTATTGAAAGAATAGCAATTATGTAACAATTGTTCTCTTCAATGTCTTTAAATCTTAGTTCCTGTTAGAGTTGGAATATTAGCAGGTCTGCAATCAAATCAGATGAAAAAAACCCCACAAAACTGTCTTCCAGAATAGTGTTCTCAAAGCTGAATTTGAGCTAGAAAATACAAGTTATAACAAATATGTTAATAATGATCTTTTAGCTCTTAAAAATGCTTAATAACTTCAATGAAATTAATAAACTTTAAAAAAAAAGGGTAGTTCTAAAATTATTTGTTAGAACTTTCTATATGTAGGAAGTTAGGTACTGACAATTTTGCCAAACTGTATAATGTGTGAACACACACAGAGGTGCCTGCGAACACACGTTTGGCTTATATACTCTGCATGGATGCTGTCAGGAGTAACAAGCATGTATTGTTTCATATAAAAGTGCAATGCATTTAGACCTGCTTGCTGCTGCTTGGTTTTCTTTAAACACCAACATAAAAAAAGAAGTATGGAAAAGCAAAAAATCCTCCAACATTAATGAGAGCAGCTAGTTTTTTCATTGGTTTGATTACAGAAGCAAAAGACTTTGTCCAACTTTATTTTGAAAGGATGCTTTGGCAGGTATGTCTCATATATTTTGCTTGCCTAACATTAAGTTTTGAAGTATATGTATGGCTGACGACAGTGAATTTCTTACCATGAAGTCAATATGTGTTTGAAATCTTCCTGGATCTTTAATCCAGGGCACACTTTGCAGTTCTTGCTGATTATTTTGACTTGTTTTGTATTTTAGGGTCCCGGATGCTGCTCCGATCTAGCAGTTTCATTCCACTACGTTGATTCTGTGACTATGTATCATTTGGAATATTTGATTTATCATCTCCGTCCATATGGGTATTTGTATCGGTACAATCCTGATTTGGCAAAGAATCCAGAAGAGCAGGGCAAAAATGAAGCACTGGAGGATAATCAAAAGCTAAAGCAAAAAATTTCTGAGAATTAATTGGACTTTGAAGAAAACAAAAGAAGCCAGTACAATGAATAAGAGTCTCCTCAAACTCCTGCATGAAGCTTGTGGACTAAAATTACTCGTGGTGATTCTTATTTCAAAAATGATGTTGGCAGTACTTTCTGTCACTGTCTGTGTACAATAGAGTCCGGTGCTGGCTGCGACTGTTTGGAATAGTGTGACCTTGCAGCCCTGCTCATGAAGATTGGGGGCCCTAAAGCTGTGAAATAGGAGGTTGTTCTGGTACACTAGTATCTGGAAGAATTTGTATAGAAACCATAATGGACGGGTGCAAAGATAATCATACAGTATTTCTGTTCCTTTTTCTGTTCTCCGTTTCCTTCTAGATGTTCTGTTAGGTCAGTTCTGATATTAGAAATTGGATGTCGCACAGTCAAATACTTCATGATGGCTTTCTCTAGTATTCTCAGTATCTTGAAGTTACTTTGTGTACCTTGCCCTATAAGGAAGAGGCATGAAAATAGAATCTCAAGTCTGCTTTGCCTTAATGACAGACTGGTTGTTATGAATAGGCAGAGATCACCCAAAAGATTCATCTGAATGGTTTCAGAAATGGAATTGACTGCTATGAATTATTTTAAAAATTTTTACGTCTCTGTTGCACAGAACAATATGAATTTGGATCACTACTGTTTTGCAGAGAAACCCAGAAATAGTTACTTAGTTAATAGTTTAAATAGTTTAAATTGCTGAGGTGATGCGAGCTGCTTACGTATTTGCCTGTGGCTTTTTTTTTGGTATAACTTGCCCTATTGGTTGAATTGATAGAAAAATTAGTCTCAGAATTTCTAAGCATAAGATAAGGTAGATGCTTTTTGAAATAAAGACTCTCTTCCATCACACCATCCATGTAAACAAGAAAGAATAGTATCTTAGCAAAGTTATCGTGGCATTATAATAACTTGGTTTCAGCCAGTATTATAATTAGTTTGTTTCCATTTCAGTTTCACATCACTACTCTCAGATTGTGGAGTTACCTTATTCATTAGAATTTTACAGATACAAACAAGTCCTATTTTAAAACTGCAGCAAAGCTGATTTGACTGCTTCCCTACCCATCTAGTTTATTCGGCTGAAGTACTTTATTTCACTTTTCTGAACGGTTTCCTTTTTCCTCCACTTTTAAAAATTTCTTCTGTATCTGCTTCTTGTTACCTTTTTCAGAACAAAGTGTTAAATGATCCTTACTTCACTCTTTTTGAAGCTAAAGTATATAGTTATTCAGGTGAGCCAGCCTGAATGCAGGAATCTTTCAAAGTGCATTAACTTTCTCCACTACTTTGAGTATCTCTGCCTCTTAACTGCAAACACTTTCTTGGTGTGAGACCAAACAGGTGTTTTAATTACTGAAAAATTTTCAAAGGCCAAGCCTATGTTTTATATGGTTAGTGTAAAACTTTATGTTTTTCTCTTTTTCAGACTGAGTGAATAGTAGTATGGGGGATGGGATTAAGCTTGACATGCAGTGTGTCTTTATTCCACACTTGAACAAAAGTTTCTTCATCTTTATCACTTTTCACCTTCATCATATTGATGAATTTGGACACAACGTAATTACCTCCAGCCATTGTTCTGGAAAGGGCACATACTGGTAGCAGACAGCCTTATTTACTACTGCTGTCCTTCAGGATGTTCCTGGAAGAGGATGTTACCATAAAGTACTGGATTTTTTTTTTTTTTTCCAAAGATAGTTCTTGTACAGATCGGGGTTCTTCTGTTGTGCAACAGTAAAGAATCATGACTTCCTTTCTTGCCATTGCTCTGCAGCATGATGGCAATTACAGAAATATTAGATACATCTTTGCCTGAATATAGGCTGGGTTCATATATCAAGTATTAGTTAAATGAATAGTTCCTGCAGGGTTAAATCTGTTGGTCTTTTATGAGCAAGACTGCCTCTGAAGTACTGAAAGGGACAGAAGCTTTATTTTATGTTAATTGACCGAAGTAGAAAATTATAACTTCATTTGTTTAAAAAAGGAAAAAGTCTCCAGTTTGCTCTAGTCAGAGGGATGCTTGTCCAGAGGAGAATGGATGAGAGGTGCTTCCTTCTGTGAGCTAAACGTTTATCCCACGTGCAGCACAACCCAGTAATATTGTGAAATCCATGTGGTATTGATAACTCCAGTGGCATTGTTCAAACATGCAATTAAAATTTTCTGTAATACTTCAGTTATGAAATTAAATCAAGATCCCAAGTTAATCTCTTTGTAAATTCAGCCCGTGTAGAAGATCTACTGAACTCCTGTACTGTTCCTTTATTACTGCTTTCTTCCTCATTTCATCTGTGGGGATTTAAAGATTTTTGTACCACAACAGGCAGAACTAATCTTGCATATTCTCTGCAGATTTGTGTCCTATGTTTGCCCTGTGCTGCACTGTGAAGTAACATTTCCTCCTCATATTCCTTACTGTCCTGACTGTCTTGTCTTTGGGTTTTCAGTTTCATTATGCATAAATCTCAGGTGGACAGGAGGAAGTGGGTAGTGAAATGTTTAAGCTCTGTACAGGTTGGTTGCTGAGGTGGCAAGTTCACCCAGCCACTGCTGAGCTCATGCTGAAGCCTTTTCTCAGCAGCAGTTCTGATTGTTGTCTGCTGCCCAACTGGGGCTTGTGGGTTTAGCAGAGTGGGGCAGGAATGTCCCTTTTCACAAAACGTGCAGGACCCCAGAGAATGGAGAAATAAAGGAACAGGTTCAATTTCTTGAGGGAATAAGGCTCAGAACATGCTACCTTGTGATAAATAGGTGGCCTGCCTGGAGAAGTAAGAAGAGCCTTTTCTTCAACCGTCCATTCTTGCTTTGTTTTAAAGTGTCCTTGTTCTTAGGCCTCTGAATCTCTTTTGCCTTTCTAACAGCACTGCAAAGAATTTTTTTCTTCCTTCCAGACAAGCTAGAAAAGTATCATTTTTTACATTCTGTGATTATAACAGAGGACTGTTGTTCTCTGTTTAATTGTATTGCCATAGCAGTGAGCTGATACCTCTGAAATAATTGGTTTGTATCTCGCTACCTTCAAAAGCTTCAGTAGTTCAAGGTCGGAATGTGAACAGTTAGTATAATTTTAATGTACAATATCACACTACTGTTAGTAGTTTGTTATTTCACTCTCAGGTCTTTGTGCTTTGAGAAAGTATTTACTGAGTCTGAGTATTTCTGGAGCCCAAAGAGGCTGCTGTATTTCAGGTGGATAGACCTTTCTGAAGCACAGCAACAGAGGCTTGTCTTAGGCTATATCGATTATTGTTCCGTGTCTTTGGGTTTTTTTGCTTCTAAAAGAGGTTTCTTAATTTTATAAAATCTAAAAGCTTCCATTAGCACTGTAGTGATTTAAATGACCCATCTAAAAATTTTGAACTAGTTGTCTTGAAATTACTAGGCAGCGGTTATTTGCACGTGGATGTGAGAATGTCACTTAGTGTAACAGAGTAACGTTTTAACCTTGTGTTGTGTTTTTTAGTTCAGAAAGAATGAGAACGCCAAGAAATTACCTTCAAATCCCTGCTCTTAATCAGAGATAGTATTAATCTTTGCAGAAAAAGACCAATTTTAATCTTTCACTCCCAGTTCATTTTTGCAGTCTATACCGGTCTCATTCAAGAGGTTAAATGCTGGTGATGTTAGCACTGTCTCTCATTTTGCAGATCTCTTTTCTCAGTACTTTCTGCCTTTAAGGCCACTTTCTTTGTTTTGCTTTGGTGGGGGTATATATTAAAAATGACTTTTTCTTCTCATCTTGCCATGTGTTCTATTACACTTCCAGAAGTATAAATTTTAGTGAGTAGCTGATAAACCTCTTACAAACAGTTTGCTATCTGAGCAGGGTGTTTTATCTTTGTATGACAGAAAAGTGCAGGTTATTTCTCCGATGTACCTGCTACTCATGTTGATGGTGCACGCACAGATGAAAATAGATCCCTCAATACAGGACCACTTGGAAAGGCAATTTTGTCCTTTTGCTGTCAAGGAAAGCTTCTGTGGAACTCCAAAAGTGTAATTTGCTTTGTTTTACCATATTGTATTTAAAATACTCCACAAATGTTATTAATGCTCTAAAAGAACTGAAGATTGCTGCTGGACAGTATGCTCCATTTAAAACCTGTGAATGTTTCACTTTGCAGTTATAGGTAGTTGTGTCCCTAATGGCAGATATAAGTTGGTGACTTGTCTGGGATGATCACCATAAGGATTTGTTTCTTAAATATCTTCTTTGAAGTGCCTTTGACCAATTTTTAGCATCAAAATTAAGTTGAGAATTGAATAAATAAAATAAGTTATCTCATACACAGTTCATGTCTGTCTTTATTTCCCCCTCCTGTACGCTAGTAGTGTAGCATTGCAGCACAATTTAGCCTAATAAGAACGTTCCTACTTTTTCTTGGGTGAGTACAGGGGAGTCAAAAAGCTTCTAATTTGCCATGTTTTCTGTTACTATATTTATGCTATTAACAAATAGCAAACTATCTTGAAAACAAAGATGGGGTTTTTTTAAGTGTAAAATTAATGGTGCTAGTACTGAGTCACATAAGCAGGCTGCTGTTTCTGCATTGTCCTCATTTTTCAGTGTCTCCACCTTGTTACAGAGTCCTGAGTGAACTGACTACAGCTGATACCGCTAAGATAAACTGTTCAAAATTAACCAGCTGTTTTTTTAAAGGGATTTATTCTTTCAGTGAACCTCTTCTGCAAAAAAAACCTGTTAAGCTTTAAATGTGCTTTCTAACTTAGCTTTCTGCTATTCATGCAGAAGAATATTCTGCAGTAAAGAATATTCCACTTGTGCAGATGGAAGGTGTCTTTATGTACGAAATGTTGGTTGTTGGACATGGCAGGCACAAGCACGGTACAGCTGTGTTCCATTACCATATGTACTTACTGTACCTTAAGACCCTGCTAGTACTATTAACCTGGGTTAATTAACTATTTCATTTCAAAGTGCAGGAAGTGTGTGACAACCAATTTAACTGTGCTCGAAAGCCAGAATATTTTAGCTAAGGAACAACGGCCAATTGAATAGACGATAAAAGCTCCTCTCTGAAGTGTTGGGCATAGGTTATGCTTTTATGTAATGCCACTATAACTTTCAAATGTCAGGATCAAACTAGAGCCAGCAAATTGGAGGGTGATGGGAGTACTGGAGCAGAAAATTACAGCTACTGCTCTGGAGATAAACTGTTTCATAAGTGTGGGTTTGCTTTGCTTGCTTTTTTTTTTTTTTAAATATGTAACAGACTCTGTGTATTTGATTACCAGAAGTTGTAGACACAAGTGAAATATCTTTAAATGAAGGTAGGCTCTCCTAACCTGCTCACTTAGAGAAAGCTTCATTGTCTCAGGAATTTCCCTAGAGTTCTCTGTGCACTAGTGTGAACTAAAAAGAAATGTAAATAAATATCTTACACCCAGGGACTGGTAAGTTTGTTCTAAGCTGCAGGGAAGATAAGCCTGTGTATTGCTCATTCCAGCTCTCGCTGCAAAATGTTTAGCAGTCTTTCCTCCTTTTTGACAATGTTTCACCTAAATGAGGCCCTTCTCTGGATTCCAGAAATGTGGTGGTGAGGGACTTACTCCTCATACAGTTGTCAGAGTAAGTGAGAAAACCAGAGTCCTGCAGTGAGCGTTTTCATTGTTCCACATGGAAAGTAATTTAACATAGACTTGGGAAAACAGCTGGATCATGGGATCTTACTTCTAGGTGTTAGGGTGGTATTTGGCATTTATAAAGGAAAAGGTTATTTAATTCAGAAATGTAGCCCAAGCTCTCAATTTTTTCATCTTTCTAATATATATTCCTGCAAGACTGCTTGAAATGCCATTAAAAATAAACTGTAGAGATGCTCTCAACACTGGTTAGTCAAACAAAACGTGGCAGGGAGACTACTGAGTACGCTTTCGTTAACACTGGAATTTGGATCTGAGCAGTGACCCACAGGCTTTCCTTTTAGCCCTTCTTTCCAGACTCCCTCAGCCCCTGTTCCGCTGTGTGTACACCCCTCTTTGGCGGTGAAACTACAGCCCCTTCTTTCCTTCCTCCCCCAACAATGGTTTTTCTGTCAGCTTTGTTTTATTCAGGGAGGTTGAAGCCTCAGGTGCTGGAGTCTCCACTGGTACTGACCAAAGCTTCATACCCTGGTGTCCTAGTTCTACTCAGGGCTTTTCGTGTTGGGCAGCTCTGGGGATGAGAAAGTGTCAATTCTTTTACATATTCAAGGTGTTGCCTTCTTTGGAGGTGTGATTCGTCTTTTAAACATTCCCATCTCCTTTTTTTGCCCCTTCTTTTTTCCTTTTCTGTCAATAGTTTCACCCTCTGCTCTGCAAAGTGCTTTTTGAGGAGTACGTGATACCAGATGGATTGCTGTCATTTTCATGCTCCCATGTGGCTGCAGCTCACTTCAGGTCTGTATGTGAAATGGTACGCTGCCTTCAGTAAAGTTACGTGTTTTAAAATCAGTGTAAATGAGCCACTAGCAAAGGAGGAGTTGGAATCATGTTTTATCATTTGATGCTGAAAATACTTCTCAGTTTGGTAGGATGAACAGGTGGACTGGCTCCAAACTCTAGCAGCCAGTTGTGCTAAAGAAGTACAATCTTTTCCTTAGAGAAGAGGGAATGTGAATTTTCCAACTGTCTGCTAAATGTTGCTACAGCCGCTATCTTATTTTTTTACTTTTGCACAAAGAGGTGAACAGTCTTTTGCAAAGCTGAGTGGCAATAGAATTTCAAATTTAGAACTGAATAGAGATGGGAGTTTCGTAAGAATGTTAAATAAAAAGTTGATGTGGGCAGCTTGCTTATTTCTTTTCATTCAAACTCTAAAATTTTACTTGAGTAGGTACGTAAGTTTGCAGTACTATTCTTCAGTTGTACAAAACCAAACTGTGGTGTGTGTGAACCCATCGCTTTGGCATCTTGAAGTCAAAAAGGTTGGTGTGCTTTGAATTTCTACCCCTGCTTTCAGCAACTCCTTGCCCTTTTCTGATTTCTTTCCCCTCCTAGGATAAAATCCCTGCAAGGCAAGGAGCTTTGTCAGTAACTTCAGTCACCTGAAGAACTGGGTCAGCCTCCTGCTGCTGCTGCTTCACCCTGAGTTTCCTTCCAGTGTTCCCCAGCAGCTCTGGATCCTGCATGGTCTCGGGTAGTCAAGGTCTCGACTCTTCCTCCTCTAAGAACCGATCAAAGAGACTTAGAAATTAATGTGCATTAGTACCCTGCACCTTTAAAACCTTGGACTATGATTTTTTTTTTTTTCTTTCACTGTCCCACATGAATTCTTAACTAGCATCACCTGAATGTTGTGCTGTCTTTCTGCTTCCAGCCCCTGGAGTTGGAGAGCATAACATTTAAGAAAAACATTAACTTGGGGCCCAATCCTGAGTACTTTGGTAGAAATCAAAACAAATAGGTATGTCTCTGTAATTATTACTTTTAAAATGTTGTCTTCAATCTCCTAGTTCTACTAAATTTGGGAGTATGGCAACATTGTTAAGTGTCTGTTCTCTGGTTCTCTCTATCTCAAGTGGAGGATGCGGCTGTACGCTGGAGCCCATACCCTTCCTAGATTTGTAGCCCAGGTGAGCACTCTGCAGGGATTAATCATAAATCGTATGAAAATGATGCCTGAGGGTCTGAAATTTTCCCCAGCACAGAAGAGTGCTTCACCAGCACCAGCCGTTCATTTACCACTGAAAACAGCAGGCTTCACATATTACACTGTAGATTCTGTGGAAATTGTAGCTGAACTACGATTAGTGTTTCAAGGACAGGTATGTCTAAAACCAATTTTCAAACACTGTTTAGAAAAGCAAACTCTCCTGTTCAGAAGCTGGCAGTGCTTCAATGTGAACAACGAAGTCTTTGTTCCTATTTATCAATGTTACCCCATTTTTTAGCAGAGAATAGGCGGTGTCTGTTTACCCAGATTAGAACATAATTTGTCAGTCTAATCAACAGCATCCTGCTTTTAAAGTATTCCCTGTCAGCTGTCTTGGGCTTTATGAGCTTTTCCTTTGTCAGCTCCAGAGCTGCATTTCATGCATCTTGTTCAGACTCATTCAACTAAATATTTCTCAAAATGCATTGACTATGTTTTCCTTTTAGGTAAGCTTCATGATCTCTAAATGCAGAAGTTGTCTTATCAAATGTAGATCTGAGTGTTCACAAATTCACACCAGTCCTGGTGGGAGAAGTCTCAGGCATCAGCTGTATCTTGCTTTAAAACCATCATTACAAAAGTAGTATTTGGGTCTTATTAGTCACTGTATAACTACTAATACTTTCTCCAGGAGAATGAGTTAGATTCACAGAGCCTTTATTATTTCATATAATGCTATCATAACTGCAAAAAAATATCCCACTGTAAATGCAGTTATGCCAGTCTATGCTTTGGCCAGCTCCTCCTTCAAGGAGTTTTCAGCAATACCAACTGAAAACCAGTACTGTACGCGTGTGTGGTGGCTCTCTGCTTTGATCTGTTTCTTGCCAAACTGATCAGTCCTGCAGCAAAGAGTTTCAGTATTGCTGAATGGGTTTTTTAGGAGTCAGAGTTGTGGATTTCGTGTATTTTTTCAGCAAAGCTTTTTAAAAGATCCATATGTACTGGTGGCAAGCTGCCACCCTGAATGCTCAGTCCTTGTGAGCCTCAAAGAAGTGGAGGGAGCATGAGTTACTCTTACGTAGAGCATCTAGGAATTTTACTCCTGACATCACTGTAAAATGAGGAAACTGTCTACAAATGTTTAACAGCATGAAAAAAATGAAAGCATGTTGGAAAAAAGGACACATTTGCTGTGTCCTATTAGCCAAATATATTTGTGAGCTAGACGTGGGCCCAGGAGAGAGAGAAAACTCCAAAAATGTTAGGCGGTCCGATGGCTTTTGCAGTTATACAAAGCTGATTACATACATTCAGCTGGACCACCTAGTCTTTTGACTTCTAAACATATAATTATGTATTGTAGAAGCAGCATCTAGGATGTGTAATGAAAGAAAATGCTGGTATGAGGAATGTGAATGTTCCTTGCTAATATATCAAGCAGTAGTAGTAGAGAGATTCTAACATGGCTGAAGAGAGGACAAACCCTTTTGATTTTATACCTCTGTATTATGCTACTGCCTGGCTTGCTGAACTCCAACATCTGTTTCAGCTGGAGCATCTCATCAAGGAAACATCTTCACGATGGGTTTTCAGTGTACAGCTGCAACACTTTGTACTTCTGCTGCTGGGCAGCACCTTCTCTATTTAATGCCTGCCCAGACCTTTCCCACCTGACTGCCCTCAGGAGCCTCGGGCTGTTCACCATGGTCAGGTTTGAGGATGAGGCTCACTTTTCTAGGATATTTGCCTGGATGCAGGAGTGTAGAAGCTTGAGTCACCCAATCTGACCTTTAGCTGACTCTCCTTTGAGCAGGAATCCTGGATGGACTAGATGACTTTTGTGGTCTTTTCCTACCTGAATTATCCTACAATCCTAAATCAGCTTTGCGGGGAGATGTTTTGGCACCTGCATGTTTTTCCTTCAGCTCCTCTGGGTCCTGTTGGTCCCTGCTGCTGCTTTGCAGTCAGCTCCCATCCACAACCCAGAGAGCCCCTGCCTGACCGCCCACAGGGCTGTGTCATGCCCATCTCATCCTTCACAGAATCACAGAATCATCTAGGTTGGAAAAGACCTTGAAGATCATCCAGTCCAACCATTAACCTAACATTGACAGTTCCCAACTACACCATATCCCTCAGCGCTATGTTGGCTCTACTCTGAAACACCTCCAGGGGTGGGGACTCCACCACCTCCCTGGGCAGCCCATTCCAATGCCTAACAACCTGTTCTGTAAAGAAGTACTTCCTAATATCCAGTCTAAACCTTCCCTGGCACAACTTGAGGCCATTACTTCTTGTCCTATCGCTTGTTACTTGGTTAAAGAGACTCATCCCCAGCTCTCTGCAACCTCCTTTCAGGTAGTTGTAGAGGGCGATGAGGTCTCCCCTCAGCCTCCTCTTCTCCAGACTAAACAACCCCAGTTCCCTCAGCCGCTCCTCGTACGACATGTGCTCCAGACCCTTCACCAGCTTCGTTGCCCTTCTCTGGACACGCTCGAGTAATTCAATGTCCTTTTTGTAGTGAGGGGCCCAAAACTGAACACAGTAATCGAGGTGCGGCCTCACCAGTGCCAAGTACAGGGGTAAGATCCCTTCCCTGTCCCTGCTGGTCACGCTATTTCTGATACAAGCCAGGATGCCATTGGCCTTCTTGGCCACCTGGGCACACTGCTGGCTCGTGTTCAGGCAGCTGTCAATCAACACCCCCAGGTCCCTCTCTGACTGGCAGCTCTCCAGCCACTCCTCCCCAAGCCTGTAGCGCTGCTGGGGGTTGTTGTGGCCCAAGTGCAGCACCCGGCATTTGGCCTTATTGAAACTCCTACAGTTGGCCGCAGCCCATCCCTCCAGCCTGTCCAGATCCCTCTGCAGAGCTTCCCTACCCTCGAGCAGATCAACACTCCCACCCAACTTGGTGTCACCTGCAAACTTACTGAGGGTGCACTCGATCCCCTCGTCCAGATCATCAATAAAGATGTCAAACAGGAGTGGCCCCAAACCCGAGCCCTGGGGGACACCACTCGTGACCGGCCGCCAACTGGATTTAACTCCGTTCACCACAACTCTTTGGGCCCGGCCATCCAGCCAGTTTTTTACCCAGCAAAGCGTGTGCCCATCCAAGCCTCGAGCAGCCAGTTTTGCCAGGAGAATGCTGTGGGAAACGGTGTCAAAGGCCTTATTGAAGTCAAGGTAAACTTCATGCGTTTTCAGTTTCTCCCTTTCCTTCCAGAGAAACAGCGGTATTGTGGAACTGCTCATCCTTCTGAATAGTACTACACAAAACATCTCTTTTATTTCTCATTTTATAGAAGAGTAGTTACACTATTCTCTTTTGTCTTAATACTAACATAAGCTGTTTCCATCACATGGGGAAGGGACTGTTCTGCTGCATTGTATAAGCGACTAACTATAGGTTGAGTTTGCCCTCCTTCCAATGTTGTGTCCTGGTTAATGCACACTGGGTGTTATGGGTGTAAACGTTCCCCATCTCTCTGTTCCTGTACAAGAGTGTGCCTATTGCTTGCTGAACTTGGAGATCCCATTTCCTTGGTATGCAGAGCTAGAAGGTTAATTCTGGCACAGTTCCTTTCTCTGTTACAAAAGCTTCTAATCTCTGACAGCCAGCAGGTAGCTGCTATTAAAAATGCCATGAAAAATAATTATAGGCAATGTGAGAACAGGATCCAAAATGTTTTCTCCCACATGGAAGTAATAAAGGGGGGCCTGTGCTGCTTGCAGCACCTGTGCCTAACTTAAGCCTGGTGCTTAAGAATTACTTGTTGTAATTCTTAAAAAGCAAATACATAATGAACAGGAAACAAATGCAACAAGGCAGGAAACACTTTCCCTTGATGTTCAGTTCAGCATTATTCTGATATTTAGCATTTTACTGCTGTTTCACAAATACATCTGTTCCTTGTTAGAAGAGGACGCAGACTGGTTAAAGAAAGTGCAGTTAAAGAAACACAGCCAGTATCCAAAAACTTTACACCAAGACCCACAGAAGGAAATGTCCAAACAAATGCTTGCCACCCTGTGATACCCAGCGGGCAAGTAGAGTGCCTGAGGACAGGTGGAGGTGGAGACCAAGGTGTGCTACTGGTATGTCATGAGTGTGAAAGGTCAACATACATCCGAGAGTGAGAATGATCCTGATACGATGGTTGGAATGAGTTTTATATCACAAATAACTTCTAGATCTGATGTCAGTGCTGCTGTCTCCCATTGCAGCGGTTTGATTAATAGATGCTGCTCTTTTGAAAGCTGGAATGGGCTCTCATTACAGAACAGGATGCTACGGAAAGCAGTGCAAGATACATAAAATTAAAAATATTTCCCTGTGCAAAGTATACCAATTAAAAAAAAAAAAAAAGGAATTTAGTGAATTAGTGTTCTCAAAATGAAGCCTTGTTCTCAGGGCCCTATCATGAGAAAGCTTTACAGAGAAGGGGTGTGATGGGGCATTGCTAGTTTGAGTTTACTGGAGGGTAAGAAGGTAGTTCAGCTTGTACCCCAGGTTGTATCCAGGAGGGCTCATGCTGGGCGCATTGAGGCACAATCTAAGAGACCAAAATCTTTACTCCTGTCTGAGTCGCTGCACCTCCCTGCACAGCAGCTCATGAGCTCTGGAGCCCTTAACCTCAAATCACCGGGATGAGTAATCTAGCTCAGAGTAAAGGCTGCTGCTGCATAATAGCTTCATTGCCAGCATGACACGTTCTCTGCCTGGCTTTGTGCTGTAGATAAAGCTTGGGGCCCTGGACTCTGATTTACTACCTCTGCTATTACACTGAGCAGTGACTTCCCTGGGTGCTTGGGTTTCCAGAAAGCACTCCTAGGCTTGACATTTATTGCTAGATGTACATTTGCTATTCAGCAGCCTTGCAGTGGTTATAGATGAGGTGGGGTGCTGCAAGGGGATGTGATTCCGGGGTTATGTTACTCTTTGGCTTTCATACTGCGGTACAGTGCATAAGGGCCCCTTTACAGCTGTGTTCCTGCTTCAGCGTAAATACCTTGGAAGACTTGTCCCTGCAGTGCTCAATATCTGGTTTGCTGAACATCCTGCTCACACAATGTCCAGTTTAAACATCAGTCCTAAGACAATTTATAAATTTGTCAAACAGACTGAGGAGCATGAAGTAGCTACGGTGGCCAGTAGAAAATGTAATTTAGTGAGATGAATTAAGAGGTGATTTTAAAAGTCCTCAAACACCTACTGCTGCTGAGCTGAGTTTTGGAAGTTGTTACTTCAATATAATTTGTAAACACCTGTTGACGTCTTGCTGTTTGTTTTATAGAAGCATTTTGTTGTTTTCCTCCTGGTGGCACTGTAGGATAAAGCTGTGGTCGGTGGGGCCCTGTACTGCAGCTGCATCATTTAAGATGCAGGGATTTCTTCTCGCTGACATGGCAAGTTCTGTTATGCTTGACTTGAGGACCAGTCTTACTCCATGTTAACCTAAATTACTGATCTGGACTTTAACTTATTTAAGGGAACTTTTGTTGGGTGAATTTCTCCTCTTAAAAAGGAAAGTTCAACCAGCTTATGAATTCTAAACAAATCCAACACATCATGGAACGTGTCAAAAAATCTCAAAAAAAACCTGACATATGACTACTGAATTCTCAAGGATCCTGCTCAAAGGATGGTTTTCACTCACACAAGTTCGCCTGTATGGTCTAGAATATCCAGCGAGTACTGTGACTTTTGGTTGACTATATTGTACAGTTTATCGAGAACGGAAGTCGAAGATTTCTATTTGCAAACATGATATTCCCTTCAGGCAGAGTGCAGTTCTGCCTCCAGCACTGCCCTTGTCAGTATGCTTTCTGCTTATTACAGCAACTTGTGTGTTTTGGCAGCCTGTGCCTCATGTAACTTATGATCTGCACAGTTATGCGGCGTGCAGCCTGATGGAGTCCCAGTCGTAGTTCTCTGAGGGTCATTGCAATGAAAATAGTAATTTTCAAACCAGGATTTTATCTGTGAATCTCATTATGCTTGAATTAATTGGAAAATACAGCCTTTCTGGTCAGCAGAAATATATTTTACCTATTAATGTACAGTGTAGTTAAAACTGATAGAAGCTATCCTTTGAGAAAACATGATGCACTAGGGAGTTGCCCTGAATGAAATAAGGAGTAGCTGAAATTGCCAATTATGTCATGATGGTAATTCAGAAGAACTACTAGCTATTTGCTTTCCATGGAAAAATTGCTACTAGCTGTCCCCAGCCTCCCTTCCCTGCCCCGCTCTCCACACCCATGCCTGCATGCTCAGCGAGCCCAGGACACCCCTGGGCCAGTGGGCAGCAACCAGGCCACAAAACCCCTGAAATCCTTCTCCAAATTGATGCCTTCCACGTGCTGACCCTCCCTCCCCTGAGCTCCTCTTCTCCAGGATATACCCAGGCACGTCCTGGGCCTGGAGGCTTTTTTGTATTGCTGCTCCTTTATTTACTGCTCTGGAAGGTTTTTTAAAGTGTCCTGAAAGCTTTAAGCTGCTGAGAGAGGAGCACCAGCCCAAACACTTTCAGCAGCACCTGGGATTAGCTGAGTTTGCAGCAGTTTTAAAGCTAATCCAAAACTCTTTTTGGGGGTTTACTCACATGTCAAGCCTTGTGGTTGCCAGATTTATTCTTGTCAAAACTCTTTATCTACTGTTAGTTTTACAATAAGAAATGGTTTTCTTTGTGTGCCAAGGTCAACCAGGTCGGATGTTGGAGATCCCTTTTGCCATGCTAATAAAATGCAAAAAATCTCTCTCCCTGTCCGCACTTAGGGAGGTTACAGCTGCTGAAAACAGAGACTGTGCAACAAGGAAGAGAGGCCACATGTTCTTCCTTTTTTCTTAGAAATTGCTCTAAAATAGGTCTTATGTACTGTTAGAAAGCCAAAATAGAAAGTCTTTATGGGTCATGTTTTAGAGCTTTATCCATTTGGTTGAATTTCTAAATACTCCTGCTTAGAAAAAAAAAGTCAAAAAAGTAGAATTTAGCTCAAAATCTAGGTTTTGTTTATCCCTGAAGCTTAGACCTGATTCTGTCCCTACTAAAAGATGCGATAATATTCCTGGAAGACACTTATATTTAAAGCTGTCTCAAGTAAAAATCTAGTAACTAAATATATATTTCTTTGTCTAGCTACCAAGTATGATAGCTGAGATGTCTGCTTACATTTGCCTGTGCAATTTCAAACCCTTGATCTACTGCAGCTTCAGCAGCAGCTGGAATTGCTCTGCAACTGGGAAGGTAAAAAGTAAGTCAGAGGAGACTGAAATGATATTAAAGGATGATTGATAAAAAACGTTGGTAGGAGTAACAGTAGATAATGGGGATGTCGAAGATCTCTGTGCTGGACCTATAGTATCAGGAGACCTTTGCAGGTAGAGCTGGGGTGTCCCAGCCCCACACCTGCCCATGAAGACTTTGGCACTTTCACAGAGGGGTGGAGGAAGAGGAGTTATTTGTTTTGTTTTGAATAAAAGATCTTTTTTAAAAATTCATCAAGTTACATGTGAGAACTTGCTTTAAACTGTGTGCTGTGAGCTGGATGCCTTTGCAAGCTTCGAGAAGGGTGTGCTGTATGTACAGATAGTGCCAAAAGAGCTAAGGTGGCAGCTAAGCAAGAAAAGTGCAGGAATGCTGCAATAAACCTATACTGTCCATAAAATTTTTCTTTAAAAAAGTGGATGCTGTCTCAGCCATGCTATCAGTAAATTATTTTTATTTCTCTTCCTCC
Source organism: Strix uralensis (assembly GCF_047716275.1). Taxonomy (NCBI): domain Eukaryota; kingdom Metazoa; phylum Chordata; class Aves; order Strigiformes; family Strigidae; genus Strix; species Strix uralensis. The sequence goes on along the minus strand of NC_133972.1, from coordinate 43,214,447 downwards.
CCAAGGAATGTCTGACAGCAACTTCCAAATAAGGAAACATGGTAATTGTTTTTCCAAGGATGTTTGAAACTGCAGTGCAAGAAATGTTGCGTATCTTCAGTCAATTTAGGGTAACAGAGAGGAAATTTGAAGATGTAGAAGAAATGGAGGAGTACAGACAGCAGGACAGCCAATGAACAGACAGTGTTATTAACCAGTCTGAATGGGCCCTAGGGACAGAAGCGACTGAACTGGGTTAAGGCAAAAGATGAATTCAATCTGATAATTGTTAGCAAGGGACTAAGAAGCATTACTCAAAGAGAAAAGCTGCTGCTGTTCTATGATGAGCAGATGAGGTATTATTTTCATGTTAATTTTCTGACTCTTTTTCTGAATTGTTAGAAAAATAATTCACCTTACTATTGGTTCTACAGAAAAGAAAAGCCTCTGTTATTCTCCCATTATTCTCATCGTTTTTAGCTTTTATGGTTTATAGCATTTGGCCTGGTCTAGCAGAAGATTTAAAGATTTCATGATTAAACTATTCTTACTTTTAAAATTTGCCTGTGATGTAAATAAAGTGTTTGTTTGTTTGCCAGTGGAAACTGTAATGCTTTCAGTTAGTAATGATGTTTTATGATTTTATAGAATTTGAGAATAAAGCAGTGGACATTTGGCAAGAGGTGCCCTCTCCTGGTTTATTGATCCATGACACCCTTGAGGATGCAGAGCTGGGTGAGGAGACACCGGAGTCAATGCTGCTAGTCAGTGCTGACAGATTTAGAAGAGTTGTCCTTTCAGCCGGGATTTATGTGCTTTTTCATGGTTTACTAAATATATCAGAGCATACCTTCAAAGTTGGCAGTCTGGGGATTCACAGAAAGACCTGAATAGAAAAGGATGCTTATTTCAGGATAATCTCATTTGAACAGCATACAACTTTTAAAAAACCCTTATAGCCTTCACTTTTGCCTCTCTGCTATAAAAGATTTAGTCAAATCTACATGGAAGTGGAAAAGAAAGCAGTGACCTGCTGGATCACACTGGTTTAATTGCATTAAGAAGATTCCTTGTATGCATGTTATAGAGTAACTGCTGCTTTTCTTTAGCATTGTTACGTAGCAAATGATGTCACTATTTTGTACTTATTAAAGCTTGTCAACTTTACCAGAAACGTTTGCAGTAAACACTATACAAGATATTATTGCAAACCCATAACTTGTATCTGCATGCTTATTCCCAAATTCATTACCTCCAGTATTTCTTACACAAGAATTACCTCAGTTTCCAGATCTGGACCAGAACACAACATCTAACTTTAGAACAGATTTGAAAGATCCTGCAACTTCCTTGCAATTCCAGTGGGCTTTGCTGCCGTGGCTTTCCAGGAGCAGCTAAACCTCAAATATTCCTGACAAGTGTGAAATGATGTGGATCCTGGAACCTGTTACACTCAGAGGTTTTTCTACAGCTATCCATCAGGTAATCTACAGTTGAGTTTGTGCTAATTTTTCACCTTTTCTGGATGAAAAGATCTTTTCTCTCTGTCTTCATCTGGATATGTATCTCTGTCCCTAGATCTATGTACCTATCTCTCTCTCTCTAGTTACCTGTATCTATCTGTGTCTTCAGTTTAAATAATTTCCTGCCTTTATCAGTGCAAGGAATCATTCCTGCCGAAGTGCAGGATGTCACGTGTACTGTTACTGACTCCAGGCTGCTGTGGGGTGAAGGTCCTTTTGGGATGGGGGAGATGCTGGTGGGTTTTTTTCTTCAGATAATTTTTTCTTCTTTTGAGGATCATATTTTGCTAATCTTTGTCTTAAAAATGTCTGTACTGCCTCTTTGTTTTAATATTTCTCACATTGCCCTTGTCATCTAACTGAAATAAATTCTGAATACTTGATTTGAGACCTAGCCTAGAAAAAAAGTTTCTCAATACACCTTGCAAGTTTGACAGTATGTTAACACTGTATTTTAGTGTGTTTTAAGTTTTTAATCTACTGTTTCCAGCCAATTTGAAAGCATCATTGTGTCTATCCCACTTGCTCTTCTTTTTCCCTAAAATTGTGTTTATTCCTCTCTTGTTTTGGACATCTGTTGACTATTAAAAGTCTCCAGCACGACTGATATTCTTGGTATGATGGCATTGGCTTTACTACTGAAAGTAGTTTGATTCTTTCCATGATCTTTTTGCACCATTAGTAGGCAGTTTGTTTGCTTGAAACCTTTTATTTGACCTTTTATTTTATTTACTGCTTATGTCCCAACTTTATATGTGGCTGATTTTATTACAAGAGTCCATCTATATTATTTATTGTATACTTTGAAGCAATTTGTGGTTCTGATGCAAAAAACCCTAACAGACTTATTAAAAGTTGTTTCAAATTTTACTTTCTCTTTATTTTTCTGTGAAATAAAACTAATTATTGATTTCAACAGCTTGACTTCTGTTCTACACCAAGTCCCTTCATTTTCAGGATATCACAGGACACATAGTACAAGGTAATGTCCTCGAGTTCTACTGTTCCATGTCACACAGAAGTTAATTGTGCCCTCTTTTTTTTTTTTTTTTTTTTGAGTGATCACCATGTTAGTTCTGAGTATAATAAGAGCAGGATGTTTTTTTTGGGGCCTGCTGTCAGTTTTTTCTTTTCTAATTTGAAACTCACTAACAAGGCCAGAATTTTGGAAAAAAATAGTTAAAAACTTTTAAACTCTACTTCAAGCACATCTTTCCATAGAATTATGAGTTTCAATAAGGCCAAATGCCGGGTGCTGCACTTGGACCACAACAACCCCCAGCACGCTATAGGCTTGGGGAGGAGTGGCTGGAGAGCTGCCAGTCATAGAGGGACCTGGGGGTGTTGATTGACAGCCGCCTGAACATGAGCCAGCAGTGTGCCCAGGTGGCCAAGATGGCCAATGGCATCCTGGCTTGTATCAGAAATAGCGTGGCCAGCAGGGACAGGGAAGGGATCTTACCCCTGTACTTGGCACTGGTGAGGCCGCACCTCGATTACTGTGTTCAGTTTTGGGCCCCTCACTACAAAAAGGACATTGAATTACTCGAGCGTGTCCAGAGAAGGGCAACGAAGCTGGTGAAGGGTCTGGAGCACATGTCGTACGAGGAGCGGCTGAGGGAACTGGGGTTGTTTAGTCTGGAGAAGAGGAGGCTGAGGGAAGACCTCATCGCCCTCTACAACTACCTGAAAGGAGGTTGCAGAGAGCTGGGGATGAGTCTCTTTAACCAAGTAACAAGCGATAGGACAAGAGGGAATGGCCTCAAGTTGCACCAGGGAAGGTTTAGACTGGATATTAGGAAGCATTTCTTTACAGAACGGGTTGTTAGGCATTGGAATGGGCTGCCCAGGGAGGTGGTGGAGTCCCCACCCCTGGAGGTGTTTCAGAGTAGAGCCAACATAGCGCTGAGGGATATGGTGTAGTTGGGAACTGTCAATGTTAGGTTAATGGTTGGACTGGATGATCTTCAAGGTCTTTTCCAACCTAGATGATTCTGTGATTCTGTAATTAGGTTTGCATCCTATCTGCTGCAAACAAATTCATTTTGCATGGTACATGCTATCATTTGGTTACATGGGGGGGGGGAAATTGTGCAAGCAGTTGTTTAAACATATCAAGAATTGTCCATACTCCTTGGCTCGATACTAGTTTTTTGTTTGCAAAGAAATAACAATGCATGACTCATCAGGTATTGCTTTCCATTTTAATCACATGCTCATCATTTTAAGTTTTAATAATACATTCATATAGGATTATGGTTAAAAGTAGAAAGGATATAAGTAAACATTTATATACATCTTTCAGTGCTTTTCCCATTTTTAATTTAATAGCATATATTAGAGTGAAATAACTTTTTTTTTAACACAGAGGCCCTGAGAAATTAAAATGTACTAACTAGCCTAAAGGACATGTATCCTGTTTTTAATGTAATTCTGAATGAAAGTCCTACCTTTATAACTGAAAAGATTATACTGATGTTAATCCAAATGTGCTCTAACAGGGGAACCACCCCCCCAAATTACTTATAGGTATGGTATTTACATTCCAAAGAGGTACTCTGATTAATGGAAATCTTAATTTATGTCTCTAAATGCTGTTTTAAGAGTGCTAATTTCAGGAACCACTTACTCTTGTTTAAAACTAGAGCATATTTTATTCTTCCACACAACTAAGAGACCTCTGTCATTAAATGCTAAGTGTAAATGCTTTTGACATATTAATCCTAAAAACAGAATCTCATCATTGCCACAGGCAGTAGTAAGAAAATATAAATTTGGAGGGAAAAGGTATGTTCCCATGTGTGTGTATGTGTGATTTTAAGTTATTGGTATGATGTTGCAGATAACATACGTTATACACGAATCTAGTTAATGTGGATATCATAGTGGGGAAAGCAGTAGAGCATGGTAGTAATATATTCATGTTAACACATTATTTTGGATTCTTCTCAGGCAGTTCTTCCTCAATACACATGAACTTCCAGCTTTAAAAACTCCAAACAGCAGGCATTTCTAGAAGAAATAAGGAATTGTTTCATTTTCCTGAAATGTTTAGAAAAACACATGCTACAGCTCCATAGAATTTTCTTGTACTGAAAGATGAAATTGAGTACTTAAGACAATTTATTGGGGATGAGCTATAGGACTTTTGTAAATGAAGTCATGCGTTACTGATAAGCAACCTCTTTGAAGTCCATGCCTCACTCACTAAGCATGTGGACCTAAAGCAGTTAGTACCATCTGCTTGGATTTCCAAAACATAAGGGCCCTCCCCAAAGGAAAGTTACACTGGTTTGAGAGGGACAGTCTTCTAATTTGTAAGTGGTGAAAAGAATAAAACAAAGGAAAGGGGATAAATGGTCAGTGAAGTCACTGGAGGATGTATGCTGTGGTCTGTCCTACTCAATGTAGTTGTAAGTGATCTAGAGAAGGGAGTAAAAAGCGAGGTGACAAAGTTGGTGACAATACTGTGTTACTCTGAAGTAGTAAAGAAAAGGGGTGACTGCAAGAAACTGCAGAAGGACCTTGTGATTGACTGTGTAGGCTGTGAGTAGAAAAGGAAAACTGAGTTTTGATAAATGTGAAATGATACGCAAGGGGAAAAATAATCGTAAATTCACATATAATTGGATGGGTTTTCAGCTCATCCTATAGATGAAGCCTTAGAATTATGATCTATGAAAATATCGCCTCCAATCTCAGTAATGGTCAAAAATTCAAATACAATGTTAGAAACTGTAAGATAAGGAATAGAGAACAAAGTAGAAAACTTCACTGTGTCACTGTATAAATCCATGACTACCGAGTGCACTTCTGGTCCCGCCATCTCAAAAAGGTTCAGACAAACATATCATGGTTGATCAAAGGTATAAAAGATGATATAATATGTATATATAGTATGGGAGACATTTAAATGAACTAAATCTTTTTAGCCTGGAAAAGAGGTGATTGAATGAGGACCTGATGAAGGCAACTTACTTATTCATCAGTCAATGCAGGTTTCTCGACATTCTTTTTCTGTTTCAAATCTATTGTTGGTACCACTACAACCTCCGTACCAGAACTGGCCACAGGAATTGCCATTCTTGTCATAATACCATTTCACCACGTAGTCCCGACAATCCCCTGGTTTCATAGGTTCCAAGCACCGTGGATCTGAAAGTATATCGTTAAAAGTTAGCTTGGATTCTGGGGATAAGTTGCATTATCTTAGAAATGCCTCCTTCATAAGACCACCCCCCCTTTTTTTTTCTTTCTTGTAGTGCCTGTGGAAGTATATGTGCCTCTCTAAAATTTGTAGCCAAATTCCATTTCTATTAATGAGTTATCTGAATGGGCCTAAACCAAATACAGGATCAATTTGAAATGAGACTGCTTAAATCCTGATGTAAGAACCAAGCTACTATTTAAATACCTAAGCAAGGGTTGTTTGTCATCTAGGTTTGACAATCTGTCTCTCACTGTGTGTGATGTCTGTAGACAGAGCACCCAGAAAAATAAAGATGATAAAATCTAGTAACTGTATTGGGGAGGGAGTGTGGTTTGCTTGTTGGGGTTTTTTTGGTGCAGATTTGCTATTCAATGTCTGAGGACTTACCTTTTCGGGTTGTTGCTACTTGTGTTTGCAACACAGTTAGATGGTGATCTTCAGTAGCAGTTACATTGAACAAAGGGTTGACAACTGGACTCTGAGGTCTGATTTCAGATATGTCATAAAGCGGGGGAAATTTTGATTCTCTGTGAGCAGAGGTGGTCACAGTAGGATCCTGAGCAGATGGTAGCAGCTCAGTGTATCTGGTCCGTGATGGACTAAGCTGTAAAAGGAGTCAAAAATCTTATAACTTAAAATTCTGTCTGGGCTCAGATGCCAAGAGAAAAAAATGGAGAGGATTATGTAGGAAACTTTTGCTAAGTAACATATGAAAAAATACCATTAACAGCTAGTGGGTTCAGACCTCCTTCTAGTGATTACTCAGTACATGACCATAATTTTCTGACACTGAAAGCTGAATGAAAAGGCAAGGTAATGCCTTTGATCTAGTCACTAAGCTGAATTCATTCAATTGAAGCAAAATTTCAGTCACCACTTAGTCTGTAATATAAATAAAAAATGGTAGGAACTGTGGGGTAAATCAGTGCTTCTTAACATCTAGTACAGTCACTGGGAATGATCTGACATCTTCAATCTGTCAAGAAATGGAAAATGGCAGGCAAGAGGAACATGGTGCTTGTTATTGATAGAAAAACACATGCTCCTCCAAAGATCATTTTAGATGTGAAATCCCTTGAGTACAGCAAAAATTTCCAAAACTTGTGTTGTGGGAACCACATCCCATTAATAAGATGTGTCCTTGCCTGTATCATGCCAAGTGACAAAGCACCCATTTTTCTCTTTCAAGTAACAGCCAGTTGCTAATCATTAGAATTTTAGAGTTTACCTTGATAGAAATGTTAAGAAACCAACCTTGCTCTTCAAATTAAGACTATTATACAAAAGTTTGCTTCTCTAGTGTTTCAGTATATTCAGGAAGATTTGCAAGGGTCTTAGTATAGTATAGTACAAATGTCTGTGTTAATGCCACACACCCATTATTACCTACTGAGAACAGGAAGGAATTTGACATTATTCAGTATCTGCCCATTTACATGCCACTACTGACATGCTCAGTCAGTTTAAGAAAACTCTTCAGAGTCATTGGGACTCTGAAAATTGAAGTCTAGGTGACATGTAAATGTGTGGACAATTAATCCAGTCCTTTGCATATTGCATTTCTTCTCCAGATTTACAAAAAGGCTGTGTTTATTTCCGATAGTAATTCAACAATTTTGAAAATTTAACTCTAACCATGGCCAGCCAGAACCAAGTGTGTGAGCATCTAATCACTTAGAACTAATTCTATCTTTGATCCTTATCACATGCTTTATAAAGTCAGCAACTATAAATCCAGGTTTACATTTATTTTTCTTAATGATACAGAATGTCAAAATTGACCCTCAGCGTCACACAGATCTGTCTGGAGGTATTACAAACCCCAAACCTCAATCAATCACACTTTTTATTCAAAGAAATTAAGCTGAATTTTGAAAGTGAACTATTTAATTATGAATTATATTACATAAACAATAATCCAAAGGATTAATATTAGCTAACCCATTGACTCCTCCGCAGTAAATCAGTAATATTTAATTAGCTCAAATCTGTATTCAATTCACTCAATATTTAAATACCAGTATCATGGTCCCCACTATATCCATTCCATGCAGCTACAGAGGTTTATACATCAAATATTTCAACAGTGTATTCAACAGGTTATAGGGGCAAGCAACACTCAATTTTCGTCATTGTCTGTTTTTAGGCAAAGCAATAAAAACACCTTGGAGAGTTAGTGCTGATATACTGTAAAGGTGACAAATATTCTACTCTGATACTAAGACAGTGGCTAAAAAATACCAAAGACCTAAGAAGGGAACTAAGGTGATACACACCCACAGAAAATATTTATCTACTGCATTAAAACTCCACTTGTCCTGTCTATCTGTGCAGCAGCACTGTGCTGGAGGGCAGATCCCCAGTGCAGGGCAGGAGGAATTTAAAGCTGGAGGAAGAAGAGTAACAGGAGTGAGGAGTCCTAGAAGTACAGCCCAACGTGGAAAACAAAACAATGCTGAAGGCTCAGTAACACCTGGAAAGTGCGTGACCATGACAAGAAGCATTGTGCTAACAATCAGCTTGCACATAAATAAATGCCTTATACACTATGTATCTATCTGCCTCAATAGAGACAGATCTGTAAGATTTCTAACTCGCTTCTAAGATGAATAAGAACTACAAAAAAAGAGGGCTGTTGGCATTTATTGCAACTAAGAAACAGTATTGCCCTCTTTCTTCTGTAATCTTTTGTTCTCAACAAATAAGTTCACTCTAGCTGTAAAGGTTTTGTTCAAATCTTTTTTTGTCTAGCCAAATGATACATTATTTGCATATTAAAACACTGGTAAATGGTGAAATAAAGAGTATTTGAGTTCAAATAAAGACACACATCTTTTAAAAACATTTGATAGCTGTTACTTCTTTACTTACTGGGTAACCGGTTCCTTCTGTAGGGAGCACATAAATCTCTGAAGTAGTCATTTTAGGTAACTGGCTATTAGTATCTTCACTAGCAATTTCAGATTCTGGACTTGGATATGGAGATAAAACATCTTTTCTGGTGTAGACTTCAGACACATTCTCGCAGATTTTTGTGATCAGTTTATTTTCAAGAGCTGAAAAGATTAACAAAATGATGAAATATATTAAGGGTAATCAAGAAAAGTCGTAATGATTCACCACAAGCTTTCAGTGCGATATTAATCCTAAATCTTTAATGACAGTGACTGGTGAAAGACCATCTTCTAAAGTTATGTCAAAATGCAAATGAGAAGTAATAAAGTAAGGCACTCTCTGAACTATTTGATTTTAAGGCCCTTCTGTTCCTTTAAGAAGAAACAGATAAAAATACCAAGTCCTTTTTTTAAACAGAAGTCATAGCTCAACAGTGAAGAGAAAAAAGAGTGAAGGCAAGAAAGTTTTTACGTGTAAGAAGGAAAAATTAAAACTGGGTGACACATTCTACTTATTTGCACAAAAAAAAAAATAATCAGTGACTGGGAATACTTTTATGTTGAATTCTGGAGCCTGAGCCAGAGTCCTAAATTTAATCCCAGCTGGGACCAGAACCTTAGCCTGGACTCCCTTCTCACTGTTAACATCTTATAGCCAGACTTAACTCCATCTATAGGCTCAGCATAGCAAAATAAGTTTATACGTAGGAAAAATATACTTTATAGGGCTAGTCTGTGGTTAGTCTAGATCAATTTTTTTTTTTTTTTCCATTTTCCATTAATAGGTTTCCTCTGGATTTTCTCCTGATTCCAGGTGTGGCCACAGGATTTTCTCAAGCCACAGTTTGAAATATACAATGTACTATCAGACTCTGTTCCCTTGTGTGTTGCTCCACCACTTCTCCTCTAGAATCAGGATGAAAGTGTAGGTTTCCCTATGGTTTTCAGGAAAAAAACCCCAAAAGAGTGCTTGTAAGAGATGGTGGAGGGACTCCAAGACTGACAAGAGCCATATGAAATAGAGAGAGGAAGAGACAGAGATGTTGCATCAAGGTGGAAGGAAATCTGCACCTCTCTGGAATGGTTTCAAGCACAAAAGGACTGTGAGGGAAGGCTGAGGCAAGGTCTCATGAAAGAGGAGTGCCCCAAAGAAGGCCTTGGCTCAGAAAACTGATGTTCATTGTGTTTTATTGTTTCTGCAAGAAGTAAAAATTTGGTAAAGGTTTCATTTGGCCAAAGAAGAAGAGAAACAGAAGTGCTGCATCCAAAAGAGAAACATAAGTTGCCATTCAGCAGGCTGCCTTGCCTTGCTCTGGGAAAGGTCAGACTCTCCTATATGCTTATTTCAAGTTTCCTCTTACTGAAATAGTTTCTTTTACCTGAAAGTGTCATGAAGTCATCTATCTGGTAGACATGTTCTTCATCAGGGTCTGTTGCAATGAGCTCCATTTCTCTCAGAAAATCATCATAATGAGGATCAGTCATTTGAACAATCCCAATGACAAATATCTCAATATTCGTAGCATGGGCCTCTCTTACTACAGTATTCAGTTGTACTTTATCACGTGTGTCCGCTTGTCCATCTGTTATTACAACAGCCACTTTTCTTACTGCTGGGCGTGCTGCCTGAAATAACTGAATGGCTTTTTGGATAGCAGAAGCTGTGTACGTGCCTTCTCCGAAGTAGGGCATTTTATCAATAGCTGATTTCAGGTGTTCTTTGGTTGTGTATTGCTTCAGAGAAGAAACCAACTCCACTTTATGGCTGAAGTTGATAATGCCAATGCGGGTTCTAACGTGGTTGGCTGATACCTTGTCAATGACTGTTTTCATAAAAGTTTTGATAATATTAAAGTTATCTGGTCCAACACTTTCTGAACTGTCAATGACAAATACTAGTTCCAGTGGTGTTACTCTGCATCTGATACCACAACCTAGAAGAATAACCATTTCAGACATTTTATGAGAAACCACCTTCATAAAAATGAATTGAACTCATATATCAGATTTACAGTCAGTTAAAGCTCAATTAACAAACTAATTTGTAGTTACTGATACTGATAAACAGAAATAGAGCTGGACCAAATTACTTCCAGTATAGCTCTGGCAACACAGTGAGCATTGTTTTCACATCGTTGGTATCCTTACACACAAACACACAGAAGACAAATCCATTCAGTCAAAATAAATTAAGTGTTTTATTAGAACTACTTTTTTCCCATACTGGAATGCTTACCACATATTTCATTGATGAGTCTGATAACTTCCTCTCTCTGAAAAAGAGTATTAATTAATTTTTTGTGTGTTCTAATTTTAAGAATGCTGAAATCTATTTATTTACAAAAATACAGGCAATGTAATGCCCCATAAACAACCTTGTGTAACATCAGATAACCTTTAAATATTTTCCCCAAATAAACTCCTGTCTTTTAAATTAATTCATGTATGTACTTACCGAAAGACCAGGTTCACCTTTTCTTCCCCAAATTCCCTGAAAACATGTAGAGGGAGATAATTAACAAAAGCTAAATGTGTCCAATTTCTATTGTGTAAAATTAAGTAATATGAAAAATGTGTTTTACCTTTGGTCCTGGAGGTCCTGGGTCTCCAATCTCTCCTTTGGCACCTTTGCTCCCTGGATCACCTTTATCTCCATAGTCTCCCTAATTTAAAACCACCGTATTAAATGGTCAGTAACTCCAGTTTTGTTGATAGTCAGAGCTGGAGTTATGGTTCAATGAGCTTTTACAATAAATTTTCTGATTTTTTTGTGTGTGTCTGGTTTATCTTGTATGTAGTATGAAGAGAACATCTGAAAGTTGGTTCTCAGAGAAAGCAAGATGGGCAGTAAAAACATCTCTAAGAAATTTCTATTAAAAATTACCTTAATTCAGGAGTGAGGGGTAAAAACATCTTTATGCAAATGTCGAGAATATATAATTTTGTACTCTTCTCTGATTTTCTTGAACTCTAAAGCAATGTTTATACTGGACCTATGTTAATTCAGACCTACAGAGAGATATAACTGCCTCAGATCAGACAATGTACTGAAACTCAGACCAGCTTTGTATAGAACACACATGAAAAACTGGGAACTTGCAAAGAACAGAAAAGGCATGCTTAGACTGTTACATCCATTCAAAAATACATAGTTTCACATGTAGAAGCAATTCTGCACTTTTTTCCTCAAGTGACTAGAACTGATTTCCAAAAAGAGAAAAGGTTCAATGTTATGCTATTTCAAGAGACAGGTTTCACATAATGCGGGTATGAAACATACTATCAAAAGATTCAGGTTCTAAATTAGACATGTCTTCAAGAAGGCAGGACAGATTGTGCAGGACAGATTTTTACTTCTTTCTGGAAGTTACTGACAACCTTACATTTACTTGAAACTTTAAAGCTTAGAAATTTATCTAGATTACTGTCCACTTTGATATTATTCCTCATTATTACCCAGCCAATGGAACCACATAGCTACCTCCTGTGTTACAGCGTTCGCTGTGGTGATTGCTATCAATTTTAAGGAATCTTTTTCACTCTTTCAGTCTGATTCTGATCTTATTCAAACTGGTATAAACCTAAAAATTGTACATAGCTCCTCACACAGCATTAAGAAAACCAGTCTCCACTAAGTAAGCTCTTGGAAGACAGTTTCTATTCTATTTCAGAAAATCATAATATCTAGCAAAGGGTATTACTTTCCGTTACCTGTCTGTTAATTGAATCTAAACTCATCAAAGTTAATGTCAGAATAAGGGAGAGAAAATATGATCTACTGACTGCGGTGGTGCTGCTACTCTCTTACACATAAATATACTAAAACCTGATCTCTTTGGTATTTGGCACTTATATGAAATTCCAGCTGAACTAAACCATTCCTTTTCATGTATGACAAGTCTGCTATATTAATAGCAAACAGAAAAATTGTGAGTATTTGGAGAGATTTACATTGGGTCATGAAGATTAGTCAGGATACAAGATGAATAGGGAGAACAGTGAAAATATTGCAATTATTATTATAGTATGTAGCATTTGGCATCTGAGAGAAAATAGAATTAGGAGGCAGAAATTTGAATCTGTGTGAAAGAGCTTGATATTCACTGTTGCATAAAAGCTCCAAGCTGCAGTAGCTTGAATACCACAGAATCTGAGAAAGTGCTATATAATGTGAGCTGGGTAGACCATAGTGCTACCATGAACATCATTAGTGCAGGCAACAAATGGCTGGGGCTCTGAACGGGTACTGTCTGCCTCAGGTGACTACAGAGGGGATTGAACTCTTATTTGGGTAACTTCTTACAGTTAGGGAGCCTGATCTCTCTGCTCTCCCATGAAGACTGTCATGGCTTTTTTTCTCAGGCTTTCCAGACAGAGCCTTCACAATAAATTTAATATTTCAGCTATGTTGTAATTATTGCAGGGGGACTGCCCAGCTGGCCCAGGCATATGCTGGGAATCAAAGGCAGTGTACTGTGTAATGCATTTACCTCAATGCTCATTCCGCCTGGGCACACAGTTCTTGCTTGTGTATGCACATGTTTGGTCTGCCCATCCACACTGACCATGAACCTCGGTTTTCTTGGGCTAGGCTGCTCCCATCAGAAGCTGCACATTTGAAAATCACTAATAAATAGCCAAAGTATTTAAATTCTCTTTGCACAAAATTTGTTAGATGGGAATAGGTATGTGTAGGAAATTCTTACAATTTTTATGTCAACAGGGAAGTTGTTCAGTAAGGAAATATTCAAGCTTGGGCTTCAATCATTGTAAAAAAAAAAATAGAGTCAAATAAAACAAAGCCCTTAAAAGACATCAGTCAAAAAGCAATTCTTTTTTTTGTCAAAGCCTGGCAAATAAAAGGTTGTTTTGTAATACCTGAAAAATATCTAAGGTAACTGAATACATAATTTGACTAAATAGTATTCTCCTGCTAACAGGTATGACCTCATTCTGGATCCTCCTTCAGAGCCTGGTCCTTACTGACAGTTAGGATTTTCAGACTCCAAAGATGACAGTAAGTAGTAGGCACTTACCTTGCTAGCTACATAAGGTAATGTCTTTGCCTTCTATTAATCTTCAAAGACCTGTCACACCAAATAACCAATAAAAGAAGAAAAGGTTACCTTTTTTTCCTTACCACAAACCTAGGATTTACCTTTGGTCCAGGAAGGCCAATTCCTATTGATCCCTTTAGTCCAGGAGAACCTTGATATCCTTTTTCTCCCTGAACAGAATACAGAAAGTAAGTTTAACTGAAAATTAAAGCAAAATCTATGCTGTATCTATTCACTTCATAACATTCTGCATCACAGAGCAAGCCAGATATTTGTATTATGTGATGAAGCACCTAATTTTAAAGACAGAAGTTGTCTGAAGCTGGAGAAATAAGCAATTGGGTATGATTCAGAACACACATGAGGCCTTTATAAAGTATATAATGAAGAACTTATTCCTGATTCTTGAACCAGGTAAAAGACAAAAGTAACCTCACTGAGGCTTGGACAGTTATTAATCCAGTCTACAAGCAGGAAAACAAGGTCCAACACAAAGGTTCTCTATAAATACACACCCAGACTCTCTGCTGGGTTGACTTAGTTTTTCTGATCTTAAGTAAATAAAAAGACATCTCTGCTTTTCACAGTGTGGAGAGCAGAACTTCTGCTGATACTTCAAAAGACAGTATCAGTTCAGCTAAAAAGTTCAAATTTTTTTATAATGATTGTTACATATGCCCTGCTGCATGCACGGACTTGAAAAGCATGTTCATGCTAGCAGTATGGGCATACAACATGTTATAAAATATGTACAGAAAATCCTTCACAGCATCTGGCTTCCAGAAACTTTCCTGCTTTATTTAATAGGGTAACACAAATATTTTTTTCAGATTTACTGTTGTAGACATTTTAAACACAGCTAGAGATGATTCTGTTCCCTGGTACATAAATGCTTCTCCATAGTTCACATTACATACATAATTCACGTAACAGCAGTGCCCAGTGCAGATACCAAAACCATCTCCAGAGAATGTCAATGAGATTGGGAGCAGTCATCACCTCTACCAAACCTAGCCTATGAGATGCAAGTACAACGATAGTTAATTTTTCAGTCAAGAGCTCTCAGACTGTCCGGCTAAAGCATCTTTTATTAATACTTGTACAGCTGCTCACAAATGGGCCTAAAGGGGTTATATTGCTCATAATGGGCAGAGAAATACAAAAATGTTTCCAAATTTATCAAGACTCCAGCTTTCACCAAAGGCATGCTAATGCAGAAGGACTGACCACTGGCCATTTCTGCTGTGCTGGGTAGTGGCTTATGGATTTCTGCAAGTGGAGAAGCAGCTGTGGAGTACACAGCCAAGTCAACATTCTCTTCTCTTCAACATGAGATGCAGCTCCTAGAAGAGGCAGTATACTACAAGTCGTGGTCCATGGCTGCCTTTCCCTGTCCAAATTCCAGATTTGACTGAGAATCTGCTGAGATGGGAGCTTCTGCTTGCCCACGTGTGTGTTGTGGTCTTGCCCTGTGCTAGGCAAAGGCACCCACTGCACTTCACTGTTCACATCTCCACTGCCTTTACAGCCCTGCCCTGTGGGAGCCTCTTGGTCCGCTAGTCCTAACTCAGGGAGCTAAAATGCTCTGCTTGTCATTGGGATTACCTATCACTGACCTGCTAACCAGCTGCCTCTTGCCTCTGTAAGCAGAACTTCTCCCACTCCCCCCTCCCCAATTTCTTACAGCAGCAAAAATTCAGACACTGTTATGTAGACTCAGGAGACTGGAAAAGAAACTGTGCTGCACCAAATTACATAGCTGATTCACTAGGGGAAAAAAAAAAAACAGTTCCCGCAAATAGAAATATTCCTAAAGCAATGGGATGCACAAGGCAATTTATTTTGTGCTGTTGTAGGAATACACAGTGACTATTTAATCTAATTTACTTTAAGACACTTTTTAGCAGGATTGTGTTTCCTGGGTCCTTCAAGTAGGTTAGTAATGCAAATGGCTTTTAAACACAGTGAAACAGCGTGCCAGCTTGATTCGATGCTTACTGCCCAGCACTGGGACTGGCTATCCTTCCTGACTAGGGTCATCACACAGCTTCCTGATTAACACCTTTGCACATCTGCAGAGCACATACATATGAACCAGAATTAGGATACGCTGTGTATTCCAGTGGCCCTTCACTAATAATAAATGTCAGATCCGACAAAACTATAGATTTATTGTGGCCATTTGTTACAGCCCATTTGACATTGTTAGGATGGTGTTCAGGCAATGAAAACTGAATAAGACCTACTGTTCTAAAAAAATTCATACCTGTACAGCTGACATTTCTCACTGGCACACATGGGAGTTTTATTCTTTAAAATGTCAACTGCAGAACCAAATGCTGTTTCCTCTATTCATGCAATCAATCAGCATAAGAAGCACTTATCATAGATACCATAACCGAACATTTAGTAAAACCCAAGAAGTATGCTGTATTGACTTAAAAATATTTATTGCTTTGCCAGTTCAGTCCACTTACATAATTAAATTCAAACTTGACCATCAGTCTTATCATAAAAACCAAAGTGGTATGCATGTAAAAATGCAGACCCTTGGATCCCTGACCCTAATATCCTGCTAGATTACTGATCAATAAGCAGACTTATGTGTAAAAATGTCATTCTATGAATTGAGTGCAGATCTGAGAATGTCTAGACTGTGGTTTTGAAAGGAAACCAAGCATAAAAAAAGAAGACCTGTGAATGTAGCTATCAACATAAAGTTACTCAAAAACCATCTCATTTTTGACATTCCATTCTTACCATACGCAGACTGAGCTATATGTACATATAAAAAAAAATACTTGGAGTGATATTGATAGTTCAAATGCAGAAATATAGTAGCTTTAAGCTGATGAAGTGTGGCCAAAAGGAATGAAGCTTGACATGGCTGTGAAGAGATAGAAGGACAGAAGAGACAAACAGAAGCTCAACAAGCACCAGCATATGGAGGAAACAGGTATTATGGGATTGCCAAAGTCATTCAGAAATAAGTTGTTCCAAAGAATTATATAAAAATAATCTTATTTTAAAAAAAGCAGTTGTTAAGGGAAGAAAATTTAAATGACAAGACTGTATCTACACAACTTGTGGAATGCTGCAGAAACACCACCAGCTGAGTAAGATCCACCGCATCATTAGTTTTGGTTTCAAACCCAAAGACAAAGACCCTCCATAAACAGAGCACATGTTACTTTCCTACATGCCTAAATTCCACATCCTTATATTACAAACATGCCTTTGTCTGACAGTGTGTGTCAGTGGACCATGTTCTTCCACTGGAAAACTTCCATGATGAAACTGAGTTCTCTACACTTCTAAAATATGCTTTGGATACTTATTCACAGCACTGCCAACATAGCATCCAAAACTCTGTGTGTAGCTATGTAGAGATAGACAGACAGATAGATAGATAGGTAGACAGATAGATAGATAGACAGACAGACAGATAGATAGATGTATATGTACACACTGAGCATATTTTGATTAACCTTCATTTTTTCTCAGGAACAGAAAAAATATTACATAATCTGTTTATTTTTTTCATGTATCATCAGATGAACATGGTTGTTGAAACATTTCTGTTCAGAACAGCAATTGCACTTTTATAAATAACCTCACATACCCATAGAATTAACAGAGATATTTCCTAAGTATTAGATTCTGGAAACACATCAGAAATGTCTATTAAAGCCAGGCAGGAAATAGTTTTCCTATACCATAAAGCCATACAGAGATGGCAGAAATTTTTCTATTTTCCACAAGAATAGAACAAAGAGCCTTCAGAGATTCATCAAATGAAGAAGAGAAAAGAAAATAAGAAGTTCCTTATGCTCTCACATTAAAATACGTAATAGCTTTGTGGTTCCTGATAACAGTTAATATAGAAGAAAACTGCAAACAGTTCAGAACTAAAGCTCTAGATAGTCGTGACTTTAATCGTGTATCTAACCTCTGCCTAGGAAACTCCCGAGATGAGATAAATCAGAATCTGTTAAAGAGAGTTATACAATAAGGAGAAAAGAAAGAACACAGTGAAGTATGTTTTTATGCTATGAAACACCTCACAGTGAAAAAAGGAGGGCTCTCTGCAGTATAAAAAGGGAAATTATTGAACATGAATATAAAAATAGAAGACATTGAAGCTGGAATCAGAGCAAGTACTGAACAAAACAAATTTGGAATCGGTGCTTTTCTGGTAAAGCTTGTATGAAGTAATTTCATGCTGGACCAAAGAAAGGTTCTCCTCTGAAACATTTTGCCAACAAGGTACATTTTTTTTTATTTGCTTCAGCATGTCACTATTTTCCAGTGAAAACCTATTTTGTCAGTGAACTCCCTGGTGGCTTTAGTGTCTCCAGCCAACCACAGTATAGAGAGGCATCTTTCCTAACCCAACTAAAACAGTGCCCCTCTTACTGAATCACTGGTGGTTTGATAACCTAGACTTGGAGAGCTGAGCACAATCCTCCCGATCTAGGGAAATATTCAATCATATGCTCAACTTTAAGCACACCGATTTAAGAGAAATAGGGGAAACTTGAGTTGTTCTCCACTAGTCTACAGTTTTAATAATCTTCTTCCACACATTTATGACAAGGCAATTTATTAACTTTGAATGATCAGAATATATTACCATGTTTGTGTTTCTCCTTATAAGGAGAGAAGGTGTGGTTACGGCTGAAACTGCGTGAGTAAAAACCTGATGAAGAGTATGTGGGAGACTGGCTAATTTCTTTTATATTCCTGTATGTGTTGTTTAATTTATTTTGACATGGTAGGTCTCTGTTACTGTCTTGTACAAGGGTATCCAGAGAAAACCCTGGATGTTTTCTTCTGAACATCCTTTAAATC
The DNA here is from genome assembly GCF_047716275.1 of Strix uralensis. Classification (NCBI taxonomy): domain Eukaryota; kingdom Metazoa; phylum Chordata; class Aves; order Strigiformes; family Strigidae; genus Strix; species Strix uralensis. The sequence goes on along the minus strand of NC_133972.1, from coordinate 43,195,933 downwards.
TAAGTAAATCAGTAAGATGTGGCAGAGATGAGACTTTTTCCCCAGGTTAAATATATTTCTAATGACAATAATAATAGAAGAGCAATCAGGTGCCACCAATACCAAAACCTCAACAGCTAAAGTAAATATTACATACCTTATGAACAAGAAACTTAAATATACAATGAATATTTGCAGGAATTCACTGACTCAGTGGCAAAGAGCAAACCAGACAATGAATCTCCTTAAGAGACAGTTTTGAGAAGAAACTGGACAGATATCACATTAAACTGGATTACCTTGCTTCCTTGTATGCTGTCGCCAGGGGGGCCAGGTGGACCAGGCCAGCCTTTCTGTCCCATAATACCCTATAACAGTCAGTAGGGCAAAAAAAGATTTAGGAGGTAAATCCTGTTCCTGGTAACACTAAGGAAGTCATCTCAAAGTCACTGCAAGCAAAAAGTAAAACCATGTCAAAGACTCTAGTTCTGATTCTTCTTTGGTTTATGGTTTCTCACTGTGGGCCTTAGTAATTATCCTTGGCAAATTCCCTGGAAAGCAAAGGAACAATTAAGCTGAAAATAATTAAAGAATCAAATTTGCCCATGACAGTGTGATATTTTCCCCATTTTTTTCCTGCATAGAAACCAACAAAAACCATCTTTATACAACAGCTCTGTCCAATCACTCCACACAAGGGAGGCACAACAGTAGAGGCACAAAGGAACAGAGCAATAAAACCCAGTGTGAGTAAATCTGCCAGGCATGTTAGCTAGTGCTTGTACACCATGTATATATGCTGACCCCCTGTGGTGCCATAGTCTCTGGGAGCACCAGTCATTCAGAAAATCCTAAGTGGGAGAGGAAGAGAGAAAAGCCAAAGCAGCACCTGCTGATCTGTGTCGATACAGTCAAAGCCAGGTAAAGCCCTTGTGCTTTGGAGACAGGCTAATCTAACAATTCAAAGTGACAAAGTGAAGCCTATCCCTTTTTTACATCAAAATTAAATGTTTGTTTTTCTTTTTTTTTTAGTTGAAAAAAGCTTTTGAAGTCTGACCAAGCTTCATAAAAGTTTCTGTAGAGTTCAGGTTGGATTTTTGATTACTGTCATAATAAATAATCACTGTGCTCCAATATAGTAAATAGAATTCATTCAGTGGTATGTAAATTACCTACATTTTGCATATGTTGAATATTTAGGCGGAAGTACATCAGAACTTGATCATCATTAAATAGAAATATATAGCTCTAAATATGTAACTTCTAGATATTAGTGATGTTTGAAAAGTCATCATTCTCATCTGTATAGACAAAAAATTTGCCACAAAATTTGACAGAATCTCATGTGAAAAACACTGTTAATCTATATATTTATAAGCAGGGATTCACACAAAATGTTGTGCTACGTAGTTTATCTGAAGAACTAGATGCCACAAGCAGGTCCTCATCCTTGGAAACATTGTTTCCCAACAGAAAACACATTTTTCATTCTCAAAGGCTTTGTAAAAGCAGCACATAGTGTCACACATTTGTAGGATTTTGACACTCACTCCAAACTTACTTTTTTTAAACAGACTGTATCTGTATGATTTACCAAGGTACTGGGATTGCTTCAGCTTTCAGAAAGCAAGACTAAGTCAGACATATCTCCTGAGAAAATATTCATGCTCTGTCACTCATTGCATTTCTTTAACAGGTTAGTAATAGTAATGTTTCTCCATTCAGATACTAGTTTATTCAAAATGGCAGTGGAGACTTCTGTTAATCTCTGTTAAGGAAATCACAGAAAAAAAAATACAAAGCCGTATCTATTTTTAACTTAAAGTGGAGAAATGTACACAATGTTTCTCCTCATTGCCTTTGTAAAAATAATTGATGGATACACCTATAATAAAAAAATCCAGGCATGCATTGAATTTCATTTCTTAGCAGTATGTCTTTTTTGAATCATAAATCACTTCAGTGGAGGGAGGAAAAAAATTGTCCAGATGTTGCATGCTGGCTGCTTATAGAATTAACATTTTGGTTTCATGTTTCGTTCCTAATGGTTTTACTAATGAAATTAATTGGATTCAATTTCATTGAGCAAAAATTGCAAATATAAAATTAACATTTAACATATTTGCCACCACAAAAGAATCTCTTGGAAACAGAATAGATACAAACAGAAGAAATGCATCATTTAACTAATTTATCAGCCTGATAGTTCTGTTCAATTTCCAGCTGTAATCTCATCAAGTTTAGCTACAAATGCAATTCTCATCCAGTTAGTATTCCTTCCTAATCTGGTTGGTAAAAGTGTATGGTTAGTGCACATGTTTTTATGCTTGATTTCTCCTGCAGTTGCACCAATGTAAATCAAGAACTGATACTTTGGTGTCTGAGAGATCAGAGTCTGGCAGCCTGCATCACAAAAGAGCACAAAAACTTCAGCATGGCATCATACCAACCTTGGGACCAACCATTCCTCTTCCTTTTGGCCCTGGGAGCCCAGGATAGCCTCTCATTCCACGGTCTCCCTGAAAATAGGCACAGAAATGTCAGTAAGTTATCACCTATTAACTGTTACATCTTTCATCCACTTACAAAGCAGTCACTCAAACTACTGAGCTTAAAAACCAAAACGTTTCATACATAAACAGATGCTTTATAGATAGATATTAAAAAAAAATAATTCAGGCATCTACATTATTTAAGCTCTAGGTGATGAACATTATTCCCCAAGCAAAGGTCCACATGATCAAAATCACCAACAGATTTAGGACTCTAATTCGCAAACTTATCAGCTACAGTAGGAAAGGAAAAGCAAACTCATTTGGAAACAACACTGTTTTTTCCATCATCTTCTGCAGGGGCTTATCAGGATGGACAGGAAGCTTACTAGTGGGACACAACAGTGATCAAGCCCTTTACTGATACTGTGCTTGTTCTGAAACTAGGGACATTTAATTCTCCAGAACTGTCAAACTGTGTTTATGAAAACTAAATGAATTTTAATAACATTGATATAGAACAAAAAGAACAGCCCTTTCTTTGTTTTCTTAAAAAGCCTTAATGCATATATGTTTAGCTTGATTTCTTAAGGAAATGAGGCTCTGTTTGTGTTTCTGCTTGTCTGTGTTAGTCCTCCTTTTTCTCCCAATATATTTTGAACTCATCAGTTGATTTCAGCCAAATCTATCAGAAATGTAGAGGCCTTGAGCATATTAATTTTTGACAGTTTTGGTGATAATTGGAGGCTGGGTAAAGGAGAGAGATTCAATTTATGCTTTTAGTGAGGAAAAAAACCCAGAGGGGGCTCATCCCTTAACCATCAGGTAGACAGAAGTCAGCAGCTGGCTGGCCAGAGGGGATGTGGGCAATGCTGAGCGTGATGCTGCCTCTTGTGCTGCAGACAAGCCCAGTGAAGGAGATGGGGGTCAGGGGACATTACTGGTAAGGGGAAGGCATGGGAACATAAGAGGCAGTTTTGTTTTCCTCATAATTGTCCAAATGAGGGAATAGGCACACATTCGGCACATGATCACTAGAAAACTCCCATCAGTTTGAAAAGAAAAAAGAAATCTGTAACTGATAAATTAAAGATACAGAAAATCCTGAATCAGGTTAAGCAAACATCCCTAAACCTATGCCTGTGCAGGCAAGTGCAAAAGAAAGAAATGTTCTGATATGCTATTGATCATCCAATATATTAACAACACAGACAAGAAGAAAATGTATGTCTTGACAAAATAAAAAGAATCATTATAAAAACTCTTAATTGTACTTGTTTTTGCAATCAGAAACGCTGTAGAAATGGCTGTGCCTGCAGAGGGAGCATTCTAACTAGGAGAAAGGTGCAAGTATGAATCACACAAATCATAGATGACGCTTGAGTTGTGCTAGGTGAAAAGAAACAACATATCAAACTGATTAAAAAGGAAGGAAACAAAAATACAGAATCTTTCACTGACTTCCTTTACTTTCTGGAAGGAATGTGTGCAGTCATTATAACAACTGCTTTTAGGAGAAATGCCCAAGGTTCAATATCTAGCAAGAGATCATTCCAATCTGTGTTTTTTATATATGGCTGTGCTACTCTCATGCTAAGTCCCAACATATGTGCTATTTATGTAAATATATTAGGGCTTAAACTATACTCAGGTTTGATGGATTTGGAGAGGTGGGAACTCTGAATCTAAAGGCTGAGGCTTAGACTGAGTTTATAAAGCTTTCCTTCTTGATGTAACATTTGGCTTCTGAATTTATTTTCAACTCCTCTTTCTTCCAAAGCACTGGAGACTGGCCAATTTGAGTCAGGACGCAGGCATGGTACATGCTTTAAACTGGTGTATCAAGCTCATTGGGTTAAACTGATTACCATGTTCAGTCAGGAGGAAATTTCTCCTTTAGATTTGATCAGAGATGGGAGTTTGTTGTTCTCATCTAGTCTGGTTTGGAAAAGGGAACTAAAGAGAGAGCTACTCTTTTTAGTAATGTTCTTCTTCAGATGTCCTGAGGCTTTTATATCCCACCTTCCCTGCTAATGCAAAGAGCCAAGATACTGGCAATGCCCTTGAACTTTCTGTCAATTCCCCCCCCCCCCCCCCCCCCCCCCCCCCAATTCTAGCTATAAACTCTTAAAGATTACAGTCTTAAGTACTTAAAGAATGTATCGCTTAAGTCTGGTACATGGTGCTGGGAAATGCCCCTCTGCAGTGAGATGAATGGTACAATATTCTTGATCCTGTAAAACATGCCCGGTTTCTCAATTCCCCCCTGCAATGAGTTTTCTTACAATTAGCTTGAGATTGTCATATTACTAGGAAATGCTGAGAGTCTAGGCAAGTGTAGCCATGTATTATCAAAAGAATAATTATTGGTCCTCAATGTCCCCACAAATCAAAATATAACCTTAAGCTGTTTGTAGGAGAACTCTTCATGAGCAGAAGTTGCACAGAACAGTCCAAGCCTCCCTCTGAAACCTGCCAGAGTTGCCAGAGCTAAGAAGTGGATATATAGATAAGACTTTGCATTATAAGTTTTTTTTTTTAAGGAGATTCTGGGCTGCTGTGGCCTGTGAAAGCCTGTAAGCTGCTGTGATGGAAGCTGAATGGGAGGTTACCAAAGAAGTAAATGATTCCTTATGGTCCAGTATCCAATATACCTACAACCTGCTCTTAGACCAGCCCTGACCAAAAAGAGCGTAAAGGTGACTTGAAGTCATCTGTCTCTTCCTCCCATGGGTAACACATTCTTACACAGGGTCGTTGCAGGTGAAGGATCGAATTTTAGCCTCACATGCTTAGTTAATACCAGATGTCTCAGTGAAAAGCTCTTTTGTAGAGCTTTATAGTAATCCTCAAACTTTCTGTATTTCTTGGCTTAGAGAAAAAGACTTTTACTTTGCTTTATAAGTTGCAAAGTGGAGCAGTTCTTTTTTCTAAGGTGTGACACTAAACTGTCCTCCAGGGAATTCATTTCAAGAAGGATTAGTACTGTTCTTTGATGAGGTCTAATTTATTTCCTGTATTGTGCTTGTAGACAAGCTTGTCACCATCAGCAAAACAGTGAACTAGAAAAACACCACTGAAACAAGAACTAAAGAGCTGAGTCAAGACAGTGTAAAGTATGGGATTCTGATGTCTATTCCATACCATGTGTTCAAGAAAATTCATTAAATGACCTAATGGTCATGTGAAAAAGAAATCTTGCCTTCCAAATATACACACCTCATTTACTGTGAAGCATGTATATTTGATACTGAAATATACAACAGACACTGCAATACTCTCTTCAGTGAGACCTAGCGGATATAACAGTATTTGTAAGAAGAACACATTAAAAAAAAGACATTGCATCTCTACTTTCCACATTTTAGTTCAAATAGAGAGGGTCCAAGCTGCAAAAGTTATTTATATTGCAACTGGATCCAATCCAAATGTTCATGCACTAGGGACTACGCTAGGGGTTTTAATAATCCTGCTATCCAGTTACTGAGAATGAAGCTTGCTTTATTTCTAGTGCTGGGCTCTTGCTCTTGAATGTCTGTAACCCACCTCCTAGTTGGCAACAGTGCTTTTAAATCAATTTTTTATTATATTCTGACATTATGTGCTTCTGTTTTAATGCTACAGAAAACAGGGTGCTGCCAGGATTGAATGCATCCCACATGTTCCAATTTTGTTTTCATGTGAATTTGACCTCTGATACATAAAATTCCTATCTAGCAGTGTGCACATATGTGAGCCATTTCTGAAAGTGGGGAGAACAGACCTCTGATTCAGCTGAGTGGAACATTCCTATATAATGATACTCAAAGGAATCTCAACTACTGTGTAAATTTATAAGTCTCTTTTATCAAAGAAGTGTTCTTTTTTATATGCAGAAATTGTTGCTGTTCTTCTTATATTCATTTTTTTATGTGGAAGGGATGAGAGGTAGCCAGTGCACTTACATTTTATTTAAAAAAACAGAAGATTGTCCATTTTATCAACTAAGTTCTGTGGAAATTCTTGCAATTCAAGTGAATTGTTTTTCCTTGTGGCACCTTTGCTACCAGAAGTTATGTAGAGACTAAGGATTAAAACATTTGTATAAGCAAACAGGAGAAAAAAATCAGGGAGAGAGAAGAGCTGTTTATATACTTAGTTTCTTATTTTTTTCCAGTGTACTCTACACCATGTCTAGTGTGCACTCAATCACAGATGTTATAGATGTTATCTATTCAGATATAATGGATGTTATCTATTCAGATAATGCATGCTTTGGTGCAGCAGTCACACACTGCAAAAGTTACGGTTGCTCACCATTTATAGAAGGAATATGCATTTTCCTCCACAGGATTAATGCACCAATCTAGGTGCATCATAAAGAAGAAACATATCTATTTTAAAGTAAAAAATACAAATTAAATTTTTATCAGATGTTTTTAATTCTTGGGGTTTTTTTTAAATTTTCTGACAGAGACTGTTAGATAAGCACTACACTGAGCAGCCAGATTTGATAGACAATACTGCACTGTGGCACAATCAAATATGTAGATCCACACAAAACTTTTCATACAAAATTTGATGTGAGCACAATTTGCCCTAATTGTGTTATGTTACTTGCAAAGATATCTACTCCAGGGTTCTTTGTAATACAATTCCTCCTAGAACAAGATGCCACTTCTCCATAACCCATGGATATGGTGCATTCTGAACCCACAACTGGTTATTGCGAGTAGAAACCTCTGCTTGATAGGCAGCTTCTAACTCTATGTGTCCATCAACAAATAGCGCTACAGGCCCAATAGCAGTGAATTTTCAGCCTGATATTTACAACTGTATGCAATGTGAGGAGACCTGCCTGGTCTGTTCCTGTGGACTGATCACCCAGTGCGGGTAGAAGTGCATCAAGAGCACTTCCAGATTAGATCATCTAGTTTAGCTTCATCTGAAGGAAATCCATTGCCTGGGTTGTGGGACTGCTCAGACCTCTTTTTGGTCCAGAACCCAAAGCACAGTAAATGGATCCACTGGGAGATTCAGTTCAACACCACATTTCTGATCCAGCCTAAAACACCCGTGCAGATCACCTGAGAAGACTCTTAGTTTGTGCATGTGACTACCTGAACTCAGCACACGCTGAGGTCTTGCTCCTTAGGCTGTATCACACCCAGCTCCCACAGCCACAGGAGGCTCTGTTCTATTAACCTTAAAACACAGCTTCCTTTGCATCCATGTTTTTCAAAAATTTGGTTCTTAGAATCAAGCTACCTAATTCTGACAATTTTTGTGACAATGGAGATGACTTAATGGAAATGAGGAAGATAATTTTAATTTACCTGACACCCCTATCAGACCTGAAATTGTCAGAAAACAAATGAGAATAGTGATAACAATTTATCAGTTTGCCTTTGCCTAATCTTTTGCTGGCTTATTTATAGATAATGGATTAGGATGAGTTTCTGTTACTAGATATTCCATTTTACTATTTCCTGTCGTAATTAAATGCTATTAAATTATAAGACCCTCACCTCTTGGTCACAGCTATTTCACTTTTGCTCAGTCAAATTCAGGTTGAAGTAATGGGCCTATTGCCAAATTCATTATTAATTGGTAACATTCAACTAACACAGCACAGGTCATATTCCTCCACAAAAAGATACTACCAATAAACCTCCTTTGCTAGTACCATGGATATACTTCAGCCCACAGATCTGGAGTGATGGTAATACTTCTTATGCTGTTCATGGGTGGAGAAGAGACTGACAAGGAAGATTTGATGTCTTTGTAAAGGAATATGAACAACTCACATCAACTGGCAATGATTTATATTACTTAGAGATGAAAGTGAAAACTGTTAAGTAGTATAATAGCTAATCTATGATTTAATTAAATATATATGTTATTATACCACAAGACTTACAGTGGTTTAAGAATAACTGCGATAAAAAGGCTAGATCCCATGTTCTCCCCTGCAAGAACTGGATATATTTTCTTTTACTTTACTGCTTTTACCTCCTCCCCTCTAATGCATTTTATGATACCATATTTTACTTCCACCATTCATGATCTGGGTTGAAACTTTCCTAATAATCATGCAGCCAAAGAATTGCTTATCGCAGCAATTACATAAATTCATGATTATAAGTACAAAAGGAACTTGTGATCCACTTTTTGATCTCTCATATAAGCCAGGCACTATGATTTTCCTAAGTGCATTTCTGTATACCTGATACTTTTCAGAAATACAACCACAAACGTTGACTATAAAAACTGAAGTTGTGAGAAATTTTACTGCAATTATTCTAGTGGTTTCCTTTCACTTAAAAAAACTAATAAAATCCTTTATTTCCATTTTGGATTTAACTCAAATTTATTTATATTAAACCCCTATATTCCCAGCGAAATTCTGATTTATATTTCTGAGGTTTGTAATCTTTCAACCATGGCATCACAGTGGGAGATCATCTTATTTGATCACCTGACATGACCTGCCCATTCCTTTTCTTTGGGAAACACTGCTTTCCAGTATATGTATTTAAGAAGCAAGGGGGAATTCCAGACATAACGATTCCCCCAGACATTCTGTAGTCATGTTTCATTTTTATCAATATCTGCCTTAATAATTTCATACAAGATTCTAGGGTTTTAATGAAATGTTCTTCTGTAGTACCAAGACAAATGTCTTATAAGATTATATTTATCAAGTCTGATATCTCTATTTGGAAAAGATAAAATCTCGTATAAAAAATCTAATTAGTTTAACCATATGTATTTTCTGTAAGTCTATATTGAATAACATAATTGAAATGACTTTTAGTTCTTTGGTAGTTTGTGTCAGGGGCCAGACCTTGCATTACTTTATGTGAAATGTCTTGCATTGATAAGAGGTAATTCAGAATAGGAGCACAAAGCCAGGTTTCCCAGATCCCATTGTCAGGCTACTCTGTGGTCATTCTAAGGTCAGGTCATTTTAAGGATGAATGTCTTTCAGTTTTTACTTTATTGTGGATATGCTTTTAAGAGGTTATTGTAGTTGTTTATTTTAAATGGGAATTCCCATGTTCTGGGAACTGAAGTTGAAAGTTCCTTCTGTTTGGGAAAAAGCTTGTTTGGACAATATTTATTTTGCTTTCTCTTGCAACAGGCTGCCTGTTTCCTATTTCACATATGTAACAAGGCAATCATTAATAAAACCACTCTGTGGGATATTTTAAAGCAATTTCTTGTATGATTTTAGTCTTAAGGCTCTTTTATCCAACTTTTTATGACACAGTAGTTACAATGTGACTTTTTAGGTGAATTACATTCTACTTAGAACTTTATAACACTTTGTCTATTCTGTGTTTTATGAAAAAAATTTGGAAGTGTTTCAGTTTTGTATTCCTAATCCCTTTAACAGTTTTGGTTTTGTTTTTGTTTCTTTTTTTTTTGCGAAATTTTGCCTCTAAACTAATATTAATTTTAGGTGAAGGTTTATAGTCTTCTCTTAGGAATTAATTTCTAGAAACTTTAAAAACATCTCACTAGTTCCATGTCACCAACATTTCCCCTGACTCCTTTGGGGCCTTGTTCCTTGCACTTTTGAAGGAGAAAGGAAGCGCATAATTATTAGGCAATTAGGCAGTCTGCCTGTGTTGGATTCTGACTTCCACATGGAAACTCCAGCACCTAGAAACATCTTGGGTCTTTGGATGTACAGAAAACCTGCAGATTTGCATTAGATCTGGGGATTAAAGAAAGAACTGGTTTGTGTCTATCACAGCAGAGAAGTCTATTGCAAGCTTTTCTTCTAACTGAAATGGAAAGTGAGAGATAAGATCGCAGCATTTTGTCATATATATGCCATTCTAATCTAATGCATTTTTTCTAGTCAGATGCATGTACTACCATTGTACAAGTACCTTTTGTCCAGCATCTCCCACGCCTTTTGGGCCTGCTGGTCCTGGGGGGCCTGCTGGTCCTGGAGGTCCCTGGTACAGCAGAGGAATAAAGCATGTCAATAGTTGTCCTAAAGGAAGAGTACTTGTATTCTTCAACAAAGAAGAGAATTTCAGCAATAGTTACTATTCTCTTTGGTTTTGCTGTATTTTGTCAAATTCTTCACATTTCCAATGTGTACTGAGCAACAGTCATCCTCAGTTCCAGGTGGACACCTGAAAAGACTACCAGAGTGGTGAAAAGAGTAGAGCATTGGAGTTGTTCTCAGCTCAGAGAAACCAGTAAGAAAGCAGACATTGCTTCATGATTCATACACTGTAGACAACACACACCTGGGGTACCAGAAATAACCAGAAATTTGGGGGTTGGGTACCCTAACATACTTTGGTATATTTTTGTTTGATAGTCTGCTTTCCTGAACTCCCTGCTCAGTCTGTCACAGCCACTTCAGCTGCCCTTCATACTGCAGGAGGCATCCCCAGCCTCCCTTTCAGCATTCATAGGGCTGATGTCTTTGCCCCATCATGCTACAGACACTTAGCTACACAAATCTTGTCCATGTCTGCCAGCAGTTTACAAAGTTGGTCTTTCCAGACCATGGGGCATGGAAAGGTGGCCTGAGAAGGGGAAAGATGCATGCTACAGCACAACAGAACCTTCACACATTTCAAGGACATGTACTCATGTGATAGGGAGAAACACAACCAGCTTTTACTGAAGCCTGAGACTGAGCTGCAGAGAAGCCTGACTCTTATAGCAGTTGCAGATGGGAATCCTAGAATAGACATGATTTCAGGAATACTACTGCAGCACAAAGTTCTTTTTTTTTATTGTCTAGTCACTACTAGAAATGCAGGAAGTGCATACATGTAAGCTTGTCATCCTGTGACTGGGCAGACTACAACCAGCATTTATGTAGTTTTATTATTCAGTGATTACCAAACCAGGCTTCTCTTGAATTCTTTGATTAATCAGAAATGAAAAGTTTTCAGCTTCTCATTGACGTCTTTGATTCTGTGTCTACCAATACTTCTTTTTCATATAGTTTAAACAGACAACTTGTAAAGCTTAAAACTTCAGTCCCTATGAGGCATTTTAAGGCCTACTAAAAGTTCGTCAGTCATCTATTTGCATCACTGCCTTCTTGATGACTGCCTTTGAATTTGCTTTTCATTTTTATTTTGAATGACAGGAGGGTTTTTTCATTTGTTTGCATGTCCTCTGTTTGATGCATCTGGGTCTGTTACTGGCACTCCTTGGCCCTCCAAGGAGTCTTGAGCTGATCTAGTGTCCCTGTGTGCTGTAAAATGTGTCAGGTACATGGCATTACACCAAGAAATCTGAGTGAATGCCCTCTGAACTAATTCTGATCCCAAAGGATCTTCCCAGAATCAGTTTGAATGATAGGAAATTGGAGCTGAGCCGTGACTTATTTGAAAGCACTTGGGTCCCACCTCAGTGTATTTGGGAATGCCTTTGTGGTTGTAGTTTAAAATAAAGCTGGATTACAGACATAAAGAAAATAGTGCTAATGGAAGTTTGACATGTGGTAGTTGAAGGATGGCAACAGTATTTTCACTTTCTAATGAAAGGTTGGTCAAACATGTCTGTGTGGCTTTGGATGTCTGAAATTTAGGATGATATGCCCTTGTAATGGAATGTGCCCAGCTGGAATACTCAGGCATTAACCCCCTCTGGAGATAACCATCAGAAAAGAAAAGGGGGAGGAGATTTTAAAAAAAGAGGATTTAAACCCCCAGTATGAAAAGCAGCTGAAAAACCAAGGAATTGAAGCCTGCAAGATTTGGCCAAGCAGATGTTATTAGCGATCCTGAACAAAGAACAGTAAAGAAAACAGAGGGAGGGAAGGAGGGAAAGAAAAGAATTCAAAGCAGTGATTATATTAAATATGTATAAGCAGTCATGAAGATTTTTATGGAATTACATGGTATCTCTTTCATGATGCTGAAATGAGAACAGTTTATATCTGGTTCCAACGGCCTGTAGAACTGGCACTGTATCTAGGACAGGAAAGGACTTCAAAATATGTATGAAATATTAAACTAGCTGAAGGATGAAAGAGAATATTCATTGTGCTTATTTAACTAAATATTAAGTTATCACACAGTAATTTTTTTTTTTTTTTAAACAGAAAGTACAGAATTAAAATTGTACTTACAGCTTCACCTTTGCGGCCATCGCCTTTTGGTCCACGGGGTCCAGGTGGTCCAGGTAGTCCCTGGTCACCCTAAATACAAAATAGTAAGTCAGACATTGTGCCAGTGATGTAAGAAATATTAACAAAAATGTAAGGAAACTATTTAATATCCTTTTGGAAATATAGAATAGCAGCTTTGTTTGCAAATCTCAGAAATTTTTGTGCTTTTTTTATTGTTGCTTCAGTTGATCAAATTAAGTTTTCAGAAGAATAGGAGTTCTCATTATGAAGTTATTAATTTCTAGATTTGTAGTTGCAGAGAGAAATCTTCAGAACATTGACTTTATCTTCAGCCAATACAAAGTTAAATTTATTTTAAAAAAGTTAAACTTTTATGACTTCAGTGCTAAGTCCTGACATTTGAAAAATGATTTTAGCAATACTGGAACGTAATATGCCAGACTTAAATTATCACATGCTGCACATTTTGCGTTTCCAGGTAATCACATTGGTTCTTTCTTACAGTAAAGCAAAACTGCATTCTACAAGGGAAAGAAGTAAAAGAAAGAAATAGAACTGGTTATAAGAAATATATAATTTCTCTAAGTTTAGCCTAAAATGCTCTGTATCAGGAGATAATCACTCCTTCTGTTGATGATTCAACTGACTCCCACTAAAGACTTGTGCATTTGCAAAAACTCAATGCTTCCTTTCACAACCAGAAGAGAAGCAAAGAGCAATCTTTTCCTCTTCCCTCATTCCAGTGATCTTTTTCCTGATATTTAATGAGAAAATTAACCAAGCTTGCAATAGACTGTTCTTCACAGAACCAAGAAAGAAAACATATTACTTTGAGGTATCTCTCAAGATACGCTGGCAGTCTGTACTGTGGATGTTCACATGACAGCAGTGCCAACTGGACATCCTTATTGTTACTTGTAGGTCGCACATCCACACCACTCCTAAGCATGGTTCTCCCTGTATATAGCCATACATGGAGAAGTGTACACCCTTCGCTCAGTCCCACAGAACAAAGAAATGTAAATGGACTCTCCTGTAGAGTGTTGGAGGGTCAGTTGTTAATATACATAAAGATAATATATCCTGAAGAATAATTACATACAAATAGCAGAAATTTCCCTGTCTATATGAGTAAAAATAAATAGCTAGAAAAAAACCAACCTACAAATGACTGAAAATTGTTGTTTCATCAGTGCATGGTGCCTGGAAATTTCTGCAATAACATAATGCTTCAAGAAACTGAGAATGGAGTCCTGATAGCTCAGATCTCAGCAGCTGGTCTATGCAAGTACAGTGTCCATGACTGGAGAACAAACCAACTTATATTCTAGTTAGATATCCAACAAAAACAGACTTCAGGTCCAAATTTCCCATCCCATGAACATCTCTACCACAGAAACAAGCAATCAGCTCTTTTTAACTAATTTAGCCCTGTCAAGGAAAAATAAAAGAGCTGTTTTGGGCCTCCTAAAGATATACATCACAGGTTTAGTTTGTAAGTAAATGAAGAAAGACAAGGTAGACTCAATGTTCTGGTTAAGATGAAACCCTGAAACCACTTCAAGATGGAATTTCAGACAGGGATGCAAGCATGACTTATGCTTAAATAAAATTGTGTGAATCTCTCATATTCTCCAGTCCAGAGGGATAGTTTCGCTGGAAGACTTTAAACACAACCTGACCAACATCAGCCCTGGAAGATGTTTCTTCATGTTTCCTAACTTTCAAATGATGGAATTCTGATCCAGTTCTGTGAAAATTTAACCAACGAGTGTGCTTCTAGTTCATAAATAGCTTTATAATGGAAAGCCAATTTTACCTCTGCCTCATTCTTAATATCCATACTTCTTAAATTATGGATAAAATAAGAAATGTTTTAGAAATGTATTTTTCTTTAACAAGAAAGGAAACCATGGATCATGAGTTCATCTCTATTTTCACTTCTAATTTCACTACAGTAAAAACCAGCCAAACAGATGTTTTCATTTAATTTTAGCAGACCATTGTAAACACCAAATACATGTTAACACATTCTCTTCTGTAAGAATTGGGATTTTTGTCAAGTGGCTGGTTTTGCCATTAGTAACATAGCTATAAATCTACTTAAGTCAAATCTATGGCCAAATCTGCTGTAAGAAATAGTTCTCTAGGCCAGGTTATGTAATTTTTTTAATAGCTGCATCAAAAATATACAAGAGATGGCCCAGGAGCTATTCTGCGATTACTGCTTCCCACAGTTTTGTGGGGTCTGGAAAAGATGGTCACAGTGACTCACTCTAAGCCAGTGCACTGGCAACAAGGCAAGTCCCATTTATGTCACAGATGGCATGCTGAATTAATTAATCTACTTTGCCAACTTTTCCAGGGCAGGTTTTAAAGTAATTTTCTGAAGGAGTAATATAGAGATAGCTGCTTCTACACTCTTTCAAACAAAGCAAACCAATCAACCAACCAACCACCCAACCAAAAAACCAAGATAAACAGAATATAAACATAAATCTTGTGTCCATGGTCATTGTTACAAAAAAAAAAAACCACACCTGCTATAATCAAAACCTAAATAAGTAAGTATAAGACTGGAAAATTAAGTCATGTTCATCACTTCTTTTTATAAGAAAAACAGAGTGAAGTAGCATTCTAGATTACAGACAAAGTAAATAAATTTAGAGTTTTTGAAAATTAAAAAATACAAGCTACTGAATGCATGTGGATCAATGTGCAGCATCCTCTGGTAAGTGTACTGGTAGAAGTTTGTCAAGCCAGAAGTAAAGTATTATTGGTATTCCTAAGATGTTATCACACAAAAGTTATTGCATTAAGTTGCTTTATTTTGAAGTACATTGTGTTAGGTAACATAAACTGGTTGGTCTCTGAATTTGAGTCTATCAGCTCTATTCCCAAGAACTGAAACAGTGGAATCAAGTGGAACATTTTATGGGCAAACATGGTAAATGTGAAAAAAAGAAGAGGTTTACTAAGAAGGTTCCTGATTTCAGTCTGGAAAGGAGATCACAAGAATGGTACCCTTCCCAAACACTGAAGGAAGTCTTTCTGAATTATTCCCTTATCACAAGTGGCAGAAGGTTTATAGAAAGTTTCAACCCAGATCATGACTGATAGAAGTACAACATGATATCATAAAATGCATTAGAAGGGAGGAGGTGAAAGCTGCAAAGTAAAAGGAAATATAACCAGTTTTTGCAGTAGAGGACTTGGGATCTGTTCTAAGGACTGTTCTTTTCAGTTTGTTCTTAAATGTAGAAAGGTGAGTGGCACTGTTTTCTAACGATGCTATATTATTCTGATTAGTTAAATGAAAGGCAATTCCAAGGAGTTGAGGAAAAACCCTACTCAAGGGTTTGAGTAATTTGGTCATAAAATATCAGACAAAATTCCATGCTAACTGTAATGCATTATGTAAGGAGAAAAAGCAGTCAAAACTTTATGTACCTAACTGTCATCCTGAAATACTATTACCACTTAAGAAACAGGGAAGATAGAATCATTCTTTGAAAAGGTCTCTGGTCTTTCACTTATGTGTTGATCTTGCCACTTAAACACTAAAAGGCTCAAACAATGAGCAAGCAATCCTGCTACAGACTAATGTACTCCATTCTTCGTGCTGAAGTTAAAAATGTAAAGGATATAACCAAGTAAATTCTATTCTGTAACCTATATGCAAATAAGTACTTCTAAAACATCTATTTTTTGAATTCTTTATTTTAGGTCTTTCTTACGTTTTGGAATGTGCAATGTTGGTAATACTGAAACACCACTGTTAAAATAACTAATACCTCTCAGTTTATACTCAGTAAAGAGCATATTGTCCATACAGAAGTATAAAAGACCACATGAGATAATAGATGGTGGAGATGAATTTGAAGAGCTGCCTTCCTAATGAAGACTTCCTGAGGGAAGTTTGCAGGGTGAGGTGCCCTGGACTAGTTATTCAATCCATTTCTTGTTTCTTCTTCAAAAAGATAGTAAGTTTATTTTTAAAAATAGACTTAACATGGAATGATGGAAATGTTGAAGAACTGGTCAGTTACTTTCTTGAAAAAGTTGTTCAAGTGGTTTCAACATTTTCATGAGTTTTGCATATGTTTCATGTTTCGTTATTTTCCATCTTTGTGTATAAACTCCTACCATTGGTCCCATTATTGAATTTCCAGGAAGTCCATTATCTCCCGGTGACCCCTTGGGTCCTGGATCCCCCTATCAAAAAAGAAACAAATCCAAAACCATATCCATTATTCTCAGTTTTAATTTCCAAAGTTTTACAGAAAAGAACAAGTATTCAATTCTTTCTGGCGGTGACAATTATTGAGCTAGGTAATATGAAATCAGTATTTCTAGAGGAAGGTTTTACTACCTTGATTCTGACCTCTCTTATACTTTTGCTTCTCTGCAACTTTGTCAAAGAGTTTGTTCTGCCTTGATGAATAACTTGATGGCTTTAGTTTTCAACTGAAGGTTGAGTATCATAATTCAGTTTCAGTGGCCAGATTCATCTGTGGCTTCTGCCTGCTTTTGCCCACACGAGCAAGGCTGCATAACCTTATTTCTGCCAGAGCACACAAAGTACAGCAAAGAAATTCTAAGATAAGTGCTGACACAGAGTATGTTTAGAAAGGCTACAGATGCAATGGCACAGCACTTCAAAATTGGAGGCTCCACAGTCTGAAGACCCAAGGAGAAACCCGAGTTTTTCCTCAAGTATTACCCAGTATAACTGTTTGGTAATCTTAGCTCTGTCAGTGGCTTTCCTGGAAAGCAATCAGGTTTAGAATTGAAGTTCCTCATGTTATCCCTTGACAGAGCAAAATTTGGCTCCTTCTAGTGTTTATTCTATGGCAACAGATGTTTTACTTTATATTAAGGATCTTAAAAGGAAATTCAATTTTCAGTGAAACTTTTGCAATTTTTAACACCAGTGAGAAGGACAGGCAGTATTTCAGGAAACATTCACTAGGGAATGCAGATCAAATGTTCTATCAAAACCACCAAGCAGCTGTAATCATGAGAAAGGAATATGAGAAAAGCCAGCTATCTAATGTTACTGTCTCCATATTAGTAACAGCATAATGGTTGTCAAGGGAAATAAAACTCTAGCCCCCAAATGTGAGTGTGGCTTATAATAAATAAATTTCCAGAGGACACAACCATGACTGTCCAGGAGTTAAGACCTCTAGCAATCACCCACTACTACATCAAATACTTAGAGATGTACTAAAAAGACCTCAGACCATGATAACTCCCAGCTTTGAAAAACATTCAGATTCCCTGCATTAGAAATTGATAATGTCTGGCTTCACTACTGCAGATACCAGGATGTTTCAAGATCACAGTTACTAGTAATCATTGTACTTTCCAAAGTGGAGAGAGAAAATGGACTTGTGTAGCCTGCTACATTATTGAGCAATTGTCAGAAACATAGCAGATATTTGTTTAAACAAAGAAATTATTATGGAGCTAAAAAAACAAAGTTAAACCAAAGTTCTGTATATTTTCTAAAATATAATAGAAATTGTCTTCTCACATCAGCCACTGCACATAAAAGCCCTCATCTAAAATTTAGCAAAGAGTTTGGAAAAACTCCTATAGATTTCAGTAGAATTTGGATGGTAGCAAATCTGCTATGAAAGTGATATGAACTGTACTGAAGAGAATAAAATCAGAGTGAAAAAGGCAATAAAATCTACAAAGTTATTCTTTTTCAGCATGAATTTTATCAATAAACAATCTTGAATCACTTACTGGTTTATTCAAAAATGTCACAGTAACCAGGAAAATGTGAAGAAGGGAGACCAGTGTATTGAAACCTGTCTTCGTACAAGTAGTGCCTTATAGCATGCCACTTGTATTTCCCTAACAATATTATTACAGTTTTAAACCAACGTAAGAAATATGAGCACCCCACAATCCTCTCCTTTCTTTCTTTCTTCTCTGTAGATGCATTTTTACTCCAGGTATGTCCTGAGTTTCTTGTGTTCTCTTCTTCCTTTCTCCTCCATGCACAAACAAGTCCAAACCACATCCTAGCCCTCTGTGACATCCTGTTGCCAGGCTGAAGAGTACCTTGTATGTACAATATCTACATGTGCTTGTGTGTGTGGGCACGTATATTTTTAATGAAGAAGAAAAATGGGGATGAAATTACTTCAGAGCAACAGGATGTACATTACTAATTTCTCTACCCTAAAAACTATCACCAAAGCTGAAAAGCATAAATTGAAGTTAACTGATTAATCAGTTAACTGATACTATGAAAACAGCACCTATTTTATTCTTAAAATAAAAACGGGGTGGTAGTGAATTTTCAAATGTTTTTAAACCTTCAAAGTTAGCTTTACTGTTGCCGAATCCACTTATTTTACTCAGCAAGACAAGTCCCACTCATTTCACATACATTTTCCCCATATAGAAAATGAGGTCGATAGAGTTCTAGCTATCTCATATATGACAACTTAAAGTAGTATCTACAGGCCAGCTGTTCACTTGGAAGTGATATATAAACATTCATCTCCAAAAAATCATCTAGTTCAGCATATAACTCCCTAGAAATATACATAGACACATTTCTGCAGGTATTTACTGCCACATTCAGGAAACCTTTAGTCTAAGAAAAAAAATGCATAGCAAATTTGAAAAAAACCCAAAAGACTTGAAAGTGATTCATTTCACAGGAGGAGCCAAAACACAACAGAAATATAATGGATTTTTTTAAAAACAAATTTAACCATTTTAACAAATGGTTTCAGGAGGCAATAACATGTACTAAGTTCAGCATCCTGTTAAAGCGCCCCTAAACTCTTTGTTAATTTTTAGTACTTTTCAGTCCTTATTTCTAAAATGCAGTCATCTTTATTACTACAACAAGGAATTTTAACTTCTTTAAGTTATATTCTTTTAATTTTGACAGAAACTTGTACTACAAATTTTCCAATCGCTGGTCTCCAGCAAACACATATCAGATAATCACCTTTGGTCCAGCAGGTCCTTGAATAGATGATCCAGCGACACCAGGTGGTCCTCTCTCTCCGGGTTCACCCTGTTACAAAATGGTATCATTCAGATTCAAACAGACAGTTTCATTTTCTGCGCAAGTAGCAAAAAGTTTTTTCAGCACTTTATATTATAAAAATATCTACAGTATAGATCTATCTAAAAAATAGACAATGTGGGAAAAAATAGACAATGTGGGAAAAAATAGACAATGTGGGAAAAAATAGACAATGTGGGAAAAAATAGACAATGTGGGAAAAAATAGACAATGTGGGAAAAAATAGACAATGTGGGAAAAAAACATAAATCCATTTATTGTTCTTGTGAAAGTTGGTCCAAGTTTCACGTTTTAAATATCTATTGGTTGAACCATGTATTAGATATTTTAACTTTAATTAATTTTTTGTGTTTGGCTAACAAAGCCAGTGGAATAATAAGAACACTAGTATTATTTCAATTTCCTTACCATTCAAAGTGACACATATTCACAAAATACTATAAAAGAAAGGTAATGTTTCAAAGTAAAAATGTGCTAAATGCTCATGGTTAGAATCACTTGGGCAACTTTACTGTCTCAGTGCTCCTGCATAACTACAAGGTCTGTATTTATATGTTTAGCTATTCTTTTTATCCTTGGGACTTTTGTGTCATTCAGAGCAGAGGATGGAAATATTTCTGCTTTTCCTTTGTTCTGTTAAGTCTCCAAGCATCAGATGCTTGAAAAATTTGTACATTACATAAATTCCATAGATTCTTTTATAAAATACAAACTGAATAATTACCCTGGAGGAACAAGCTTACTTTTGGTCCAGCTAGGCCTTGCTCTCCTTTATAACCAATCGGTCCTTGGGATCCTTTTTCTCCGGGGTCACCCTGATGAAAACAAACCTTTTTTTTCAATCACAGCAAAGATTTATTCACAAATGGGAGATTATACACAAATTACCAAAACCACAACAATAATGATGCCGATAATTAGAGAAGTATCTAGATGCTCCACTTCAGCTGAAATTCTACTCAGTTCTAGAATCTCCCCCAAATGTCCTAAATTTAACCAGGTGGGAGATAAAAGCTGTCTGTCTACTAATACATCTTCCCAGGCTTTTAATTTCGTATTTAGATATCTAACTAGTCACCTGATTTCTCCTAGCTCCTTCTCTCTCCCTGTCAGCATACTGAGATAATTTGCCTCCTCCTAACTTTAATAAAAACTCCATACTGAATTTTTAGGAAATCTCTACTGTCCATTTAACTTTAGGGTCTATGTTTATAGTCTGATTTTGCTGTACTTGTTCAGGCTAAGAAACACATCGCTCTCTCTTAAATCCTTTTAAATCATCAGTTAAAATATAGTTGCTTCCTAAGATATAATGAACGAAAAAATAGGCCAAAATCTGAACTCTTATAAAATAGGTCCTTCTAAAGTTTGTAGTATTTCTTCAGTGTCCACATGAAGCCATACCTTCTGGCCTAGATCTCCTTTGCCAGGGGGTCCTTCTGGGCCTCTTGGACCTTGATCTCCCTTTTCCCCCTAACAGAGATTAAATGGTTAATTAATGGTTAAATTAATGGTTAAATGGTTAATTAATTTTCATGTAACTAATTTTATTGCATAGACTTATGAGAAACAATGCTTGCATAAAGACTTTCCCAAAAACATCAGTAAATATCCCTTCGGGGATTTCTTCTGGGGAAAAAAGTATTCAGTCTTCTTAAACCCCTTCCACCCTCCTGCTATCACATTGCTTATTTTCACAGATATTTGTAATAGTGCCATTTGCAATTGAATCAATCTTTTGTAGGAGGAATTGCATGCATATACTTATATGAGGAAGAGAAATTCTTACAGAGTTATCAGAAAAGGTCTTGGTTGACCAATTCTAAGAAAAACAATTTTTAAGAAGCAGTAATTTTAGGCAACTCTGCAGCCAGTCCAGGCTGCAAGTATTTGCCAGACACATTACTTCAAATAATTCACAAATAATCTGCATAAAACATTCTATTAAGGAACATTATCTACAACATATTTATGCATAATGTAAGTCAGATTAGTATATCAGAATGCTTGTAAGTAATTCAGAAAGTGAAAAGTAGATTAAAATGAAGTTTAAAAATCCATTTCTGATTTGATCTGTTGATGGAAGTGGCATTGCAGACCCTGCTGCCAATAGGCATCAGTTTGGATCCCACTTCTGTGAGACAGCTTCACACCTGCAAATAACTGCCGCAACATCACCGTGCTACTCACTGAAGGAATCAAGCTGTTCTTTGCACTGTCCTGGATACCCAAGATAGCTGCTCAGTAGTAATATTTTCACTTATAAAGAATTACCACAGTGAAAGTGACAGCACCAAGTTGATCATCAGAATAAAGGCAATATGTAAGAGAAAAAAAACCCAGCATTCCCAAATACAGAAGCCACCTGTAACTTTAAGCCAACATTTACTCTTAATTCTGATGTTTCACTTCTGATACTCTGGGATCTTCATTTCTGAGCAATTATATAGTGGGTGATTTCAAGTTTTTAAAAAATAATTAAGCACCAAAAAAATGCCACATATTTTTCCACAGTGGAAGGCTCACTGCCTCAGGCTGTAGCTCATATTTGCACTGCCCTTGTAGATGAAAAAAATGTGAAGCTACATTCTTAATAGATGTTTATTACAGCTATTCAGATATTTTTCTGATTAAAGAACTGCAGTCAAAAAATGCTGATTTGTTTACTCTGAATCACATTCAGTTCATCAATTCTACATGTTGGCCAGCTGCTACCCTCATTTAAGAGCTGCTCATTAGCAGAGTTTGGAGGCGCCTGGATTATCAGCAGCAATCCAATAATCAGCCAAAGCACTGAGTTTTGCTCACTCAGCAGCTCATTCTATTTATAAAGAGTAAAATTAAAAGCCTCCATTTAACTTACTCTGACTATTTGGGGCACTTTGCACCCCTCTAAATTCCCTTCCTTTGAATTTATGCTTCTTTTTCCTAATGTGGCAGAGTTTCTCTTAAAATCTCAGAATTTCCCTTGGAAACAAGCAGCCCTGGTTTCAGCTGTTTGTGACGGTTTCTGTACCAGGCTGACAGGTTTCAGCCACAGCTCACCACCCTGCTAGATGCCCTAAGTCACATCAGTTTGACCATGACTTCTTGGTGTCAGAAAAATCTGAACAGGCTGTAAGGAACAGGCTACACAAGCTATCCTAGAAGATCATGAAATTTTACAGTAGTCAATAAACCACAAAAAGCAGGGCAGCTAAATCAGTTGCAGATTCAGATGGAATTCAGTTTGTTGGAAACAAAGCTCAGCCAGTCTAGTCCCTTTTCCCTGGCAGAAGTATTGGCACATGCCCTCCTCCAGGATGAACTCCTTGCCATTGCATACCTGCAAATGATGGTTTGTTGTTCTTTCATCTACACCTTTCACATGTGGTAAAATATATTTCCTTACCTTTTTTCCTGACTTCCCAGGATCTCCCTGCACCCCTTTTTCTCCTGGGAATCCTGATGGACCTTTATCTCCCTTATAGAAGAATAAATAATTATATCTGCATATTTCAATAAGTTCTTTATTCTGTAAAATGGATCCAACAGTGTGTTAAAATATTAATTAATGATATGCAATATTTTTGCTCAAAGGTTGTTATTCCCAGTAAGTTAAATATTCTGTAGAGCCAGTATTGTTTTCTACTCATACAATCTAAAATAAGTATTTTAAATTTCTTTCCAAGCTCCCCACCTACTTCTTAAATCTTGGTTTTGGATTAAATAAATTTACATTTATTCTGTGAGTAAAAACATGATTGAATGCTGTTTGTTACTCTGTGCACAAGAAAAATATGATACAAATGCAATTTACTTGGGAATTCAAACATCTGGGACTTAGGGAATGGTCAGCCAAAAATGCCTGAAGAGAGCTGTTGACTGGAGACTAACACCTTGCTGGTTGTACAAACTGGTCTAGGCATTAATTTTAAGACTTGCCACAAAGAGTTGAAACTATCCATAGAAACTAGTTCTGCCAAGCACTTCTTCCATGATCCTTGGAAAAACCACCAAAACCAAGAGGTCTCTGTCATCTTACACAAGATTTTGGGACCCTACTTAAATCAATAAGGACATGGTATATAGTCTTCAAAATGGCAGCTGAGTTCAAAGCTTTAAGTGTTTAACAGCTCTTCTAACATGTAGGCAGTATGACCACTGCTGTCACACAGACTGCTTTTTTTTCAAATTGTTGCAGAGGAACACAGATAGTAACGTTTCTAAAAGGCCTTGGAAATACCTCAGTAGCTTAGAAAAGATGGGGGAAAACTCTGTTCCAGTTCCAGTTCCAGTAATGATTTTAAAGGGGGGGGGGGGGGGGGGGGGCGGGCGGAGCTTTAGTGCAGCATTTTGAGTTTAAAAGCTAAAACCTTGAAGTTAAGCAAATATCTGTCACTGAAATTCCTTCTTATTTTGATCATAGTCAATTTATACCAAAAAATCTTCTACTTAGTTTATCATTAACTAGTGAAAGAATTAGAAGACCCTGTAAGGAGCAGTTAAAAATAAAAATAGGCTCACTTTAAGTCCTGGGAAGCCAGTTCCTGGAAGTCCTGGTTCTCCTTTTTGTCCACGTTCACCTGGTTGACCCTAGTAACAAAAAGTCTTTTGTTTAACAGAGGAACATGGTTTAGCCTCATTCACTACTCGCACTATTTCACTAACTGCTTTACACATAGAAATGGACTTGATGATCCTTACAGGTCCCTTCCAACCTGAGATATTCTATGATTCTAGGTGGTTGAGTTTTCAGCCAAGCAGTTTTCAACTGGAAATTTCTGTTCTTTAAAAACCCCCGTAACTAGTAGGACTGCATATATTTTATTTAACCTTGTAGTGAGCAGAAAGTCTAAGTGAATCATTCCAATGTTCTCCTTTTTGTTTTAATATTTTTTTTTTTTTTACTGTATACCACTATATCAAAACCTCTTTGGTCATTGAATGAAAAGTGAGTCCAAATAAAGAAAAATCAGAACTTCTGCTTAAGAGAAAGTTTTACTCTCATGATTCTTCCTTCCTAAACAGTTCTAAACCAGTTAAAGAAATAGGAATTTCATTTTTCAATTTTGATTTTTAAAATACTTTTTCACAGTAGGAAAATTTTCCTCATACATAACATGTTTCACAGCTACCTGTTTTTCCCTACATTAATATTAAACATTGCTGCTCTACCTGCTACTTACATGCCAAAGAAATGCCCAGAAGAAAATGACTGTATTTCTCCCTGCTTTTGCTACAGTGACTAATGTCTTCCTTTTGTAAACCAAGGTGATTACAAAGCACACTTCTTTACAGTTCATCAGTTCATTCCACTTGCTCTCCTTAGTATTTCAGCAATTCCCTTTTTCTCCTCTTATGGTGCTCGCCTGACACTGTTATCGCTAGAGGCTTGGGCTTTGACAGCAGTAATTGTTTACCTCACTTTCCTGTTCTCTTTCTACTTTCCCTTGTTCTGTGGTGCAGTGTCAGCTACTAAGTACACTTAAGCTCCTTTTTCTCTCCTAGTGTTTCTATCTTTGGTTTTGGTTCTTTCTCATGATGAACATGGAAGGTCGAAGGACAGACTGAAGGCATGGTGGGACGATCCTTAAGTCCCAGAACCATTGCTGGCTTACAGCTGTTTGGTATAATGCTTTACTTGAACACAATGTGTAAGTGGCACCAAACTCATTTGATGTAAACATGTCTGAAAGATACTTTGTTTATAAGTTTGTGTTTAGAACCCAAAATCCACATTTGCAAAGGTTAAGGGCTGATGCTAAGCAGAAGCCATATGCTCCATTTGGGGAACACCTTGATAACATGGATGGTTTTCCCTCAAAGAGTGAAAAATGAATTGTTATCTCCAATGAAGAGCTGCATCTTCATCTCATCAAACACACTCTTGAAAAGCCTGCCAAAGACACGTTGCTTGTTGTTTCTTGCTGGTGCTATTTTTAAAAAACAATGTCTGAATCATTACCTTTGGACCTGGCAGACCAAAACCTTGAGATCCTTTTGCCCCAGGGATTCCTTGTGGACCCTGTATACCCTACAGGGCAAAATATATGAGTTAGTGCATTACACTCTTCCACATCTGAAAATCACCGTGTGTCCATCTTTCAGTTAATAATGATTTGATCTTATCTTTAAAACTATTTGCTTGCCTGTCCTAAGGCTTAGTTCTGACATCTTTATTTTATTTTTCCTTTGTCACTATCCTGTGGATTTTACTTGGATGTATCCAAACGTAATGACAATTACTGTTTAGGGAGAAAACAAATGGGAAGTGTCTCAGTATCTGCATCTAAGCCCTGATTCACTGGGATAGTATGGTGGAAGCATTAACTCTTCTTTCCAAAAAACCAAAACCTGAAAGATCTTTTGGGATGTTTCAGTTTTTCTGTATCCAACTGCTAAAGGCTGTGTTCAAGCTTCAAAGGGCTTGAAATTCAGAAGTGGTGGATTCTTACCTTCTAAAACTCTTATCTATAATATGTTATCATCCAAGCAATGCATCTGACTTATCTCCTATGCAAATTATCATGCAGATTAGACCAAATTTCTGTTTGTTTGATCACTCAAATCAGTTGGAATCACTTATATTTACAAGTTTTGCCTAAAGGCTAGTTTGATACTTTTAAAATGAAAAATCACTGTGAGATTTTTAATGTCTTCACATCAAAATTAGAGCTCTGATAAAGTATAAAATGAAAACTACATGTAAATGCTCATTACATGTCCAAAATATAGACTTACCTGGCTTCCCGGATTGCCTATTCCTGGTGGTCCTGCTGGGCCCTGTGGTCCTACTTGGCCTTGTTCACCCTATACAGAAAGTAATTTCCAAGACCTAAATTGCAACAATCCATGCTAGCTGATTAACATAGTTAAACTTAACACAGAGCAAGAGGCCTCAAGCTGTATTATCTTGAAGCTTGCCACTTCTATTTGAGTTAAATGTGTTTTGAATACCTGAAAGTCTGTCTATGGCAACCGATCTAATAAAAATAATATCCCTTTCTACCTAAAACTCTATCTCATTTATAACATTAGATGATCACAGCTGTAATTTTGTTATTAGAAGGATCCATATCTTATCTTTATATACTGAGATTAATTTTAAAGATTTTATTGTACAGAAATACACACAGTTTCTTGCACAACACTCAGAAGAAAAACTTGCAAGTGTAAACTGAACAGCTAGAGAGCATTTTTGAAAAATCTTTGTCATGTGGTATTGCAATGGTATTGTACAGCACTTGGGGAGGGAATAGAGGAATTATGGCAGAGGGAATCATGGGAATAGAGGAATATAGGGAGGTCATGTGGGTATTGGAAGTGGCACAGACCCATGAAAGTGTCAAGGATGTGTGACACCAGTCCCTAGGAAAAAAAAAATAATTAGTTTCACTTATGCCAGAAACACTCATTTATTGAAACGGTTCCAAATGCTTACTGTCCTGGCCATTGCTGCATTTTTCCTCTACAGACATGGGAATAAGATGACTCATTCCTATGCAGATAACCAATTGTCCTCTAACTAAGACCTTATGCAAGATGGTCTGGCAGGTGCTCAGCAAGCATATCTCTCACAGACAGGCCAAATCAGACCACACACACCACCCAGGTTGCTCTGAAGACTTTGGAGGGCCATTTGACCGGACAGTGAGATGAATAAGTTCAAGTTAAACTTCTCACATCTGAGAAGCACTCCCTGCTGACTAAGCTGTCAACAACTTTAGTTGGGAGTGCTGTCCTCTCCTCTCACTGAAGCTGAGTGTGGGACAATGAGGACAGCAGGAGTCATGAGGACAGGAAGGAAAACAACGGGCATTAGGAGGAGGGCTATGGCACTAAATCATGAGAAGGAAGATCTGGAGTCACTGCCTCTGCTCTATAGGACATCTGAGCATGTTGCATCAGCCACTCTATGGAGACGCACAAGGTACAGGCTAGAATCTCATCAGGCCAAGGGAATTAAAATTGTTCTGGACCCCTCTTTAGGGGACTGAGCACCAAAAAGCTAACAAATTTCAAAAGCCAGAGTGTTCCTTTGTCTGTTCCAGGTCCATTAGATTAGATGACTCAAACGGGTTTCTACATTTTTAAAAATATTTAAATAAAATTTAAAATATTCTAAATATAATATTTCTGAAATAAATTTAGGAGGAAAAAAGTCCATTTCTTCCCTGATACTCCCAGCTGCATAGCATACAGTTCTTAGTGCTCTCAGTCAATATTAACAGGCTCAGCTACTTGTATAGATGATTGCAGCCTATCACTGAATCACAGAATTGTCTAGGTTGGAAAAGACCTTGAAGATCATCCAGTCCAACCATTAACCTAACATTGACAGTTCCCAACTACACCATATCCCTAAGCACTACATTGACTCTACTCTTAAACACCTCCAGGGATGGGGACTCCACCACCTCCCTGGGCAGCCCATTCCAACGCCTAACAACCCATCCTGTAAAGAAATGCTTCCTAATATCCAGTCTAAACCTTCCCTGGTGCAACCTGAGGCCATTCCCTCTTGTCCTATTGCTTATTACTTGGTTAAAGAGACTCATCCCCAGCTCTCTGCAACCTCTTTTCAGGTAGTTGTAGAGGGCAATGAGGTCTCCCCTCAGCCTCCTCTTCTCCAGACTAAACAACCCCAGTTCCCTCAGCCGCTCCTCGTACGACATGTGCTCCAGACCCTTCACCAGCTTCGTTGCCCTTCTTTGGACACGCTTGAGTAATTCAATGTCCTTTTTGTAGTGAGGGGCCCAAAACTAATCGAGGTGCGGCCTCACCAGTGCCGAGTACAGGGGTAAGATCACTTCCCTGTCCCTGCTGGCCACACTATTGCTGATGCAAGCCAGGAAGTGACTATGAAGTCACATGGAGTGGTGTAGCAGAGTTCCTCAGATTCCAGGTAAAAATATCTTTGTATTGTTGTGATATTGTGTGACTAATTCATCATTAATTTTACTATAAATATAATTAACTATAGATATGATTACAAAAATACTCTGTGCCTCACCTTGTCACCTTTGATTTGTTGACCTGGCAGTCCAGGAGGACCAGCTACGCCTTCAGAGCCTTTTTCACCCTAGAAATATGTGACAGTTTTGTAACTGTATTTGGGAATATATAAAGAACACCATCCTAGACAAACTGATCACCACAATGTGGATAATGAGTTAAAAAATATTCCTTCACAAACAAACAAGAAAAATAGTTAATGGAATTATCAGTGTTAGAGAAAAGCGATTCAGTTACGATTCACATGCTTCATCTGCACTTATTGTGTTGTTGAACATGAGACTTCAAAAGGAGAACATGAAATACTAGGAAGAAGGAAGATACATTTTGAAAATGTGATAGTATGTTCATGAGTCAGAGAGCAGTTCAGAACTGGGTGCAAGGACACAACTAACATCTTTTCCATGAAAGGAAGAAAAATCTTCTTTGCTTAGTAGTTCGACTCTAGAGAATCTTGAAGCCACTAAAGAAGAGGGATACATTTTGATGGGAATCCCAGTTGTGATTAAATCATAAATATTTGCTTGTTTGTACTTATTTTTAAAAAAAGGAATGTTCACATATATTAACCTAGCAAGTGCCCTTAATGAGCTAACTGTCCACAGAGACTCATACAACCCATCCTGTAGTTTCCCAAAGTGGGAAGACAGAATGAAAACAGTTCCCAAATGTTTTCTTCCAATACAGAACATAAATAGCTAAGTAGCATTACAAAAGACAATTTATCTCATTAATGCTACCAAAATAAGGTATCTTATTAAACACATAAGTAAGGGAATGAAGTTACTACTGTTAGAGGAACTGTCCAACATTTTTGTAATTATCTTGATAGAGTTTCTGAACTCGGAGGGATATTCCAAGATCACAGTGATTCAGAAGACCAAAGTCCATCAGCTGACATTTTATACCAGTGGAATGATCAGTGATCTTAAGTAACTTAGACATTACTGCAAATTTGGCCCAAATTGTTAAAAAAAATAATTTCCATAAAAGTACCTTTTGGCCCTGAATGCCCTCTCCTGGTAGACCTCGCTCACCTTGCAGACCATCAGGGCCAGGTGGTCCCTATAAGAAAAGAAAAATATATTCAGGCCATATCAGCAATTCAATTTTTTATTGACATTTTGTCTAACTTGCTAGTACAGGTTCTTGCAACTCGTATGACATTGGTAAGTAAAAATGCTTCCGTAACAGCTGGCTGAGCCCAGGCAATTAAAATGAAGTGTAACAACCCTTAACTGTAGGATTTAGATTAAAATAAGCTAATGCTGAAATGATGTGAATTACATAATTAATGTCTAAAGATTGTACCCTTAAAACTCAAACAAATCTGTAGATTAATTTATAATAAATACATTTACCACTGTGAAATTTATTCCCTATAATTTCATGATTTTCATAATGAAAATCATTAATTTGAACATAGGGGTTTTTCATACAAAATGGCAGGTTAAACATACAAATTTAGAGAATGTTGATCTTGTTTTAAACAAGTACAGAACTAATTATTTTTGTAATACTTTCTGTTCTTCCACAAAATTCAGCTATCTTTCATTATTTAAAGCTAATAAAGAGGTTTTAAGGATGATCTTGATTAAGCAAACGGTTTCTGCATTTTTTGTGAGAAAAATAATCTTTGACAACCACAAAGTGACTTTCAAAAATACTGTTAGGATGAATCTAACACTCATCTACATTTGTGCTTTCTTAATTAACAATCTCTTTGACATTTTTAATGAAATACACAAGAAAACCGTACATTTCATACATTTCAGGAAGAAAAAGTCAGCCACTGAGCACTAACTCAACGTTACAAAAAGCTTGCTAAAGTTCTGTCATTCAGAAGATAAAGATACAAGCATATAATTAGGGTCTTTGATGCAATCCAAATTACACGCAGGAGTGAGGAATGTCTCAGCTCTTGGATTTTCATCTTCTTAAAATTTGGTTTTAGACAATTTTTAAAGATTATCCTCAACTCAAAGAAGTAGGGGTACAGCTATCTATATACAACTCCATGTCTTTCTGAAAACTGGACACTGAAATCCTTCTCACAAGGACCAAACAATTTTTTATTTCCCTGAAACTTGTTGGCCATGGCTTTTTCTCCTACTTGGGCGAGCCACATGCAATAACTGTTGCAATACTGGGCTGGTGTAGCCGAACACACTTCTGCTGCTCCAGACTAGGTACAAGGTGGTTTATGGAATCAGTAGCCAATATAGCTGATGTCAATTAATTACACTCACTAAGACTTGTTTTATTATATTTCCACTTCCAGTGCATACGTCACTGACTTACAGGTAATCCTGGCTCACCAATTCCAGGAGGTCCTGGGGGTCCAATTTTACCTTCTTGACCTTGAGCACCCTTGTGAAAAAGAATATTAGAAAGTTCAGTCCTAATTCAACCCTATGCTTTTGAAAGGCATAACATTTACATATAAACAACTTAATGATGTCACCAGAAAGGTCTGAAATCAAATGTGTAACATATTCTGATGTAAAAAAAGCATAAATAACAATTTAGAAACATTTCAAAGTACCTTTTGATTAACACATGGAGCACTAGATCACATTCCAGCCCTCATGCCAACAGCAAAGGGGTGTTATCACTTTGCATAGGGATAACTGCTTAAAAGTGTAGAACCTGAGAGATGACAGGGATGAAGGAGCAAAGTCAGGTTAAATTTGGTTGCAGTACAACCCAATGAAGCAGGAATGCTCAGGTGTGAGGGATCTTCACCACAGCCTCTATCTAGGCCCTCGAATTGAATTGAAGCCTGCTTCAGCGGAATATGGGACTGCATGGGAACTCCAGGAACTGCATAGTTTCTGTATCCTCTATTTATATGGTGTCATAATCTTCACAATTCCTCCTGTTTACTGAGGAATATGTGCTTCAAGAATAAGAGCACAGAGGATTTTTATCTCTCCCCAGAGTAGTACAGAGACTGGGAGTGACATTCCTTCTCCAGAAACTGTTTTCCCTTCAGGAATGACCCAGTGTTGTTCTTTTTACATGTGAAATTACTAGTTTCTGAGCTATATAAACTCCCTTTGTGTGCCAGGGTCTGCCCCACTGCACAGAAAATATGCAGGAGTTCAATAAATGTACAAATTAGAGCAGTAAAAGCAAAAAAAAGTGCAGGTATTTTAGACAATGGCACTTGGCTCCAGAAAATAGGGAAAATAATGGCATAAAGCAACACCAAAGACTTAGCAGCCAGCATAACTAGGACGAGATATAGTTCTGCCCAATTTATATTTCTTGTTTGAGTCTGAGCTGTAGCTCTCTGACAAAACTCTCATAAACTAAGTAGCAATGTTTCCTATGTAGATGCTTTTGCAGTTTCCCAAAAGGAGATGTGGCTGGCCAGCACAGGCAGACATGACTTTTCCAAATTAAGAACACTGGATTCCACTTTCTAGTCTTTTGCAATAAAATAAGATGGAGGCATTAAATGTTGCATAAGAGAGAGAATTTTATAACCTATAAGAATATCTGTTCCCTAGTGAAGAAATAACAGGGCAAATCTGTCACTTGACTGTGTATCACAGTGACTGAGATGTATTTCTATGCCTTGAAGTATGGTTTACTCATTAGTGCAAGCATGTGCTGGTGCCTGAAAATGATCTCACATATTTAACCCCCATTTAAATGGCATTATTTCTGACTTCTATTATATTGATGGGATCATAATAAAAACTTGAGCTGCTGGAAAGGCGGGTCTGTTATCTCCATCTTTTGCAATTAAAAAAACCCTGTCAATATTGTATCAGTTTTACATTTAGATGATAAGAGTTTGAGTTTGATAAAACAGCAGGTGAGAACTTTTATCAAAAAAATGAATGCCCACAGTTAGCACTTTAACAGACATATTACTGAGAATTACCTTGGGTCCTGGCTGTCCAACACCAGGGAGTCCTGGAGGACCATAGGGACCTAAAGGGCCTTGCTCTCCCTAAAGGAAAAAAAAATGGAAAGAAACTATTTATGCAAATGGAACCTTAACCAAATTCTGCCAGTGTCTTTCCACAGCATCATTTAGGGCTATAGAAATAAGTTTTTAAAGTAAAAGCTAAGGAAAACAAAACACAACCTGTCTTACAGAAAAATGTCTTAAAGATTAGGAGCAGGGTCAATATCCTGGCCATACAAGTTGCAGGTATAGATAATAATGTTATAAAGCCTTTCTTTCATACACATCACGAAAGATAAAATACATATTTATTCCTTGTCATATCGTTGGTCTTGACTTTATCCACTAATTTGGTGCTTCCTTAGCTTCTTTCTTGCTAGAAAGATGGGCATTTGGAAATTAAACAGTGTTTATGCTTTAAACATTGCACTCGAGTTTCTTCCCATAGCAACAACTGTGTGTCATGACTGTTCTTACTGCTGTCTTTGCAGCTCCTAACCTTTTGTGTTTAGTATGTTTCTAACAAAGCCAATGTAGTCACACAATTATTAACAAAGCTTTTTATCAAAATATGCTTATTTTCTGGGGGGGGGGGGGTGGTATTCGTATTTGGAGGCGTTGGAATTTTGTATATATGAAGAAATTTTATATGCTGAGTTCTGAAACCTTTCAATGAGATTTTTGCACTTGAGAGGTCAACGGAAGTGTACAAAATTACTTCAAAGCCAGATATTTCTCCAGAAATCTGCCAGTTTGTAATCTGCCAAAGAATGAAGCTAAAATGCAGGAATGGGAATATACAGTGAAAGTAAATAAGAAGATTATTCTTGAAGCTTAATTTCTAATAACTATGCACTTGGAGTGCTACTACTGCAGCTTTAAACCTAGAATAAAGTAGAACTTGATGCCCAGTCTTAAATTCATTCCACTGCAGGACAATATGAAAATTTGAAGAGCAACTATGAAATTTAATGCTTACTCAAAATACAAGATTTTATAGCACACCTTCATAATCTAATAGATTAATACAGCATCAATAGGAGATAAGTCTTAAAAGGCAGAGAAAAATCAGGGAAAGCTGGTATAACTCAGCAGAATAGCACACGGATCTCCACATAGCACACTGATAGGGTATTAGCAACATTGACATTGCTTTAATGTGGATTCTGTGTATGTAGCTGTCGCCAAAATACAGAATATAGCAAAGAAGTTTACTGTATTCCTAGGCAGACCTTATTTTTTGTGTTTCCTAATAATATTTTCATGAAGCCTTTGGACCAGAGTCACAACTCAGTTGATGTGTATCCAGATTATTGTAAATGATGCAACTTTTATTGATATAAAACCAATTAGAAATTGACCCTTTTTGCATATAGCTGTTTTTCCTCCTGTGTTTGTTTTGAAACTGATCAAACAACAACAAAAATCCCTCAAATGGCCCATCTTCTAGACTTCCAGTTCCTCCATGGAATTAATCTGACATTGAACAAACTGTCCTTTTAAGGTCAGCTGATCAAAAATAATTTTTATTAAGTGTTTCCCATCAGCAGGAAATTTAGGGAAGGCCAAGAACAATACAACCAAAGCCCATACTTGTCTCCTCTTTAGTTCTCTTTAAAAACTCTCTGGTTTAAGTACTGTTGTCCTTTAAGCCAACAGTTAGCTGAATTTCAGGGCTTTGTGGGCTGATTCTGTTTAGACAAGTAGGGGAAACATGTAAGGAAATGTTTCATACTATTTCTTTAGAAAATATTATATACTAAAATCAATGTATTCAGAAAGGTTTTAATGTCCTAGAAGCCTCCATTTCATTTCCAATAGTAGTAATTTAGGCTACTGAATTTTATTCATGCCAACAGGTCACAAGCATCTAAGTATCAATGGAAGTTGAGCTTCTAATTGTGCATCAGTATGTAGAAGTGCACTGTCAGAATAGTATCAGCAAAACCACAGTGTTGTAGTTACACACACCCAGCCCCATGGTATGCTCTGCTTCCAGGGCAAAATCATCCCTATGGGAGCTATACAAGTAAAACTTGTATTAAGGTTTCAGTAGAAAGTTTTGCAAGAAAATTTCCATGCATAGACATTCCCTCAAGGACAATGATACTTCTGACACTTTTACCCGCAGTTGTGCTTCTTGCAAAGCTTGTCAAGATGCACAAAGCATGGCTTTTGGAAGAACGTTAAGCCAACACCAGCCCGGTGCCCAAGAAGCTTTGCCTTTCAGTCTACAGGCTCCCTTATCTCATCACCAACTCTTATTTCAGTAGGTCTCCACATGACAAGCAACATTAACAGATACAGCTCCATGCAGCTTCAGGGCCTCGAGACAGTCTAGTTAGGGATGGACATCTCCTCTTCAAGGAAGTGATGCCTCAGTGAGAAAGAAATAGACAGGCTGCTGTAAGTCCAGGCAGTATGCTAAATTTTAGCTGTTCAAATCCACAGTCCACATTTCTTTCATGGAGAAGGCAGCCTGGGATCTCTGATGTGCCATAATATATTAGCATGCCCCACAGAATGAATGCAAAAGATACGCAAAGTTGAAAATATATTAAAAAAAAATCTATCAGATTAAAATAATAATAATAATTCAGCTGCATGCAGCACCACTATGTGTAAGTAGGCTACTCTGGGCACAGCAAACGCCACTAAGCATGTTGGCTCCATTTGTCAAAACTAAACCTCTGAAATGGTGTAGGAACTTGTTCCATTCTGAAAAATGACATTTGATAAATACAGGCTCATCTCTCAGCTGAAACAATAAACCAAACCCCTTTGTTGTGTTTGGAAAGTGTCTTCCAAATTTTTTGTCCTGTCGTCCAAACGGACATTGTGTTTCATATCTATTTCTGACAGCCCCTGACAGAACTTCCCAAGGACAGTAACTCTCAGGGATGCTTCCCACCACGAATCATTTGCTCCTTCGCAAGTTCACCCACATGATAGAGCTATGCTAATATATGTGCTGCCTTGAATGCACATGGGAGTCCTACTGAAGTGACTGTTTTTCCAAAAGCTCTTTTTTAACCATGATAAAAACATCACGGTTTTCTTTCCAATGACTGGTATCATGTAATCTGCCTTGCAGCAGCTGTACTAGTAGGTACTGGTGTAGGCAGCATAAACAGCCTTTATGATAAAAAGTATGTAGGGTTGTATGAAAACATCATTCTGTTGAATGCTTTCTCACTGATAGCTGAAGATGCCTGAATATTAATGGAGAAAGAAACACCACCTTCTACTAGACAACATGCAAAACTTGGAAATTTAAACTATTCAATCTATTTTAAAGACTGTATATTTCAAACTTCATATGGCTGTTAGTAAGCCTGGCCTTTATCTTCTATGGTCTTGGTGCTACAGGTAATATGGAATTTATTAAAACCATGAAGTGCTGGCAATAATAGCATTATCTCTACAAGTAGAAGGAAAAGACTTCTTTTCAAAGTAGCTTCTTTGTAATTATTTTCTTTGTCTAACACTCTGCTCAAATTCTTTTTTCTCTCCCTATTGGGATTTTCCTTCAGGAGGCATCTAGTATCAGGCAGAGCAATGGGAAGGAAAATTACACTTGATCTGATCTTAATATTTTTACAAACTGTACCGTTTTAAGCTTGTAACATATTTAACAGTCTACCCCTCCCCCAAAATTGTTATGTTATGAGGAGTACCAGTTAGTGCCAATATAAATAGTTTATTTACTTTTAAGAAAGCACATACATACTATAATGAACATACTCTGTATTTCAGTCTATAATGCAATAATGATAAACTATAGTAAAAAGTAACCTTTCAAATATAATTATTTTATCTTTAAAATAAACATTGGCAACAACAATGCAAGATATTATTGATATTTTGTATTTCTAAGTTAGTTGAGGTACCTAGTAACTACATTTCTTTATCGGGAAATTGGATTTTTCAGTCTCCTGGGAAAGATGTAACTTGCCACATAAGTAAGGAAAGAATTTGTAAGTAAGTCATCAGAGAATAAGCAGCATCCCTTAGCAGTTCATTCTGGGACACATTTTCAGGGAAATATGCAATGATGGATTTTCAGGATTATCGGAAGATGTTTTTATGGGAACAACTGCTTTGAATACCCACATTCAAACTTAACTGTTTCCTTAAAATTTTGAATACATGTCTGTTCACACAACTTTAGACTCTAGTTCAGAAACTTACTATGCATATAAAATTTTCCAGGGAGGCTCTTACTATAGCAGTGGCTTTAGAGAATGTGTTGCTTTCAGTCTTTCCATGGATATATCACGGTTTCCAGAAATGTGTACTTGATTTCTAGTAGCTGGTCTAGGAGTTTAAACAAGCAAAGCCAGTGTCACTTGTGAAATGATTACCATACCTACTCCTTGTTCATCACTTCTTTATGAGTGGAACACAGGTCATGCCCACTTTCTGATTTTATGCCCTAATTTTATAATCTGTAACCATATCATTCTGTTTGTAAATTATCAACTGAAATTTGTGAATAGTCATATTATGTCCCTCACTAATAAACACATTTACAAAATTACCTTGAATACAAACACTCTTATGGAACCTTACTGGTGCTATTGTTTAGAATTTGTTGCGGGTTTTTAAAAAATAAGTATTAGTTAAGCATTTTTTAATAAATTAATGAAAACAGACAGAATAATGCCTACTATTTTGAATAAATTAATAGAGATATGCATGTTGAAAATTCACTTTTTATCTAACACCAAGAATACTAGGAAAAAGTCGATCTGCACATTTTGCATTGTTGACCCCAATGAGGTACTTTAGCTTTGCAAAAATGTAAGCAAAAGAACCTTAGGGCTGAGAAGTTTGCTAGACAGAAATAAAGGGCATTATATTAATTCTTAGAACTCTGTTTTCTAGAAAAATCATGGTGATTCCTTTTCCTTTCTAGAGAGGAAACCAAGATGCATGGAGTCCTTCTGTGTAAGAATACTTGTATTTTTCCTGTTTTTTATTGCTATTGAAGGGCAAAGCCATCTTCTAATGAGAACATAACCACATAATGTATGTTGTAACAAATAAATCCAACAACAGTAAATGCAGTAGCCACTTAGGATGCTATTTTACTGCATTGACCAATGCAGTTAAGAGATATGTAGAACCTAAGTATGAAAATGACAGAAAACAGGTTACTAGGAATGTTGGAAGAGAGACGCGATTCTCACTGGATAATGTTCCTGGACACTACTGCTTATGATAGAATATATTATATTTACAGAGCAAGTAAAACTTTTTGTTTCTATTAATAGAGAATACTGACTTTATATCCTGTGTCCCCTTTTGAAAGCCTATGGCTTCCTGCAATAATTTCAGTGTAAACTTTCAGAAGCAAACCAAGAAAAAGCAACCACAACTGATTTAATCCCCAAACCACCTATTAACCATCCATCTAGACAATTCCTGGCTATCTAGGCAGGAATATGAGATACTACTGGAGCAGAAACAAGAGTGGCATGGCTTTTCTCTGCCAGCTTTCTGCTTCTGGTACTTATAGTCTTTCTCTAAGTGAGATAGTGTCTTCTGGGTTTTTGGAAATGGTTGCATCACCAGCAAAACTGAATTGTGGGTCATATCTGCATTCTTAGTGAGACAAGGAACACAAAATCTGAGTTCCTTGCTTCTATAAGCTGCAGTTTGTCAAGAGTTGAGTGTCTTTACCTTAGACCCAGGGTTATAAATTGATGTTCTGCAAATTCAGTTAATTAATTGTGTGTGATAACTTAAAGTAACTACAAAATTTTTTTCTATGGAGTTTTTGAAATTTTCTTTACAAGTTTTATGAATGAGGTATATGGTACACTTTGATTCAAGTTTTTGGTTTATGTTACAATGCAGATAATATGTGGTGGCTAGTGAAGCTGAAGAATGCCTTAAAGTAAAGCAAATGTCTAAGAAAATATAAAGCACAGCTGTGAACAGTATTTAATATCTTTCTATTGAAACATTTCCAATAGGCAATAGAAAGTCAGTAAAACAGAATAATCTTGGTCCTTTGCTCAGGACATGCTTAGGGAACAGGACCAAGATGACTGCTTCAGAAGACAGGAGATACACAGTGAAAATAGCCAGTTCCCAACTCCCGTGTTTGAGTGAAATGTCCTGTTACTCTAATGTTTTCTTCTTAAAGTTATTACGTTTTATACTGTGTTGTAGGTTTACTGTTAACATGAACGTTCAGCATTTGGTTAAATGGAAATATATTCAGTCAGGTAATGAATAATAATATAAGATGAGTTAACATGTATTTGTATTTTTATAGAAGTGGAGTTCAAATTTGTCATTTTAAATGCCTCAGCCTCTATATGGAGAGGGTTTGTATATACGGTAATAAAACTATTTGCAGAACTTTGCAGAAATACAAATAGAGAAAACTTTTTTTAAAGTTTGCTTAATAGCAAAAACTGGTTTTAGTTAATGCCACACTGAGCTGCATTCTGTGCAGGATATAGGTTGTTCAACATATTCATACATAACTTGAAAAGAGGGTGAAAGTAAAGTGACAAAGTTTGCTTGTGTATTAAAGAGATTACTAAAGATAAGGACTGATTGCAAAGTGCATCAGAAAGACTTTAAGCAGTTAAGGATGTGATTCAGTGCCATGTGATCACTCCTAAACTTAGGTGTCTACAAGGAAAGAGGTTGGCTGAGTTCCTGTTGTAGTCACTGGAAAGCTGGTCAATGCAGGCAGTGGGACTTTGAGAGAGATTCCACTCATTACTGGCAATATGATAAGGCAATATCACAAAAAGGGATTGAAGCAGAGTATTGTGCAGCCAGTAAGACTTCATGCTGATAGATTAGCCAGCAGATTAAGAGAGAATAAGAAAATGCATATGAACAACAGAAGAAGTAAGGTATGAAAAGTTCTTTTAAGTAATTTCTTGGACAATGTTTCTGGACTCCATGCTACTGTGCTTCAGACAAATCAAACTGAATGAGCTGAAGCTGCAATTCCACCAACCTTCTCCTGCTGGTGGCTGCCAGAGCCAGCAGCATCCAGAGAGCACACAGATGACACTGTCCCTGGCTGTGTCTGCCGCCTGGCACTGCAAAGCGAGAGAGCGGGTACAGCACTGCCTTACAAACGTGTGGGATGCACTGAGCTGGCCAGATATACGAGTGAACTGTAGACTTCACAGTGAGACCCAAAACATCTGTAGTCTGAGCTTGATCTGGGGTTTATATTTTGAGGAATTGAATCTCCTCTTTCAAATCTCAACATGGCACACTAACAATGAATAAAAGTGTTCAGCAGCCATGTTCTGTGTAATGTCACATTGATACTAATGCCACGCAACTGCCTTTAGCTCTGCTAAACTGGGGTGAAGTCACTGGTTCGGCTCAAAAAGCAGAAAGTATTAGCATGGAAAGGCCACGGGTATAAGGAACTGCACTAAGAATAGACTTATTTATTTTATCCAAGGCAGTTATTTATAACTGCCACTTTTCAGAGATATTGTATTATGTGTCATGAAAACTAATTTTAAAAGAGCAATTGAATAATCCTTCTGTAAGGACAAAAGATATTGGAAAGTCTGAACCAAAAAAGGCCTTGACCTTTACTATCTGAATGGGTGTTTATGAAGCTGTAAACAACCACTGATTATCTGTACTGATCATTAGAAAATTTTTCACTCATCTCAAATAAGTTCCAAAATGCCAAAGGTTAGCTTTGGCTCTAGGTATGGACAAGAGATAAACTCTATACATACATATGTTTCTGCTATACTCTTTAAGTCTAATTACCTAAGTGTATTAATTAAACTTGTCTGGCAATATTTTTATGATGATAGATGTCTGAGCCTGGAAAAATCTCGACTATAGACTTTAAACAGCAGTTTGCAGAGTTGGAAGCTGAGGAGAGAGGGAACTTTCTTATTCATTCTGAAAATCTGCAGCTAAAGTATAACAAGAGACCATAAATATTATATCCAGGTAGATGAATTCTAGAGAGAGCTGCATGTATTTTACAGACATGAAAGTGTGTGAAGAGACTGACAGGAGGACAAACAACATTCAACAAATATGGTTTAGTGTATAATAAAAGTATCTGGTAGTACTATCTTGGAGTCATCAGTGTGAAATGGCAGATAAAAAAATTGCTGTCATTTGCTGCACTGAGGTTAGAGATGCATGACTTTTCCACCACATGTATGAATAGCTTCTTTCAGACCCACCATCCTCTTTCTTTCCCCACTTCTGAAATATTTTGTAGCAGCTTTCCTAATGTATTTTGTTGAGAAGATGAAGAAATAAGAAGTATGAAAAAGCATTTGTGAGGAAGAGGAAAATCATGATGGATGCCAGTATTCCACACTTTTTACCATAAACATTTCTCATATCTAAATTTATTTCTGTGAATCTTCAAATGAAATTGTTGCCTAAGAAACAAAACATTAGTGTTTAAATACTGCATCTTTGGCAAACTGCTTTATGTGAATTTAGTTGCCTTGTATAACTCAGATATAGCATTTTATTAATGAGGCTATCAATAATCCTGTGGTAGAAAGTCTTTGTCATTAGACCCTACATTTTCAAACTGATACATGAAAGATCTTCCTGTACCGAACAATGATGTTAATAGCTGTCCCATGGGTGA
The DNA here is from genome assembly GCF_047716275.1 of Strix uralensis. Classification (NCBI taxonomy): domain Eukaryota; kingdom Metazoa; phylum Chordata; class Aves; order Strigiformes; family Strigidae; genus Strix; species Strix uralensis. The sequence goes on along the minus strand of NC_133972.1, from coordinate 43,154,758 downwards.
GACAACTGTATTCATGTAAAGCAATTTCCCAAATGTTTGCAAATCAGAAGACTGCCTAAATTAATCAGATACTTTATTCAACTTTATCCAATAGTTTATCCAACTGATTTTGCTTGACAAGCTGTAGTCATTAACTCTAAATGTTTTATTTTAAATACAACTAAGGCATTAATTGTCATCAAATCTTACACCTCCACCAATTTCAAAGTTATCTTGAGTTTTGACAGTATACAAGCAATTAAAAATTACTTTAAATACTCGATCTAAAGATTTTATAACCACCATCTAGAATTACTTAAAATCTTTAAACACAAGGCATTTTAGTAGAAAATATTTCAGAACAAACTTCTCAAGTGATGGCAGAAGCCAAGACACATATTCAGGTGATTTAAATTCCAACCTAAGTGCTGTGGCTCTAGGCAGGTCCTTGGTAGCACCCTATTGTGGCCCTACAAAATGCTCTCGGAGGCCCAGATGGAGAACTGGCTGTATGTGCCGATGATACAAAGCCTTCATAACGTGACACCACTATGGTGCACCACGCAAGTGGTGTACATTATTGCTGTGCAAAGGATACCACTAACAAAAAACCACTGAGGAAAAAGGATAGTAGAGTATAAAGATTTTACACAGGGTTTCTGAATCCTCTCTCCCTATACAAATAACATCTGCACATATACAACTACATCTTACCTTGTTTCCTTGAATGCCTTTCGGGCCTGGCTCACCTGGAGGCCCACTGATACCCTACACAAAAGGCAAAGTATAGAATGAGTTGCCTTTGAAGATGCATGTAAAGTTTTTTTTAATTTGACCTGAACAAGGTACAGTAAAATGTAGCACAATGCTAAACTCTAAAGGAAATTTTTCTGCGTCATATCCTGCAAAGTGACCACTACATTGAATATTGTTAATATTCAATAACTGATGCTGCAGAAAGGATATCTCACTACTGAGATTGCATATGTTTTATCTGAAATTTTCCATTCCTTTCTCCTCCTGCTCCTGACTTTGGAATATTTTCATATTCTCTCTTCTGCTCAAGCAAATAAACTAAGCTGTCACAGTCTATTTAGCTCTGTTTGTAAGAAATCACTTCCCCTAAATCTCTCTCTGATGATGAGCTGAGATGAATTTTAATTTCCTGACGTTAATACAACCAATGTGTCCCCTCACACAAGGAAATAATTAATGGCTCTTTGGAGGAGACAGAGCAGGTAAGGTACTCTGTCTGGAGTGATGACATTGAGGAGGTCCCTTCAGTGGCTAGTACAATAGCTAGAAAAAAGTAGGTCTGATAATTATGAAGAACCCTACAGTTCACTGACTTTTGAGTTAGTGAACATCCCACTGCCATCTCCTGGGCTGCCCAGTTGGGTCAGACTGGTCAACATTCTTGCAACTACCACTAACAGAGCTGATAATCAAAATGAGGTTTTTTTGACTGGAGAAAAAAAATCATGACCTATCAAAAGAATAACACCACAAAATTACAGTTTATTGTAGAAAAAATGCTGGGTCACTTTTGGATAACTTCATGTGTATAAAAAGATGCAAAATGAACCAAATCTAAATGTATCTGTTTAATCGCTGACACGAAAATGTGCTCAGACTGTGTTCATTCCCTTTATTAAATATGATAAACTACAGGAAACACATGACTATCCAAAAAGAAACAAAACCCCTTTCAGCTACCATCATTAATAGCTATAGTAAATCCTCCAAAATATTGTATTTTGGCTCATAAAACAGATATGAAAATTTTGGAATATCTGTGATTTTGTATCTTCCATGGATTTCCAATCAGAAAAAAAATATTCATTATGCTCTCCTTTCCTTTTTCAGCTTTTGCACAAAGCATGCAAAAATGCAATCACACAACTAACAGTTATACGACCACAAATCAAATATTGGGGCGAAAACAGTGAATGAAATTAATACAGTTAGTGTTCCAAATTATGCTCAAATCATAACTTTACAAACTAGGAAATAACTGTCTCGTAAGAGTACGGTGATGTCCCAAGTGCTGTATTGTGCCCAAACTCACAGTTAAATGGCCTTACTCCTTGGTTTATGCATTTTAATTGAGTACTATTTACTAAAAGGAATCTTGCAGGTTTTTTTGTTTCAAAAGAAACAAACTCTACTTTATTCTCTACAAAATACAAAGAAACAAAATATTTCTTTAAAATCTCTTAGTACTTGAAAAGCATTTCCAAAAGAGACTTTGAAAAGTCATATTTTTATAAGCTATTTTTCCTGAGGAAAAAATTATGATCATGATGTGAGATGGACGAATGTCCCAGCACTAAACTGGCAATGTGCTCAAGGCAGGGTGTGCTAATAGAAATACATAATATAATCTGCTAATAGAAATACATAAGATAAATCATTCTCAAGCTCATTGCATGCTATCTTCCTTTTAGTCATTAAGAGGGTTGTAGTTCCCATGGTAATTTCTCTTAGAGAAGAACTCTACAGTTGGAGACCACAAGTGGGCCATACACCTGTGAGTAGCTTTAAGAAACAGCAGCAGCAGCCAAGATTTTTTTATTTGAAAAGAGAAAGATTTGCCAGACTCCACTGTCTTGGTGCCTCATGCACCAAACGTTGCTCTCCACAGAGTTGACAGGTTGTATGTAGAAGAAACTTACAGAATATAATGTTTTTTCTTTTTATTAGGTGGCTTTTAGTTCCCTTACCTGAGATCCCCGAGGTCCCCTAGGGCCAAAAGGACCTTCCAAACCCTGAGGAAAAATAAGATGCAATTATCAGATTAATAGGAAATTGCAATTATCTGCTTTAAAGTATTGAAAACTGCAGAGTACATGGAATGACTCCTATCTCTGTTCAACCATTTTCTAGGGAGTTTATTCTCTCTCCAGAGTACTTCTGTTCTCATTCTGTATTCAGTAATTGCCAGTTACATTCCATCCTCAATATTTGGGTGGATGGCTACTTAACATCTTAGCTATTTGATTAAATAGTTTTTATTTGCTACAGGTCTTTAAATTAAATTTCTAGAAGTATATTTGATACAGAATTCTTAAAAAAATGCTGCAGTGCCTATACCAGAATAATTTCAGGTAACTTTGTCTCACTAGCTCAAACTGCTGATCACTAGCATGGCAGAATCACACTAATAGTTCACAAAAACTATTAAAAAATGCATCCAGAAAAAGTAAAATTATGTATTTTTTTAATCCATTAGCTGTCATTTGTCCATTTAATGAGTTCTTACCAGTTACCGCCACTGTAGGTTAGTCACAAATATATATAATATTTCTAATATATTAGAATTAATGATATATTTGTTCTAATATTATATAGAAAGTGGCAGGGGAAAAATGGAACTTTTTCATATCAGACAACACTACTGTCAATTATGCTTCAACACCCATCACTGCAGTTAAAGATCCACCTCAGAACACTGAATTTACATTTAGCCATGTATGTTCTGTTTCTGATTATTTTGTCCACCATGGACTACTTAAAAAACAACAACCAAAACACAACAATAATTTTGTCCTATCTTCTGCATTTGTAAATGTGAAGCTGGGAATTCTGGAAGTGCCTAATATTCATTTGTTCACTAAATTCTTGAAATACGTAATCCATTATAATCTCTGATCCTCTGCAGATGTCAAACTTTTTTTTCATCACTGTCCTCAACAGAAATGAAACAAGCAAATTTCTCACAGCCCTGGCATATTTTTTTCTACATCCAGATTTCTTGGCTGCTTTGATTATGTTCTTTGCCAGCTTCCGAACAGCTTCCTTTTATCTTAGTGGACATTTCACATAACATCGTGCTCTTTCTCACATATTGCCTGGACAAAGAAGTTATGAACTTTCTTTAGTCCTCTGAGAGATGCAACTCTTCCTCCTCTTTTACTGATATTTCAGCCCTTTATGACTCACTTGCTGCCATTTTGAACCCCAGCATCTCATAGGACATACTCAGCCTTTGGATTTTTATTACAGTATAATGCCCTTTTTACTTTGCAACAAATAATGCTGCTTTGAATATTTCCTAATTCCTACCTGAAATTCATCATTAAATAACAGGTTCCAGGAAACATAAACTTTTCAAGTTGGTCTTTGATAAAGGTAAGCATAATATGGATGTTAAAACTGAAGACATGTGCTTTAATAGAATGAACGATTGCAATCTAATTGGTAGTACTTAACAACTCTAACTATAAACCAGTGGTTTGTAGTACTTATAAAAACCTGCTTACATGAACTCAAGATACATGATTATCTCACTCAGGAGTACATTATCCTTTCATCTTTCAGAGAGTAAAAACCAGGTAAAAATCTATACTGACTTCTATCACTTCTGCACTTCAGGTTAAAAGAAGAGGAGGACTAGACAGAAGTGTGAATGCGTATCAGCACAGGTGGGCTGCTAGACCTGAAAGTTGTTCATGTTGTATAAGAACCTGATTCTATTGTAATATAACTTTATACACTTCAATTAAAATTAACGTTTTAAGGAAAAAAATCTGGTTAACCCCGTAACACATCCTTTGTAAGCAGGGCTTGATATTGGTCAGGACAGCATTTGTTTTATGTAAGTGACTACATTTTTTCTGCAAAATGGAAAAAAAGAATATGGTGAACTGTGCGTTCAGTTTCTATGAATCATATTTCTACTATGAATGTATCTCTGCTACCAAGGAATTATAATGTGTTCCAAATTTACAATAATCTTTACAAGTTATGCTTATTAATATGTTACATGATTTTCTAGCACCTTCATCAATGTGAAACCATTCAAATAAAAAGTATACTTACTCTTTCCCCTTTTATTCCTGGGGATCCACATTCTCCTCTTTCGCCCTTTATAAGAAATCAAAAGGTTGACAGCTAATCAAGATGTTCTGATTACACTACATGCATTACAGACTGTTCAAGCAGTTAGTGCAAGAGGTTGAGTAGATTCTGAGGAACAAAGAGTGGCATCATTAGATATGGTCTGTAGAAGATATGGTCTGCTCTACTCAGGTTAGATACTTTTCCTCTCTGAGAACGTCTATAAAATTTCCAACCTACATCGTAAGAGGATAATACATTTAATATCTAATAAGTTTTGTTGTATTTTTCCACCACACTGTGCTGCCTCCAGAGATCCTCTCCATATTCTGATTTCATTACTGTGATGTGTGAGATTTTCCTGAATAACAATTGTGAAATTGTACAAATGGAATGAGAATTACTAATGTGTTCCACTGATAATTTAACATATCAATAGACATATGAAAAGCAGACATATAAATCTACTTTCCCCATTTCCATGAAATGTTTCCATAAAATTGACTGAAACATTTTTCTAATGAATACAAAGATTCAGAGAGGCACTGCTTTTATTAACAATCCTTGCAGGGAATAAGTGTCCAAACCAAGCAAAACCAAAATGGGATTATCTCTGTTTCTGTTCTGGCTATGATGGTCCACTTTGCAATTTAAATTCCAGCTCTAGAATCTTGTAAATCATTGAGTGTATAATTTTTTTAGCTTCTTGGAGAGCCTATCTTGAGATTTTTTTTGATCAAGCATTAGCCCTTGCAAGTTATAATTAGCTTAAAAGTAAACTTCCTTGTAGTAAGTTTTTTAAAGACTAATAATTGTCATATCTATTTGTGTTTGTGGTAAACAATTTCACATTCTTTCTATTTAACCTCTTATTCAACCCTCAACTTTCTTTTTCCTTCCAGCGGCTTTATTTCTGGTCTTTGACATTTTTCTTTTCATATTTAGATTACATTTTCTGATTGTATTTTTTTTTAATTCAACAAGCCAGTCTGCAAGCATTTACATAAATGATGAATTTACTTCTAGGGATTGCATTAGGAACTCTCATGACAAAAAGACAAGACAGGCTCTTTCCATTCTTTCACATACACTGTCAGCAAGTCCCAATCTATTTTCAGGCTATTTCTATTCTATAAAAATCTTACCTTGTCTCCCTTGTAGCCAGGAGCTCCCTATTCAAAAATGTAAAAAAAAAAAAAAAAAAAAAAAAAAGGAAAAAATCATGAAAGAGAAAGAAAAGGCATAACCTACTGCTAATATAAGTAGGGAAAAAAAACCCAGTAGAGTTATGTTTCAGAAGTTTAACTATTCACAACAATAAAATATCTCTCTGGAATAATTCAACATATAATTCTCCGCAAATTTAGATGTGTATTTTTTCCTTATAACATTAGCTGTAAATATGCTACTCAGTTTGCCAGCCTCTTAGCAGATATACACTACCATTTAAATGGGACTTTTAAACTTAATCGATCTTATGCATGGAGTAGTGTTGATCTTTCTACTATAAATCAACAAGAATACAAGCTGAGAAATATCAGATGTCAGAAGCCACCGGAGGACTATCTAGATGTTTTCAGTGATGACATCTTCAATTCTATCTTTGGGATAAGTCTAATGCAAGTCAATACAAAATCACATAGCTTCAAAAGTTCCTTTTGTCAGTAGCATCACATATCTATACTTAAGCACATGGTTAGACTGCTTCTCTCAGTATAGATGCTTCTCTAAACCAGAACTTACTTTAGGTGCTCTAAATAATTGAATAAGGTAGATGTGTGAAAAATGGAAAACACATTTTCAGTTCAGTGGAACTAAAACATGAATGAGGATCTGGAAGATAATCTGAAAAGGCTAAATATGTGTTAGCACTGCAGTAGTCACATACCTCTTCACCTTTTTCTCCATGATCTCCTTTTTGAGCATCGCCCTATTGGAAGCAAAGGAATACAACTAAAGTATGTATTGCTCTTTTATTTATCACTATTACACTAAAACCAAGAGCACTGTTTAAGGAACAGAAGTTGCTTTTCCTATTTACAAACATCCACAATTCTTCCTCCCACGATCAAGGACACACAATTCCTGAACATTAACATAAAAAATTCAACCAATGTTATTAGATTACTGAAATCTTAGTCATCAGAGCAAGTCACTCTACTCAAGAGATTTGTGTACTTCTAGAAAGCTCTGTGGAACTTAGCCTTCAGCTAGATTCAGAGACCTCTGCTGTCAGAGAAAACCTGGAATGATAGGCAGTGTTAACTTGGTAGCAGTTTAGTTTCCAATTTTTCTCTCTCACTTCTGAAGCAGTTAACTATAAACCTCTCATAGCAAAAGTCCATCCTTTAAATCATATTTTAACATACTTTTCCTTTGCTATCTTCACTTCTATGATTTGAATAAAACTAGATAGAAATTTGCTTTATTTTTTTAAATTCACTTTACCTTGTTTCCTTTAGGTCCTGGCTCACCTTTTTCCCCTCTGTTACCAGCACTGCCCTGAAACAAAGCAGGGAACATGTCATTACCATTGTGAGGATAAAACTCTCCAGTTTCTCTAAGACTGTGTGTTGGGGGCAGGCCAAAATCTTTTTGGAATAAGCTTAGGTAGAAATCCACACTGATTCAGGTATGGCATGCGTGACACTACTTTCACTTAGCTAAAAAAAATATCTGGTATTATAAGGTGTCTGTGATGTTTTTATCGATATTCAATGATAAATACATTTTCTACAGAGCATTTGAAAATCTAACCAGGAAGGTGTCACAAAAAACATACATAGTTCCTCCTCCCCATTTTTCAGAGATACCCACCACTATCTGATCTTTGCTTAAAAAGCCCTATGCACAGAACAGCTTAGTGTCAATATGCAGCAGCCTCAAAATAAAAAAAATTACTACACCATTATTCCTGTTTGGAGGATCATGAAGGTGGGGACTAGAAAGCTTGGTATATATATAAAAAATACATATATAATAGGTTACATATAACAATTTTGGATAAAATAACTTAAAATTCTTGGATCTTAAATTTTAAACTGGAAATAAGGGTTCTAGTTCCAGATACATATTATCCAGAGTCCAGGGACTGGATGATAGGCCCTGCTGTGATAACCTGCTACACACTGGTTGGCCAGTTGCTTAGTGTCTAGGGAGAAAGGCAAAAACCTCATATGTACCTTGGTTGTCTCTGGGAGAGCTAGTAAAGATACAAAAGAGATCAGAGAGAACACACTCTGTCTGAACTCCCACTTCTCTCTCTTTACCAGAGCCAAGAATCATTTATGTGTTGAAGTGTCACAAGAGAAAAGAGAATGTTGGAGGCAGTTTTAGACTTTTCTTCATATATGCCATCACCCTCAATCTTTTGAACCTTTCTCTCTTACACAAACAGAAGCTGCTAGTGGAAGTAAACCTTTGTCTAATGAACCTTTCTTTCCCTGTTGCAAGATTCAAGAACAACTTTTTGGTTTGGGCTTCAAAATCATGTACCTATTTATCCACAGTGTTTTATTACCCAATAATATATTTCTAAGATAGTATGTGATTATGAATAGATTTTTTCTTATAACAGTGATATGCTGTAATACATCACTTCTTTCTGCAGTACATGCACAGCTAATGTCTTGCTTTTTACAGACATAATAACCAATTAAAATACTGTGCATGATTAAAATTCAAATTCTTGAGGCTTTTCAAATGAATACATACTTACAGAATCACCTTTGTCTCCTTTTACTCCCTTTTCACACCCACAGTTCTTCTGCATACACTGAAAGTTTAATAGAAACATTAAGGAGAACATTTCTCAAATGTATTATTTCAATTTCAATTTCAAATTTCAAATGTATACAATTTTTAAAGCAAAAACTCTGGTTTTGCCTAGCCACAGACTAGAGAACATAAAAGTGGAATAACAGGAAATAAATTATTTTCTAATATATACATTTCTTATTCAATCAACATTACACTTCTGTATAGCCCACTCAAAATCAGTTTCTTGATTTATTTATAACAAAAACAAATAAATCTGTTACTACTGTAACTACAAACATTTAAGGTAGAATTTACATAGTATATAGTACTGTGAAATCTTACATAATTTTTGGACAATTTTGACATTGCTGTTGTTTTCTAATGACACCACTAATGAACTTGCACGTGTTGTACTAGTCCTATGTCACTCTGGTAGGAAGAGTTCTTTATGTCTTACTGTTCATACTACTCACTAACAAACAGAAGTTGTAGATTTCTCAGGAGAAGGGATGGAAGAAATGCATAAAAGTTAAAATAAAAGCAACCATGATCGGAAGCTTTACTCAGGGAAGGAAGATTGATTAGTCCTGGAGTATTGTTGCATTACAGAAGAAGCAGACATCAGGAGACCTAGTATCAATAAGAGTAATGAAAACACACAAAACTCAAAAAACCTACCTGCTTCTGAAGCAAGGCTTCCTGAAAAGAAAAGGAAAATATTACTTTCATATAGATTTAATTTAACAGAGTACTAATTTAACCATTTTTCTTCTCTAGTTCACAGAATTTCCAAGGTGAATGGTAAAGAATGTGAATACCTTCATCCTTCATCCCTTCCTCACAGTAGTAAGAATCAATCTGTGGAACTACTCGTATAAAAAAGGGTTCTCTGGTAGGAATAGGGGGTCGCTTCATGTGACCCATAATGATCAGAAAACAAATGACAATATCAAGGAACAATGCTAACAAGGGGAATATGAAAAGACTTCCTAATGAAAGGCCTTACTATGGAAGGTCTTAATAACATAATATATAGGGGAAGGACTCAGTGATTTTATCAGCCTTATACATGAGAACAAGTTACCTTCTAAAGTATTATCATATGCTCAGAGACACACCCCATATACTGGAAAATACCCTGTCCCTCCATCAGTGATCAGTGCAGCTAAGCTACTACTGTCCAGGCACACAAATCCCCAGACAGCAGCTGGCAGGAAGAAGTTCCCTCTGTCCTGACTTCTCATGTAGCAGACATGTACCACAAAAACATTCCTCATGACAGCACCATTCTGTGAGATCTCAGGGAAGAAATTTCTTTTGTAAATACATACCTTCACAGGTACAAAATATAGACTTGTAACAACATAAACTATTTCAGAAATGCCTTTCACTTACCATATCTGTGAGATTTCTAGACACGTGCTTAGTTGCACAACATAATCATTTATTTTTAGACATATCAACTAGCAAGTTTCCATTTCTGATTTTAAATTTTCAAAATTATTTTTTTACGACCTCTAAAAGACTACAAAAATATTACATAAATTCTGCATGGACTACTCCCTAATTAAAGCTATTGTATTTTCTAATAATTATTTTCCTCCAAATTGTCTTAATTTATTATTTGCAATGTCTTCTCTTACTTAAAAATATTTTCTAGGATTTTAAACCCCAAATGCTTCCTAGACTGCCCCAACACTTTGCACATTATTGCTCAGAAGCGAGAAATGTCAAGTCCAGCTGACATACCCCTCACAGCAACACTTTTGTCTACTTTAAACTAAGAAATTAGTTTAGTATTCCCTACCTTTCCTTATGTGTGCCTTATGCTGTGCTAGAAGGGCAGAGAGCTAAGTGCCCTTAATTAATAACTACAGTGGTAGATTTACAGTACTTTGGAAACCTGATCTCACTCGAGTCAATTAAAAGAATTGTATTGGCATCAGCAGACTTTCTTGAAGTTAATTCTTAAGACCATAGTTACTGGCCTTCTCTGCTATCAATGCTGGAGCCCAGGTCTTGCAGATGTCCCACATGATCATTACAACCTTCCTGAACTTTCAAGCCTGAGGCCAGCTCCAGCCCTGGTTCACCTGCAAACCTCTGCACTGCCTTCAGGACTTACCTATCAAAGTTAAATGAAATCTGCCACGGATAGGTGGATGACAAAATTAACATCAGAATTACTTACCAGTTCCAATGCTACATCAGCTATCAGGTTCTGATCATCCAGGCATAAGACATGTTTAGAGGATGAATCACCAGATATCATGCGCAATTTTTCTTCTTGGACATTTTTCTTAGAAAGGCCAATGGTAAAAAAATGTATTCCAAGACTCCTAGCTGCTGTGGCTATACCCTGGACATTAGGGCTGTTTGGGTGATCCACACCATCAGTCATCAAAAAAGCCACTTTTGAACTTCTCTTACGACCTTCAGTTTTAAACAGCTGAGTGGCATTGGAAATTGCATAATAGGAGTAGGTGCCGTGGCCAATAAAGCCCAGAGACTTGGTTTTGTCTTTAAAATTCTGTACATTTTTCCAGGCTGTAAAGGGATGATCAATGCTGACTGTGCTGCTGAACTGCATACTTGCTAGTTTGACATTATACTTCTGGGACTTAACTGGCTTCATCTGGAAAATGCTGTCAGTTAAGTTTTGAACAAAATTCTTCTGTATATCAAACAACTGATTTTTGGCACTTTCTGAACTGTCCAAGATAAAGACTATATCAACAAGACACATACCACCTGTAATGGGACAAGAAAGTTAAATCTGTGAATGATGGGCACACCTGCACAACATATTTCAGATAATTCTCTGCAACAATTCCAGTCCTCAAATAATTTCCCCAAGGATTATTCTGCCTTCCCAGTAAAAATTCTAAGGATAAATTTCACTGTAAATGCCAAGAAATTCTACTAAAGTCAAGTAACTAAATCATTATTTATTTATTAAACTATTTAATACATTTATTATTTATTATTTATTACATATTATTATTATTTATAAGTTATTTTAGTTCATACCAGTATTATTAAATACAGTCTCCAGACATAAACTTTCAAATTACAGTCTTGATGGGATTGTTTTAGCATTTTAGTTGATTTTGTAATATGTGCAATTTCAAATTAAAAATTAGGCTTCTTGTCATTTATCTTAAAAGAGATATGCGTGTCAATGAAAATCAATCAAACTGGAGTCCATGATAAAGTAAATGTCACCACAGTATTCTCCAGGACTGATAATCAAAATAAATCACATTTTTAAAATGCATGTATAAGTTGTCAATTATTAGCTAATTATCCTGAAATATGCAGAGACATACAATATGGTCAATCAGAAATTTTAAGAAAATGGGTTTACCTTCATCTTTTTGCACAAGAGAATAAGAATTCTTTCCTTTCTTTCTGTTTTGCCCATATACTATCTGGTTTGTTGTCACAGACAGAAGTAAAAAGCAAAAGAAAAAGTGTTTTTTCCGCATAGTGACTTTGATCCCAAATTAGACAACTCTTCCTTGCTGTTAAAAGTAGAAAACCACCTGTGAATATTTAATTAGTAGATGCAAATAAACAAATACAGATACTTTACATACAGAATAAACATTTGTGGGAAGCCCAATTCTAGAGACAACATATGAAAAACAGTTATAAAAAGTCACTGGGTAGGTGATTTCAGCATTGCAGCCAGTACAATCCCAGCTTAGCTCATATGTATATTGGAACCTGTTTTATTAGAGAAGAAATATGGATAGAGCAAACACAGCAATCCCTTTTCATTCTTAAAAAAAGCCAGTGCTATCTTTAGCTTTCATCTGAACATCTAACAAAGAAGGGTAAAATAAATTGTTACTAATGCATATTGCTATTAACATACTTCGCTATTAAGCTAATTATATCAAATTAGCAGAAATATTAGAAACATAGAATATACTTTGTTTCTAGAAATCCCTAATTTTTAAGAATAAACAAAGGTCTGGGTGTTTTGGGATGCAGATATATTACCTAGGTCTGCAACATCAGTATGAACAACTTATTCTTCTAAAAAACAACAGCTTAGTAATGAAATTCAATACATGAATGTATTATTAATGTTACATGGCTGTAACAGAATGTGTGCAATATTTCTATAAAGACAATATTCTAATGACAATATACACTAATAAAATATATATTACATTTAAGTCAGCAATTCAACATGTTTCCAGAGAAAACTAAACTCCATTAAAACCGATTTACAAAAAATGCCTGTAATTTACAATAATTCATTTTAAGTATTATTAATAACAAAGATAATATACTAAATTTAAATATCCTTCCCAAATCCTCTTTCAACGTCATCAAGCAGTTACCTATATAGAAACCATCAGTGCAGTCCTCTAACAATAGAAAGGAAATTCTCTTCCCTTCGAAGGCATTCAGAAAGCAAATTGTGGATTGAATAAGCTGTCAGTGTAGAAGATATGTCCAGTAGATCATACTGGAAAATACATTTTGTTTACAAAAATGAAGCAATCTATAAATAAATAGCCTATCCACTTGTAGATGGCTCTACCTTGCATCTAGCTCCTTTATGGTCCATTACTGCTGTTTAGCCGGCCAAAGTTTAAATGAAGATAGTCAGGCACTTCGCCAGGGCTGAGTGGGAGACCAAGCCATTTTATTAAAGGGACAGCGTCAGCCTGGGATCATGAGTGTCTTCCCATTTTAAATAACTGAACTTTTACATTAAAAAACTCACCTCTAGACAATCTGCATCTTTATCCATCACTTTGCTAGCCACACCTCTTCAGCTTGTCCATGTTAAAGTTGCAGCGCTGACGAGATCAGAGATGTGAGATGAGTACATTATCTTTTGTGGGCTAGAACTGAATTCTGACCCAAGGATTTGTGAGTCCGCCAGGACCATGAGCATGTCTCAAAGGTGGTAATTGCATTAGTAATTACAAGAATAAAAGGCAGCTTTAAAAAAAAATAATAATCCTGAGCTGTTTTTCTCAGAAATTCTGCTCTTTAAATCCTCTGAATGGTCAGACACAGACAGAATATCTAAAAAGGAGCTGTCATTTAAGTAGCTCTCAGTATGCTGCATGCAAATTACATTTGCTCTATCTAATGGCAGGCTGCAGAGTAAAATTGTAATGCTACAGTGTTAAGTAAAAAATCAGGGTGAGAGAAAAATATGTCAATGGTAAGTATCAAGGAACCATAACAAGCATTGAGGGAGTTTTGTGCAGATGCCCAACAAAAGGTCAATGCCCAGCCTCCGGACAGGCGCTGCCTAAGAGGCAAGACATCCCTTGGCACCTTGGTGGCAGGACAGAGCGGAGAGGTCTTTTGTGTGGTGCTGCAGAAGGGAGGCCTCAGGCTTCATCACTGGGATACATCAAGTCCCTAACTGCAATGTGATCAAGCAGAGAAATGTGTCAGTTGTAGATTGAAAAATTCAAGTGATATATAAATAATTTGGGCATTTCAAAAACATGATAAAAAGTTGCTTTTGAGTGAAGCAGATTTTTTGGCAGAGGTCCAATCTTTCATCAAAAATTTAGTATTAAAAATTTATAAACAGTTGTTCATTAACCATCCAAATATACTGAATAGCTTAAAAAAAATTCTGCCTAAATACTCTATAAGTTGCACTCTTTAACTTTTCTCAAGACATATTTTCTAGACTTGAGGTGACCTTGGTAGCTTATGTCTCAGGTATTATTTTTAAACATATACAGAAAAAACAAACTCAGTATCTAATTCTATAGGACAGTAATGTTGTCTATTCTTTGCTTTTTTGTGTTTACAAACCCAAAGACTGTGTTTGCTCTTTTTGTTGCAACCTGATGGAAGTTTCATGGTAAAAATAATACCTCTCATTACCCAGAAGACACTTTCAGCATAGCAAGTAGTGGGCAAAGCTTAGGAATAGTTGTTTTACCAAAAAAATATGAACGTTGAGGCTTTGCATTCTCTGTAAGTAATTTATGCTTTTCCAGTTTTGTAGGAAAAGCACATCTGAAAGATGAAAAGGCAGAGAATATAGAAGTTCCAAACTTTGATTTTGATATTGCAGATTTAATCAGGTTATTTCATAGAAACAGAGTGAATACTATGTTTATCAATTGCCATTGGTACGTCTTCCCTGAAGGCATTCAACTTTCAAAAAGTGTTAAAGCACATCTGTTTATTCTGCTTCAAGCATAGTTCTTTCACAGCGTGGCCCTTAGAAAGCTATTAGAGCATAACATGGTAGAGTGCAAATACTTACTCTCGGAGAATTCCTGGTCTCCTTATCAAGAAATGTCATTAACAAGGCTGATGATTTGCTATGATTTGTGGGGACAAATTCCCATGCAGGTCACAGGAGACAAGACCACAGACAATCAATATGATTGGAAGCCAAGCTCAAACGTTTTATTAGCAAGCAAGCCCTTATATATTCCTGTGCCTTCTAAAAATAGCAGCAAGCCTTTATATATTGCTGTGCATTCTAAATAGAGCTCCCCTCACTACTTTCCACAAACATTGCTGCACGTAGCCAGTAGATAAGTTTCTGCTTTTGCAGTTCCAAAAGGTCCCTTCTTTATTAGTTTCTTCCTTAACAAGCACATTCTTTTCTTCTGGCCTTCCTGTAACTATTTCTTCCTTCTAGATGTCGTTAATCTTCTGACCCAAGTGCTGGTTGTACTTTTCCCTTGTCAGATTTTTTATGCATAAAATGGAGAAACAGAAAGAAAAAAAGAGCTAACTACAATTCAAAAGCTTAATGTTGCTTCATATGATAAATTAAAAATGCAAAATGGAAAATACTAAAGCCATTTAGTGATTCCCAAAGCTTAAGGCAACAAGAAGGGCTTCCATAAACACACAAGTAGCAAAGACCAGCCTTCTGTCATTATAAATTCACTGAACTACATCTACAGCAGTCTATCTACTACACCTATATAAACCCAAATCTGTTAAAATTAATGGGGGATATCTTCCCTATGGCAGACTAGACAGGGTGGGGAAAACTTTTTTCCTTCCTGCATAATCCTGAGAGCCTCCTTCCTGATGTAAGTGAATTGCATGAAGTCAGCCTTTGAGTTCTTTGGCTACTTCCTACCCGATTTAAAACTGAGATACTAAATTTGTGCACCTTTAATAAGAAACAGGAGCCATGTAGTTAATTGGTGGCATCTACCACCACCAACCCCTGACACACACACACATGGCAAAGAGAGGTCAGCCCTTACTTGAGTTTCCTCCACTGTCTGCTCAGTCCAGATGAACTCATGAACTTGTCAATCAGAGTCCAAGGCTGCAAACCAGACACTTAATTTGCCAACTCCTATCAGAACAGAGGGAAAAGACATGGGTAGCTGGTAGGGGTGGCGGGAGCAGTAAGGACAGGAAAGGGGAATGAAGACAAGGAACTTAAGTAATACGGGAAGGGAGCAAAAGTACTGCAAAAGAGCACTCCGAGCACTGGAGGAATACCTGGGTGCACTGCAATAAACAGAACTATTAGGAAATCTGAGGTTACTGTTGTGTGACTGGATGTAGGGGATGTAGGACTCAAAGAAATCCAGTGTTAGCTTCATTGTTTAACAACTTGCTGTACTACAAGGCACATTTCACAAATCTGGATACAAACATTCTTCCTGAAGGAAGTTAAAACTGTTATGAGCAGGGAGGAAAAGAAGCAATCCACTCAGGAGAATGACGTTCTAAAATTCAGATTACCTTCAAATTTTGCAGTATGAAAAAATACAAGGAAAAAACAATGGATTACTTAAACTTCACTAATCAAATCCTCGTTTTTTTTTATTTTTGGTACAGCTACGGACCCTAATAGCAATGTATTTGAATGTCTTATAGGCAAGGTTTTCTCCTAAACTTTCAACAGTTATTGCAATATTTCATCTTCCTGGCCACAGACACTGAAGCAAGTGGAGTTTGACAAAGCATTGTCACAATTTAAACACCAATTTCTGTTTAGTAAATGTAAATAACAGCAATGGAATATACTATCTAGGAGCTCTTAGGTAAGCAGAGTACCTTTCCTGCTGATATCATTAAAATTTTGGTGAAGAGGAAAGAATAGGAGGAAAAGAATAGGGCATCACTAAAAAAATCTCTGCCTTCATTCAGGCTAGTAGAAGCACCCTTCATCTAGCCTGGGAGCAAGGTCTCCTCTATTGCTAGAGCATACACTTTCTGAGGTACTCACTTTCTGCTTCTCCAATGGTAGATCCCCTTTTTAAAAGACATTCAGCTAGAAATTACATCTTGGCAAATGCCCATAATTTATTCATGTGTGCTGTGAGCCACAAATATGACAGCATATCTAACTTTAACTCATTTAAAGGGGAATCAACACATACTAAGTAACTCAGTGGGGTCTTAGCTTTTCCCAAAGATGGAGATGACCCTAGTCTGGTTGCATGGGAGAGTTGTACATCTGCCATATGATTGTACATACTACCATGCCTACACAGAATCGCCAGTCTGTCCATGTTCTGTTAAGATGAAATGTGCTGGAGGAACATGCTGCTACCAGAAAAAAATCATATATGCACTACTGGTCACACTCCTTCTTCATGCAACCAAGGAAGGATTAGCTGTCCCAGCAGTTGCAGCCTGCTCCTGAAAGGCCTCCTTCTTAGAAATCTCTACATTATCTCCTGTCAGATGACGGATGAGCATGTGTCTCTTCAATTGAAGTTAATTGTCTTCATTAAATAAATGTTGCTTTCATTATACAAAATAAGACTAAAAACTTCCAGTGGATTACTGTCTTTTACACTAAATAACTACCAATGCTATATAACAATGATAATTACTGGCAGCATCCAGCATCTGTTGGATCAGATACGATGGTGACGATTAAGCATTTCATTAGTAACAAATCAGTCACACGAATCACTCATACTGTTTACATACTTATTCTTACCCTTATGCAAGCTTAGATCAAGACTTGTAAACCACCTATCCATCCAGAAACAGATTGTCAGCTATAGAAGAATGCTTTTTTCCAGCAGTCATCAAGATTTGTCTGCAGTATGTGCCAAAACAGAATTGAGTGAATGGATTTCCTGCTGCGTTCAAAGATTTCTCACTTTTTTTGGACTTGCAAATACAACTCTCATCTGGCAGAAATCAGGAAATGCTAACATTTATGATTTTTAGACATAACAATTTGACTGGTCAAATACACATATAACCTGGTAGAGCTCACAAACATCCAGCATTCAAATAGCAATGGGGTCAAGTTTGGTTGCATTTCTCTGGCTAGAAAATCTGTAGATCTGTTACATGTTGTGTGCAATTAGTCTCTGGAAACAGCCTAAGCTCTTCACTACTTACTGTGCTTTGGAAGAACAATAAGGATCTTGACAGTTCTGCTACAGGATTGTAGATTTACAATTCAGAGCTTTATTTTTTCAGTAGTCTTGCCAGTATATAGTTTCATAGCTTTATAATCACGTAGAAATCAAATCTGATGTAAGTAATGCCTCCAGATTTACAGCATTGCTTTTAAGACTATTAAAACTTCTTGCTAAGCTGTTTAGCACAGCAGTGTTTCAATGGCTGCTCTGAACCACATGCTCTGAACCAGATGCTCAGTACATCTAGCTCCCAGGACTACCAAATCCGTCTAAAGGCATTCATTACATGACTATGCTAAAACTCTGGTCTGCAATACAAAGTTTTATCTGTAAAATTTATCTTATGTTGCTACTGAATTTCAAGTTAAAAAGCCTTTGGTTCATGCATTCATGCTAAGTCACCTCTTCCATTGGAAAAAATCATGTAACAGCTTTCTTTCCTGGTACAATATCTATCCTCCTTGAACACCTCCTGGTGTTCTCCTTACTGCAACTCAAAAATGGTAAAGAAGAAACAGAGAGAACTGACAAACATAAGAGAGGGTTTCTGTATGAAGACAGACAAAGTAAATTATGATTCTGTAGCTTGGAAAGCCACACTGAATGCAAATGTGATACAGAACTAGAAAAGTACAGAAGAAGGTGATTATTCTATAGTACATGAATGTAGTATGTCAAAGGACTTACACTGTGGATCAGTTTGGTCGATGATATTAACCAAAATTGTCTGCCCTAAATCTACTTTTTTTTGTCCCCAGTATGCTCTTCACTCAATAAGAATGACACTAGATACTATAAAGAATGGTAGATTTTCTTCTGGCTAGGAGACATAGCTAATGGATGCAATTTGAAGTAAATATTTCAAACAGTTTTTAAAAAACATTGTTCTTAATATTAGATATGTCTTAATTCAGTGCCACTGTTATTCATACACTATGTAAGTAAAGCCATGATAATATGCCTTTTTAAAATCAGATTGCAATCAGTGTAACAAAAGGATCATTTAGTTGCTGAATTCAATTTATGTAAACTATAAAGATATTTATGCTATCTAAATCCTGCCCTCTGGTGTATCTACATGATAATGCATAATGATAGTATTTCATACTGGGTGACTTCTTCAGCATTTAATCAGGACACAGCTAATAAATGAAGCTACTGTCTGGACAAAACATTTGTCCCCTTGTAATAGAAGGTGGAAGATAAAGACTAAGATATTAAAAGACTGAGATACAATGCTTCAAGGAGGGAGGATATCTCCTGGAAGAACTGGTTTTACTCCTTAATTCCTATCTGATCCTGAGAAACTAACTACTCATTTCACACATTTCTTTTAGATACCCAGATTGGGAACACCAGTACCTGGACACATGGATCTTCTGAGCACTACAAAGTCAATGAAAGCTAAAATTGGTCAGTAAATGTATCAGCAAGGTAATATGATCTGCTGAAGTATGTACAGTTCTGGGTGTCAGAGAATTCAAATGACAGTCTTGTTGTGTCACTTAGGAAGACATGTAATACTGGCTTTAGAAATGTTCCTAGTAAATGATTACTTACAATTGTAAGAAAACAGAGCAAGGACTAAAACAGTAACCGTTCCGAAACAGACTTACTTTACTTTCTGGCAGTCTGGTTCCTGAAATTCCACAATCCCCTTTTGGACCAGGCTCACCTTGTTGTCCCAAAAAACCAAACCAAAACAAAAAACCAAAACCAAACCCTAAAAATCTGAATTTGGAATCATTTTTGTAAAATGTTTGACTTCGCTGACAGCTTAAAGCAAAGATGACCACAGTTTTTATGTGCGGCGATCACATCATTTGTTGTGTGGCCACTTTGTGGCTACAAAAAATTACCAGTTTGAAAAAGTGCTTTGGTCAGGCTCAGCAATAAGGAACCTCGTTGGAATATAGCATATTTCATCTTCAAATCCTTTAAATAACCCTTTGTAAAGCCTCTACACTTCCATTTATGTTTGGAAGCGCCTGGTGACCAAGATATAGTTCGAGAGGAGTTCTCCCTATAACAGTTAGCTACTGGTAGTGATCCAAACTGAACAGTTACTTTTTATCTCATGAGTTTCCCGAGAAGCAAGAGCTCTAAATGTATAAAAAGGCTTGTCCTCAGTCACGTATATCCCTTGTCCTATCCTTTTAAGATCATGCTTTTTTTTCACAGGTTATCTTTGGACCTTGAACACCCAAACCTTGGGATCCCTTTGGTCCAGGTATTCCTTTAGGACCCTGGATATCCTAAAAAGGTAGGAGATTAATTTCAAAATTTTCATAGATTAGTTTTCCAATTAATAAAATGAAGTAATTACCTTCTTAAGGAAGTAAATGTGCCTGTGGAAGTCTTGCTGTCTTTATTTCAATTCCCTTGCCTACATTTCTGTGCATCTCAGTGAATAAAAAGGAAGTCAACAACAACTGATACTAATGGAAGAAGTGAAGTTGAGAAGTTCTTTCACTCTTATCCAACCCTATGTAGTGGCAAAGGATGATCTGACATCTAAAATCAGTCACCTTCCTTACTCAAAAGGCTTGTTATTTTGAATGCCCAAGGTGAAAGACCTGGTAGGCCAACTGGACCTACTGGACCCTCAGAACCCTTTTCACCCTGAAAATATATGGTATTTGAACACAGTAATTTGCATTAGGATTTTATTACGAAATTGGACAAAATTAAGTGATAACCACCACATATACAAAGAATGAAAGTATGATCTCTATAGGCAAAAAAAAATTTCAGTAGAAATATTAAAACCTAGGGGAAATAGCCTTCCAATCTGTACCCACAACTTTTACAATCACAATGCAGACTCTGTATAATTTGGCATATTTTTAAAAGGACATACATTTTACATAGACTGAGAGAAGTTTGAACCCCAGCTTCAAACTCCAGATGTTATTTATACTTTCTCTTACCTAAAATCAGATAAACCAGTACTATTGGGTATGCATCATGGCATGGAGGACTACAACAGCACATCTGAAACAGTCTGCTTGGCTCCACTAAGCAATAATTTTTGCAAGTTTAAGTAATCATAATCCAAAACAGAAGTAATGTGAAT
Organism: Strix uralensis; assembly: GCF_047716275.1. NCBI lineage: Eukaryota > Metazoa > Chordata > Aves > Strigiformes > Strigidae > Strix > Strix uralensis. Next base: position 43,133,737 of record NC_133972.1, on the reverse strand, counting down.
GACAACAACATCAGACTAGATATTTTTTTCTTTTTCTGTAAAGGGAAGAGCAGCTTATATAACTTAATTAGTCTTATATAACTTAATTAGAAATTGCCATGTATTTAAAAAGTCAGTGTTTACATTGTGTTGCAACATGCAAAACTCTGTAGTCCTGAAAGGATTTGGCTAGTTTGGCTAGTCCCCTTGGTCAGACATGACACGAATACAATAAATCTCAGAGAGGGACATAAACTAAAAGAAAAAGCAGCCTTCCAGGAATCAAATATGAAAAAGCATAACAGTCATAGGGAAAAAACCTGTTTCTAACTAGTATATTGAAACCCATTAACTAACCTTGGTATACTCTGACCTCTTATGAATTTTAAAGAGATCTTTAAAGAAGAAAAGAAGCTCAAAATGGAGCTTCCTCTGTACAAAGTCCCTACATGATTAAATATTCTTAAAGAACTCATAGACTTGTACATAGAGCAAACTTGGAATATTCTGTAGAGTTATAAAAAATGTAAATTTATACCTCATCCATGCAGAAAAATTGCTGAAAATAGTTTGAGATACAACTGCATGAAAGCAATTCCCACATAGGGTATTAGAATTAAGCAGATCTTACAAAGAATATAAAAGGGACTGATCAGAAGTGTGAGCCATGTCTGAGAGGCCAGAAAATGTATGATTAAAATGAGACTTGCTAAAATTGAGCTGAATTAGACCCTTAATGATTTTTTTAATGTGTAAGTTTATTTAGCCATATCAATTACAAGGAACCAGGAAATATAAAAAGAAGCTATTATGCAATGGTGATGAAGAGATTAATAATAATTTAGGCACAACCTCAAAACTAAATAAATGTTCTGCATTATTTATAAATAAAGATGCTGCTATTGGACGAAGGTGCAAATGTAGAGATAGCTACAGGAAAACTAAAAGTGGAAAATCACTGTGTGAAAAACATAAGCAAAGATCCAAGAGTTTAAAAGGCTCTGAAACTTTTGAGAAATTCACAGTGTCACTAACCAATCACTGGTCCAGCATTTACTCTGAGATCAACATATGAAATATAATTTCTGAGATCAATTATAAAACGTGTATGTCCCAACAGTTCATGTGATCTAGTAACTGTGACACAGTGGTCTCTGAGAAGCTGAAATTCTTTTGCATTCTTGAACACTGAATAACTCTTGTGTTTCCATTAAACTTGCTTGGTACTTGTCATTACAGTAACAGCATTTACTGGTTAAAAATACAATTTTTCATTTTTAAATTTCTCTGAATCTCTCTTGTGCCAGAGACACAGGAAACGCCTCTTCTGTGGTTAGTGTATATGTTAGTAGTGTATTTGGACCATCATCAGGACTCAAGAAATGAGTAAGATGTCAGCTATTTAGCTGCTGATTCCCTAGGACCTAAAGAACTTCCTCTTAAAATCAAAGTTACATGATACGGTTATTGCAAGTATTAACTAAACTCATGTCCCATACCTTCCTATGGAAAAATGTTAGGAACACACAAACTGAAGCTCATCTTTGTTATAAAAAGAACCAGTAGGTGATTATTAGAAACAGATGTGAAAAAGTCACTCTGTCCCACTTGAACAGTAGCAGAGGAAGTGGAATGATGAAAAATGAAACAGATAAGCATCAAAATACAGGCTGCCAATTTTGTCTTTGATATATGATAGACTACTCTATTTGAAATAGTCTTAATTTTTCCACACATTTTGGCCTACTTTATTTATCAAAACAATTGCTGAGTTCCTAAAGATTACTATAATTAAGGAAAAAATGCTGATTTTATGAGGAAAAATGCTTCTCAAATAGAAGGAATATTAGAATGAAATCTAAGCCAACTAACTGTTGCACCATTCGACCACATTTGTGGTTTAAATTAATAAACCCTGTGAATATATAACACATAAAATGTAGTTTCTTGGATAACACAAATTCTCCAGTATAGAAAAGAAAAAACAGCCAACAAACATTAACACAAATGATGGAAAAAACCAGTCCCTCCACATGTTTTTAAACTAAAGGCACTGAATACAGGGGGATTATTGGAAGGATGGAAGAACAATGGTTTATCGTATGTTTTCTTTAAAAAGTTTTGCAAAGCTATAAAATCATTGGAAAGATCATTAAAAATTATTTACTGTAATTCAAAAGAAAAAGTAGGAAAAGATTTAATAAGGAAGCCAAAGACTATGTGTTTGCTTTGTTTTCTGAGAAAAGAAATAAGTATGAGAGGCAGCTAAAATAAGGAACTAAGTCCCTGACTCTAACAGTGCCAAAGAAACCATTAAAAATGTGACATTTAAATATTTCCAGGCCAACTATCAGCCTTTATATCTGAAGAAGGAAGTTATTCAAAGGGAACCTGAAATTGTCCAAACAATACTTCAGTTTATAGTTTCTATTTCAGACAATTTTAAAGAGAGTTAATAACAAATAACAAATGGATGCCCTCTCCGTGGAAGTGTTCAAGGCCAGGTTGGACGGGGCTTTGAGCAACCTGGTCTAGTGGGAGGTGTCCCTGCCCATGGCAGGGGGGTTGGAACTGGATCATCTTAAGGTCCCTTCCAACCCAAACCATTCTATTATTCTATGAAATAAAGGAGAAAAGGTAAAAGTGCACATCTCCATGGCTTGCAGAAAAGCAGGTTCTGAAACCCTAATCACACAGGACCAAGGAAATCTCTTTTTTTCAGGTAATTCATAGGTAAGAAGAAAACTTTATTACTGTGAGTGTGATCAAACACTGGAACAGGTTACCCAGAGAGGATGAGGAGTCTCCATTTTTGGAGATACTCAAAAACCAACTGGGCAAGATCCTGAGCAACCTGCTCTAACTGACCCTGCCTTGTGCAGAGGAGTTGGACTACATAATCTCCAGAAGTGCCTTCCAACCTCAGACATCCTGTGATACCAGACCATATTTCACTGAGAAACTAGCCCGTATTTCAGAAATTTCACTCAAAGTATGAAAATGTTCTCATAAGTGTACCTTACTCCCATTGCAAGTTGTCAGCAACTGTGTGGGTTGGGTCCCAGACTTATTAATGCGTACCTATTTCACCTGACTTTTCATAGCGTTAAAAAACTAATTTCTGATCTTCTGTGAATGACATGAAAATGCTTATCATCCCTTCCTCTGTTAAATATACAACAGATCTGACAATGGGAAAAACTATACAAAAACACACCACTACACAGAAGCATTAGAAGTCACAAATCCACTAATGAAAAAGATAAGCAAAGCAAATTCTTGCTTTGTCAAAGCAAAACTGATGACCTAACCATACAAGTTTGGAAAGAACTGACCAAGAACCCAGGCATGCCAAACCCAGCATGCTCCAATTCAGATGCCTCCCTGTTTTAAAGCTGTAAGATCAGCTAATTTACTTGAGAGGAAAGACATGGGTTAAGGTAGGCATGCCTACCTGTTTAATAACCGGTTTTCCTGCATTGTAGTTTTGAGCTGACTACTAACTGAAAATGTTACCAGCTATTTTAACAGCTTTTCTCTTTCATTTAAATAATAAATTCTACCCTATTAAGTTAATACCTAAGGGACATGTAAAAATCACCAACATCTTATGTAAAAGTCTTACAACTCAAAAAGTATTCCAAATCATCATTCTTTTATGAGTCATTTACTTTTCTTTAGGAAATAATGGAACTTACTAATATGTAATCACCTATAAATACATTAATATAGATTGTTATGTTATTTATTGCATGGCATATTCATTTATACATTTATATATGTTAATTGGGGGTTGGACTAGATGACCTTTAAAGGTCCCTTCCAACCCAAACTATTCTATGAGTTATATGCCCATTAGTAAGTAATTAATTCCCACTATTTGTTGTTACAGTAAATTACTGGATCAATCCTCTGTTTTAGTAGAATATTCATCTACTTTTCAGTAGTTGTTTTGTTTGGTAGGAGAAGTCTGTCAAATAGAAACAGAATGTAGGCTGTTACTTTATGCAGCATTAATGCAAGGCTTGAAATGATTATAGAAGTAATAATCAAAATAACTAGTACATACTTAAGAGGTAATTCAATCTGGCCTGCTTCCACCTTAAAAAATTAGTTTAATAGAAGTCAGTTGTGACTTCACCTGGAAGACCAGCTAACATTTTAAAGTATACAAATTGAACACTGCAGTAACAGCTTAATTTCTGCAGGGAAATGCTGACTCCTTTGTTCCTCTTTTTAATCTGTTTCATGGCAGATATTAAATCTCTCAAATCCTTAATGTTCTTCTTTAATAATTATCAAGAATAACAAATGTTGGTTTTTCTTAGACAGCAAACATTTGGTTTTGCTAAAAATACTAATTTTGATTAGTATTGTAGAAACGACACTGTCCACTATAGGGAAATTGAGTAATATTGCTTTAAACTATGCGGAATGGAATTTAGGACTAAAGGTTCATGTTCTGACCCGAGTAAATTCTCGTTAAGTCCCTACTCTGTTTCCCAACCTCAACCATTCTGTGAATCTGTGATACTCTGTATGTGCTGTACTGTTTCATCTACTCCAGAGATGCTCATGTCCAGGCAGTCGCACTGAAGCGGAGTAGGAAAATTCTGTCCTCTCTTTGTGGACATACAGAGCTGGCAACATACGACAATGTTTATGAGATCCCTGTCACAGTAAGCAATTCTCTACAGATTCCTGTGTCCTCTCCAAAAAGACTGTAGAAGTTAAAATACCCAACAGCTGCTTTAACCCCTTCCATCAACCACCAAGACCAAAAGCATCAGGGACACCTGCCACTGACAACCTGTAATGAAAAAAAAAAGTGTGTTGGGCTACCAAGGGGACTCTGCTTTGATTTTTCTCTGATTCAGCACAGAGTTATTTAACAATCACAGCATTTTTGAGACTGCTTGATTGGTTTCAGTCTCTTCGGCTGTTGGAGGAGTTACTTTGCAAGTCATTCTGTGGAAGCTTCCACTTTGGCTCGCCAGAGTACCTCGCCAGAAATTCCAGCAGCAGGGAAAAAGAACTGGCAGGTCCTCAGTGAAAGGAAAATAGTGTCACAGCCTATACGGAGGGCCCAGCTGAACAGCTGACTGCACCAACACAGCTCTGTGCCCCATGCCAGATGTGCAGCAAATTCTTGGCATTACCAGAATGTATTATTTTTTGCCCCCAAATGTGTACCATTTAGCAACAAAATTAGATTGTGCACGAAATGCACAATCTCAGAACTCTCAGAAAACTATGTAAGAGCATTTCTATACCTTATGTTTCATTTACTTGAGGTCCCCAAGGTCCTTCAGGGCCAAATGGACCTTCCAGTCCCTACGTATAAAAAAAGGAAAGAAAAAAATATTTTTATTTATTAACATTTCTGAATAAATACCAATAATTTGGTTGGATTATCAAAAATTTAAAAATACATTTAAAATAAAACATATGCAGTATTAATTTTTAAACATTAACTTAATAAAAAATTTCCTTTTAAACAATATGCCAATATTCTGCATTGAAATACCCTGAACCATCCTCCTTCAGAGACAAACCAAGTCTTTTGCTGCCCTTCTTAGTTCATTAGTTCATTATAGTTTCTGATACTTTATAGACGATAAACGCTTGTTTCATCATTATCTTTTACAGGTTACCTAAGAAAGGTTTATAATCCCTCCCAAGAGATTCTATGTAGTTTTCCTGGCTCCTTTTTTTCATGTTCAGGTGGCCTTCAAAACATGCCCTGAATAATTTCCTGTTATCTGATAAAATAGTTTCCCTGGTCTCCCAACAGCTTCTTAAAAGGTTGTTTAAGACATTTTTTGCCTTTCTCATATGAGATACTAAATACTTCTTCTGTAATTGATGTTTTAACTTTTTCCTTTTCTATAATTCCCTCATTTCTGAAGAGATGCTACAAACCCCAGGAAAGACACAAAATTTCCTGTGCCTTCAGAACATTACGATGCTGCAGACTAATTTTTCTTTCTTTTAACAAAATTTCTTGCTTTCCTTTGAGCTCTTTACTGAAATACTTTGCTTAATGACCGCTCTCTAGGAATTTACAAATGTTTCAATTTTGTCTTTGATATTATAGAATGTAGAGAAAAATATTCAGAAATATCATTGACAGGATTTAGTTATGATCCACATCATAAATCTGAGCAGTGACAATAATACCTATTTTTCAGTATTTTTTATTCACATAAGTGAGATAATTTTGAGTTTATCCTACATGTCTAGGTAATAAAGCTTCAATTGCTCTTGCCCTGGGCATGCTTCTGAGTCTATGAAGTCAAAGACTCCTGTTTGGCATCTTGTAGGGTGTGGAACAGACTCCATATCCACTTGCAATTCCCATCACAGAGCACATTCAAAACCAGAGATGAAACAAAGGACACATCTACAGACCGTGTATAGAACACATCTGTATAATTACTGACAGGCTGGGTATCATGCCCTTTCACTAAGGTTGCCCAGTATTTCCTATTTAAGACTCTGGGTTTTGCTGTTTATAGCTTTATGCAACTTTGAAGACATAAACTGAATCTATTCATGCCAGATGTCTTTCCATCTAAATTTTAGCCAAAGCAATCCAGTCATTTCCAAGAATGCTAACAAAAGCCAGGTGTTTTCCTTTGGTTAAATAAAATCTGCATCCTTAATGTTTTAAAGCAGTAAGATATACTTGGGAAAGTACAGAATTCAGGGGAGAAGGAAGTTGAGAGGGATGTACTTGCTGTAGTTTTTATGCAGATCTGCTGAATTTTGGCCAAACTGTAAGCCTTTGAAAAAGGTAATCTGCACCCAGTCATGAAACACTTGGAACAGGGGAAAGAATTTGGAAAGAGACAAGATAAGAGGGACTAAATGTGAAAAGGACTGAACACGAAACTAAGAGAGCAACTGCTACCAGAAAGCTTGTGTGTCACACGCGGGGGAAGGACTCTGGAAAGCCCTTTGGAACGCAAACAGGCAACAGCAGGCTCCAAACCGAACGAGATTTTCTGAGGTTTTGCCATCTCAGCTGACACCCGTCGCATTTCCAGTGTCAGTAATACTGATCAGCTCTTCCTGCTTACAAGCTACTTCCACTAATGGGTAAAAACTGGTATCGTTGCCACTGTTAGCGCTTTCCCCACCTGCCACCGGCACGCTTTCCGACGCTACCCATTTAGTGATGACACTGAACACCGTTCCATAAAGCAGTAAGAGCATTTCATCAAACAAAACCAGAGCGAGTGCCGGGCGATCCATCCCCCGCTCCGTCCCTGGTACCAGCGCGGGGTGGCCCCTGTCCATTCAGCCGTGCGGACCCTCGCACCTTGGATCAAAACCCCAGTTTTTCACCCGTAATTAAGCCACCCCAGCCCAGCCCGCGGGTGTACGCTGCCGCCCGCGTGCCGCTGCCCAGCGGCCCCGAGGGCAGCCCCGCCTGAGGGGGGCGGCCCACTGCACGGCCGGCACCGCTGCCCGCCAGCCGCGGCGGCGGGGCGGGGCGGGAGGGGCGGGGCGGGGCTCCCGCGGGCCAATGGAGGAAGCGCGGCCCGGGGCCGGAAGTGAGCGCTCGGCTCTGTCCGGTGCGGGCCCTCTGCGCGCGCCGGAAGCGCCGCGGCGTCCCTGCCCCGCGCACCGGAAGCGCCGCTGTTTTCGCTGCCCCCGGAAGCCTGCGGTCGCCTCCCGCTCTTCCTCCTGGGGCGGCGGGGCCGGCTGGCGGCGGCGGCGGGCCCTGCGGGGTGGGTGAGCAGCTGTCGTGCCCGGGAAAGGTGGGAGGGGAGCGGGCGTCCGCGCTCCGGCCCGGCCCCGCCGCCGCGGTGTCCCGGTGGGCCTCGGCCGCCTTCTCGTTCCGTGGCTCCTGCGTCGTGCTGCTCCTGGGTGGGGGGCGGCGAGGCGAGTCGGGCTGCGGCCGGGGGGCCCTGCGCTCCCCCCGGAGCATGTAGGAACCGGGCTGGGCTACCCAGCAGACACACAGCGGAGGCCTGGGAGAAGTAAATGATTTCCACGTCTGGTATGTCCGTTTCTCCGATTGCAGGTTTATAGGATTTGTGGGGCCTTTTTGTATATAGGCACGTGTAGCGATTCTGGGCGTGCAGCTGCTGAAAGTGTAAATGGAATTTAAGAGTAATGTACCTCTGAATGCTGCTAGGCCAGATATGAGCGAAGACAAGGTAACGTTGGGGCAGAAGGTGGGGTTAAGAGCAATAGAATAAGATGGGGAGTTGAAAGTTGTATTTCTGTAGAAATCTTCAAAAGAGGGCAAGCCTTTCTAGGCTACGGAGCAGACTTCAGATAAAACAGACAGACTGCTTTTTGTCAATTAGTGCACTTCAATTTGGCAGAGACACTTTCTTCTATGTTTTAGGGAGTGGCTCTTTACCAGCAGCACACCCACATGTCATGCCACATCACATCTCAGTTAATCCCTTCCCTTCTTCTTTAATACTGGTGTGGAGTTTGTAAACACAGTAAGTCCTCTTGTCAGCTTGTAGGTGGCTGTGTTGGTTCTGTCTCAGTAGGTATATACCAGCAAAAACAGAGTGTGCTCTGTGGAGAATGCTTAAGATGTTGGCCTGAAACGTATATACTCAAACCCTTGGGGTAAAAGTCATTCAGAACCATGTTTTTGTTTGTTTAAAGATGATCTCAGATTACAAAGGAATTTGAGTTTTGATAACATTCCTACAAATTATTTTCTCCACAGTTTCCATATGCATGGATATCACCTGAATTTTCTTACGAGAGCTTAAATTGTGTGTCAGCTTACCCTAAAGATGAGTGGCTCAAAACCTGATATTCTGTGGGCCCCGCACCACGTTGACAGATTTGTTGTATGCGATTCAGAGTTGAGCCTTTATCACATTGACTCTGCTGTAAGTTCAGACCTCAAGGCAGGGTCCTTGCGGTTATCAGAAGAAACTACAGCTACGCTATTGTCAATAAATTCAGATACACCGTATATGAAATGTGTGGCTTGGTATCCAAAGTATGATCCTGAATGTCTCCTTGCCGTTGGACAGGCCAATGGTCGAGTGGTACTTACTAGCCTTGGTCAAGATCACAACTCAAAATCTAAAGATTTGATAGGCAAAGAGTTTGTTCCCAAACATGCACGGCAGTGCAATACCCTTGCATGGAACCCACTAGATAGTAATTGGCTTGCTGCCGGGTTAGATAAACATCGGGCTGACTTTTCAGTATTGATCTGGGATATCAGTAGCAAATACGCTCCAGAGACTGCAGTTGCTACAGAGAAAGTAAGACTTTCAGCAGGAGATCCAGAAGCAGGACTGGTAGTAACAAAGCCACTGTACGAATTGGGACAGAACGATGCTTGTCTCTCTCTCTGTTGGCTTCCACGGGATCAGAAGCTGCTTTTAGCTGGAATGCATCGAAATCTGGCTATCTTTGATCTGCGGAACACAAGCCAAAAAATATTTGTAAACACCAAGGCTGTCCAAGGAGTGACTGTCGATCCTTATTTCCACGATCGTGTAGCTTCCTTCTATGAAGGCCAGGTTGCCATATGGGATTTAAGAAAGTTTGAAAAGCCTGTTTTGACCTTGACAGAGCAACCAAAACCTTTAACAAAAGTCGCGTGGTGTCCAACAAGAACTGGACTGTTAGCTACTTTAACAAGGGATAGTAATATCATTAGACTGTATGACATGCAGCATACTCCCACCCCCATTGGAGATGAAACTGAGCCAACAATAATTGAAAGAAGTGTCCAACCATGTGAAAACTACATTGCTTCGTTCGCCTGGCATCCCACAAGTCAAAATCGAATGGTAGTAGTGACTCCCAACAGGACTATGTCTGACTTCACAGTTTTTGAAAGAATTTCTCTTGCGTGGAGTCCAGTGACATCCTTAATGTGGGCTTGTGGGCGACATTTATATGAGTGTACAGAAGAAGGAAAGGCTAGTTCCTTGGAAAAAGACATAGCAACCAAAATGCGGCTCAGAGCTCTGTCAAGGTATGGTCTTGATACTGAACAGGTTTGGAGAAATCACGTCCTAGCTGGAAATGAAGATCCTCAGCTGAAATCGCTTTGGTACACTCTGCATTATATCCTTTATTTTACTGTAGTTTATATCCTAAAGAAGTAATATACCTTTATATGTAAACCAGTTATATGAAATGCATGAAAATATTTAAATAGAATGCAACATCCTGTAAATAATTTTCATATGCTAATAGGATGTGAATTTAAATTAAAAAAAAAATTTCAAACACTTGGGAAAAATTAAGCTTCCTATACATGAAAATACTTATGAAGCAGTATACTGAAGATATGGATCAAAAACTTACAGGAAACAAAGGTCCCTTAGTTTATGCTGGCATTAAATCTATTGTGAAGTCATCTTTGGGTAAGAATGTTCCAACTTTGATAAGTTCTATCGTAGTATGTTTACAGAATGATGTACTCATGGGTTAGTCTTTAAAAACTGGTGAAAGAGGCTATTTAAAAATACAGAAACAAAGTATTTCTCTTTGTGTTTTAATATATGTAAGTTAACAGTTTGTATTAGAGTAATTTCCAGAACTTTCAGTGTTCTTGGGAAGTCAGTAATCATAAGAACAAAGTATCCTCAGAGGTGAATCTTCAACTGAACTAATACAAATGTTTGGGTTTTGACTGCAGCACTGAAAATTCTTGCTCCTCACATAACTTATGTTTTTCAAAGTTCCAGATAGGGGTGTAGTTCTAGGAAGCTGACTTTACTGTACTCACTGATAATGTATATCTGTATAATTGTGTTTAAATAAGCTGTCTTCTGAAGTGGTAATCAGCCCTGGTGCATCACATTATGCCTCTCATGCTTAGTGAAGTTTTAGTATAATCTATTATTTGAATCTTCTCTATTCATTATGTGTCTTATTAATATTTATGCTCCTTGGAGAAAAGATAACTCTTCAGTGGTGGGAAGAGCTTCTAGCACATTGATGCTTGCTAAGAAGAGAACTGGTACAGCAGGTGCTTGACTGTGTATTACATATTTTCAAAGTGAACATACTGATAACTCCTGTCAACTGTAACAAAAACCTCCAAAATCTTACGAGGTAGAGGAAAGAAAAAAGACTTAGTGGGGATTATGTATCAGGTTTAGATGCATGATTTTTAGCAGATCAAAATAATTTTGTGTATGCTGCTCCTTATCATGGAGTTTTTAGTGATGTTAAAGTACTAAAATATACTCAGCTTCTGTACTCTGCTTTATGATTGAAATCAAATCATTGCATTGTGATTGCAATTTAAATTGTGATTTGAGCGTAATCTGATTTATTTTCCATTTCTAGGAACAACAGAGAACCTCAGGCACAGCAGGAGTGGATCTGATAGACAGGCAGATATTATTCAGTATCTAAGTGAGGAGAGATCCTTGGCTTTGCAGCTCTGTGGGTGGATAAAGAAGGGAACAGACTTAGATGTGGAACCTTTTTTGAATTCGTTGGAACAGGAAGGAGACTGGGAGCGAGCTGCTGCTGTAGCACTTTTCAACTTGGACATACGGCGAGCCATACAAATTCTAAATAAAGGGGCTTCCTCGGGAAAAGGTGCGTATTCTGTTTAATATCTTTTATTTTGGCATTATATCACCTTAGATTTTTTTCTGTAAACAGAGTTATAGAAGATAGTATGGAAAAGATACCTGTTTTCTTAAAAGTAGTTACTCAAAGTGGTTGTATCGGAGCCTGAGAATCTGACAAATCCTGATCTTTGGCTCCTCAGACTGCCATATGCCTTACCGTCTAGTTAAAATAGATTGTACGTTTCAGAATTTCCTATTGATACATACCCCAGAAAGTGTTACACTCAGTGGGATTCTGTTATTCTAATGGAATCTCATTTTGGCTAGATGTGTATATCTGCTTCTGTTGGGCTGTATGCAGCTTTCCACCAGTGCGATGGTTGTGGAATAACTGAAATGTAATATTCAGGGTCTGCGGAAAACATTTGTTTTGGAGTAATATTTGGTAAGAGTTGCAGTGTATGAGGGAAAAATTAAGATACTGGAGACAGGAGATGGGAAGTATTTTTGTTCTGTTTTCTTGCCTGTATTCCTCCTACAACTCTGATTTGCATCTGTGTTCTCCTGTTAAATTTAAAAGACTGTCTTGCCACTGAAGTAGGTAGGTAAGACACGAAGGGAGCGGGTAAGGTTCTTTTGGTTTTAATATTGCCCTTTTTTGTGGGGGTAGGTGTGTGTGTGCTTTCTATAGGGAAGTTTTGAAGTGGAACCATGCTATCTTCCAATTCAAAAATAAAATTGAACTCTCTGACAGAATGAATATTTAGATTAAATAGATTTAATGTTCTTGGAAAACTTGTTAACTTGAAGCTGCTATATGCAGTTGTCATCATCCAGCTAGGTCTGTTAAGTGATGGCTATATATACAATCCTTCTTTTCACTTCTTGTGGATATGAATTATGATGACAGTCTTATGATAGCAACAGGAACACATTCAGCCATTCGAAACTGTTTCAAAATACCAGAACCAGAGTGATGTTGCTTAAAGTATAACTCAGGCTGTCATGCATGTGGGCTTGTGACTTTTAGAGCTGTTAACTTACTTGAACAGAGGCATTTAAAGCAGAAACTAATAAATAAATGCTAGCGTATGCACATTTATCTTAGCTAGTGTTAATTCTACTGCATTTTGTCTTGCCTCCTGACAAAATGTTGTTTCAAACGGATGCTTTCAATTACAGCTTTAATTGGATTTTTTTTAAGTCCTTAACTTGAATATTGTTTCACTGATTGTTTTTAATAAATCAGGTGATCTGAACCTTAATGTAGTAGCAATGGCTTTATCAGGCTACACAGATGAGAAGAACTCACTTTGGAGAGAAATGTGCAGTACTCTAAGACTGCAATTGAACAATCCCTACTTGTGTGCTATGTTTGCTTTCCTGACAAGTGAGTCAGGTTCATATGATGGTGTTTTGGTGAGTAAATTTCTGTTATGTTAAAATTCCTTTAAGTAATAGCTGCATATATTTATACACACACACATGCAGGGGAAGTGCTATATACCCATGAGGTAATGAGATTAGAATGTATTATTTTCTCCTGATACTGGCAGGTAACGTTTTTTTCTGCTAAACAGACATCTCATATTAGTGAATGTTACGTTAATGAACAAAACATGCATAAGCAGCCAAAATACCCAATATAGTTCACACATTTTTTAGAGGAAATTTTTTTTAGCATGGAGTTATTAAACCACTAGAAATACATTATGAAAATAATTTAAGCAGGTGGAAAAAAGGGGAGAAAGGTTAATAATGGAAATGCACAAAACAGAGTAAGTGCAGGGTAGTTTGCAGAACTTTCATCAAGCTATATTTGCACTGAATTGTATTTTTTTTCTTTGTTTACTTGTTAAAATAATTTTACTGTGTTGCAACAGTAAACAACAGTTTCACATCTTCTGAAATTGGTATAAAACTGCCATGTGAAGAGCAAACTAAATCTTATAATTATGAGATACTTTGAGCCTTTGGAGGAGTAACATACTTGATCCTTGGTTAGAGAATGACAGAAATACTTGATTCAGTAGGAGTTATTTAGCCCAAGGAAGGTCTCCTATAATGCAACAGGGTAATTGGCCTAAACCCACTGAAAACAAAGTTGTCATAATATAATGCTTTTAGGCTATTAAAAAAAAAAAAAAAGTAAGAATCCCAGAGAAGAGAAACCTGAGTCTTATTTTTTTTCTTTCTTCAAGAGAGAATGTTCTTGTTCTCTGGATGCTAGGTAATAATTTTATAGTTGTTTTTTATTGATGAATTGGAAACTGTCAGATCATAAGGTGTGTTATTTTAATTTTTACTTCAGTGAGACCTGTTGAAGTTTGCATGAAAAAGATTTTGCCAAACACATCTCCTTGTTTTGGCAGTGTCAATCACAGTTTCTATTCTGAGAACCTCAGAAGGGAAAAGTACGGGCACAGAATTAGTCTAGTGAAGGATTTCTTTTCTTCAGTGTAAAGGATTAAAAAGCAGAAAGTAAATATTACTGCATCGCTGCACCTTGAGTGTACCTGTGAGAAATCCATCTTCTGGGTGTTTGGAGTTAGTTTTTGGTTGGGGGTTTTTTTGTTTTAGTTACTAACTTATAGTTGTGATTTTAGGAAGGAATTGAGTGGTTAGGCTAGTTATTTTGTAAATATGGTAAATGAAGGTTGGCTTGTTTTTCTTCCGTCTGTGATTTGGTGAGACTCTTGTTTATATGTGCTAGAAGCACTAAGCGCAGCTCTACATGACTTGCAAAGTTGCTTTTTCTAGAGTTTCATAAACCACGTCGGATGTATTGTACCAGACTTTTCCTGCCATTTGAGTAGATTGTTCCAGTAGCTGCAGTCTTGCTCTGATACCTGTATCTGAGTATAAACAGTTAATCTGATACTTAGTGTGAACTTTCTTCCAGTGTTTTCTTTGTACATAATCAATGTCATAGTATTAGTTATACAGTAGTGCAAATGTTCTGACTTTTACAAACAATGTATTGAAAAAGTGGAAACTTGCACGTGATGGTAGTATTCCCGTTTTTCTCTCCAAAGTATGAAAATAACGTAGCTGTAAGAGACAGAGTGGCATTTGCTTGCAAGTTCCTCAATGATGCTCAGGTAAGTTTGTGGTTGCACATTTAAGCAAACTGTTAAGCTGGGCTTTATTTAGAGGCGGAAGAAACGCTGGGGTGGAGTGGTGAACAGTGGAAGCAATGAGTCATGAGTGATTTGTTTTTTCTTTTCACAGTAGGATATAAGGTATGCTACAGTCTGGTGTTCAGTTTGGACCTTCAGTTTGATTTTTTTTTTTTCTTGTTTGTTTGGGTTTTTTTTAATGACATGCTAGTTTGTTAAATTGCATTACCTGTATGTATGTTTTACTGGAGAGTATTTGTACTTACTTCCAGATAGTTACGTTCTCTCAGATTAAGGCCTGGTTTTGCAGCAGGAATGTTTTCTTTTAAATTCACTGAAGTATTTAAAGGATACGTAACCTCCCTCTCTGCATTTCCTATCAGGAGGCTTACAGTTTGTTAATAAATGCTTGATTTCTTGGAGTATAGTGGATATAGCCATCTAACTTTTTCTGTGTAATACCTAGCAAGCAGAAGACACTCTTAAAGAAAGCTATTCAAATTGTGAAAAGTTTTGTCATATGCCAACAGAAATGAGTTAGGAAGGGATGAACAGACGGCAAAAGTTAAGTAAATTTTTTTTTTTAATAGCTGAACAGGTTTATTGAAAAGTTGACGAATGAAATGAAAGATGTTGGGAATTTGGAGGGAATACTATTAACAGGGCTGACAAAAGATGGAGTTGACTTGATGGAAAGTTATGTTGACAGAACTGGAGATGTCCAGACAGCAAGCTATTGCATGCTACAGGTTAGTGTTTCACTCAAAAATAAATCTTTATAGAGGAGAACTAAACATAGTTTCTTTAGCAGTATAGTACTGAAATTTGTGAACTAAAAAGTATTTTCTATAATAAATTGGGGCAATATATATCATGCCTGTTTTGCAGAATCATCTGAAACACTCGATGTTAACTATAAACATCTATCTTCACTCTCTCTGGTTGAGATTTTATTAAACTCTCTGAGCTTGAGGAGATAGTAGGGGAAAGAGGCAAAAAGAAAACATGGTCCTTTTCACTAGCTGAATGGGGAATACCCATTCCCCTGCTTATTGCTGGTGTGTTATCCTGACAGGTTGATTATTTTTTTTTGCTCCCAGGATTTTGACAGAGAACTGAGGTGAGGTTCTTTATCTGTGGGCATCGGGTTTGGGTTTTTTCATGATGGACTTGTCTTGGCCCTTACACAGTTGCAGCTATTGCCAGCACTGTGTTTAATTGTGTATGTAATCATAACAATGATACAGACTGTGATATGTGACAGATTTTATAACCCTTCATCTGATAGCCATGAGTTTTTAGGAGGACATGGCAGCACAAGTATTTTCAGCCAGAGGGGCAGACTGAAGAAAATTTTTATCAAACTCGCATTACAGTTTAACAGAAAATTATTCTTTTTCTAGAGAAATTACACTGTATTATTTCTCAGATCTTGTACGCTTTGTAAAGCCTTTTGAAAAAGTGATTATTATGTATTGTGAATCTTCAGTGTGTCTGACATTTTTTTCCTGCCTGCCTTAGGGTTCTCCATCAGATGTACTTAAGGATGAGAGGGTTCAGTACTGGATCGAGAACTACAGGAATCTTTTAGATGCTTGGAGATTTTGGCATAAACGTGCAGAATTTGATATCCATAGGAGTAAGCTGGATCCCAGTTCAAAACCTTTAGCCCAGGTAAATGTAATTGTTGTATATGAAGTATGACTAGTCCAGAAAGGAAGGTGGCACAGTACATACTTCTGTGGAGAAAAGTTGCTGGCTGCACCTTGGCTTTCATGAGGATTCATGTGCAAAAGAAAGATTTCAACTAAGGCTGCCCTAAAAAAAGTAGCCGTGTTTTTTTCAAAATACTTTTTTAGAAAGGACTTGATAACTGTTTTGATAGAGAGTACAGAAATACGGTGAACAAATCTACGTTTCTTCATATCTAATCCAGGAAATCAGTTCACTACCATTTTATTTGTGTACTTTCTTTTTGTTTCTTAAACATTTTTCTTTCAGATAACAGGTTGTCTTTCAGAAACAAACTTTTCAACACTTTTTCTGGAAAAGCTGGGGGTTTTTTCCTCCCTTGTTGAAAAACAAAATCAAAGATGTATCATGCAGCTCGTGGGGGTGAGAATGATGCTAAAACCAGGGAATATGAACCAAGAACTAGTTCAAATTGGCTCTGTCTTAACTGATGCAAACTTCAAGCTATTGTGAAGCCCTTGAACCTTAAACTAAAAAGTGAACAGCAGCAACTTTCATTATCAGTTCTGAACATAAGCTAAACCAAAAACTAATGCCCTGCCCAAATGCTATCTACTTAACATCTGGTGGCATTTTTAGCCAACATGGTCTTACCACAGCACTTCCACTCCCTCGTGTCTGCTAAGTCTGTGCATTACAAGCCTTAGGGCCCAAGGGTTCCGAAGGAAGGCTCGTTTTGATTTCATCTATCCGTCACAGCTGTTTAAGGAGAGCTCTATCTGTACTGCTCCAAGTGGGAGGGAGTTGAGTTTACTGCTCCTTCCTTATGTGACCAACATAAATAGCCCCTAAAGAGTTCAAAATGTGTGCTCCTTGGTACCAAGTTACAACTTGTGGCATAAGGTATGCAGATAAAGATTATTAGGAAAATCTTCATGTTGGGAACTCTAGAGTGGGTCACCTGACTATAAGGAGGGAAAGACCAGATTTAATTACACAGTAAGACTAAACTTCTTTCATTACTGCAGATACAGATTTTTATTACCTTAAATAATACTTCTCCAAGTTTTAGCAATTGTGCATGTTTTTATGTACTTTTGTGGTAAGTGCACATCATTAAGGCCTACGTCTCAGGACTGTGTGCCACATCTGTAAGCCAAGAGGTTAGGAACTCCTTCACAGGTAACCTTGGCTTTCCAGGGCACTAGAATAGCTAGTAAATAAGTGTTTGCTAGCTTGAACAAATTTACTCATAGGTGTAGCAAAAGGGGGACCAAACAAAAAAAATTAATGGGCTTTTGTTCTCTTTAGGTGTTTGTGAGTTGCAATTTCTGTGGAAAATCAATCTCTTACAGCTGTTCAGCTATTCCTCATCAGGGGCGAGGTTTTAGCCAATATGGAGTTAGCGGTTCACCAACTAAGTCAAAAGTTACAAGCTGTCCTGGTTGCCGTAAACCCCTTCCTCGCTGTGCACTTTGCTTGATAAATATGGGAACACCAGTTTCCAGCTGTCCAGGTATGACACAGTGGGTTTTAGTTATTCAGCTAGAGTACTAGTTAGAGGCCTAATTAGTAGTTCCTGTTGGAAGATCTTCTGTTGCACCTTCTTCTTTCTATTTGTACTCATACTGTAAATATTCATTCTCGTCATTTTGAGGGAGGAAGACCCTAATAGAAAACTCATTTACATCCCATCTGATTTAGATGAAACCAATGTCTCGGTTCTTTAGTGTAAGACAGTACGCACAGTTACTTGGTTCTGACAGTTTTCTCAGTGAGACTGTCGGTGAAATTCCATGGTTAGACAGATTAAAAGATTCAAGTATTGTGGTGACCAGTATTGTGAGCTTTAAAACTGTAAGAAATAGAAAGTGTGTTTTCTTGAGATGAATTGTAGGGATGCTACAGAAATTTTGGAATGTAAATTAATTGTTTTTCAGCTGGAAGAGAGAATAAATTTAATGTGGTATACTTCTTGTCACTAAGCATGAAAGAACGTATAGGTCATGCTGTCACAGCTAATAAATATTACAGCTAGAATCTTTTGGTTCTAAATGTCTCAGGCTCAGCATTATACAAGGACTAAATGAAACTACTTTTGTCCATATTTTTAGGTCATTCTTGTTACAGAGCCATGAGCAGCTGTGCAGTGGTCATCTATTTATATATCTCTTCTCATCCTTTCACTGATCTGTGTTACAACTTCTATATTGTAGTTGTTCCAATTCATAACTTAGATTTTGTTGATTTTTCTAAAGCAGAACATTTCATGTGCAGTAAAACAGACCCATAATCAGTGGAACACAAATCAATCACTGAAACATGAATCACTGTTGAAAGAGATTCTGTAAAATTTATTTAATAGGCAAGTCTAGTATGTCCATAAGATGTGAAAGAACAGCTCAGCAATATAATTCTTGTTTTGGCATTCCACCAGTTCTTAATAATTTTACTGACTTCTATTTTAAAATCAGGCCACCTCTTCACATAATATTCCTAATTTCATATTTATTCTAATAACATTACTGGGACTGACATATAAATGAAGCATAATGATTTACAAGTGTATTTGTGGGGGTGGGTTTGCCTCTGCACAGGAGGATCCAAATCAGATGAAAAAGTGGATCTTAGCAAAGACAAGAAGTTAGCCCAGTTCAACAACTGGTTTACTTGGTGTCACAACTGTAGGCATGGTGGACATGCCGGGCATATGCTTAGCTGGTTCAGGTAAGTTGCTCTTAAACTCCTTATTTCTCATGTGTATGCTGCACCAAGTAGGACATCCTTTGCTGTATCTCATTACAGTATTTTGTTGGTTTAGAACATATGCAAAACTTAACAATGATGCTGAGTTTTTCTGAGATACTACGTCCCTGCACATACTTAAATGTATAGATTACAAAATTCTTCTTAGTTTTATTTTACCCATTTTTTCTTTTTTCTGCTATTGCTATCTAGGGACCATACCGAGTGCCCAGTTTCTGCCTGCTCTTGTAAGTGTATGCAGCTGGATACAACAGGGAATCTCATTCCAGCAGAGACTGTCCAGGTGTAAATATTGTCTGAAAACGTGGGGCTCTAATGGATATCCATCATAGTCCAAGCATAGATTTTGGACAAAGGTAATTTGTGACTTATTGACTGTGAAAAAATAAATTGCTATCAGATTAGTAAAATGCTGTGTGTATGACTGTGCTTGGTAGAAACAGGTATTCCTGAAATGAGCCTCTGGGTATCATCTGTGGTCCTTGTTCAGAGGATTGAAGCAGTTCAGTTCAAAAGCACTCCTGGAACTGTAGACTTTTTGGATTTGCTAAAATCCAAAGAACTTTTAATAAAAAGTTTTCAGGGTAATGCTGATCAGCCCTGTTATTTGTTTTCCAAACAAAGCAGTGTTTATATGCTGTGAAAAATGGGCCTTGAAAAAAAAACCACCTGAAGAGTGTTCTTCAGAAGATCAGTCATGCTGTGGATTCCTCTGTTCATTGTTTGATCACACTTTCTTGTATGCAGACTGTGTGCAGGTAAACTGTAGGAGGTTTGATTGATTAATTTTTAACGTAGTACTATGAAGATCTGAAATTTTAAGGACTGGAGACTTGTAAATATTTAAGTTTTAAACTACATGCTGAGTTTTGACTACAAAAATATTTGAGACTTTTGGATAATCAACATTTCCTTGTACTTCTGAAATATGCTGGGAAGTGTGAAATCAACCTGTATAAATCCTGCTTCTGGTCACTAGCTGGCACCAGTCTGCTCCCAAAACACTGCACAATATTAGGTCATTGACCAGAAGTAGTTTTAGATATGTTACCAGCTGGAATTAAGATTATTTTTAACTTGAGAGAGAGTCAATAATATTTTGCTAATACTGTGCTAGGAGCTCATCAGTATTGTTATCCTTGATTTTGTAGGCAACAAAATTGACACAAATTAAAGGAAAAAAAACCTGTTTTAAGGTATGGGATAATAACATCAGTTTACTTGGTGTGTGTTTATTTACCAGTAGAAACAGTATATGAGTTACTTAACACTTGCGTGCTATGAAATACTAAATGGAATGCTAGCAATAAACTGGTACCGTATTGCCAGGACTGTGAAATCTGGTGTCTTAAAAGAGAATATATTGTGATATATCACTAGTTCTAAGTGCTCTAGTGTAGTTGCAACAAGATAGAATGTGGAAATGTTTTCTGTAGATGTTCATGATTACATTCAGGACTTTGGATTCTATTTTCTAATTTAGCATTAATGTTGTAACATATCTGCTACATTTATTCTGATCTAAAATTCTTGCTTAATTGACAAAGATCTCTTTAAAGTTAAAAATCTAAGAGGTACTTGGTATTTGTGGGCATGGGAGTGCAGTTACTTTTTTTTTCTTGTTAGAGTATTTATTTCTCTTTCCAGTATTTTTGCACACTTCATGTTGCTGTTGAAGAGCTCTTCAAAATGTCCTCCATTTATAAATGTAAACTGGGGTTTAATGTATGATACCCTACCCTATTTATATAAATACAGGCAATAAAAATTTTGCTTTTTGGAAATGAGGATTTGTAAGTGTCAAGGATATGTTTTTATTCCACTGTAGTAACAAAGTTTAGTGAATTTTCCTGATAAATTCCATGCCCAGGTGAATGCAACTACAAACTTACGACTGTCTCATTTTTTATGTAAAGAAACTAATTTATAATGTTTTTGACTTGACTATACCTGTTGGTGTCCAATTCTATCACTTCCTTAAATTAGATGCTTACTTTGATACTCAACATGGCTTTGAAATGTTTTGGATTATGAATGTGTGCATATTCTGGCACAGTGTAACTATCAGTCTTGGCTGCTGTAATTGGTAATCAGGCTTTCAGGCCAGCAATTACAGTATTTGCAAAATTTACAAAGTAAGAGGTGTATGTGTTTTAATGATCAGATTTTTTCCTTGTTTTGCTTTTAAATTGATAAAGCTGTGATTTTGGGGGTGATTTGTCATCTTCTAACAAAAAGAATAGCTACAGACATTAGCCACAGTTACTTTTACATTTACTGTTTTCTGATGTCTGCTCAACTCTGCAGAGTTAACTAGATGAAGGTGGCCTTGCATGCTGAGATGTTTTGACCCAATGGTTCATGCTGATGACATTTTGTTATTTCCATTTCATTATATGCTCCAGCCTTGCCTCCCTCCCCTGATTAAGCCCAAGCACTTTCTCATCGTACGCACAGGCTGCTTGCACATGAGCACAACGTAAGTTGCGTGTGTGTCTGTGCCGGAGCAAGGACAGCAGAGCAGGTCTGGTGGTGGTGACCAGGGTCGGCCTAGAGTCCAGCCTGCAGTGACCCCCCTGAGGCTTCTCCCTGAGCAGCCCTAGGTTCCTGCACAGTACCTCAGGGCACAGCTGCATTCCGATGGCCTCCCTCATGATCCCTACTAGAACTGAATTTCCCCAAGAGAATTTGTCAGATTTTAGTCTGTTCTTCCATTTCAGACTCATAGACTGGTTTCTGGGACGCAAAGCCCTTTCCCCTCTGGGCTGTCAGAGCAGAGGGAAGTCACAGTAGCTTGCTGGCCCACAACAGGCACTACTCCCAGCTTCCTTACCCAGGTGTCCTTCTGCCCCACTGCTCCAGGCCTTTGAGCAGGAGTGACTCTTAACCACCATGTGATGATTTCCATGTCCACCAGGCTTGCCAAGGAGAGGTTTGGCTGGAGAAAGTGAGCAGCATGGCCCTTGTTACAGTGGCAATCTCTTGTGACTCCACACAAGGGCCAGTTGGGATGCAGCTGATTCTTGAGTATCTCCAAAAAGGGAGAGATTCTCTCATCCTGTGTGTAGGTTCCCTAAATAAAACTCTTCCTCACCTCTGTTTCATAACTTTCATTTGCAGTTTAGCCTGCTGGACAGCTAAAGCAGAGTGCTGGTTTAAGAACTGTTTCTCAAAACATAGCTCTCTAACTCAAAACTATTTCATGAAGACTGGCCCACCTAGCAGACCCTGCACTAAGGCAGGCAGCCTTAAGCTGCCTCTAATTTTTGAAGTGCTGAATAACCAGCTTCTGCTAAAGCCTAACCTCCACTGCAGCCAAGGGAGCCCAGTCTGGGACCTGCTTGTTCTCATCTCCACCTTTCCAACAGCTGTCTTGCCCAATCTGTGCTTCCCTGGGCCTCTGGCAGACACCCTTTCTATACCAGATCTGGTTTTTTTCAGTTATGCTTGCTTAGATCAGGATCCTGCCAGCTGTGACAGATGTTACAGGAGGAGAAGGCAATGTGACCGTGTCCCCCATGCCGATGTTAGGAAGGGTGCTCCAAACATTCCCTGTGTAAAGGCAGGGGAAAAGGGGCTGGGTCAAAAAGGGCCAGGTACTAGAAGCTGCTCACAAGTGTGGTGGGAGCAGTTGGCTTGCTGTCCTGCTCCAAATGACAGGAACCTCTCCCAGTCAGCCCCAATGACATCATTCACATCATACTCCCCTTTCTGCTCCAAGGCTCCCACCCTTTCCCACTTTCACATCTTCCCCAAGCAGCAAACAGCTCCCATTCACCCCTCTGTTTCTGGCCCTGGTTTTGGTGCCATCCCCCTTCAGTGTTTATGACCGTTGCCCTGGTGACTCCCCCTTGGTCAGTGACCCACAGAGCTGCTATTTCCCATTCTTTTCTCCTCAAGGCTTGGCAGTTTCTCACACCTGCATTGTGTCAGTGCAGCCCTAACTCAGGGTTAGCAGCCCCCTGGTTATTCCTTTCCCTTGGGTATTGGTTCCCACATTGCTATCCTGGTAAGGGCATATGTGACCTGACCATGACGTTAATATCCGGAATATTTTACAGTTCCTTGCGTTGCTGTCCTGTTAGTACAGCCATAGAGCCAGGGTAGGCCATTATTCACCAATGTTAATAGTCTATAGAAAAGCAGATAAATGAAATCCACATAGTGGAAACTTCTGTTTGTATACTGCTTGCCCAGCCACGCATCATCACTGTGGGACTGCCTGAACAAGAAGAGTCCTGACTGACAAAGGGAAACTGGAACATTTACCACTCAGATGTGTTCAAACATTACACACAGGATCACATATCCAGGGATGGTCTCTGGCTGGGGATAAAGTGCTATAGCCATCTGGTGGTAGGCTATTCTGATAGGCTTGGATAGTCTTGGTAACTAACTGTACATAACATTTTACAGACTATATATACATGCTCAAAATATCAATTTTCTAAAATAGAATAGTATGAAAGACTTCTAAATGCTAGGAATATATGCATGTAGTTGTTAAGAATGACATTCTACTGAGCACTAAAATATAGCTGTGATAGCACTACAGGACAGAGCATGGTATCATGCCACATGGACCACACTTTGCTCTATGAGGCTGACTCCTACTTCAGAAATCCTCCTCCTTCCCAGTGACAGTAACTTTGTCACTGTCTATCTTCTAAGTAGAGAGGGGAAAAAACATAGATCACCTCTTAACTTGATCATCCACCCAGTTTGTAGTAACTTTGGTAAGTAAGAAGTTTTTAAAACATTAATTCCTTGACTGAAAACGGAGATGTCTATAAATAAGCACAAAGCGAGTAATCTTAGTAAGGCACTAAATCTAGCTATTAAACCTGAAAGCTGTTTGCGTGAAAGGCTAATGAACACAACTAAGGTTTATTTAAAGTACTTTGAAGTATCTTATTTATTAATTCACAGAGAATATTTCCAAAGTTAGATTTTACTTGGACTATGTTACTTAAGAGATGCAAGAATTCTGCTATGTGCTCTAAGTAGCCTGGATAGTAACAAAATTGGGAACTGTGTGGAAGTTTACATGGTTAAAGTCATCATCACAAGCTGGCTGAATCTGGTACTTCTGCTTAGACTCCCGCCAAGAATAAAAGTTGTGATGGGAACTCAACTGCGCTTGAAATCTCCAAGACTAACTAGACATCTTCCAACTGTTTAACATCAGTGCAAAATGCAAGTACCTTGTACTCCACTTTGTTAAAATTACCTGTGTAAATTTTACATATATAAAATAGGGGTCACCATGTATCACTGAAAACAGCACTCTAACATGTAGTACTGACGCGAACAGTTAAATGTAGTCAGATCTTTTTTATTGGAGAAGAGACTATTTTCAAGATGCAAAATATGTCCCTGTGTTCAATAAATTTTTATCAAAGCAAATTAAAAAAAAAATCTTTACATTAAAACCCCACCAGATGTCTTCAACACAAGTTTCCTGTAAAGTATCCTAGAACCTCTACCAACAACAAAGTTTCCTACAAAACTTCAGTTTCTAGCAAGTCCAATCATGCAAGAGAACACTCCTTATGGATCCAAAAGGGTTAAATATATACAGACAGTGAGATATCCACAGAAGCATTATCCTTCTCGCTGAATAAATACATTTTAAAAAAAAACATTCTTCACTGGCAATACATGGCACACATAACAATGTCTTTTCAGTATATTTGTTGGAAATAAACTGCTATCATGCTGTTAAGGCAAGAAAGTTACGATACTGTTGTCCCCTCTGAACGTCTAAATATATGCTAAGAAAAATCAATTGTTCCTCCCAGTACCGAATGGGAAGTATTCAGGGAATTCATGAATAATTTTTAGTGCTTCATTGTAGAGTTCCAGATCTGAAACAGGGCAAAGAAAATGGTTATGACGCAGAAGCTAAACTCCGCACAAGCAAATGACAGCATTAAAGCACTACTTATTTTAAAGCAGTATAGCTGAGTGTTCCCAGTACCCCTCATCCTCCTCAGTTTTCCCAAGGCAGCCACACCCTCATTGCTTCCGATCTGGACAGTTATTTTAGGCCTACTAGCTGCACAATCACATAGGTCCAGTGCAAGGCAAGAACCACGAGGCTAGGAGTGGAACAATCATCAGACCATGACCTAGACTGGCTCCAACTTCCAGTCAGTCCCTACAGTTTGACAGTAAACCAGTATATTTTGTACAGAATTTTTCCCATGACACTCTCCTTTTCTACATTCCTCTCCATGTCTGTCTGGCAGCTTGAGGAAGGACCTTGTCCTTAAGAAAAGATTACCAATCAGGCTCTCTGTTCTTAGTTACTGAAGAGTTCAGAACACAAAATGAATTTGTCATAATGTATATTTCTTACTTACCAAATGGACTTTTATCTTCTCTGAACTGGACGTATGACATGCACATGATGGTTGCCTGATTTGTTACTCTTCCCACTACTTCAAGAACTCCTGAGATCTCTTCATCTAGCTACAAAGCATACCAAATACAAAGTTAGTATCACTAAATTAGCTGCCCTCTCTACTGCACAGCACTTAAGCTAGGAACTCTGCACAACTGAGTGTTTGTTCATGACAACAGATTCTGTTCCATGTCAAACAATACAGTACTACTGAACACCCCTGTCCCCCTCCTCAAAAAAACCCCACAAAAGACCTGAGCCACTTGGATTTACAGGTTTTGTAACAAAAAATTCACTACCGACACAAAAAAAAAAAATAAAAATTGAAGAAGCATCAGAGGGAAGATGCCAGTTTATAAGTATATAAAACTGTGTCATTTAATCACTGAACAGACTAATCTATGACACAGTGCGCAGAAGAATCCAGATTTTAATGCACTGCATTCAAACCTGAGTAAATTATAGAACTCTGTAAGAGCTAAGGAGGTATCACGTGTGCCAGAGAGCAGTTCCAATATTCCAGATTCAGGAGGTATAATCAGAAATTATTTCTTAGGTAATCTGTCTGTATGTGTTCAGAATACAAAGACACTAACAACAACAAGCCTTTGGTTGAACAAAGGAAAAAAAAGGCAAACAATTTTATCTTACCCCAAAAATTATATAGCTTGAACATGCTTTCTTTCTTTTTTAAGATACTAATTTTAAGAGTGCAGTACTACTTCAATAATGTTCTTCCAATATCTAACTCTTAACGTTCTAGCAAGTTTCCTGGAACACAGCAATAGATTTCCTCACCACATAATTTTGCATTTCTCTGTTGAACGAACTACACACAAGCAAACAAAGCAGGGGAAAAGTTAGAAAAGCATTTTGATTAGCAGATCTAGAAGTTCGTCCATTTACATCAGGCAAACCACAGAGATGAAGCTGGCACATTTTTCCTGTACACACCAGTTTCTCCTCCCTTACATATCAATACAGACTGCAAAGTGACCAACATAGCAGTTTTGCATTTATGAAATTCAACCATTTACTCTATTATGGAAAGTTGTGGAATTGTTGGTCAGATGCTGACATCTTAAGATTTGACAACCCAAGGCAGGAACCTTTTCATGAGCTCAAGAAAGAGTTAAGGTACAAGCAGAACTTGTAGGAGACATTTTCTTGCAGTTCGAAGATGAAGTCAGCAAGCTTCACGCTCATAAAACAAAACTCTGCAAGATCAAACCGTATTTTCAGTCAACAAGGTGAGACTCCTGTCTGTGAAGTCAGAGAATATCACGTGCAATTATTTTACAAGAAAATGGCCAGATTTCTCAGTTTAACAACTCATTCCAAGAAAAAGATGGAGGAAAGACTACACATATGCTCAGTTAAGCTAGAGCATTCACCATCACAATGAAAATAATCCTTTAATTACAACATTTCTTAAAGAAAAAAAATAAATACATAAAGACAGAAGAGAATGCCAGGGTATTATTCCCTTGGTGATATGCAATAAAAAAAGGAAGCAACATTTCTGTGCAGTAGTTATTAGCATATCTCATAACCATTGCAGTAATCACTAGATCTATTTTTTTTTTTAAGAAAGAATGCTTCAAGCTAACTATGAAGTTTACTGGAATGCTACGACAAGTGTTCTAAGAGTATAGAGAAATGTCAACTCAAAAGACTCTTGAGAATATCATATTCTTCGATTTTTTGGATTATCTTCACAAAATATTCTGTTAGGCTTATAAAGGCAATAAATAAGGGAGGAAAAAGTGAAAGGAAATAGAGCTAATACATGCAGTGGACTATATTACACTGTAAACAACAGAAAAGACAAAGTAGCCAAACAGGCTGTTAAGGAATGAGTTCTCTCTCTTAACACCAGCTGAAAATTGATGAAGACCAAGGCAGTTCATGAATATGAAGACTGCAAGTCAGCTGGAAAATGTAAGAAGCAGAAGCAATGAAACATAGGTGGAAAAGGGAGAAACCGGGGATTATTTTTTTTCCTGCCTAAAAACTCTATACATGCAAGGCATGCACAGGTTTCAGAAGGGACAAAACCTTCGGTATCCACAAGAGGCAACATCAAGTATTTCCAAAGTATTCCTTAACTTACAGGTTCGCTCAGCTCCACAGTCGCATGTTTTCCTTCTCCATCCGAAAGCACTAAAAGCTTCCCAGTAGGATGAATCTACAAAAGACATCAGGCTCGTGCGCTCCCAAGGCGGCTGCCAGCGTCACAGGCTGAGCCGCCTCAACCAAATCCGCGCAGCGGGTCTTTCTCCGAAAGATCCGACCGTTACGGCCGCCTCCCGCCCTACCCCGGGCCCGTCCGGAGCCGCCCGCCTCCCTCAGGCCAGGCCGCAACGAGGTGCACCGGGTCAGGCGACAGACACGCCCTCAGGGCCCCGGCCCAGGGCAAGGCCCTATCCAGGGCGACAGGGCAGCTACACATCTCCTCCCGCCCCGCCCCGAGTCCCCGCGGCGCGGCCCAAAGAGGCGGGAGCCGAGCGCCGAGCAGCTCACGGACCTTCTCGACGCGGCCCACGAAGCAGACGGGCTGCCCGATACGCTGCGCCAGGTGGCCAGTGGCGATGCGCGGCCGCGGCACCTCATGGACGTCCGCCATCGCGGCGCGATTTCCCGCCCTTTGCCGAGGGGTGGAGCGACGTTGCCCCTGGCAACAGGGGAACCCGGGGAGGGCGGGACTTCCTCTTCTCCTGACGCGACCCGGAAGCGGAGGCGGAGGTTGGTGAGCGGCGGCGGCGGCAACGGGCGGCCGGGCCGGTGGGTGACGGTGGGGCGGGTTGTCGCTTGCTGCCGCAGCGGGGAGGCCGGCGGGGGGCCGAGCCTCGGGGAAGCCGGGGCCCGGCTTCCCCGGGGCTCGGCCCCCCGCCGGCCTGCCCGACCGGCCCCTTCCCTGTCATTTAATCCTTTTCCTTAAAGCACCCCATATTTTCCCTCCCTAACGGCCGTTTTGCCTCTTCCTTTAGATCCTGACTCCCCTCAGGTCACCGTTGCCCAAGCCAAGCATTCCTGTCACCGGTCTGTTAACCCGGTGTTTTACAGGCCGTAGTAGATACTCTAAACGTTGCATGTTATGGCTGTGATACCCAACGCATTTCCACAGACACAAGTATAGATTGGGAGAAAAGTGGCTGGAGAGCAGCCCTGCAGAAAGGGACCTGGGGGTGCTGGGTGACAGCAAGCTCAATGGAAGGCAGCAGCATGTCCTGGCAGCCAGGAGGGCAAACCGCATCCTGGGGTGCATCAAATACAGTATGTAACCAGTCGATCAAAACTGGTGATTATCCTGCTGTATGCAGACTTGGTGCTTCCCCACCTTGATTTGGTGCATCCTCAGCTGTACTGTGTGCAGTTCTGTGCACTGCAGTTACATCCAGAGGAGGGTATCAAAGCTGGTGAAAGGACAGGAAGGCATGTCCTGTGAGGAGTGGCTGAGAACTTTGGGCTTGTCTAGTTTGGAGAAAAGGAAGCTGAGGGGCGACCTCATTGCTCTCTACAGCTTCCTGAGGAGGGGAAGCGGAGAGGAGGGTGCTGAGCTCTTCTCCCTCATATCCAGTGACAGAATGCCTGGGAACAGTTCAAAGCTGCAGCAGGAGGAGGTTTAGAGTGGGCATTAGGAAGCATTTCTTTACCGAGAGGGTGGTCAAACACTGGAACAGGCTTCCTGGAGAGGTGGTCGAGGCACCAAGCCTGTCAGTGTATAAGAAGCATTTGGACAATGCCCACAATATGCTTTAACTTTTGGTCAGCCTTGAAGTGGTCAGGCAGTTGGACTAGATGATCATTGTAGGTCCCTTCCAACTGAACTATTATGTTCTATTCTATTAATTTCATTTCATTTTGTTTGACCATTAAATAGCTTACGCTTGATCCCCAGAATTAGAGCAACTGATGGATGTTAAGACAGAGCCAGCTTCTGAATGTGGCACTCTCACCACATGTCTTGCCTTTTTCCTTGTGTTTTCCCCAACTGTCTCTTGCGTGGAGAGGTTTCTCCCCATTGCTCTTGTGGCAAAGCCAGCTACTGGTATCCTGGGCTGCATTTGACCTATGTTGCCAGCAGGTTGATGGAGGTGATCCTTCCCCTCTACTCAGCACTGGTGAGGTCGCACCTGGAGTACTGGGTCCAAGTTCTGGGTACAAAAGAGACGTGGACATACTGGAGAGAGTCCAGTGAAGGGCCACAATGAAGATTAAGGCCCTGAACCACTTTACGTATGAGGAAAGCCTTGAGAGAGCTGCAACTGCTGAGCCTAGAGAAGAGAAGGCTCGGGGGATCTTATTAACGCATATAAATACCTGAAAGGAGGGCGCAAAGAGGATGAAGCCAGGCTCTTTTCAGTGGTGCCCAGTGACGGGACCTGAGACAGTGGGCACAAACTGAAACACAGGAGGTTCCCTCTGAACATCAGGGAACATTTTTTTTTGCTGTGAGAGTGACTGAGCATTAGCACAGGCTGGCCAGGGAGGTTGTGGAGTCTCCATCCTTGGAGATACTCAAAAGCTGTCTGGACATGGTCCTGGGCAGCCAGCTCTAGGTGGCCCTGCTTAAGCAGGGGGTTGGACAAGATGACCTCCGGAGATCCCTTCCAACCTCAACCATCCTGTGGTTCTGTGATTTCCGTTTCCAGGACCAGTTTTTCAGGAAATACTTGAGAAAATCTAACTGCTCCAGCTTAAAAGGGCGATCCCAACATTGCCTAGATGCTGGCTGTCTCTTCTAACCAGCTGTGGGTTAGTTCAGCTTGCTAACCAGCACAAAGTGGTTTTTGTTAGTTGGCTGGGTTAGTGTTGTGATGGCTCAGCAAGCTGAGCCAGCTTGTCAAGGAAGCTGCTGCCAGAAGCTGTGCAAAACCAGCATGTTGCCGGGGAGAGGAGTGCTGTGGGGTTATTTTTGCTGGTGTGTAGCTGGTTGTCATCTCCTCAGTGTCACTATGCCATTCACCTTTTCAGTAGTTTATTTGCAAGAGAATATTCTCATTTTTTTAGTATATATATCTTCAGAGATTTTAAAGGAGACATCTCATAATGTAACAGTTGGAGCAAGGTGCAGTGCTGGCTGCTCCAAAGTGGCTCTTCTAGAGCTGTTTGTCTGCCACATCTGAAGGGTCAGCTGTTAGAAAAACACAACTGTAGACATGCTTACAAATATGTGTTTGTATCATGCTTAGCAGCTGTTGAAGGTCTGCAGTCAAGAGAACTGTTTGCAGGGAAAGAAGTAGCTTCCAGCCTACTCAGTATTGGTTCTAATAAACATCTAGCTTTCTATTTTAGCATTTTCTATCTTCTTCAGGGTTTTAAATGTTGTCATTGGTTTGAGTACTGTTATTTCACTCCTGGCTTTGCCTTTGTCACCTATGCTTTTATTGTCCTACTTGATTGTGGTGGATTTTTTATGATTCACCATCTTTGAGTGTTTTTTATACTATGGTGATTTGGGTTGCATAGTTCTTGGTACATCTGCTTCCCTTAAACTTTATGAAAACTTTAAAAATAAATATTCACATTTTATGTAAGTAAAAAAGTCTTTGATAGTGTTTTGTTATATGTATATGCCTTTTTTGTATTTGTGTTTCTCGTGACACTTTCTTCTGTTTTCAAGAAGCATAAACTAAGGGAATATGACTAATGTTAATGCCAGATAAAAGAAATGTTATGTTGTTTTTCCTTATGTTTTTTTTTCCTTCTTCACATAGTAACTTACACTAGGCCAAAAGCTTTTAAACTGTTCTCTTGGTGTCACACAAAAGTCTTTTCAACATGTATGTTCCTGACTCTTAAATTGGTTGTTTTCATGTCATAAGCAGGGCTGTACAGGGCTGTAAACATCTTTCTCTTTTTCTGATTGCTACTTTATTGGTGAATCATAGCAGATGCTAATATGGAAGAAAGAATTCCTCTGATGCTCTGTTTTTTCCTTCCATAGATTATATAGGTTAAACTGCTAGATGTGAAATTAATTATTCTGCTTTTTTCTTTAAGGTCGGTTTTGTATCTTGTTCTGACCTTATTTCATCATTTATGTAATTACCGGTAGTGCCACTGCAGTTCTGTTTTGCTGTATTCCTGAGCATCCTCTCTTTATCTTAGTCTGCGTCTTTGGTGTTTTTAATATTGAATTACCTTTCTCCTCCTGTCACTTGTGAACATGCAGGAAAAAGCTGAAAAGTAATGCTAAATATGCCAGGATCTTCACCGTATAGAAAAATTTTACTGGATTTAAAGTATTGGTTTGGCTCAAAGGTCACCCATACTTATTGTCAAAGGAGACTGACAAAATGCAGGAGGTATACATTAACCTCTTTGTGCAGCTCTGTAACTCATCTTTGTCCAATACCATGAATGTTCTAGGAGCCTTACAGAAAGACAAAATATTTTTTGCATCCTCACAGAATTGCTATAGTTCACAGTTTATTACTTGCTAATGGCTGAAGCAGTGCCAAAAGCATTATTCTTAACTATCAGCGATTGAGATTGGAGAAAGAAAAAATTGTGTTCACTTTTTGGTGAGGGGGAAACATGAGGAGAAGGGAATTGCATATTCCTACCAAGGGAGATTTTTATCTTTAGGCAGTGAATTCAATTTCAGGTCTCCTATAGAAATAAAATTAATCCCATCTGGAAAGGAAAAGTGCTGTGCTATATAGGAGAAATTACGGCAGAAACGTGGTACTATCTCTGAATGGTGGGTGTATTTTCTGTGATTTTGTGCTGACAGCTTTTAAAAAAACCCACACAACGAAGTGCTTTTTTCTCTAGTCTGTGTGACCATGCATCCAGGTCCACAAACTTCAAATTTAATTCTTACTCTGAAATGAAACTTGTGTGGAAACTGGTTGTTCTCAGCTTTCATTAACTGAAACCTCATCTTATCTACAAGTAGTAAAACTCCAGCCTGATTCTGCAAATGCTTAAACTGTGTTCTTATCTTCAAGTGCACGAGTGTTTCCATTCAACTCTGTGTTTCTTTGTTGGACAGGGGCTTTGTTCTGTTTTTAACATGTAATTCAAGAAATTTAGTGGTTGCATTTCCCGTTGTTGGAGAGATTTATGTCTACTTTTGAAGTACCACAGTTGATAAAATTCTTAAGAAAGCAAGTATCACGAATGTCCCAGCATTGCCTGTCTACAGCTTCTCCTTTACCTATGCCATGCTGTATACAGTTCTACTTTTTGTTTCTGTGCCCCCCTTCTGTATTGTTAGTTGTTCTTTGTTATTTAGTTTAAACTTAATACTGTGTTCAGCAACGGTACTGAAATCCTGTAAGTAGTAGTTGGCGAGCTCCTTCCTCCCCATCAGTTACACAGACCTGAGGTCTACAAGCACAAGTTTTGTTTCTAAGTGGTGAACACTCAAAGAAGGAAACTGCCTCACTAAGCACATTGGTCTTTTTAATATGTAGGTTCCTTACCACCTCCCCAACATTCACAATCACAAGATACAACCTATGCTATTTTCTTACTGTTGGACCAGTGATTCTAACAGCGTAAGAAGTTGAGGACTGAGCTTAGGGGGTACTTTTGTTAGCTTTGTTGTTCTGCTTCAAGCAAAAGAATGTGTGGGATTTTTTTGTTTTGTTTTCTGTTTGAGAAATACTGCTGGCAGTGGAATTAAGTTAAAGCTACTTTAGAAACTGAAAACTACAAAGTAGAAATCAACCCTTATGTATGTTGATAAGATGAATTTTGTGGGTTTTAGAAACAATTGGGATACTCAGGCTGCCTTCTGTCAATGAAACGAAAAAATCTAGTATGTGAAAGCACTTGTAACATTAATTTGACTAGATCAGATTGTACTTACTGTTAATTTACTCTGAACTGAAATGTCTGTTGTCCTTTAAGGAGTGAAGTTTAGGTATGTTAAATATGCAGGATTTAAAAGATGACAAATGCATGGTTTCCTATACAACTCTTTTGTGCCACATACATACCGATTAAGATGCTTTTCTTTCTGAAAGAGAGAAAGGAAGGGGAACGCTACGTGATAGAGCTGAAACCTGTACAATAACGCAGAGCTCAAAGACAAGAAAATGTGGCTGGAGCAGCTGCCTGACTGGTACCTGAAGGGGTTGACTGGAATCTGAGCCTTTACCAAACCTATCTGTAAGATTTTGCACATCAAGTTGATTTTGCTTCTTATTGTTGCACACTTAGGATGAAGGTAAAATTGCATTTTAAACTGTTCCACAACTGCCTCTCCTTCATACATCATTGGAGCAGAAACCTGACTCTTGAGCATTACAGCACAGGTTTTTACCACTTGAGCTATGGGACTGACAAGCCTAATTGGTAGCAGGAGAAGACTTACTCCCTGAGGGCTGAAAAAGGAATATGCTGCTGGCGCCATGTGTTGAGCCTGGGTGTGGGGGAAGGTAAGGAATAAATGAGATAATTAGGAGTTTCTACTGCGTAATCTCTACGGAACTGGAAATATCAGTATTTCACGTGGTAAGGTAGAAAAACAAGCAAAAAGGGATAAAATGCAGATAAGTAACATTTTTTAAAGTTACTGCATACCTGGAATTGGATGGTTTGTTCTGTTCTTGTGTACATCAGTGTAGTTTATTTGGTCACTGGAAATTGCACTGTGTCAGCATAAGCAAGCAGTAGCTGGCCAGCCTGCGGGGTATTCAGTCTTTAAGTCTCAGGTATCAGGGCACAGTTTGAATTGCTGCTGCTTTTGCCATGTTCTATTTATAAACTGTTCCTGAAAGCCAGTGCTTACACTTCATATAGGACTTTCTGTGATCTGGAGTATGGAAGTGTTTGCTGTTGCTTCTAACAGCGGAGTGTGAGGCAGTTTATATCTGGTGAATAATCAGTGCTGATTGTGAAGTTAATTGCTACAGGTCTCTGGCTAGGGCAAAAAAAGTCTTGCTTATGGTACCATGAATATTTGGGTGGGAAGTGAGGAATTCCGGCAAATAATTAATCCAGGATTTTTATCTTTCTTTCATTTTTTTAAAAATCCAAACACTACATGGTAGCACTATTCTCTCTTTCCCACCTTCTAAAGATTCTTTTCTTTAAACTTAGTGTGAAATAATGTTATTGAAACTTGACACTGTACACCTCTTTCTTGAGACTGGACTCCTTTGTTCTACTGGGGGTGTATACTAGATGTTGCTATTGGTTTGTCAGTCCCTTCTCCTTTAAATGCAGGTGTCCGCAAAGTAAATCAGGATTCTGTTCCTCAAACTCTACTTCAAACTTGAAATGACAGTGTTCCACTTTTCCCAATTTTATATTGGTATCTTAGCAGAGAAGATCTTTCTTTTTTAATACCTTTCTTTAAACCTTCCTGTTTGGCACACAGCGTGTTTCAGCCAGATGCCAGGCTGCTCCATAGGTTGGTTGTTGTCCAGTGGTCCGAGTTCAGCCCTTGAGGGCTGGAGGTGAGCACACCTTCAAGGGCTTCTGCAGTGCCTCTTTCTTCTTCTCGTTGTCCCAGCGCTATGGACAGAGCTGCTGTTCTGGAAGGAGTCTGGGGAGACTCTCAGTTGCTGCATTCAGTGGTGCCAGTTAGGCAGAAAATAGAAGGCAGGTGGTGGTACGTTGGTAGTCCTCTCAGTAAGCTGAACCTGTGAATACATGCTTTGCATAGTTCTGTTGGTTGTTCTTCGAAAGAGTGATGCTTCCTTACAAAGCTTTTCTTATAACTTCTCTTGGAAGAAGAGAAACTTCCTTGAGTCTACATCTTAAAAGTTTAGAACAATTAGAGAATTTCCTTAGAAAAAGGTTTGCTTAGAAAAATGTTTCAGGATGTATCTGTGTTTGTATAGGACTTAATTTTGTAAAAGCTGGACCAACTTTTGGCTGATGCTCATGGGGTTTTTAATATGAATTTGTCCTTTTAAAGCTATTCAGAATTGCCTCTATGTAATCTTCCAATCTTGAGAGAGAAAAGATACTGAGCATAATCTTTTGCAGTTAAATGTTTTTATCCCACGGGTTTCCTTGTTTTGTTTGAGCTGTTGTGAACTCTTACCTGCTTTGGAAGATTCTTTTAATGAATCATTGTTATGAAAAATTTGCAACATATGATTTTGTTGCAGTTTCTTTTAAGGGAATCAGTGGTAACTGTTAATCAAATACACCCAAGTGTTAAGCTGTCTCTAAGATTGCAGACTGGAAAAATGAAAATAGATACTATGCTAATATTGTAGGAGTGGGTGGGTTGGTCTTTTTAATTGCTGCACAGACATTTAAGACTAAAAATCTCTTGTGCAATTTGCTTTATTCAAGTATTCCTGCATTATAAAGCTGCATTTTCTATAGGATCATGTTTTGGGCTTTGAAGTTTAGATGCTTTAGCACTAACTCTGATGAGAAAGTTTGTGTAACAACAATTCAAAGTAGCAGAAAAATATGAAAATGTGCAGGATAAATGTTGAAGGGAGTTTCCTTCTTTCATTTTCTTTTAGAAAGGTTGAAGTTTTTTTTTTTTTTAATGGTTCCACTCCATTCATATCTTTATAGAAAAGTCTTTTATACTTCACTCTCTTTTTGCCTGTTGAAGTCAGTTGCTACATCAACAAGGTAATCTGTCCGACATACAAATGCCTGATATTTCAAATCAGGTAATAAAGATTAAACTGTAATATCATGTATGCGGCCTTTGGCATGGTGTGAACTTCTTATGGTAAATTCTGTTACCTTTTTTTATTTAACATGTTTTGTCTTCATTTTAGAGAACAACTTAGAAGAAAAAACAAAAGAGGCTATGTTCAGTTTCTTCCGAAAAAGTCAAGATTCAAAGAAGGTTACAGTGCCAGAAAGAGAAGCAGATGGATTTGTTATTGTGGGTAAGTGATGCTTCTGTATAAACTGATTCTTACCATCTTTGAAATGTAAAAATTTCTTTGAGATGCTTAGACCAAAGAGAAGCCATGATAAAATTTGTTCAGAATTCTTACTTTTCCTGAAGGAGTTCATATTCCTAGTCTCGTCATTTGGACTAAGTAGCTGAAGTTTTATTTACATAGGTGTGAACTCTTATTCAAGAGCATTGAAAATGTAGTTTCTTGTTTTCCTCTCCTATTGTGAGCAGGTAGAAGTTATGTCCTTACAAAACAAGAAAGCTTGAATTTGAGTCTTCTAGCTTTATGATTACAGTTGTGGGAAGAGAGAATCTTACTGCAGTTGTTAGAGGACTCTTTTTTTCAGGTTTGTTCCTTTTAGTGTTACCCCTGAAGTCTTTTTATATTAGAAGCCAAGAAGCACCAGTGTATTTCTAGTCATATGGTGAATGTGTATGTTCTGTCTTGGACTCTGACTCTTGCTTAGTTTGGTGAAAATTAAGCAGTTTAGGGTTTTCAAAGTCTTATTCAAAAACTAATCTGAAGTGTACTCACCTGTGAACTGGCTACATTTGCAGCTTTAATCAAGCTCTTTCACAGTCTTGTTGGATGGCTCAAGCATGCAGAAGATAAAGAATTTATTGCTGTCATGCTGTAACTGATCCTTTTCTTTTTCCTCTTCTGAAAATTTGTTTTTTCCTCCTTGTAAATCTGTCATCATCAATATTCGGCTTCCGCTGCTCTGATTTACTGACTTGTTCTTATCAGGAATCTTACAGTGTTTCTATATTTAACTGTTACTTCTTGAGCATTTTCAAGTCACAAAAGCCTCTAGATTATCAAAACCTAACAATATGAGAGACTATTGGAACTCTTTCTGAGGAGAACTTAATTACAATTTTTGTAATAGTTCTCCATTAAAACAAATCTGGTTTCACATCTGTGACTCTGTGTTGTCATGTTTAATGGTTGCCTTCCACTAGATCTTGTTCATCTGCACTGGTTTTGATGGCTACATCAAATCACTCCAGCACTTGCATTGTGGAAGGGTCAAAGGAGACACATCGTCATCCCAAAAAAGTCTGGAGACCGTTTAGACTTTCAAATTCTGTAGCAGGCAGAGACTTCTGCACCCAAACATTACTTATGTTCCACAATTGCTGGTCCTGATTCTGCATTCAAATTAACTTAATTCCTTTTTCCTGAAATGCTGTCAGTGACTATTTAAACTTCATTCATATAAATTCAAATTAAATTAATGTGTTAAATATAAACAAGAACCAACAATTTTGCTTGAATCCTTTATTTCTATTTATTATTATTTTTTGCTCAGACAGAAGTTAATTTAGCAAACTGCAGCAAAATGGACTGTAATTTCATCTTAACTAACTTTTACTGGGCAAAAGAATTGCCATCAACCTTGTCAGTGGAGCATATCACTGTCTTGCTAGATGGATATAGTTGCAGAATTATAGGTCAGCACTTAAGTAGATACTTATCTAGAGGTTTTGTTTGTCTAGGAATAGTGGCAGTCCAAAAAAAAAACCCCAAACTACAACACCTAGCTGTTCTGCGGTTTGTTTTATTACTCAGATGGGAGGTTCTGAAGCTTTTTTAAACTTAGGCATAAAATACTGTAGAATGCCAGC
Source organism: Strix uralensis (assembly GCF_047716275.1). Lineage (NCBI taxonomy): Eukaryota > Metazoa > Chordata > Aves > Strigiformes > Strigidae > Strix > Strix uralensis. Next base: position 43,095,769 of record NC_133972.1, on the reverse strand, counting down.
ACTAAATGTCTTTAACAAATCTCAGTAGGACCATTAGTGTGAATACTTCTGTAGGCAGTGAACACTCCTGAAGGGAGTAAGAATTTAATTTCTTATGTTTTAAGTTGGTTCCTAAACCCAGTCTTTCATCCAAAACATACGAACAAAAAGCCTGGTTTGCTGATATTCTGTGGATTTAGGAGGAAGTGCTTTGCTTTTGTTTCCTGGAGAAAGAAGAGGAAGAATACATCCTCAGGGGACTCTTGTTGCTGATTTCCACTGTTGTAGTCAGGAGAGCTTGTCTGTCACAAATCCCTTGCAAGATTGTTCACACCATGCACCACTGATAAGGGCAGTCAGAAGTCTTACTGGAAGTCTGAATGAGACTTAACAAGAAAGGGTCAAATGCCATGTCCATTAAAGTATGAAAGATCTATTCAGTAATGTAGTGGGAGTACTGAGTATCACAATTAAATGTGGATAATTAAATGTGATTTTTCCCAACAATATTTAATTATTTTAATCTCTTTCTGTATCATCTGATATTTGAAAAAGAGGGAAGAAGTTCAACACTTCATTGAGAAAGATCCACCAGAGCTATCACCTCATCGATCTTGAGGATCATTTTTTTTGTTTTCTATTTTTTTCATAACTCCTCCAAGTCTTGTTATATATTACTGTATTTTAAATCTGCCTTTGCTTGTAGAGTATCAATGCCTTTGGAATTTCAATATCTGAATACCTAGTCTTTGACTACAAAGATGACTCATAAAAACACTGGAAGAAACAAAAACAACTTTGCAGCACAGAAGCTGAAAGAAATTCTCTATTTTAGCTTCTGAGGCAAATACTGCATGTGTGGGAGTCAAGAAAAAAGAATTTGTAATTCACTGTCTACAAAATAAAAACAAAATATAATTTTCTACCAGAAACTAAAGCATTTTTATGTGTAACTACCAGTTCACTTATTTTCCAGTTACTGGTCATCTCATCTATTCATGAAGCTGTAAAAGTGGTGCTTGTTCTGTAACAAGCAGAACCATTACTCTGAAAAGGGAAAAGAGGCTTATGAAATACACACAACACATGCAGTTGGTTTTGATGGGTGAATCAATTGCAGAAATATGAAAAATGTTTCAGAGGTTTGCCTGATTGTCACAAATTATTTCTAAAGTTAACATTCTGAATGCCAGAATTCAGGAAACAAGTATTCAGTTAGCTTGGGGATGTTGAAGTAGTTCTTAAGGAATTTCTTATGTTCTGTGGCTATTGTAATATAAAATAAATTCCAGCCTACCATCCATTCCTACTGTTGCTAGCCACACAGGTTAGTGCTAGCATTTTGGTGTGGCACACAACTAAAAATTTCCTATCAGATCTCACAGATGCATGCGACTGGTAGTGCTAATCTCAGCCTAAAATCAGGGATTGAAAAACTCAGACAGCAATGCTGGTTTCCACGTGGGTTTGGCAAGAAGGTCAGAAAGTCTGCAAACATCCACATGGTGCTGGTGGTTCCACTGGGGTGGGCGGTGAGTGTTTTTTGCTTGAAGACGACTGAAATATAGAATCATAGAATGGTTTGCGTTGGAAGAGACCTTTAAAGATCACCTAGTCCATCCCCCCTGCTATGGGCAGGGACATCTTTCACTAGATCATGTTGTTCAAAGTCTTCTCCAACCTGAGTTTGAACACAACTTCTCTGAGAAGCCTGTTCCAGTGTCTCATCACCCTCATCGTTAAAAAAACAAAACCACTTATCACAGAATATTGTTCTATATGTGCTCTTTAAAAAATACTGCTGAATGTTAATTTTGTTTTCAGGTTTAGTTTCAGATGCTGATGTGCAGGGTCTTGGTTACTTTTCTAGAAAAATTTGAAGTAAGCCAGTGTGAGGGAGCAGCAAGTGCTGATGGCTCCACCAGGCAGATGAGCCTGCAGCCAAGCGAGGGTGCCAAGAAGGCAGGGGCTTGGGCAGAGACCTCACCTGTGAGGGGTGGGGTCCCACACTACCTGAGCAAGGACAACAGGGGGGATCTGGTGACCGCGACCAGGGTCAGCCGAGAGTGCAGTGATTGCCAGGCAAGTCTGCAGGGATGAGGCAGATCTGAGGCCAGGCTGGAAGTCAGGTCAGAGGGTTGGGGTCATCAAGGTGCACAGGCAGGCTCAGGCATCCCTGCAGGGTGGCTTCTTGGCAAGAACCTGAGATGAGGCTTCTCCTGCAGCTCTTTGCCTGGACCCTGATGGATGTGCTCAGGCTGCACTGTGTCAGTGCCGGCTGTGGGCACGGACGGCCAAACCCCCTGGGGTTGGGGAAGGGGCAGCTGAGGCCAGTGGTGCCCTCAGAGCTGAAGAGCCAGGATGGCTGTGTTGTCTTTCACTAGCGCCTGGAGGCAGCGGGGTTCTCTGAGGAGCTCTTGATCTGAGCCTTTGACCATGCCTGAGTTCAAGCCTGCTTTGTTTACTTTTAACTTGTGTTTTAAAGACCGTCTGATTATGGATTTAAGAGTTGTTGATTTTTCTTTTGTTTTCTCTCAGGGATCTTTTTATGCCATAAATTGGAGTGGAGTAGATGGCTTGGAGAAGCAGCTCAGTTGCTGGTGCTGATAAACCTGATTTGTAAACATATTTAACTTCTGTTTCTTCCTGGAACTTAGGACAGCTTCCTGTTTCATTTTTTTAGATTTAAATTAAAATGGATTTTCAATACTGACCAATGGCTACTATTTCAGAGCTCTTCTCTCAGCCTCAGGTGCAGATCTCTTAACAGGTGGTAGGAAGTATTGTTACTGACTTATAGGGAGCACTTAACTGTCACCTGAAGGTAGTTTTCTGAAATTCAGCAATTTCGCTGTAGAGTTTTTCAAAGTTTCAAGAATAGGTACCCAAGGAAAAATGGACAGGCACGGGTTTCTCATCAGAGTGGAGTGACTGTCACAGGTGCAGGGAGGCTGTGGCCATGGAGTTGGCAGGAATTTTATAATGAAGATGCTATCCTGCTCTGTAAATCTTCCTTTTCCATACCCTACTTTCCTAGATCCTTGGAGGTCATCTAGTAAGCACATACTGGATTAACACCTATTCAATATGCTTCTCACTATTGGAGCAAATATGATTTTTTTGCCTGTTATGTTTCCTCTCAAGAGAACATAAATAGTCATAGACATAAGAAATTAAATGTTTGGAAATCTCTTCCCAATAAGGAGAAGGACTTGTGGTATTTAAGTGAATCTTGGACCTGTGAAATTAACCAACGTGTACCTTCTGTTTCAATGCTGATGTCTGAAGAGAAGGAGCTCTTTGGAACAAATGTGGTCAGGCTTGCACCAACATCTAAAACTTCACAGAAAAGGAGGTGGGAACTACTGTTTTTCATCCTGTGAGATGAAATACAGTATAAAGCAAATACTTCTTTCTTTCTAAGAAAGTAGAAGAGAACTGGTATTAGATGAAAGGTGGAAAGTTCAGGGATTTTTTTGCGAGAAGCAAGGTGTTGTAGAATTCATCACTACTACATGCTGTGACAAAGTCAGGAACATAACAGGATGCAAAAAGAGTGCACAATGATTTTGATAAATTATAGTGGATGATAGCAGATATTCTTACCTCACAATTTTGGTGATCAGGTATGACTTATTATTTTAAGCTAATCTCTGCAAGGCATTCAAACTTTGGCTTTATCTTAAATGAGGTACTTGAACCTTCCTCTGATGTATTCAGTATATATATTACTGAGTTAATTCAAGTTCCTTTGTGCAGGAGCATCCTCACTCAGCTGTGAGACTGTGAAAGTATGATTAACAGCCAACTGAATGTTTCCCTTTGTTAACTGCAGTTATATTGCAAAAGAACATCCTTAACAAATCCGGAAGTCTTCTGTACTGAAGATATAAAAAAGTAAGATGATCAACACAAGTCAGCCTTTAGTTCTGGAAATCTTGGCTGGTTTTCTGAAGACCAATTTTACATATATTTGTTCCCCTCCAACTCCCCATTTCTGTTTTTCCATTAATTTATTCTGCATGGAGATAGTTTTTGGGGTACTTTTTACTGTGGAAGGAACAATTGGATAAATTGTCTATTTGAATTAAGGGACACCCCCACTGTCACCCAACATGTAAAAAGGTCTTACAGTAAGATCCTTATTGTTTCCATATTGATCTTAGTAATACAGATATACCTACATATATTTTGAAGAACTCCTAAATGTTTGCTTCTGAGAGAAATGTGCTATTTCAAAATCTTCAGGAGTCTGTTATGAAAGGGAAATTTAATATATTGATCCTCCCAAATCAAAGGACTACCCCCATACTAGTTTATTACTGCAATTCAAATAGTTTTTTGGTTTCTCCTCTTTGCCTACACACCTCACAAATTAAATGCATCAAGAGATTTGTAAAATCATAGTGTAACTGCTGCTGTTTGTTTTCTAGGAGTGAGTACTAATGTGTAGTAGATTCCTGTGAATCTTTACATTGTTTTTCATTAATATTTAAGGAGCTTTTAGTGGTGCTAGTAAGGAAGGCTGGGCTGCTGCAGTGTTTTAAAATATACTATTACGTTAAAGAAATGCACAAGGCTTTGTGCCAGTTGGAAAAAAGCAGTCTCAATGTCCTTTCACTTTCTGCATCAATGGGCTTATATTACGTATTTTTTATATAACAATAAGTGCTTGTGTAGTTATTTCCAACCCTGTAGTTTTCAAATAACCAAACTACTATTCCATTATGTTGTTTAAGTTTAAAAATATTTAATACTAACTTTCTAATAATCTGAGATTTGGGGAAATCTTTTAATATTTTAATCTAAAGAATACTTTATAAGTGTCAGCCTGTGCCACTGTAAGTGAACACTTTTGATGCACACCAGGAAGTTACTGTATTAAGTGACCTGTTTCTTGAAGTGCTGCTTTATGGGTTTTTATACTTAAAAATCGTTAGTAGCTCATTTGGGCATTGAATTTTATAGTCAGAGTTGACTGAAAAAGGTGGAGGAGGAATTCGGAAGAAACAGTCCTCTCCTGTTACCGATCCTTAGTTGCATAAGGAGGTAATGGCTACCCTTCATTCAGTAATGAAGTCAAACTAATCCTCCTGGGTACTAATTTTGCACAAAAACAAACTGCGTTTTTCAATGGTACCACTAGATGGAGATTTCTCTTGTATTCCAGAGTTGTAGGGCTTTTCTCTTTCCCTTTCATGCACACACACACACACACAAAGTGGAGTAGTAGTAATTATCAGTACACCATTTTATTAGACTGTAGGTTTTCAGCAGATTTATAAAAAGCTTTTTAAACCCTAATATCAAATCTATAATGGCATTCCAACCTAATAAAAATAATGAAGCTTGAAGTGTTGACAGCATGTATCTAGATGTTGGCTTGTAATTCCTTCCAAACAGATCTGTTGAGGCCCATGTGGGACCTAAATAACACAAAGAAGTAAATTTGCATATTTTACAGCAGGGGGAAAAAACAGAATGCAAAAACATGAATAATTAGGAGCACAAGCTTCATGCTATATTAATACTGTTGAAAAGCATGTGTTGATTGTATTCTGAAAGCCAGTAGTGATCTGGTTGAGTGAACTCAGTCAGCATCTCTTATGCAGATTAAAGGAACTGGGTTACAGAACAACTGAAATTCATTGTTTTGCTGTATAAGTAGGTATATTTCTTAAAGGAAATTTTTTTTCTTGGATTATGTACAGCACACAGAATCTTTCTTTTTAATGCCTCGTCAAAGCATGTTTTTTTTGACAAAGGACCATGCAATTCTTCATTTACTTGTATACCTCTAGATTTTAAAAACCATTCTCTCAGCAACAAATCAGATGTTAGTATTTTTAGCACTTTAGTATACATGACCTACTTACTTTTCATTCTGTAACATTTCTCTTTTCTTCTTGCTTTCTAAGACTTGAGCCCCTGAAACACGTTCATGATGCTTCCATGCTATGAATTTCTTCTTTTTTTTTTTTAATTTGCAGAAATGCCCTTCTTTAAATGTTAGCATCCAGGCCATTTTTGAATCTGAATAATATGAATCATTGTGTTGGCTTCTGGTGATTGCAACATGTGCAACATACTTTTTATGAAAAAAAAGTTACTTAAAAATAGTAAATAGTATTAAAAGTGATTTATTGATTGCCTTGGCTGAATATTGTCTTGGCTCCTTAACTCACAGCTATCTCAAAAAGTTACCTGGTTTTGAACACTGGCTCATGGGAGCAGAAAAGAAAGAAGATGAAGACTTCTTTTTTAATTTCTGCAGCAGTTTTCATTCTGGGGAGAAAAAAGAAATATGTGCTGCTGTGTTAGAGCGCATTATTTGGGGGCTTTAAGACAGACAAAAATGCACAGAACCAAACATTTTCAATCTGTCTTTTAAGCACATCTTAATTTGCATAACCAAAAGAGGAAAACGGTAAAATGTACCAGTCCTTTTAGAAGTTGCTGTAATTGTAAGAGGTTAAAAAGGCATCTGGCAAAAGGTTGTTTTGAGGTCACACATGCATCTGACAGTTTGCTGCCAGCCCTCTAAGAAAATATTGTTTGGAGTTCTGTTTCTGTTTTTCATATTAACTGCCTTCTGACTTGATGTATAATAGCCACTTTCTACATGTCCAGGTCTCCAAATTGTTCCTGAGAGGTTTGGTCCTACGGATTTTAACTCTTGCAAATAGTGATGGAAGTAGAATATGCTGAGATAAGAAAATTCTTTTTTTTCTAGAAATTTATTCTCAGAAAAGATGAAGGCATTTCTTGGGCATGACTGTTCTGCAATGATGTATTTACATAGCTGACATAGCATTCTTTAACCTTTGCTTATAGTAGGGTGATTGTTTTTGACACCTAGATTCTGACAATTTTACTCCCATACATACTAGTTTACTCTCCACTAGTATTGCCTTAGTCTAGTGGTCCATATAGCATTCTTAAAGCAATTTGTGGTTGGAATGTAAGAAAGGAAAATACTGATTGCTTATTGTAAAACGGAGTAGAAATAGCAATATGTAGTGTAGAAGTAAGGATTTTCAAGTGCTGGTTGTAAACTTTGTTTCCCAGAATATGCTGGTCATTAAATCTCTTTTAGAATTAAAAGCTTCCTCACTTTATGATGCAAAGAACATAGTTCAAGACATGATAATAAATTTTTAGCTCAAGTCTGATTTTCCTATATAAGGTGAACTCACAGCTAGGGCTAACTGCAAAACAAGAAGTGGAAAATGTGTTGCAGGAGGGCAAGTTGCTATTCTGGCAAGTGATAAATTCAAGTTGAAGTCCCTCTTTCAGCAATTTACAGCATAGTTAGAAGATCGTTCTTTGCAAGGAGAGCCCTAGTCATTAGCCGGTGCAATCACTGCCTGTCTGGTTGGAGTCATTCAGACTTCTACAGGTGTTGACCAGTGTTAATTTTCTCTGAAGGAAATGTTACATTGAGATGATTTTACACACACCCCGCCCTATCTCTGCAAATAAATGGTTTTGTACATTTTTTCAATGGAAGAAGAAAAATTACTTTGCCAAAGATACATTATCTTGATTATTTTTAATTAGGTAGTATAAAGAAACTCAAGAAGGTTATGTTCTGTGTTTCACAAGTGTTTCAAGTCAGTCGTGTCATAGGCCTCAATATGAAATAGTAACATAAGTGTAAGGGTTTTCTTTATAAAATGAAAGATGGCTTGTTACCTTGTGCATAAAGGTTTTTTCTTTAGCTTCTCTTTCTTGACATACTAGTTAAGTACCTTTCAGTAGGGGCCAAATAAATGAAATGATAGAGGTGATTTATCCAATTGTTTTGCACTTCAGTGCTATTTCATCTGCTTCTGCCATAACACATCTTTGGTGGTTGCCAAAAAATGTAATGTGCTTTCTGATCTCTGCTCACACAGCTGAATGATCTTCAGCTTTTTCATGTTGCTTTTTCCCCACAAATGAGGGCTGCATGGAGTCTGTTCTGAAATTATTCTCTCTTCCTTCAGTCAAAAATAAGCATTTGCTCACAGCATTGACCACGGCTTGCTGGGGAAATTATATAGTCATCATTTTTTGTGACCATGATCACTTTGTGCTTTTTATATCTTTTAGGAAATTATTCTAGTGCTATTTCCATTTTCATGGGTATGTCCTTCTACATGATAGTAAAAAATAAAGAGGAATGCAAAGACGTCCTAGAAGTAGTAGGTTGCTTCGTTTGTGCAGTTTGTTTCTTTAACAATTAGTGTACAGTTTGCTGTTATTATGGTTAACCATGTACATCACAGGATGTAATCACAGTCTTAATTCTGGATATTGTTTCCTCGATTTATGCATGGTTATTTGCTACAAAAACTGTATGGGTCAAAAATGATAATGGACAGAAAATAATTCAAAAACTTAAGTGAGTTTAACTCAGGAATATCAATACAGTGTGAATGTTTCTCTGTCTTTCCCCCTCCCAGCAGCTGAGATAAATACAGGACTTCAAATACACTCAGCAGATGTACACAGTCTCTTCATTTCCTTTTTTTTGTTTTTGTCAGGGTGTCTAGGTGAAGTTAGGGGAATATGGATTAGGTGAATATGGATTTTGTATTTTGTCTATAAGAGTACAAGTACGAACTGTAGAGAGAGTTCTCACAATTGGTAGTTTTAAATTGAGGTTCATTTGTTTTGGTGGGTTTTTTGGTGTTTTTTTTTTATCTTCTCTTTCAATTACCCTCAGATTAATGATGAGGTCTTTGAGCATATGACTGCCTTTAAACATGTACAATATACCTTTTTTTTGTTTCGTTTAAAATGAGCAAGCTTCCTTAAAATGATCCAAAGTCCCAGGCCTTTCCTGGAACAACTAAAAAAAAAAAAAAAAAAAAAAGATTTTTCTGTTAGACTGCATCATTCTAAATCTCTTTCTGCTGAGATTTGTCTAGGCCAGCAATATACTGCTGTTATTCAGGAGTTTAAGCTCATAGTTTTCCTATTCCAAGGTGAATAATGGAGAGGAACAACTTAAAACCCACAAGATTAATTTTTTTTATCCTTCTTTCACTTTGTATGAAACTTCGTTTATTTGAGAGGGAGGGAATGGGACTTTATGGCTACTTCTCTGCCATTTTATTTTTTCAATGCGAACTTCCTACATTATTTCTTGAGTGACTTCATCCTTAGGTCTTGTGGAAGGGGAAGGCCATGACTAAGGAAGATTTGATTTACAAAAACATTAGCAAAGCTATTATAGCGGAAAGCAGCCAATAATATCTTTAAAACATGGGTATTAAATATACATACCGATGCATCCTTCATTAGGAGAGAGAATTAGGGGTAGATTTTTTTTTTTTGGCTAGAACTGCTTGCCTTTACTAACCTACAAGTTATGTCAACACTGTTATAAAGAGATGGACAAAGAGATTTCCTTAGATTTAAACAAAATGTAATATACTGACTCCAGTTGAATATAAACTTCAGTTGGCTATACCAACTCTTATAAAAATTTACTCCTACTTACCTGAGTACACCAGAGGTGAGACCCAGGAAAGAAGCAGTAGTAGTTTCCAACTTGTGCGCTGCATTTTAAAAAAATAGGAAAGAGCGAACCAAAATGTAGAATTGAACATCTCTGAAATTTGGTTTACAAAATGTGTTTTGAGCATATTTGCCTAAAATGACCCACTGGCAAAAGCAGAGACCAGCATGTATAAGCTTGTATTCTTGGTATGCTCTGGAGCTAAGTGTCTGAATCAAGGTATCATACATCAAGCACGTCTGTCCACTTGATTCAAAACCAAAATCCAAAGATACAGCGTGTTCTTCTTGAAATATGTTTGGTGTGTACTTGTGCTTATTCAAGCATTCATCTGAGAAGCGGGAGACCTCAAATTTAGTTCAGCACAGGTTTAGTGCAGTCAGATGCACATCTTCTAGCATCTAAGTCTAAAACAGTCCAGTTGGGAGGACCTCCACTGTTTATATTGGCGGCACAGTGGTTCTACTTCAATAATGCAGAATGTAGGAGCTTCTGTGATACTGCATTAATCATTGAACTGCAGTGACATGGGAGTAAGGAGACTGGAATACTGCTCTCTACTCCCTAGCCTGTGTGTGTTGTGGGTTTGTGCTTTTTTCTCTCAAACTGAAATGACTAAAGGTTTAAAAAAAACCCCAACCCCCCAAGAAACTGTGAAGAGACAAGGACTGTTGCCAACTCTTAGGCATCGGGCTCAGACTCTTTCTGATTTGTTTTAGCTCTGTCCCAGGCAACCTTTTCTTTTTGGGTGAACCAGGTCCAGCTTCAAAAGGAAGGGGAGAAAGGTGCCCCACGCAAATTAAATTGTAGCTGACTGGGAGGGCTGCCTGTGGGAGGCAGGAGCTTGAATACCTTCAGGCTACAGGGACCAGATCTCAAGTCCATTGCTTCTTGAGTGGGCCAGTTGGAGGGTGAGGGGACAAGTGGGATCTGCTCTCATTTCCCCTGTTTTAATTTCCAGGGAAAAGGTGCCCATTATGCCTGGAACATGCTTTTGGGGAGGTGAGAGGAGGTGGGAGTTAAGCTGCTTCGCGATCAGATCCAGGATACTTGTGTTCATGTACAGAAGTGACAGCTAATTAATTTAGATCCCTAATGCATTTTGTGGCTTCTGAGAAAGCTGCTTTTTTAGATTATTGTTTCAGGTATGCCTTTCCAGGCATCATACTCATTCTAATATTTTTGATAGAAAAATGTGCATACTGTGTGAAGATAATAAGTCATGGTTTGTTACAATATGCTTTTCATTTTAAATAGCATTAAACAGCAGTCAAATTCTATACTTGCAAGTCTTTGCTATTAGACTAAATCACCTTTTTAGGAGTATGAAGAAACTATTGAAAGAAGGGGGAGAACTTTAGGAAAAATAATTGAGGCTCATACTTTCGGTTGATACTTGTCACAGCTGCGAATGCATTCATTATCTGTCAAAAGTTGATTAAAAAAAGCCCTACTTCGTTGCTGGGAGGTGTGTTGCAGGCGCAGCTGTTCAGCGGAAGAGGGTGCGTTTTGTTTGTGCATGCGGCTCCTGCCGGCTTAGTGATTCGGCTGGCACAGGCCCCCGGCCCCCGTGGGGCTAGGGCTGACAACGCTGGCTGGTAAAAGAAATGAGATCTTCTTCTATGTAAAATAATAGTAAAAGCTATCCAGCACATTGTATAAGAAGTTTATTGAGAACTTCAGATTAGCAAATGTTTTATAAATTTTATTTGCCTGCATATTGGATTTTTTAAGCCTGAAGCACACAGTACTGCTGTGGTTTAAAGTTGATCGGGGCCATAGAGCGATAGTGTTGGTCTGCTCTTTATCCTTATACTCCCAATTTATCTTGCAGTGTTTGGGGTTTTTTGCAGTCTTCTATCTTAAAACAAAAAGGCAAAGATTATTTTTTTTTCTTTTTTAAAGACCCTCTCTTCCCCCTAATTTCTCATGATATCTTTTACTTGTTAAGCAATACAGGCTTCTACCTGCTTAATGTCAGCAGGTATCTTCCAGTTGCATGTCTTACACACTGACCTTCGTAACAGCTACTCTTGAGCAAGAAATGCTTTCTTTCCTAACCTCTGTTTGATGAATCAGATGTTAAGCTAAGGATGTCTGTGTTGCTCTTTTATGTTCTTATTTCAGAAGGTGTGATATGTGTAAGTGGTCTTGTCTACTACTTCCCTTCTCTTTTTTCCTACCCTCTCCCTTGGGTCTAGCGAAACTTCTGAATCCTCTGGGTTTATATTTCTTTCAGTCTTCAGCACATTCCTGGCAGCATAAGCCATCTGTTTGCTTACATTCTGTAGCTAAAGTCAATGAACTTCTTGTGCAGAGAATGAATTATGAAGTCAAGACATTTCTGGTGAGAACATGTGTAGGCACTTTTGATCTTAACTCTGGAGATCAGGCTTAATACGGGGTGCAAACGAACACACTCTCAGAGACTCTTGCTTTAAAACTTCTATTTTCATTCTACTACTGATGACTTTACTATGTATACCGTACATTACCTTTGCCAACTGGAGAGCAACCAACAGTTAATTTTGTTGTCTGACTTAATGTAAGTGCTCTGATGTGATACCTGGTGTTAAGGACCAGTCTATCGATGTAGTGTTTCAGGAATCCAATGTATTCTGCCCCTTTTGAGAGAATTGAACCATGTGCTATGCTGACATGCTGCAAGCAGAAGATGATAGCTGGTATACTGTGGGGATATTATTTGACTTTTGCTTTTAGTTTTACTTTGTAAGTATGTCCGAGATGCTTTTTATTACTGTTAAACCAATAAGAATAACAGAACTGGTGTTAAAATGAAAAAAGCAGACAGTTTTTGAGAGGTCAGGATTTTGAGTGTATTGTTTAAGATAACTAAACAGATAAATGCATATAAACTGCCTCCAGAAGTCATCTGAAGATCAGAACATAATGTGACATGGTCCTTGCCCTTCTTTCTTCCCTCCAAAACAACAGCTTCTAACTGGGAACTTGTATTCTGAATTATCAATTCAATGATATGTATGAAACATAGTTGTGAAGTACAGTGTGCAGGTAATCAGGATAAGTAATGTGACCATCACTGCTTTAGAAATACCCTGAAATGGTAGTCAAGCAGAGGCAGAAATATCCTGAAGTGCATTTACTTCTGCCAGTTGTTAAAATCCTGTCTACTTTTAGATATTCCTAGCTTCTGATGTATTTATTAACAAAAGATAGATAAGAAGAGTCTCAGCTTGTACACTTCATGGACAAAAAGATACCCAAAGAAGAGCTTTCTATATTCTTACACTCCCCACATTCTAGTGGGGTACTAACTAATGCTAAGTATTTTTTCTTCTTAAATGCAAACATCTTATTTGTGTATGTTACTATACACCCCGGAGCTAAGCATGATGGACTCTTTCTAAAAGACATGGTGAAGAAGCTCAGGAACGGTTTGTAGATTCCATTGAAATGTTAGGGATGTGTTTGTTTGTGGTCATGTCTGTGGCCTTCCTACTTTCCCAAGGTGGATTTATATACAATTCTTTTTGTTGGTAAAACTGAGGTTCTCTTGCCAGTGAGCATAATTCATGCTATAGTCATAGTGGAAGTGTTTGGATGTTTTAGATCTTGATGTAAACTTTGTAGATAGATCAAATAAATACAGTTTGAATAAACAGCATTGCAGATGGGGGAGGCTTTGTTACATTTAGTTGATTGTAAACCGAGTGTCTGGTTACGTTTTTTTCCCCCTTAAGTTCTGTCCCTATTTTAGTGTGGGAGGATCAGTTGTTGCCTTTTTTCCCCTTCTTACACAGTGTAGTGGAAATACTGGACTATGGAATTGATCCTTATGGAACACTACTAAAACTTTACTGCATGTGCACCACCTGCTTCTGAACAAATATTTCTAGCAAGCCATATGTATATGCTTTTCTATTGGCAATGAATTATTTTCTGAACAGTGAACTGAACAGCCTCAGTTAAAATAAGTGTGTGCACTGGAGATAAATTCAGTATAGTATTAAAGTTGAAAAGATTCAAAGCTAAATGTGGAGTTAATCAAGTGAAGCAGAGCTCCACAGTTCTTGACTTTTTCCTGTGAGATCTTCCAGGGGAGATCCTCAAGCAGTCAAGTAATAGGTAGACAGAGTAGCAAAAGGCTTGAAAAAGATTTGAGTAACTCATCTGGTCTCATAGCACCATTTAATTCTTGTATCCTGGTATTCTTCTTCATGGAGGAATACCAGGATATAGTCAAGTGTGATAGTATCTTCCATGATCATGGCCTCTTGACAAAAAAAAGTTTCAGGACATTAAACATTGTGTATGATGGAACCACTGCAACTAAATCCTCTGTTAATGCCTTAGAACATGAGAGGAAATGGGAGAGGGACCAAATATGTCTTTAATTTACCTTTGAACTAACTGATTTCAGGTGGCCTGTCCAGTAAGTTTGTTGGTCCATGTAAATTAGAGTGCCCTTCTGACCCCAAAGCTAACAAATTTCAGAATGAAGAGGTAGGCTGATAGGAAAAGCATAATTTACCAAAGACATGATACAAAGTATTAGCTATCCTCCTTCAGAATTCAGCTTCTATTGTTGATAAGACTTGTATTTTAAAGAAACCAATAGCTCTTGGCGAGTTTCCAGACACTCGGGAAACTTTAGGTTATAATTACTCTTTACAGCTTCTTTTGATTAAAAAAAAAACCCCAAACTACTTCATGTTGCAAACAATTTACTTGCATCTAAGTGCTTTCATTAAAATAAATATTGTACCAATGTGAAAATTTGGTTCATAAAAAATTGAGCCTAATCTTTAGGAGTTCTTATATGTGAATATATTTCACAGATATATATGATTATGTATAGAAATTGTTGGTTTTAAGATTTGGCCACAGTAAAGTTTTCTTTCTCTGTATAAACTGAAAGCAATGTTAGTTTACTTATGTTTACCTGTTATTTTTTGCATTGGATGTAAGCTGAAAGTTGATGACATCTATTTTGCATGCAGCTGTGTGCATTTTCAATATAGGAGGAAATACAATCAGTTCAGCATGACTGGATTACTATAAATAGTTCTAGAAAATACCTTCATTTCCTCTCCACATTTATTTTTGTCATATGCCTTACCAACTCTAAAAATCTGTATGATGTAATCAAAGTTGAGTGTTATATTTTTATTTTAAAAATTCAAAGTTACGACACAGAGTCATGCCAATACTTGAGAATAATAACAACAAAATAGAGCCAATCTTATAAAAAAATTTTGGGCATGTTTTGTTTATTGGAGGTAAAGAATTCATTTATTGCAGATAATAGTGATGAAAGCAAGAATGCAATATATTCTTTTGTTAAAACCATAAAAAGTTATTTTGGGAACTAAATAGTGCATTTCTGCATTAACAAGAAAAAGTACAGATTTCGATCCTCTTTTTTCTTCCTTCTAGTGGAAGCTAATTAGATAACAATGGTTTTACATTATTTCTAACTTAATATTCATTTGTAGGTTTAAAAGTTGAAATTTTAAATAGGGTAGTTATGCTTTCTAAGTGTGTCATCATCTGCTAAACTAGTGTGACTTGCCTGCTTCTAACTAGGTATGAAAATCACGCATTTTGTGAGTCAGATAAGTGCAGGCTGCAATAATACGCAATGCGCAATAACGCATCTGAAAGGAAAAGCACCTTTCAGAAGAACTTGTTGTTCCATTACAAGTAAACCCCATACAGGCTGCTGTCCTATGGCTTTACCGCTCGCTAGCCTTAGCCCTCCTCCCTTATGGTTCTTCAATCTCATCCCTTCTCCCACAAATCTCTCCTTTAATAGCTTGGCAAAGGAACGGCACTTCTGAGACTAGCTGGCATGCTAGTCTGAAGTCACGACGGTAGCCACCCTCAAATAAGCCTAATGGAGCGCTTGGCTTTGGGCCGCTGGTAGGTAACAACTGACTAGAGAGGCTGCGCGCAGCCATATAACCCTTGGTTGCACTGATCTGGTTTAGCAGCTCAGTTTTAGGGACTTGGTTGAAGCTTAATTGACACAGGCCAATGATCACAAAAGTTATTAATGAATAACAAAGGAAAACACACACACACACATCGAACTGTTAAAGCCTTTTTTTTTTTTTTAAAAAAAAAGAAATTGTAGCTGTGTAGTGCTTGAAGCTTTAAAAACACTAGTATTTTTTTGTACCCCTTGCCTGTGAAAGGGTAGGTGTTGTTATTCTAAACTAACTTTTTCTTTAAAATACATTTTTCAACCTTTTAGAAATGTTTTCCTTTGTTGTATCCATTACATAAAATTTTATTAAAAGTGAGAAAAGTCTTAGATTTTCATGCCGAGTCACTGTTATTTTTGCTTTCAAAACTGGGGGTTCTCAATGTATTCCTTTATTGGTAAAACAGTATCGTTTATGTATATAAGACTTTGTAGATTAGTTTTACGTTTACAAAAACTGAAGTAGCTGTAGCTTAGTTTGTTCCACAGACACAACTGAAGTATTGTGATACTGGGTTGATACTAATTCTTTTGTTTTGTTTTTTTGATTAATACTGTTTTTATCCTTTGTTTGGAATTATTTCACGTAACTCTCTAAACTCTGGTGGGTTTTACCCCAGAGTTTGTTGGGTTTTGTGTGTGGTGGTTTGTTTTTTTTTAAAAAAACCAAAACGTACTCAAGTCTATACTTGACTTCCTTACTAAGAAAGTAACTTTCAGGAGAGCTGCAAAAAGGTCATAAAAATATTAGCACTGATTGTTCCCAGGGAATTTGATTCTCACTGTTCTACATGGCAATTCCCCCATGCCAGTGGAAGATGAAAAGCCATCTAGCCATATAAAAGCTGGGTGTTAAGGGTTGTGCCTTTCTATACAAAACTTGCTGCAATCCCCAAATTCAAAGTAGATGAGGATGTGTGCTAGACATCAAGAACAATTGAACAAGGGAGTATGCGATGAAATAAATGTGCTGGAATGTAGATGGATCAGGGTGACTCTGCAGAAATAAAGCTATGAATTTTGCTGTCCCTAAAAGCATCTTATTAGGTGAATTCAAAGCCTGTCACTGGTGAGCTCACTTGTTTGAGTAGAAACAGTTATAGGCAACCTGTCTGAAAGCAAGCCATATGCCAGAAGTTGACTTAAGAGTATGATAAGCCAATGGTGTTTCAGAGATGTATCTTTCCGTAAAAGACAGTAGCGTGCTTTTGCAAATTTCTGTGCTAGCTAGATACCTGGATGGTTTGATATCTCAGATGGAGTCCTTTAAAAAGGAGGAAAGGCAAGTACACAAGAGAAACATTTGAAAAATAAAAAAGGCAAAAAAAAGCATTGGTTTTTAGAAGTCCCATAAATTGGGAGCAGGATGCCACTGCTTTTTTCCTGAATACACAAGTTGCCACCTGGAATTGTAGTGAAGGTGTCTGAGAATAGATGGATGAAGCGTGACACATAGTGGAAGAAAGAAGTCATGTCTACAGAGGTATTGGTTGATAGCTTGTAACTATTAAAGCCAAGCATCATCCAAAGAAAGTAGATCCCTAAATCAACTGACATTGTTGGAGAAAATACTGACATAATGCCTGTATGTATACAGATGCATCTGCATAGCCATTGCAAATTTGTTCTTTAAGCTGATAGATTCCAGGGTGTTTCCAGCTGTAGTTCAGGTAGTTTTACTGGTATGTTTAAGGGGCTTACTACTGTTTTTTAAATCAGCAAAGGCAGTTTTTTCCACAATGAATTAAGTACATGCACTGTGCCCCACAGTGAATTCAGGTTGAAGAAGGTTGGAAAACTTATTCCAGTGCTAGTATGAAAGATGGCTGATTATCAGCGGACTCAGGTAAAGTTAGAACATTTTATAAGGCTGCAAAAAAATCTGTAAGTCTCCAAAAAAAGCAGTTACCATCTGTATTTCTGCTCTGTATGGAGACTCATCTTTTTTCTCCTTCCTCCATGTTGACCAAGTTAGCTTTCACTTAAGAATTGCAAAATCTTCATATGATTAAGTGAAGTTTTTAGAAAGTTAAACAGTTTTGTATACTTGACACATTGAGATAAGGTGTTTAATATTACCCATAGGTAGTACCTTCAAGTTTATTTTTAGTAAAATGTCAGTTCTTAAGAATTCCCGAGTGCTGAACAGAGCAATTGTCACCCTGAAAGTTTACAGTGGCAAGTTTTAGCTTGTACTAACTCGAACTGGGGAGGAGACCTATCTTTTCGTTTATCTTTTCACCATGGTGACTTGTGAGGATGAAACAGTGTAGTTGGTAATTCTGGATTGCTATTGAAGGAGATCATCCATCTACGTTGTCGGCTATATGTCCTTCTAGTGTGTAAACATTTCTAAATTTTGAGAACCTAGAAAATACAGAATAGAAGCATGTAGCTATTTCTGCTTTAAATTAAAATGTAGTTGAGACTTACTCTCAGGTGTGCCAACCACACTTTGAAAGTAGATTTTTGAAAATAGCTGAGTAAGGGCAGAGCAAATGCCGAACAATTGACCATTTCCTGAAATCTTTGGACAGAATTTGGAGGTAAAGTAATAGAAAGAAATGCTCAGTATACAAGTGAGGAAGATGCAACAATTCATGAGATGGATTGTGTTGAGTAGGTCTAGAAGTTGAGTGTAGGTCTGGCATGGAGAGCTTCTGTTGGCTCTGCTGACCAAAGCTCAATACTAGTATTAGCCAAGAAAGGTTGATTGATTTGTCTTTCACTGTTGTTACGCACTTCAGCTAATGAAGTGTTCTGTGGCATTTGGACAATGGTAGTAATATGGTATTTTGGCATCTTTCAAAGAATGTGAGAAAGGCTGATAGGAATTCTGGGTCTGCGTACTCTCATGCATTACTGATCCAGATTTCATAAGATATGTCTATACTAATTACAGATGTTCTTGCATACCTTGTTCCATTACATCGTGTCCAAGTACAAACTGAACTCTAGTTCTGTCTTCCGGTGCCACAGCAGGTACGAGTGCAGAGAAATCTGAATGTTCAGTACAGTGGGTTTCAGAGTGAGAGCTACACCTACCCATTTGGCCACATGCTGGCCACACTGGTGTCTCAGAACCCACTTTAGATAGTCTTTCTGGTTTTGCCTGTTGGTGCATCTGAGGTGAGGATTTCCTAATCACTGGAAGACGAATGGAGTTGTTTTGATTCTAGAGGGGGACTTTCTAGGTGGAGCAAAGTTCTTTCTAGGTGGAGCTGTTCTAGACAGAGCAAAGTTTTCCCCTCTCTGTACATAGTCCTCCAGGGGGGGAGATAAACATCAAAATTTGCAAGAAGAAGAGCGTACCAGCAGAGGGTTTGGCCAGGCAAGCCTTTTTGCATCTGAGAGTGCAATACCTTGTTGCCACTCCTGTGTGTCAGAGTCAAGATCACAGAATAATAGAATCATTTGGGTTGGAAGGGACCTTTAAATGTCAGCTAGTCCAACTCCCCTGCAATGAGCAGGGACATCTTCAACTAGACCAGGTTGCTCAGAGGCCTATCCAACCTGACCTTGAATGTTTTCAGGGGCATCTGCCACGTCTCTGGGCCACCTGTTCCAGTGTTTCACCATCTTCATTGTAAAAAATTTCTTCCTTATATCTAGTCTAAATCAACCCTCTTTCAGTTTAAAACAATTACCCCTTGTCCTATCACATCAGGTCCTACTAAAAAGTTTGTCCCCATCTTTCTCATAAGCCCCTTCTAAGTATTGGAAGGCCACGGTAAGGTCTCCCTGGAGCCTTCTCTTCTCCAGGCTGAACAACCCCAACTCTCTCAGTGTTTCTTCATAGGAGAGGTGTTCCATCCTTCTGATCATCTTCGTGGCCTTCCTCTGGACCTGCTTCAACAGGTCCAATTCTTTCCTGTGCTGAGGATTCCAGAGATGCATGCAGTACTCCAGGTGGGGTCTTACCAGAGCAGAGTAGAGATGTGGAATGGTGGGTTATTTCTTGTACTCTTGAATAAAGAGCAAGGCCATCACTCTATTTTTAACTTTCTGGTGCTATACCTTTACCCTAGTAAAACCTTGTGGGAAAGAGAATGGTAGTGATACTGCTTGTGGATTTTCTTAAACCTTTCTGCCTGGATGGCCTGTGGCTTTTGTGATCGCTTTAAGTTATATCTTCGGTGTGTCTGGGTTTGTCTGTATGGATGAGTCCAGAGAGATTCCAGTTCATTTTGTCTGGACTCGTCAGGTTGTCTGTACTTTTTAAAATGCAAGTGCTGAACTGTGCATGAGCTGATGACATGGATGAGAGGAAAGTTTTGATTACCTTGACACTTAGGGACACAGTAATGGAGCTACATTGTCTGGGCTGGAGCTGTCTTGACTTCTGCCAGTGTAGCAGGGTTGGCAAAGGAGTTTGTCTGTCAACATATAGCTATATAGGCCCATACTTGGTTTCAAGAGCAAGTGTGTTACTCATTCCTGACTGTAAAATGATTGGTTTAAAAGGCTATTGAAATGAGGTGGTTCTTTAGGCTCAAGAGACCAATAGACCTTAAGAAAAATTAATTTATTGCTAGTGGCTGCTATAGAATTTATACTGTAACTTCTCTCATGATTTAACCCCAGCTGGCAACTAAGCCCCACACAGCCACTCGCGCACTCCCCCGCAGTGGGATGGGGGAGGGAATTGGAAGACTTAAAGTCAGAAAACGTGTGGATTGAGATAAAGACAGTTTAATAGGTAAAGCAAAAGCCACACAGGCAAGCAAAGCAAAACAAGGAATTCATTCACCACTTCCCATCGGCACGCAGATGCTCAGCTGTCTCCAGGAACGCAGGGCTCCATCATGCGTAACGGTTACTTGGGAAGATAAATACCATCACTCCAAACATCCCCCCTTTCCTTCTTCTTCTCCCAGCTCTATATGCTGAGCATGATGTCATATGATGTGGGATGTCCCTTTGGTCAGTTGGGGTCAGCTGTCCTGGCTGTGTCTCTTCCCAACTTTTTGTGCACCCCCAGCCTGCTCGCTGGTGGGGTGGGGTGAGGAGCAGAAAAGGCCTTGGCACTGTGTGAGCACTGCTCAGCAACAGCTAAAACATCCCTGTACTACCAACAGTGTTTCAGCATAAATCCAAAACATAGCCCCATACTAGCTACTATGAAGAAAATTAACTCTATCCCAGCCAAACCCAGCACATTTTCTTTACCGTGTCAGTCCAGTAAAATGTAACCCAGGGAGTCTATATTTGAACTAAAGGTCATATGTTTTACAATCTTTTGAGCATGTTCAAGAAAAGGAAGTCCTATGAAATGCCTTTTTTGGGCATCAGTCTTGTTCTAAACCTGTTAGTTTAATAATAAGTTCACTTAAATCTCTTGTCAACCGGTATAATTTTCCCAGAGTGATTATTTTCAGTCAAGCATTATAATTGAAATTAGGAGCTTTCCTTAAATCTTAGTATTTAACTCAAACAATTCTAACAGTTTTTTCATTCTTAAAGAGCATATGTTGTGATAAACTTTTTTCCTTCAGTTATGTGATCATGTGAGTTACGGTGTTCAAAATACAAGCTGATTGGGGATACCTAGGAATATTTAGCCATAAGTGATGTCATTTTCTTTAAAGATTTATTTTTAACATTGTTAACATTAAGACTACCATCATTTCCATTTTAGCTTGGTCTACAAGTTTTTTGTATTAGTAGCCTACAAAAAAAAAATTTCAAGTTGGAGGGAGGACAGTGGTTTTTCCCCCATCGTATTTTGCGTAACACTGCAAAATGGTTGGCAGAGCTTGATGTAGAAGTCTTATGAGAAGTTTTCCATTAACTGGAAAGCCCTGTAGATGTCAACTTTAAAGGTAAAATAGTTGAAGTTGTATACAATATGTCATAAATAGTTGTCAGGTATATTTACATTTGATTTTTGCCATAATATTTCTGGCCAGCTGCTGATTTTAGGAGAACCACTAAAATTGCACATGTGGAATATTTCGAAAGACTTTTTTGGCGTTGAATTTTTTTTTCTTCGTTTGCTCAGGAGATATGTTCTTTGACAAATAGCACAAGTCTGTTCTAGTGAATGGTCGTACAGTTTAGCTGTAATAGTTCAATCTGTGTTTGCTAAAGATCTTGTCTGATTCTTTACTGTTTGTTTGATATTAAGGACTGCCATTATCAATTTGGAAGGTATGGGGGAATCCAGGCTTTTACCACTAATTGTTTCCCTGTTAGACTTTTATCCTGATCAGTGAGTTTTATGTTTGTTGGGGTTTTTTTAATTGTAAATTTTTATGGTAAACCACATTAGT
The DNA here is from genome assembly GCF_047716275.1 of Strix uralensis. Lineage (NCBI taxonomy): Eukaryota > Metazoa > Chordata > Aves > Strigiformes > Strigidae > Strix > Strix uralensis. The sequence continues at coordinate 43,074,042 of NC_133972.1, read as the reverse complement.
TTTTCACTACATCCTGGAATAAGCATGTTTAACTAGCAAAGAACCTCATCCTTGATCTTTTCTTTCACTTTTGTGTTCAGCTGTTCCTGAATAACATACTAAAAATAAACTAACTTTACTGAGATCTCTTGTTGACATTTGTGTTCAGTGAGTCATTGTAGTGTGTTGCTATATGATTAAGATCTGTTTTGGCTTTTAATCATACATCCATGTGGTGTACTCTTGAAAACAAGCAATTCTGATTTCTGTCTTACCAATTTATTGAAGTCTAAATCTCTGTATAATATTAAGCTTCCTATCTGTCTGTTGTCTGAATATATCAGGAGTCAGCTATGGTGCATTTTTTTTTTTTTGCTGTAAAGGCTCAACACTTATATCAGCAATAACATGGATAGTGTCAGTGACCTAGTACAGACTGTGTAATAGATTAAACAGGAATTATCATTGAACTGTACCAATTAAGGACACTTTTGGTGCTTTGTGAAAAGAGGACATCTAGAATCTAGACTTCAGCAAACAAGAGGGAGACCTGATAAGATCTGTGGGTTTTTTTAAAGTAAGATTTTTTGTACATGCAATGTTAAACTTTCTGTAAAAGGATCATAGGGCTGGTATAGAGCATGTATAAAGAAAATCAATATATCATTTGCCAAATAGCATATATGGCAATTTATATAAATTTATGTGTAGCATTTACTGTTATCCATGACATTTGCCGTCTTGCATGCTATTTTGGCATAAGCTGGCAGATAGTTTTTGTTAGTCCATGGTTGCTGTTTGCAAGCCTGTATATGCATCCCCTGAAAAGTGGCAGCGACATACATTCCATGTGCCAGCATTGCTGGTGTGGCTGCACACAAGTTGGATCAGAGAACTGATCAACTAACCAGGTACATGTTGAGAGTCTGGCCTGAGGGCGATGATGCAGTCTGGCTGGGATGGGGAAGCGGGTGGAGAGAGAGGGGGTGACAGCACAGCTGATTTCAGCTCCAGCTTGCACTTAATGTTGGTTAAATTGATTGTGAAACCAGCCCTCAAGGTAAACCTATAGAGCATATGTGTGCTTACTAAGTTTTTGTAAATAAACATGCAATGAGGAAAACCTAGTGCTTCTTATAAAATGATTATTACAGTTCTCTGAATTTTCATAGTAGATGTTGCTGTTTTTCACAAGCGTGAATCAGAAAATGTGTAGGCAATGCAAGGGAGATTTGTTTTCAAGAGTTGTCCTTTTTCTGAAAACTGGTTGCATTCAAAACTCAACATAGAAAAAAGTAATCAGAAATATATCTTAGAATTAAGTGGACATTATAATTAACATAAATGAAAAATCAGTTTAAGTTAGTGTATCATGACTGTATTGATTCCACTAACATAGTTACTCAGTAGATAGCTCTCTTAATGGTCTGGCTTGCTGCTCTTACTGAATTTCCTTGTTTTTATATTACTCGGATTATCCATGAGGTTAAATCAGTGAGGAGGAAAAGACCATATCTGCATGTACATCTCTGAGGGGTTTTTGAGTCCATCAGAGGCTTGCTCAGAATTTTCTTTAGGTGCAAAATTCTGACCTGGCACGGTTTAAGGCAAATATGAACATTGTTTTCTTAGTAAGGAATATATTTTAAGCAGCTGCAAGATTCTTGGTATGAAACCAGAAATTTATCTTTCATAAAAAATCATACCAACTGAAAAGTCCTGAGTCTCATTAATTTATGGTTCACTTTGTCAACTTATCTATGACTAAGAAATGGTGTTTTTCATGCAGTACGTGGGGTTTTTTTTTCCTTCTTGTTTTATTGTTACTATAGAGTATCACCAAACTGGGTAAAGATTAATACTTAATTCTTGATCTTCAGAAAACTTTTCCTAAGTTGGTTTACTGTAAAGATTTCAAGCAGTTACACTTAACAGTTTAAAACCAGGACATACTGGTTCATAAAAAGTCTTGCAAAATTAGGGAGCTATATGTAGAAAAACCCTAGGAAAACTGACTGCTTCCTTACACCATGCGTCAGTGCTGTACAACATATTTCAAAGTAACCAAAGTTAGCGCAGATGTAAGATTTATGTATGTATGTGTGTGGGAGGGTCCTCCACATCTCAACTATAAAAGAGCTGCTGCAGTATTGTACTAGTGGAGTTATTTCATTACCATTTTAATTTTCTACTCATAAAACTTACTGCAGGGAATCAGCTTTGCGCACGTTTCTTCAAAACAGTTTTCAATCATATATTTGTACTTTGCAGCTTTGCTTAAAATCACACAAATGGAGCAGATTCTTAAATGTCCATGCAGATGTATGTATTCATACGCTTTTCATACTCAGGGTATTGTACCTCTCTTTACAGTGATAGTAGAGATTTTTTGAAGAATACAAAATCAATATTTGGGGAGTTTTTAAAAAGAAAAAGATTGACGGATTCTTCTGGTTAGTTGATTGCAAATTCCTGTTAAATGACAGGTTGTTTTAAAGTCTGTTTTTACCAAAAAGTTCTGTTAAACACAGAGCAAAAATAATTTCTTCCTTAAAACTGAAAAAGCAGATTTTTTAAAAATATCTATTTGTCATATATAGAATGTACAGTTTTAATTGACCATTATAAAGTTTTGGGCTTCAATCTAGTAATATATATGAAATTCCAGCATTCACAAAGCTCTGATTACAGAGCATGGGACTAGGTGCATGGCAGATAGAATTTCTCATCTGTTGTCACTGCTTGCTAACCTAAAGAAACCATGCAGATACTGACTTCATCATTTTAATCTTGACCAGACATGCTTTAAAAGACTATATTAGTTTGTCAAGAACTAAATCTCACTTTGAGAAATACATGTACATTAAAAATCTGTAACCAGATCAACTTTTAAACAGTGTGCAAGTAGCAAATGAAGGAAACTACAGAATGGAAGAAAAATCACCTCCACTTTACTGTGTAAACAGTGTTCTCATAGAGCATTGCTCAAGTAATAAATCTTCATATTTACCAAACTTTCATGTAATAGAAATAGATGTCCAGCTGATAAGAGTTTGTTTTTTATAGCTTCATTTATGGCCCTATCACTATCCACCAAACTCGGAATGTAATAAATGACTCCCAGAAGTAGATCAACTAAATTATAGTTTAATGCAATAGTGCTGGGTATAGTGGAGGAGTGATTACACTGTGCCTGAACACTCCTGCTGGCTAGTCATTAGAGGAAGGGACATTGGATTATTTTCTGAGTATCTAGTTCTGAAGTCCTTGCTGAAGCAAAACACTTTATTTTTTTAGGGGGAAGGATTTTATTGTGTTAGTACAGGGACTATAGATTGAAAAGAAACAGTCCATTAGAGGGAAATACAAGGTAATAAACTGGCTTAATTTCTCCTCTGGACATGCATATGTTAAAGCCCAAATCAAGACATTTTTCATTTTAGGGATGGAATAAAAGAAGTTGTACAAAGCTTTCAGAAAATTTCAGCTGCAGTTACTTATTCTCTTTTTCATCCCATGCCTTTAGTCTTTGTAATAAAAGCTATATTTCAGCTCTGATTTAAACAAAATTGTTGCAAAGTAGTAATTCCTGTTTGGTAATAACTTTGTTTTGTTTAGTAGCCAACTTCATGATGCAGTGTTATGGAAAGTGTCCCTGTCCCAAGAGTTTGTCATCTGAAAGATGGAAAAGAGTTGCACAAATCAAGAAAAATATGAAAGATCGTGGAGATTTTTTTCTTTTTTAAAACTAAAGTTAGGGTTGTGGTTGCTAAATGGCAACCTGGTGTACGTGTTCCAGGGAGCAGAATTTTGGGCATTGTCTTGAAAATTCTTATGAATTTTGTGTTGTAATTTTTCCCACGCATGACTGTTGGCATCTGGGAGTTCATCAGAGAAACTAGCTGATGTTATCTTCATGGGTACATTGCAAAAGAAAAACAGCAGCAATACAAATGGTGGAGGTTTATTCAAAGTAAGGAGCTAACATGGAAAAGGGTGGCAGCAAGGCGTAGTCAGAAAAGGAGAGCAGAAGGATTTTGGCATCAGCAGTAATTTGGTATTTGAGTTATCTGGAGCAAACCTTCATGGTTGCAGCTAAAATGATGCCCACGCCATGCATAGGGACAACTTGTAGAGAATAGTGGTGACTACAGATTTTTGTGCATTACATAGAGACTTCTTAATTACAGAGTTACTCTATTAACTGATGAAGTGAGTTGCTGCTAGCCATTATGGATTTAAAACCAATTTTGTCAACCTGATTGTCATCTCAGCAGAAGGTTCGAGACCTGTCCATTGCATGGGCTTTGGATTGTCATGCCCCAGACTAGCATATGCTTGAGTTTCAAATATTGGCTTTTTGGACTGAATTCTTACCTGTGAGGGTTTTATCTAACCAGGCATTAAATTAAGGCCATTACTACCTTTTAAAGTACAGGAGACTCAATTAATTATATTAATTGTTACTAATTTTTCTCCAAGTCATAGTCACAGTATTTTCTAGGGCAAATAGGCCTAACATTTTGCTTTGAAAAGAGATGAAGATCATCGGTATGGTCTCTTCTGCTGACTGTTCTGCAGGGTTGGTGACCAGCAGCTGTGGGGATGGGAACTGCTTGAGCTGCTCCAACTGGTGTCAGATATCCTTACTGCAATAACGTGCGAGACTGTATTTGAGGTTTTGGCCAGATGGTGTCGGTTATGGAACCGAGAACCGAACTCAGGAAATGCAGAAGTTAAGGCTTGATTACACTGTGTTAACTGTTTATCCATACACATCATATTAACGTCTCTAATTAATGACAACAGGCTATTTTAAAAAAGAAATGTTTAAGATATGACTGTACTTTGCTTTCTGTGCTTAAAAATTATCTTTGCCTTATGCTATGGATTCTTTAATGTCTTTGAACTTACAATTGCAGAAATTTAATTGAATTTGCCTCATGTTTCAAAAGCAGATTAGTCTTTGAATTTTTAGTTCAGATTTTCTCTCCCTAAACCACAGTATATGAGAACATACTTAAATGTTATATTGAAAGCTTCTGTATTTCTCCTCTGCTTCTCTTGTTGTAACTCTGAGGTAACCTGATCTCTCAGTAACTGGTATAGAGTTTGTCTTTCAGAATTATTTTTTGATTCATTTAGGTTTTATTTTACATACTTTGTATATTTGGTAAAATGCCTTTAGGTAAGACATCTTTTATAGACAGAGGTAATATCTCCTATTAACCTTGAGTATTGTTAGACAAACTAGACTAGCTTTTTGGAGATACCAGCCCTTCTTCAGGTGTGAAAATGAAAGCTGCTGCTCCTCAGCCAGATAGCATCTGAGGCAATTGCTCAAAATGGAGGTAATCTAAACCATCCTGGGAAAAAAAGAGAGTTGATGCTTTTGAAAGGAGAGGAAGAGCTAGTGGGGTGGGAGGAAAGGTGATAGGCACCCAGATTTTCATGGCAGAGAGAGGTTAGTAGTGGATGGGGATTGAGAATTGCTGTAAAACAAAGATCTTTCTTGAGGGCACAATTTTTAATGTCCATCAGAGAAAATAACAGATACTACTTACAAACTATGTGCAAACCTGTGGTCAACTGCAGACAGTCATTTTGCACTCATATTCCATTGTCAAAACTTAATTGCTTCTGGTTTTAGGCTTAAAGGACTTGTGTGACCCAAAGCCCAATATTTCTGTCTACTCTAGTCGATCTAAGATATATTACCTTTGCTTACAGACTTTGTCCTTCCTGAGTTCTTAGACCTTTACAACCACAACAAACGACTACTACAGTTATTTTTTAAAGTTGCTTGTTATTTTTCCATAGTCTGAGAGAGATTTATTTTATTCTGATAGTTGTCTGAGACCATGTGTGGGAATATTAGGAGGTCGTTCTGGATATTTCCCCCTTCACTCTTTCTTGACCACCATTTTACATTTCACACAATCTACTATTTGGGTTCTCCAGCAGACTAAGCTTGTTTTTCAGTGAGATATGTAGACATGATTGTTATTATCCCACAGATATGTCCATTGTATTGTTACGGGGCCCATAGCAAAACATGCAGTTAAACTGGCAAGTTGAGCTTATTTAAAGTGCCAGCCCAATTTAACTTTTCTTGCATTCACATTAAATGCAATGCTTTTATTTGTGTGTTGTTTCCAAGCCAATTATTTGCATATGTTTAAAAAGCAATCAGATCTGGTCTGTTAGGTCAAGATAATATGAACATAAATGCACCTTCTTACAAATAAGCTGCCCTAAAATATAAAGTAGAAAAACAAATGTAGTGTGAAATGCTATGTAAAGCTCAGGCATGGCATAATTAGCAAAGGACAGTAGAAATGCTGTTTGTTAGGACTTGAATAGTAACAGTCAATTAATTTCTCACAACGGGAAACAGCAAAACATTTAACAAAGAAACATCATCTGTCTCTACAGCATAAAGACTACACACAGAACCACAAAACTGAGACAATCGTAAGTCATGAATTAAAAAAACAGAAGGGACTGACTTCATATTTCTTTGCAAAGAAATCTGTCTATACATTTTAATAATTGATAGATTTAAAATTTTTAATAGTATATAAATGATACTATTTTTTATAAAACAAGCACGTACACAAAGCACAGCTAGGTATGTATGTTGTGGTAAATAATATGTACAATGAAACTGTAGGCTTGATAACCTAAGCATAGCCATCGTTATTCAAACTAACTGTAAAAAAACCCTCAGATTATCAGTTCAAAGTTAAGCTAGTAAGGATATGATTAATGTTTCTTCCCTTCCTTTTCCTCAGTACCAGAATAATGGAAATGATCTAAGTTGGATAAACAGAGAGGCAAAGAAAAAGCAGTTATAAACAAATCAAGAGCTTGAGTTCTTGTAATGAAGTCAAATCCTATGATAAAACGTTTTAACACTTTCTACTTAAGTACCTTGAATTGCCCCCAGAGAGCTTCGGTGACCATGTAAACTCACTAGGCTTCAATTTAGGTACCTTCATTGAATTCCTTATTGTATCATGTGGATATCTGCAACAAGCTTATTTTCAGTATATAGACAGTAGAATCATTCTCCTTCTGTAGTAGGCTTGATCTTGCATCACTAAAGTTAAGTACTTTTCATAGGACCAGGATCAAACCCCATGAGAGGATACAAGGATATTTTAAGGGTAACATAATTAAGGGAAGAAATAACATTATCTTGAAGTGTTCTGTTATCTGGAATTTCTGGTTTACTTCTCAGTAGCTTTTCCAAACATCACATGTCAGGGCTGTTGGGAAAGGTACAACTTTCCATTTAGTTCTCCAGAGCATGTGGGGATCTGCTTAGCAATTTTTTGAATTGGTTTATTTTGAGAAAGGCTGATGCCAGATAGGTATTCAGTAGATTTTTAATAGCTGTGCTAAGTTTGCTAGTGATACCATGGGTTTTGATGGTGCTGCTTTTTACTCTTGTTTACCTAATATTTTGAAAGTCCTGTTACAAAGCACATGCAACTTTGTATCGCTCCTCTGGTTATTTGGAAAAAAAACCCCAAATCCTTCCCTCTTCTCTTTCCCCACCCAACCAAAAAAAAAAAAAAAAAAGAAAAAAAAAGAAAATATTTGGCCTCATTTAAAATAGAGAGATGAAGGCTAATGTAAATCAATTCCAGAAACAGTGGATAAGGAGGGAACAAGGAGAGGGGGGAGAAGAACTTGACTCTACATAGCCTCTTTTACCCACAGAGGAATGTTGCCAACAGGAATCTGGACTTGCTGGAAATTAAGTAAAGTGATCTTTCTCAGAGCACAAAAAAAGTAAAATATGTCTGAGTTGCTGTTTTTTAAAAAAATATCTGTTTCTGGGCCAGTGCAGCAACACAGTATTCGTTAGTCACTGCCGTTAGTCACGGCAATCTACCAACAGTCATACACAGAGTGTAATATGCTTGATCTAGTGGTGCTGCAGTCAGATATGCACATACAAACATTATCCAACAGTTAATGTTTAACTTTACTGGGTTGCCTTTGGTCTGCATGTTTACAGCTCTTTTTTTTCTTCTGCAATGTTTTAAGACATTTGTCCACTGTAGAAGTACTTTAAGTGTAATACTGGGGAGCAGTGGCAACATCTTGGAAATTGTGAATGCCCCAAAACACTTGGTAATAAGCGGTTGATAATGTACTGATATCCTGATGAATTAGGGAGTCAAATGCAAATGAAATTTAGGATATGCACAATGTGACATTTTGTACTAAATCCCAGGCTGCAATTTAAAAATGTAATTTGGATTCTATTGAACATGCATAAAGTGTTTTTTTTTTTTAAATTCTCCTACTTCATTTTCAGCAAAGCTCTAATAGTGTGTTTTTTTTTCTCTGTGGGGATACTACTCCACCCTTGCAACTTTAAAATGCCAGCAGCTTCTGCTACAAAGAATTTTAAAGAAACATTCTACTTAGTGATAATTTCAAAGCGAGAGGCAGAATTTGGAAACAACTCTTCATATATGTCCCTGGAGATACCCATCACAAATATTTAATATAAAATGGCTGACTTCCAGTGCCAAAGACATGGTGCTTTTTGATTGGTATATTTGCATATTAAAACTTTGGGCAATAAACAGTGTTGCATTATGTGTGATAAGTGATGAAATTTTAGAGCTCAGTGAATTGCTGATTTTTAGTTTATCTGCAATAAATGTCTGTCAGTGTTCACACACCCCCCCCTTTCTGAGGCACAGCCTAGTACTAGCTTCAAGTGCCATTCTTATAACATCCTTCTGTTTAAAAAAGGAGAGATAATTTATGAATAATGGAGAATAATCTCATGGGGCTTTGCCCAAGAGGCTTCCACTTAAGGTGCAGATAGGACTGATGAGTTCATTTAACAGATCACTGTCACTGAAAGGGGCTGGCTGCTTCTCCCCTGCACCTGAGTCAGTCTAGCCATTTGTCTGATTTCTTGGTGTTTTGATTCATTTCACTAAGCTGGTGAAAAACAAGTCACCCCCCCCCACACACACACATGCTTTGGCATTTCCTGCCTGCTTAATAAACTGAACTGTCTCTCTGAAGTGTCAGATGAACAGCAGAGACAGTTTGAAGGACCAGCTCCCTTTGTAAGGTTTTACCTTGGTTTAGGCTGTCTTAAAACTACAGGCTAAGAACGACTGCATGGTACATAATTTATAAGAAACAGAATCATGTTACTTCAGGTAAATACTCTGTAAAATCAGCTTGAGAGGTCATGTGTTTTGAGTTGCAGTAAAAATGCAAAGACATTCTGCTGCTGTTGAACAAATATTTGAGCAAAGATGGAAAGTAGCAACAAGAGCATAGAAAGGAAGTGGCATAACTGGGAGATAAAAATCCATAGAAAAGCTTAATTAAGAGCAAAAGAAGACAGAAGGTATTGAACAAACGGGTGGCTTTTTTGTTCTACTAACAATAGCCCTCAAAGACAAATATTGCCATCAAGAAAAGGTGATTTAAGCTGTGTCTGGTAGTCCAAAGGAACATGGTCTTCCCAAATGTTGATTCCTGTTTGTCTTAGCTTTTACCTGGGCTCAATATCATACATTTTTCTGCTGTACCATAATACATAAATATTTTTTTTTTAAATTTAGCTTTTTCAAATCCAGTAACTTCATATTTGCATTGCTTCATTAGACTGAAGAGGCTTAAAACATAAATTGATCACTGAACAAATGTTTTAAATGAGAGCTTGCAGGCAGTACTTTGCTGATTCTGTGTACTAGTTACTTCACTTCTTGAATCTCTAAAATGTGTGTGTGGTAAAATCGGCACTTGCCAGTTCTCTGAAATGCTGCAAATTTAGTGAGAAGTATGAATAAAAGTGTGCAGAAGCCACTTGGCCACCAGTCTAACGCTGGAGAAAGGAGGTCACTGTGCAAACTGGGTGATGAGTGTATTTGTGAAATTTGAAAGTGGAAACCTGTCCAGGATGGTGACTCACATAACATAGACCAAAGTCTTCACACACAAGCTGTATTACAAAGGCACCATGCTTTTGTTTTCCTCTACTGCCCTATGTCAGTGAGTTCAGCCTCTCAGTCTTCTCTTCCAGCTCTTTAGCTTGTCACTTGCAGTGCCTATTTCTAGACTTACCTTTTCAGAACAAACTTGTGTCAGTAAATGCTGTGTGGAAAGAAAAAACCCAACTCTATCATCACCTTACCATTATCAATAAAAAATGGTCTATAAAATGCATCTTGACTTTCTACACACACATTGCTCTGAGTTGCTTCCCCGTGTCCTGAATGTTGCAATCCCTGGTAGGAGATATTAATAAGGGAAGGAAAGCATAAACATTATGCAATATGGAAAATGTTCCATTGCAATAAGAAGAAACTGGTGTTGCTTTGCCATATATATCCATTTATTGATAATATTAGTGTGGTAGTACTGAAGCTAATCTATTGCCTCTTGAAATTCTTTCTTTCTGTCAGTTGTCCACACTGAAAAGGACTTTTATAAGGGTTTTCTGTAATGGAAAACATGTTGTAGCTTTTGAATCAGGTGGTATTATGCTCTTTCAGATATCAGTATCAGCACTGCCACTTTCAAGTTAATTGAAGTGCAGATGATTGAGAACAAAGGGTTCATGTGATTTAAATGGTTTTAATCCTGGATTATTTCATTCAGAACTCAACCTTAAAATATAGTAATACTAAGTGGGAGGGACAAGCTTGGGATTTTACTGCTTTTCATAGTAAATGATGGTATCCTGGCTTGCATCAGAAATAGCGTGGCCAGCAGGGACAGGGAAGTGATCTTACCCCTGTACTCAGCACTGGTGAGGCCGCACCTCGATTCTTGTGTTCAGTTTTGGGCCCCTCACTACAAAAAGGACATTGAATTACTCGAGCGTGTCCAAAGGAGGGAAACGAAGCTGGTGAAGGGTCTGGAGCACATGTCGTACGAGGAGCGGCTGAGGGAACTGGGGTTGTTTAGTCTGGAGAAGAGGAGGCTGAGGGGAGACCTCATCGCCCTCTACAACTACCTGAAAGGAGGTTGCAGAGAGCTGAGGATGAGTCTCTTTAACCAAGTAGCAAGTGATAGGACAAGAGGGAATGGCCTCAAGTTGTGCCAGGAAAGGTTTAGACTGGATACTAGGAAGTATTTCTTTACAGAACGGGTTGTTAGGCATTGGAATGGGCTGCCCAGGGCGGTGGTGGAGTCCCCATCCCTAGAGGTGTTTAAGAGGCGGGTAGACATAGCGCTTAGGGAGGGATATGGTGTAGTTGGGAACTGTTAATGTTGGGTTGTTTGTTGGACTGGATGATCTTGCAGGTCTTTTCCAACCTAGACAATTCTGTGATTCTGTATCTAGCCTGTTTAAAACATTTATCAAGATTTACTTCCTGTCAAAGGTTATGATAGTATCCAGTTGATTCCATTATTGCCATGATATTTTATCAAAGTAGGTATTGAATCCAAACACAGCTTCTCACCCCTTGAAATACTGTTAGGTCTGCTTATTTCTGATTCTGATCTTATTTTTGATCTACACTTTGCAGGTTGTGCCTTGTACTTTGTCACAAAATCCCTGTCAATCTTAAATATTTGGGATTTCAGAAAAGGTACTTTATAGCCTTGTGATACCCAGTATAAACTTTCAGACCTGCTAAATGACTAACACAATGACTGCTGTATATGCATAGTGCATTTTGGTGTTCATCAAAGTGTATTGATTGTGGTTAGTTTTTATTTTACATATCTAAATGACTACGTTTAGCTTCCTTTTGAAGCAGCTGTGTATGAAGAATATATATTTGAAAATGTGGTTTCAAAAATGTTTTCAGGTCTTACGTAGATTTTTGATCTTAGTTTACATGCTCCTTACTAGCTTTCTTCTGAGCCCTTAAGGAATGTCACCTGATTTATCTTACTAACATTGCTGTAGTAGGAGGTCTTCCGTCTGAGTGAATTGGAAAGTGTTATCAAAAGTAAAAACTACAAAAGGAGTTTCATAACAATCTGTTATGGTTAAAACAGTTTTCTTTAATTTGCATCCTAAAGCTGATTCTGCATTTCTTTTAATTCAAAACCTCCAGATTAGATAATGTTCTTGATGACACATTTATTAGATAATTAAAGATTAGACTTTCTTTTAAGCTTCTCATTCTCCCCATCTAGAAATACTCAGTTGTTGTAAGAAAATGTGATGTGATATATACATCATAACAGATACCAAGTGGGTTTTTCGTTAAAAACTTGTAATGGTTTTTTACCCTGCACCCTCTCCCCCGATGAATTCAAGTGAGACATTTTTCTGCTGATAAAAGGCCTAGGCCCATCTGTGATTGAAAATAAGGATTCAAAATGGGAGAGCAGCCAGCAAGTAACTAACTTTGCCTCTTTATAAAAACACTAGAGGACTTGGAGGAGACAAGGATCCTAGAACTTTTTCAAGTAGGCATTATTAGGAGATCTAGTACAATGAGAAATGACTTTCTGAAGAGGCTAAAAAAAAGTTAATATAGGCTCAATACGTAGGTACACTCACGTCCTTCTCCCCCCCTGCCACCGCCCCGCTCTTTGTATGTCAGTTATGCTGAAAACACACCAAAAAAAAAGTTATAGAGACTGAGAATTACATTGCTGCTTCTGGGAGGGCTGGAATTATTGTAGTCCTGACTCCTAGGGATTTTTCTCATTATTTATTGCAAAATCTGGCTGAAGGTTTTTCTACAGTTGGAAGCTTAGTTTCTCTCTGCACAGCTGCCTTGTCCATGAAATCTGTGAAGATGTAATAATTTTTGAGACATATAGCCTTGTGTTGTTTGGTTGAAATGAGTTGCTTGTTCCTCTTAGAAGACCAGACTGAAAGAGAGGGACTGTTGCCTGCGTTGTGTTGAACAAGGTTCTGTTTGTTTTTCTCATTCTTAATCTGGCCTGAAAATAGCTGGAAACTACTTCGGGGAAAATTTTAAACACTATCTCTTGACTGGGTTACAATGTTTAGAGAACTGCATATAATTCTCCAAATACCTAAATTTCAGAGACATTTTCATATTAGAGGAAGGACTGGGGAACACCAGCGCATCGGGTCCATTGACCTGGATTCGGTGAGTGCCGTAAGAAATTGAAGTCTTTTTCTTGCCACTTTGAATGGCCTCCAGACAGTCTGTGTCTTCCCTGTCTTCTGAAGTTAGAGGATTGAAAATCGAAAGTAGGGCAGGATTCTTCCTTTGGATACATGTGTATACTAGACTAAAAATTAAATGTAGATTCAAATTGTTAACTTTTGCTCCTAGAAGTATGAATTTTCAATACTTACACTATTTTATATGCAATCTTACCAAAACGAACATACAGTTTGACAGTTACCTAGAAGTAATTTCTAAAATGAGACTAGTAGTTTTACATCAAGAAGTTCAAAAGTTGTGCTGAATTTAACTGCCTCAAAGACTTTAAAAAAACAAAACAAAACAGCCTGGAAGTGGCACAATAACTTTGTGACAGGAGCTGTGGGAAGACCATTATAAATCCTTATTTTTCTTAAGGTCAGAACTTGTCTATAGAAAAACCGAAAAACACACCAAAGCCCCAAACAAATCAGTTCTGTACTATGAATACAAACTGAAAGTAGTGTTTCCACTGAAATTGGAAATTATGATTTGCAGATAAACATTTGCTTTCTCTTCATTTTTCACAGTCTTTTTTTGTTTACAGAACAGACTAAAAAAACCCTTTAAAAACAATTTACAAATCTGTTGACCTTTTCATATGGAGTGTGTAGACTTGTGAAGCCATATCCACCAAGTAGTTGTTAAAATCATGAGATATTTTTAAAGGAAATACTCAAAAGATATTCAGTGTTGTTAGACTGCTATCCTGAGTTATCACTTTCAGACTACATTAAAAAAGCAAGAAATGTGTAAAATTTGCTTGTAATCATTTGAAAATGCTGCAGTGATACATGTAGCCTAAAACTAGTCCTCGTTAATTTGCAACAAAGGTTTGATTTTTCAAACCTTTTCCAACTCCTAAAGGTAGAATGAAAAGTAAGGTAGACTAAATATTTGGGGTTTTCTCTTTTTATATGCTAAAAATTGTAATATTCTGAAATCTTCTGCAATGTCTAGTCTATACACTTAACCTGGTGTTTCTGATCTAGCTCAAGTACAATAGGGATAAAGGCAAAATAAATGAAATGGTGACAGGGAAGCTACAGACAGTATTTTAAAGAAAAGTCCTTAATGCAGCTCAACTTTTTTTTGTTACTGGAAAAGGAGTGAATTTAAACACCTTGAAGGAGTTGGTTCTCATTTTTGCAACATTAACTTAGGGAAAACTCCTGAATATTTTTGTATGAATAAAATGGGAAGTGTTTTCAGCTAGGCAATTTATTTGTGGCTGAGACATCAAATAAATTTCATGTAGCCAAATAACTAAAAAACAAAAATCTGACTAACCGTTCACTGTTTTTGAAGTACAAAAGTTAACTTACCTGTAAAGTGTTTCCTGGACCCATGCTAGCCAGTCCACCAAGGAGGTGTTACTAGGATATTGTAGGAAACCTATGTAATGGTTTTGGTTCTGATATTTTAATGAAACCAGTTTCAACAAAGTAGAAAACAATTCTCTTTCAGTATTTTTGTGCATATGTTTTGGGTGTCTTACCTTTTTTATTACAAACACTTATATTTTGTTGTGGTTACCTAAAAAAAATGAGGCAGTACATACAAAAGTTGTGCATTGCAAGTTTTACTAAACATGACTTTTATCCAAATTACGTATTATGACTTAATTTGCTGCACCTTCACTGTAATGAGATTGTTTTATTTCATGTGTTGTAGAGAAATGTACGTTCTTGGAGAGCCAGTGATCAACAGTTGATTGGTATTTTGTCTTGATGAAGGAAATTACATTTTTTTATAATTGTGTTAATGTAAATAATAATAATGATGATGAGAATAATAATAATAATAAAATTCTTATCCTTTCACTAAATACAGTATTTAACAGCTTCAGTAGTGATCAACTGATTAGCAGTATCTTGGTTTGTTAGGTTTTTTTAAAGTTAAGCATTGCAGTTGCTGTTTAGTACATCTGCAAACTTTCTGTAGATGGTCATTAAAAGTATCTACAGGAACCCGTGTGGTGTGTGTATGCTTGGGGGAGGGGTGGGTTTTGGTTTTGGTTTTTTATTCATAGAGGAACATTGATGTAGAAATCAAAAGCTCAGAGTAGAAAGAAAACACTTGTTTCCAGAATAGTGAAGACTTTTTTTTTTAAAAGTCTTTGAAAATTTGGAAGTAGTGTGGTTTGTTTTTATTGTGAAAACTCTCAGGAAGAACAATTCAGAGTCGGTGCCATTCTTCCCAGCTGAATGGCGCTTGGTTTGTGAAATGGAGCAGCTGCGGTAGTTTTAGCTTGGCTCACAAAACCATTTGCTTTTTAATCAAGAACTTCAGATTCTGTGGTGGTTGTTCATGATGGAGATGGCCAGCTATGCCCTGTGAGACAGCTGTAGTATAATTGAGACAGACTATGTGAAGCAAATATAAATGCTGGATGGATGTCTTAAAAGCAGAATATTCACTAAACTAACTGAATTTTTAAAAGGATGACAAGCATTGACACAGGCAAGAATTTACTACACGATGAAACATTTTATGTACAGTGATGTTCTTACATATATTGCATAAAACAGGCTTTAAGTCCTCAGCATTAGCATTCAAGTTATACAGTGCAATAATCCAGGTTTTGGTGAAGTGTGTATATAACTGCATAATGAGAAATGCCCCACTTTTCCAGAAACACTGTTACAAATACAGTTGAAGTCTCTTTCTTAAAATGTCTGGGATGCGTTGTTTGTGTGAATGTAGGTGTATATGTCACTTGATCATACATACGCTTATTTTAATAAAGATGCTTGTATTTTATCAAATGGAATAGAAGGCTACTGGAGGCACTGAGAGGAGCCATTAATCTTTGGTAGCAGTTATGGCTGTTACACATTTAGAAAAATTTTTTAAAGCAGGTAAGTATTAGAGAAATAAGTGCTCCATCTCTTATAATGTGAAACCTCAGACTGACAGTTTGTTTTAGAAGTATTTTTCTAAATAGCAGTTTGACTAAACCAAAAGTATCTTGTTTTACATCAAATTAAAAAGTGCTGCTCATATGTTTAGGAAAAAAAAAAAAGGTTGAGTTTTAACATTTTGTAGTAATTTTATAGTCACAGTTAATATGTATTTTGAACTTGGAGTGGCTAGTTGTATGTTTCATGCTGAACTATATTCATCTATATTCACTATATTCATATTCTTCATATATGTGACAAGTTTCTTATGGATTAATTATACAGATCAGAATGTTTCACTCTCCAGACAGGCTATTTCATGCTCTTGCCATCTTTTACATAAAGTTTAGCTTAACTTTTTAAAAAGACTTTTCCCAAGTTATATGAAGATTAAGGTGGCAGAATATGATGTTGCTCCTAGATGTTGTCCTTTGTTTTCAAACACTTTGTCCCATTTTATGTTTGCAGTGTGTGCAGTCTCAAGCCTCTTTGATGCTGACTAATTGGGGGGGGTGGGAAGACAATGTAAAAGGGTTAATCCGTTACACTGGTATTAATGAGTCAGCTGGATCCCTGCCATTCTCTCGTTTCTGGTTCACTTAGCACTGATTAGCACAAATGACACTTAGTTTTGTGGGAAGCAAGCTAGGAGGATGGTAGGTAATGCAGACCTCAGATGAGAACAGCCTGGTCTCAGGTTAATACAGGTAAATCAATCCATGCCATGTGGGTTGAGATAAGAAAATAATCCTGTTTTCCCGCTGGACCCCAGGGAACACTGAGAGTGTTGGAAGGGCTGGGATATTTTCAGCTCATATGTGGTAGATCAAAAGGTGGTCAGGTTGCTTGCTGAACTCCATTCTCTGATGCGCTGCTGGGGATTCGAGCTTTGGATATACTCACCTGCCACCCCTGTATTAGAAGGAAGATGGTGAAAGAAAGTAACGGTTTGCATGTCCGTGCAACTTAGAGCCCCTTTCTTAAATCTGAGACCTCTTGTGACAAAGTTTTGAAAAAGTCTGGTTGGATATTAATGCAGTGGTAATGTTTCTATGGTCGGTCCTGAGCTTTTAATTTGGGATTCAGGGACACTAATAAAGAGACACTAATTCCAGGATGTGTTGTATTTTCATTACTTTTGATTGCAACTATAACTGTAAATTGATCAAAGAAACAGATGGGGAGAAGGAAATCATGCTTCAGAACACACTCGCAGTCCAGTTACTTTTTACAATGTTTTTTATTAATTTAGAAATAAATTCAAGCAAGGCAAACTCAGAATCCCTCTCTTACACCTTCATTCAGCATTTACGCTGAAGTCCAGGTGCAGCTTCAACTCCTGTTGCCTGGTGCTTCTGGCATTGATCTTCCCATGGTTAAGGCAATGACCCCTGTTCCCACCTCATTCCTTCACTACAGGCATCATTTTACCTGCAGTGATGCCTACAAGGAAACACATGCAGGGTGACTGCAATATGGGATGGACCTCAGGCAAGTAGAGGGGGGTTGAAGTGTCTGTTGTGCCAGAGCATTTTCTTCCTCTCCAAATCTCTTCAGTTGCTGGGATGCTCTAAGAGTCATGCTCACATTCCATATCTGAAACTCTTCTTGCTGTAGCAAAGCTTTAGTTCTGATTGCATTTCAGAACAGCTGCCTAGGTTTGATCTACCCCTCGTGTTGGAGAATGGTGTAGAAATCATGGATTAGGTTGCTTATAGGAGTGTTTGACTTCAGATGTCTTCATTTGGGAGCAATTCTTCCAATTTAGTCACTGGAGAGAAAAATGCTTCCCTTCATGTGGAGCAGGTGTTTAACATAGGCACCTTCTGTTCACCTTTTGGGGAAGCCTGTAAGCAATAGCTGCAGGGGGAGCCTGATCTCCTAATTTAGGGATCTATGTTGGCCCCAAAACATTCTGTGCATTTGTACACCACAGCTACATTTTGACAAGCTCACAACAGGCACAGTCTTCTAACCTCCAAATGGCTTAGAAAGTTTGAGACCAGTTGTTTTTGAGGCCTTCGTTCCTAATTAATCCCTTTGGAGCAGGACAATAAAGCAAAGGAATTTTTTCTAACCACAAAAGATTTAAAGTTAAGTAATGTGGGTTATCTCAAAGGCAAAATCCTGTATGCTGTCTTCTCCCATGTCTGATCTTACTCATTTAAGAGTTGTTTGGCCAGTAGCAGTTTTGCAAAGTGAGGATTATCTGATTTTATCAGCTTGCTGCCACCCAAAAGCAAAGGTGCTACTTTCCTCCACTTCAGTGCATCTTACTTTGCTCCAGCTCTGGTGTTTGCTGGACTTTGTCAATTGGCTCAATTCCCAGAAAAAGATAGGCTAATAAGCGGAAAGTCTGATGTTTGTCAGAGTCAGTGCAAGGGCAGGGCCTTCGAGTGAGCGGAACAGGAATTCCCCTCTTCAGTGGTGGTGAGTGATTAGATCAGCTTGATCAACTTGCGTGGTCTCACACAACATCACCTTTATCCAGGCAACAATTAAAGATGACTGATCATCTTGCATGCAGAAATGGTTGCTCTGTTGAGAAAATCACCCTGTCTTAGGCTAGCTCTGTATGTAGCTGGGCTGATCTTTTGCCCTTCTGAAGAGGGGCCAGTTCCTTCATCCCACTTCAGACTCTACACTCTTGCCACTTTATTTTTCTGCAATTTTGTGTACTTTCTTCTGGCTTAGTGTTGTGCCGATCTAGTAAGGTGAATTGGTTCAAAGGGGTTGAGTGATGGAGCCAGGTAAGGTAAGAGTGAAGACAGAAATGGGAGGTATGAATGGAAACACATCCTAGGGCATTCATGAGCTGCTCAATTGCCTCTTAGTGTCTCATCACTCAGTACTATTCAGACACCTGATAGGGAGCCAGGTCTGCTTACTGAGGTGAGAGCAAAGTCAGCCAACAGAAACAGTTCTGGATTAGAGAGCTGAGTGGACACCCTGAGGAGCCAGACTAGCCTCAGAATGGATGGAGGGAATGGCAGGAGCAAACAGCTCAGAGCAGAGAGGAAAGATGGGTCCACAGATTTGACAGCATTGAGTTGTTCTGACGGCAACCATGTACACTATCTGTCCTGCTATGGTGCTTGTGTGTGTAACCTCTAGGCACTAAGCCTGTCATCCTTACCTCTTCTCAAAGAAGTCAAAGGAGATACGAAATCAGTTGTCTTCCAGACAGAGGCCGTGTCTTTGAGGAAGAAAGGGGTGTCATTTTGTGTTCATGGTGCTGGATTTTTTTTCCTTCTAGTTTTTCTGCACATAGGCTGCATAATGATTGTGGGCAGATCACAGTGTGAGGATTTTAGGTTCTGAATATAGGACACATTAAAGAGCACACATTAAAGCAGTAACTGCATCATGGAAACTGAATTCTCTCTTGTTTTGTGAAAAATCATTAATTTACCGTAGCGGCTGCCTATCAGATACAGGAGTTCAGGTCTTTGTGACCTAGAATTTCATCTGCCAATTTTCAACTAGTTGAATAGGTATCTGGTAACACAGCCCTTTGTGTATGGGACGGATTGGTTTGTTAGCTTGTTTTATAGGGAGACAGCAGGGTGACGTTGTTGGTTGGTCTGTGCTTTTTTCTGAGTACTGAGTTCAAAATGGATGTGGTAAGGAGTATGGCTAGAAATAGGAAAGAATATCAGTATGACTGTTTCAGGTCTCATCTTTGCAAAATTCCTCATGTTCAGGGTTCAGGTAAATGCATCTTAAACAGAAATTATAAAAATTGCATGACCTTACCTACTTTTTTACTACTATACCCACAAGAAATTAAATACTTGGATGGATTCTTTGCATTGACCAAGTAAGATTTCAGATTTTTCATAAAATTAATTTGCCCATGGTAATTTTTAAAGCCATTTTATGGAAATCCTGAAAGAGCCGTCATCCAGACTAACGCTGTTTGTTTCTCAAGGGGGCTTCTTGAACACAGCAATTCAGCTTAGTGTCGTGGGTGTTCACTTATCTGATTTCCTGGGGCTGACAAAGTAAAAATGAATACAAGTTTCTCATGAGGAGAAAGCAAAAGACAGAAAACTAGTTGCACTGTTGACCCCTTAGGAAGAAAAGGAAGAAAACTAAAAATACATATTAATCTCTATCTTCCCATGGCCTACTGATAATAACAAAGACGCGCATTTCCTAATATAATAAATCGTTTGCTTCTTTTGGTATGTTTAAGAATTTCATCATGTTTTTGATATGTGAGTGCTAGCACACCTTTGAAACTTTCCATGCTGATTTGTATAACGTCTAGAGTGGAGACTACATTTAGATCCGAAATACTGCCTTCTGTTTTTTCACGATGGAAAGCAAGACTAGTGCTATGAGAGGGTATATTTCCACAGGACAGCTGAGCCACCTAACTGTCTGAAGAATGGGTCATCCTGCTTCTTGCTCCTGGAAGCAGGATTACTTTCCATCACCTGTGTGCCAGCTCTCCCAGCTCATTTGATGTCTTTGATTTAGCTCACTAAACTGGCAGAAAACTAACCCAGCAAGAAAGGGAATATGCATTTATCTTTTTTTAACCAGTTCAGTGAGCTCAGGTGGCTTGCAAGATCTTAGGAGACTCTGGGAGCCACTACAAAGGAACCAGCGGGAGCACCAGGGCTGAGGGGAGAGGCAGGACTGCTCCTTTTGGCAGCACTGAGCTGTTAGGCTGACTCAGCCTTGTGAAAACTCACCCTTAGGTAATAATGTTCACACTACAGGTTGACTGACAGTTCTTCAAATAGTAGCCAGAAGGGAGTTACCAGATAGGCGCAGTTTGTTTTTGTAGGGTGGCCCTGTCTGTTTTCGGTGTGTTGTGTTTTGAAACAGATACTCATTCTATTCTAATTGTGTTACTGCATGAAAATATTCTTCAGAAAAATTACATGTGCGGGGTAGACCTGTCTGGGAACTTGACATTGAGCAAGTGGGTAAGGAGCCACAGAACTTGGAAAAATTTGTATTTCGGCCTCTGGGACAATCTGCCTGTTGGATTTTTGGGAATTCAGAAACCTTTGTGTTTCTGATCTGGTGAACATTGCAAGCTCAAAAGCCCGAGACAGCTTTCATCTTTGAATATCATGAAGTTTTTCTTAGATCTGGTGGCCCCTGTTAACGTAGCTGACACATCACCATGGATCTTGAGTGCCCATAAGCCTGGAGTTCTTGAAACCCTGGCTGCAGAGTTGGAAACCCACCGCAGCTCACCCTGACGGCTCCCCAAGGCCTCTGGGCAAGTGGGTGGTTGCCATCTCAAGAAACAAGAAATGCTCTTTTTGAAAACGGCCTGTCTGCTTTTGTGCTCTTGAAGCTGGCGTGAATCCTATGTGGGTGTTTTGTTTTTGGTTTTTTGACAAATTGAAATGTTTTCATTTGAGCTAGAAAATGCCATTACTGTTGAGTTTAGGGAAGGGACTGATGTACAGTGTAGGCATAACTTGGCTTAAGTGATCGTAGCCCTCAGGACAGTTCCACACCATTAACAGCTGATGATAAAAGTTACAGCCGACTATGACCTTTCTTCATGTTCTCCATGTATGAGAAGAATATGGTACAAAGTCCCGGCAGAATTTAATATGTTTTTTAAGAATTGCTCAAGTACTGCACAATTATTTTTTTTTTTTTGCTTTGCTTTGTGGACAGTGTTAATGATACTTTTTGGTGTACATGCAAGTGTTTGGACACTTCAGTGAAAGATGCAGCCAAAAACATATGAGCTGGACTTTTATATCTGTTGCCCTTGTATCTTTGTAAATGGATATTTTAACATGGTGGGGCTTTTTTAAACTTTGTAAACTAAGTTTCTCTGTTCAGAAATTCTCATTCACCTCTTTTCTCCCCAAAATAACCTCTGCCCTGCTCTTTGGATACTTTTAAAGAAGTCTGCTACTGCTAGTGCTTTTCTGTGCTGATACTTCAATTTTTTTCCTACCAGATCTCCACTACTATGTTTGTGTAACATGAAAATGCAAATGAAGGATCAAACAATGGTTAGAAAGGTTTTAATATACTGTAGCCAGAAATACTAAAAATCTGTGAATATTTAATGCTATTTGTCTTATTGCCTTTAAATTCAAGCGATAATATGTTGAAGTGAACATTTCCATGTTGTTTACACACAAGTCAAAAGTAAACCAGAAGTTCCATAATGTAGTTTCTTCTTCAAAGCTGGCTTTAAAGTTCCTAGAAATATTAAACCAGCTTAAATCACCAAAATAATCAGAAAATAACACTTTAATCCTAGTTGATCCACATTATTGACCTATGTGCTCTAATAAATAAATAAATAAATAAATAATTTAGTCCTTTAATCGTCTGTGTGGAGCTGGTTATTCATTTTGTGAATGAATAACTTTTGTGAAAAAAAGCTACCGTGCTTTTTTTCTGCCATTTCTGAGGAGAGGTTAAATGGATTTATGTTTTATTTTTTGAGGAGACTGCCTACTTCTTAACCTGTTTTGCTTGGCTGATTTTTGGTTTTAGATCCCTTTCCTAAGTCTGAGGTAGATCAGAAGATGGTAGTAATATAATGGAATTAACAGTGTAAATCAAAAGTAATATTTCAAGGAGTTTTGGAAGCAGAGATATTTTGTTTGCTTTATTGAATTGTTTGTTGAGACTGCTTTTGGATGTAGGTTTTCCTTTCTTTAATATTCAGAACCTTTGCATAACAATTTTAGGTATGTTTATAAACTTGTTACTACACAAAATCCAAACAGAGAGTTTATACTTCTTTTTAGAGGAAAACAAAATATGCTGTATTCAGAAATACTCTGCAAGCATGTGTCAAAAATGCAAAAGCAACAGAGGATGTACCATAAGGTTTTCTGCTCAGAATTGACATTATATAGTCACAGTGACATAAGATTGCCAGGCTGCTATCTAGGAAATAACTTTCAGAAAAATACAGGGAGAGAAGCTTTTTGAGCCGCCGTATTTGTAAGTCTTCTGATGGAAACTTAGAATTTGTGATTTAACTTCCTTCATCAGGTATATTGGTGCCTGTATGTCACACAGGCACATAAAAGCCGTGTATCAGTGTATCTATGTAACTTCGTGTGTGGTGTTTATATTTTAAACGAATTCTGCTTAACGTGGCTTCAGAATGGAGTGGGGACTTCCATGCCTCTGAGAGGATAGTAGCACTCTAAGTATCATTGATAATGATCATTACTTTGGAGAAGATTTCTTATAATTATGTCACATAAAACACTCACTTAAATGAGTGTTCTGTCTTATGCATTAATTCTTCTCCCACAAAGTACTAACTCAGCTTTCTGCTACTTTCAGAGTTTCTAGAAGATGTGACAAAAAGAGTTCTTAATAACTAACATGAATGTTGTAGGCAGCTGCTCACACAGGAAGGCTAGTTATTGGGATGAGGTGGTATATGATCATCTGCTCATCACAGTGCATCCCACAGCAGCTAGTGGGACAGAGGTGTAAGTGGCCCTAATTGGGTAGACTGAGTGACTGATTTATAGATTTTTCTGTGTAATGTAAACCACAGAATTCATTATGTAAAAATTATTTCTTCATTATGTAAAAATTATTTCTTGTTTAAACATACCTGAAATGCTATCAAGATAGAATAAAACATGGCCTTCCCTGGAACAGGAAAAATGATGACGTTCCATTTCTCAAGGACCTCCTTGAAGATCTCCTAGTCCTTCTACCCCGTTACAATAGCTCTGGCTATTTCTCTGCATTATTATAGTGGCCTCCCTTGCCTTCATTCCCAGTGACCAACCGCAGCAATATTTGCCAATTGACCTGCTAGCAGGCCAAGAACAGAGAACAAGGGGTTTTTCCTTCAGCTGGGGCATTACTCCTGGTCTCTTTTTACTACCCAGTTGCAGATGATTATATTCTGTAAACATCTCTTAAGTCTTCCATCTCTGTGCCTGTTTCAACCACATTTGACAATGTTTTCCTGCGTTATCAGGGACAGAAGATTGGACATGTAAATCTAATTCCTTAGGAAACCAGCTTAAATATGCATTATTTGTTTTCTAACATAATTTGCATTTATGTAGCAAGCTTCATATGCAAATATTAGACTATCAGCTCCTCAATTTTTGGCAGGCAAATAATATTAATGCATGCTGGACCTACTGACATTCAAGTTACACAGTGTAACCAAGAGACTGAGCAGGCAGACCACACTGCAGATTTTTAAGTGCTAGGAAAATCTCTGTCCTTGTGAAAGCTGTTTTCATTCTGGACAGGATTGCCTTTAGAACCACATCACAAATAAAACAGGAGGAGGAGAGTCCTAATCTCATAGTTAAGTGAGGATAGTGAAATAATCTTAATTTCATAGTGAAATGTTGGATGTTATAATATTTACCTTTTGAACAACACCTGAGCCTGTGATCTGAGATAGGTTTTATAGGTTGGTCTAACTAGTGACAAGAAAATGATACTGCTGAAAAGTGTTTAAGAGAAGGTTGCTTGCCAGCAGTACTCTGTGTGAGCTGTACTATTGTCTTCAACTGAGTTTGTTGTTGTTACCAATGTTTCCCCAAAGCCTTTTACTGCTCATCAGGAACTGAAGAGGTAAAGTGTTTCATTGTTTTGAGATTAAACTTTTTATCATCCTTCCAAGCAAAATAAGAAAACTCAGGAAGGATTGTGAAGGTCACGAATTTCATATTCTCATCAAAGGTAAAGAAGACAAAGGCAAGAGAAACAGAACAAATAAAGGCAAATAATATTGTCTTATCTCCCTCCCTTGGAAGAGCAAAAAAGGATCTAGTGGGAGACTGTAACCATGGAAAAAAATCTATCTCGCAAACTGCTGCTTCTTTTGCACTTGTTGCATACCAGAGCATCCATATAGCAATGTTGGATTGATTATGCTAAGTGTAGACACCTTTCACTACCCAGGAAGCAGATCTGAGAGTGAAGTGGAAAGGAAGGAGATTCTATAAATTAACACTAAACTTCTCCAAACATCTGCAGATTTAAGGGACTTGTTTTATTCTTAACCTTAAAATAACATACTCATTCTGTGGGGTGATTGAGTTGGCCTAGATAACCATGACAATAAGATAACACTCTGATTATGTAAACAATAAATATATATAAAAAAAAAGAGATAATCAATTGATAAAACTTTTCTTTTTCAAAAAAGTAGTTTAAATGGTTTACTTACCTAGAAAAGTATGATTCATTTGGGCTTGGAAGGTTGCATTTGTTTTGATATGAAGAGGAGGGTCTTAACTGGCAGATGAAGTGAATGACAGGAAGATTTAAAGGTTCTCTAGGAATGTCAAGAACAGTGACTTAATGCATGTGGAGACTGGCCTATGGCATCTAATCTATGCCTTACAGGCAGTTTTGTAGATTTTTTTTTTTTAAGGACAATGTTCATGATAAATACTAACATATAATAGATATGCTGGGGGCTTATCCGCAGAACAGTATCAGTTGAGCAAAGGAAGAGTAGTGAATAGTTTTAAGGTTCTCCCTGAGGCATTGGCACACACGCTCAGATAAGCATGATTGTTGGGTCAGAAGACTTAGAGGACATGCACTTCTCCTGAGTAGCTTTTGTTTTCAACTTCTTTCTTATAAACTGATTGAACATGTCATAAGCCCTTACTTAGTACAGGTTGTACTATGTTGGTTGCTTCAGTACTAAGGCTGTATTG
This sequence comes from Strix uralensis, assembly GCF_047716275.1. Taxonomy (NCBI): domain Eukaryota; kingdom Metazoa; phylum Chordata; class Aves; order Strigiformes; family Strigidae; genus Strix; species Strix uralensis. The sequence continues at coordinate 43,048,359 of NC_133972.1, read as the reverse complement.
AGTAGCTGATAAATCATGTTGCCTGCTCATTCTGATAGCAAAACTAGGTAAGAAAGGTGTGGCAGCATCTAGGGTAATGAAATCTAGAATGGGATTTCCAAATAGCAAAAAGGAAAAGTGAGATTTACTGAAAGATATGCTGTGGTGAGAGGGTTCAGTGTTTTTGTGGGCTAGTGAGGCTAGTATGCACTAGAAAGGCTAGTATGCACATATAATGGAGGAGAAAGTACTTGCATGGATGCATCACACCAGTAAATCAGAATGAGATTGATCTTCAGCATTTCTTTATGCTTGACATGAAAGTATCGTAAATTAAAACCAAAATAACGCTTCATCATTGGTGATCCTGGCTAATGGATGAAACAATTCTACAGCTTTCTTTGAACATGACAGTGGACCTGGAGGTAACAAATAGTAGAGGAATAGATATAACTGAGAGACAAGAGAGGCTGTGGAATCTCCATCTTTGGAGACTTAAAATTAATCTGGGACAAGCACCTGAGGAACATAGTTTCACTTTGAAGTTAGCCCTGTGCTGAACTGGAGGTTGGACTACTGTGACCTCTAGGGATTCCTTCCAACCAAAATGTTGCTATGAAACTTTGGCTTTTGACTCATCAGCTTTCTGAAGGAGTTGGGCACCTCTTAAAAGAAAGCCGTATAAATGGGGGTTGGGGGAGCTGAAATGATTTAGCCTCAGTGAAGTGGTTGGAGATGGAGTTGGATTTAAACTCTAAGGGTCCTTTGTTTTAGGATCCAGAAAAGCTTTGAAAGAAGTCAAACTTTTAAGAAGTTGGAAATACGAAAAAGGACAGAAATAAAAAGCTTTTTGCCATCTTAAAAGTAGATAGATCTGGGATACTACAGGAGCCTCTAATCCTCTCATACTGTTTTTCCATATTCCTAAAAGTTCTCATTTGGGGAAAAAAGGTTTCTGTAGGTTTAAATCTGTGGTTTTGCTGTGATCTTGATAGTGGGATGCAGGTTGAGAAGACCCTAACAGAATTGTTTAGGAAAATGGAGACCCTATATTAAGATCACCTGCAGAAGGATGGGATACCAAAATGAAACTCAGTGGCAATGTGGAGTGCCATTCCCGTAATCTTCAGTGGCATGTGCTGTAGTTGGATTTGTTATTCCTCTTTATTGGGAAAGGACTGAACCTTGTTGCTTCATGTCTGTAAATGCAAAAACATTCAGGATAATGTTTACCTTGTTACAGTTTCCCCCCTCCCTTTTACAAGTTTGAAGAAGTCAGTCTTTCAGGGTTCTCAGTCTGAAGGGTTTATATAGATTTTTCTCATGGTTCATCAGGATATTTAGAGAAGATACTGGTAAGTTCTACTCCCAGTCAAAGATTTATTTGTAGGACCCCTTAATACCCAGCTATAAAAACACTCTTGAAACTCAGTATAAGGCTGCCAAAGACTTACCATGTGCCTCCTTAGGCTAACACAGACCTCTGCCTTAGCATGAGCTTACACAGACTTCCTTCTCATTCACCCTTATGCAGCATAAACTCTTAAACTCTTGTTTTGATGAAAGTTGCAGCTGTGAAGAATCTTTTTGCTGATATATTGGATTTTTAGGGGGTATTATTAGCTTGTTGAAATGAAACTGCTGTCGATACGAAAAGCTTTAATATGAAACCAGGATGAGGTGACTTGAAACTAGGATGACTTCATTGTTTTGCCAACTATACATATTCTTATAAGGTTATTATGTCTTGGCCATGTGCACATGGAAGCTAATGAGGATTAATGTGTAGGTTTTATAGCACTAGTGCTAGACAGAATGGTAGTCCCACTTTTAAGAAAAGAGAAGAACCACCTATCCATCAATGTCCCATCTCTCCCATTGAAGAGGGCAGCAACTGGCCATTGTCTTATTTGATTCAGATGGATCATTGAGTGGTCTGTTAATCACCATTGGGAACTATCAAATTGCTTACTGTTTATTATATTTTGCTATAATTGTATACAGTCCATTCAGGGAGCGTGAACTAGATGGTCTTTAAAGATCCTTTCCAACCCAAACCATTTTGTGATTCTATGCTCATTAGCAAAAATTTCTAAAGTTCTTCCCTCTGTCTTCTGTGAATTGTCTCGATCCCATAAAACTAGCACAATTTTGTGTTCTGAGTACTGCTATTAGTGTTCCCTGGTACCACCCCACTGCAGTCTTCAACTCACTCATTGGGTGGGAATTGGCTGGTAAACATATTTTACTGATATTCTGTATTGGCAGCTCAGCACTCTTCTTTGGTACTAAATGTAGGTATGGATTCTTCTTGAAAGGAACCAGGGCAACTGAGATGAGGCTTGAGGATGGAAATGGCAGTGAGGAGAACAGCAGCCACTTGATATCCATTGCTGATTGCCCATCTCCTGTATGCACAAAGAAAGGAAAATAACTTTTTGCTAATAAGTTTGCAGGGGTGCTGGAAGTAAATGGAAGCTGTCAGACCCTGGCAGTGAGTGCTGGAGAAGCAATCAGCTCTGGGGAGAGACTGAGCAGAAACACACTTCACCATTGCTGAAGGAGCTGGAGGCTGAGAGGCTGAGAGAAGAGCAGGACTCAGAAAAGTGATACTGTCAAACCCTTTTTCACAGAAGCACAATTGTAAGGACTCCTGAGACTCAGGTATTCAGAGGGAAGAGGGAATTACAGTACTTAAATATCTCCGTAGATTGAAAGCGCTGGCACTATTGGTGGACTGTTAGCTTATTCTGGAGCAGAGTGACTTAAAATTGGTGTGTCTGGCCTCTCTTTCTTCCTTATCTCAGGGAGAGAGGGGAAGATTTATGAGTAAGAAAGAGGGGCAAGAAACTGCAGTAAAAACTTGATGCTTCCACAGAGTCAGCCTCTCCAGCCTACTAATCCTCTCCTAAAACTTTTTGTCTTTTTGCTTTCAAATAGAAGCCAGAATACTCTTTGTTCTTGCCATTTCTGTGCAGGGTAAAAAAGATAATGACAGGCAACAAAGAGTTAAGCAACTAACTAAAGTATAATGGAAAATAGCTGTGTTCCTCTTGAAGCTGAAGTTGACATTTGAAAATCCATGTGTTTGGTAGCTAGTTACTGCTTGCTGTGTTGCGAATGTTTCACTGTCTCACAGGATTCTTGCACAGACCAGGTCAAATGGCAATCTAAGTTACAGAAGACTCAAAAATATATTTACAATTGGTTTTAATTTTTTAAACTGAGGGTGGGATAGACTTTAAATGCTGTCTGTTGATCAAGAGACTACACAGCTTGAGGATAACAAAATGCTGGAAGAGGAAAGAGTATAAATAGAAACACCACTTCCTTGTTGAGTAGAAGCCAAACTTGTGGTTGAACCTTTCTATATGAGAGTTTGCTGAGGTCCAGATAGGCAGCTGAATGCAGATTTCTGAAGAAACCAAAAATTCTGAGGTCTGAGGGGGGACGTACGTACATACTGAAGACTGGACTGGGTGTTTCCTGTGCAACACCTGGCTGCAGTTCTTGGAAAATGAAGGTACCGGTAGAACTTGGAGAATGTTGGTCTAAGTCCAGCACCAACTCAGTGAAAGGAGAAACGTATGTCTGACCTTTGAGTGCAACACCATTTATTTGGGCCTGGAAGAGGCTTAATATAATTTAAAAACAGCCTCCTGAGACCGAAGATTTGAAATATGGGCTTATCTGGACAGTAGTGTAAATATGTCTACTTCCCTCCTTTCAAACTTGAAAATATTTTTCCATTGATAAGTAAGAGAATATTTTATAGCAATAAGCATGCTTATTTTTTTCCTGATAAATTTTCCCAGTAATGTCCTGCATATTACAGATTATGCTGCTAACGTGTAAACCATATTATGCTGCATGGAGCGCCCTTCATTTCTAATTCTTATAGTCTCTAAATAGTACATGACATTTTTAGATATATTACTTAGATTATTTTATAATAGAAGTTTTCTGACTAAAACTTTGCATAATGCTTTTAAACCAAGGGATATATTAGCCGGAATCTAATTGTTTTGTAAAATGAATTTTGTCTGTTATCTCTTAGTTAAAATACAGCTTTAAACTTGCTGTAGTTCAAACATTAATTGAAGAAATCTTATGGCCTATATTTATACAGGAGGTTAGGCTAGATGATTGCAGTGGTCCCTCTGGCCTTATCTATGAACATATTTGCAGTTCAGTTCTGATGAAAGACCTTTTTGGGGAGTGGTGGTGGATATTTGGTAGCTCTTCCTACTAAGGTTATGTGTTTGTGATTTTTTTCAGAGCCAGAGTTCAGTTGCTTCATTTGGAAAAATTGTAATTATATACCTGTTTACGTCAGGATTGTGTTAAGGGAAATGGTTTGGGTTTGGGGTTTTTTTCAGGGTGTTGGTGGGGAGGAGTGGTTTAGTTGTTTATTTTTTTCCCCCAGTCAAAAACTATCAACCAGAATGTGTAACGTGCTCAAAAGAACTCACATTAGTTCCTGCTCCCAAAGGTCTGTGCTCTCATGGGATGTCTCTCTATTCAGTGTTTACCTTCAACTACCTTCCTAATATGTAGGTAGATGGGCAGAGGAGATTGCAGGCTTGCAGTGAAGAGAAAAAGCCAGATCAGAGGGAAGCATTTGAAAGGCTGAGCCTGAAGAGAGAAGAAAAGCTATGACTTCCAGTTAAGGCAAGAGATTAGAATTTAGGTCAATGGGAAACATGGCAAGCTGAACAACAAAAATTCAGGGGTGGCTAAACAAGATGGGTCAGCTCTGGCAAGCTTGATAAGATTGGGAACTGGTGGAGCCAGGGAGGTATGTGAGAATTAATACATTATTTTGGCTAGTAGAAATAAGGATGAGTAATCTGTTTGGATATTTGAGATAGGAACCGGTGAAAGAAGTACACATAAAATACTGATTTCTCTGGAGAACTATTCTATCCTAGTGGACATCTTGGGCAGCTTGCTGTGCAGCTGCTTGTAGCTGTTTTAACTCCATTAGCTCAAATAATAACAGTTGATACAAAGATTCATGGCATATCCTTGCAGGACCATATGCCTGAAAATTTGGTAAGAGGTTGGGATTTTCCCATTTGCTTTTTTTTTTTTTTTAGCAAAGAAGAGCTCTGCATTAAAGTTCAGATTACAAAGGCAATTTGAGTTTTGAAACACTATAGATTTTGCTACATTTTGGCCTCCTTAAGAACTTATGACTTCTGGGAGTTGAATGTCAAAGTTCTAAGTCAAAAAATTTCATTTCTGTCCAAATTAGCTGTTCTGATTATTCCTTTCCTGTGAACATTTTTACATTTTTGACCTTTTGGTCTTGATTTCACACAAAGGTATGTTTTCATCTTAAGAAAAACTAATCACAGGAAAAAAGTATATTCTGGATAGCATTAACACACATGAATTTGGTCTTTTTTTTTGCATATAAAAACTTCCAAGTGCTTTCTCAGGAATGGTATGTAAAGACAAAGAGTAAGAAATTGGTTCCTGTGTTTCTTAAATCTCCAGTGTAACTCTCTGTCAGTATGTTCATGCATACATCCAACTTTACCCAATATGCATCATCTCAGTGGCTTCAATTAGCTGTCCCTTTGCTACTGACTGGCGATGCAGCTCTTCCCTTACACACTTGATGAGTCTTTGTCCAGCTCGCTGCAGTCTGCTTGCATGTTCACAAGTCTCCATGCAGCCAGCATAAGTTCCCTTGACAAATCTGGATTTTAGGGAAGAGTATCCTGTAGAGTCTTTCCTCCTGCATCCTTCATGGAGTGTAGGACTAGAAGGGAATACTAAAGGTCATTCATCTTTCTTGTCTTGGCAGGATTGAAACCATTTGTGACAGATGTTTCTTCAACCTACCTCTGAAATCTTTTGGAGATGGACCACTGTTTTGAGAGACCATTTCCTTAGGTTGTTTCAAGTGCTTAAGTAGTGTTACTCTTGGAGAAACTGATTTAGCCTAAATTTGGTACATTTTAAACTTGTTTGCACTCTCATCCACAGCAAACATACCAAAAATATGTCTTAGTGTCCTCTTTATATATCTGTTAACCATTTTCATGCCTCTTCAAGGTTTTGCGATGTTTCATTGCAGAGCACGTTTACAAGACCTCTAATAATTTTTCTTTGAAGGCCTCTATTTCATTACAAATGTAAACTAATGGTTTGACAAAATTTATTTTCATGGCTGTTACTTACCTCATTGTCTTATAGGTGCTTACAAATTTTGTTTTTTACAGTATTGTGGGGTGGAATTGAAGATTAACTGACTCCCCATCTCCTTTGGTCTCGCCTCTTTTTTTTTTTTTTTTTTTTTTTTTAAGAGCTGGTGCAAATACAAGTGCTTTTGAGTATTTTGTGTAGAGAATTACTAGTTTACTGAGAAACATTTTTCAACTCCAGAAAAGATCTTGAAAAGTGTAGACATTAATGGAATTATAGACATTAATGACCTATAACAAAGATAATTTATTGATGATTCTCAAAATACACTGTTAGGAATAATACTTGGGGATTAAAAAGCGTGCCTGATGACTAAATATTACTGCTTGTTTTCATAAGTTACTTTACCAAATATTGCATTGTACCCAGGGGACGTGACCAGTCAGTCCTTGGGGTCCGATGACCACATGGAGCAAGCATGTGTGGACCTGTGTGTCATTGGTTTCCAGGCTAACGGGGCATGGGCAGAAGCTGGCTGCCATTCCTGATGGCTTCTGCCAGGTATGGCGGCTCTAACTAAACTGCTGGAGAACATGGAACAGAACAGCCAAAACCACAGGTTTAGCAAAGGAGTTGAACTACAGTAACTTGAACCCTTTCATTTAGAATTGTTGCTGCAGGACTCTTTAAGGATACAGACTTTCAAAATACTGCATTACACAAAGCAGTGCCAGTTCAAATAAAAATAAAACCAGGATTATGTGGCTAAATCTTTCACCTTCCTAAGTTGTCTCCTCTTACAAACTGTTTACTGAGTAGCACTAACAGCAGAAGGTGATAATCCACAAAATCTTTACAACTTCTTGTACACCCTCCCACTGAAAAAGAAGATTGTAAAAGATAGGCTAGGTGGATATTTGTTTTACAATATCTGAGAAACAAATGCTGTTTTTTTTTTTTGTTTTACTGCCTCTGCCTTTTTAATAAAATTAATAATGTACCTTCGGTCTTTAAAAAAAAAATAAATACTCTTGTCTCTAGTTTATTGCTGCCTATCTTAGATTGGTTTCAGCTGCAGCTTTTGGGATAAACTGAATCATGTCTCCTCAGTAAAATCCCAGACAGAGGTAGCCACGACTGTGTAATGGGAGGAGGTTAATGCCCAACCTGCTAAGTAGTCATTGTCCTGGTATGGTCAAACCCAGGCAATTTCTCTCAGTATGCTGTGTCTCTCTTTCAGCACTCATGCAAGATATCCTCTGTATAGGAAACGAGGTTACAAATGAGGATAGAGTAACGGTGCACATGTCCTCCTAGCCTGACATGGGACTGAGATGTGGCGGATGCGTGCGCCTGGTATCGCCTTCGCAACAGATACTCATACTGCTGTCTCCTTTGTTTGACACTTTGCCACTACTAGAACTTAATGGTCCTAAAGTGTGCAAAAATAGGGGCCCTGCTTTTTTTCTTTCTCTCTTTTTCCTCTGAATTTTTCCTTTAAGCTAATTGACACAGGGTTTTGCAGACCATTCTCAACATTTTTCCTTGTGTTCAAAGTTGTAAAATATAAATGTGGCAACAGAGTTCTCCCTTTCCCAGGGAATTGTATAATTTGATTTTAGGAAGACTCAAGACTTCTTCTTATTCTGCATAAAATATGAAGGATTTCAGTGATTTAATAGATTGATTTTTTTTTTTTTTTTTTTTTTAACTTTGCTAGGTGACACAATTGATGATCAAAGTAGAGAGTCAAAGGATAAAACTTCTTTTCCGGAGACCAGACCAATGTACAACCAACCTCCACAGGTAGGAAACTATTTCCTTACACACACATGATGAAACTTCCATAGCAGCTCATTTAAGAAGCATGAATGACCTGCAGGAGAAGGTTTCAACGCATTCACGTCCTCCACAGACTGAGTGCCTACTCAGCCTTCCTTGTCATCTATCATAAAAGAAGCACTGCTAGTAATTAGATGGCAATATTATCAAGGCCGCTGATATTGATTTGAAAAAGAAATAGTGAGAAGGCTGGGCTGTATGGTATTGCTGAGTATCTTATTTTTATACTTGAGATGTGCAGGCATGAAGCTAGCTAGAATGTTAATGCATAGAAGCATTAGCGTGGTGAGTAGTGATGGAAGATGTCAAACATTTCTGTAAGTCATTTATTTCCACAGCTACCATTATAAGTAACATGTTGTAAATATGTGAGTATAACAGACTGTCTTCATTGTGTGTTTGCTTTCTGTTTCAGTACTGTGTGACTGTAAATCTGGACTTCTTTTTCTTCATCTGGTTTATTTAGTATTTAATCCATGTATACCAACGAGGGCTTTTCAGAATATTTCTGCATAAGATGTACACGTATTTTCTTCTCTGCCTCCTCTGAAAATGTTTCTGCAATGAGTATGAGCCTGTTTTCCATTGCCATATGGCAATGGAAGTTTTAGATGTTTACTTTGAGACCTTTTGCTTGGACTGTTTGTGCTTTTGTGGTGTTTTGGGGCTTTTTCTTAACCTATACTTTCTCATATCTAGCTTTGGAACTAACTGTGTCTCTGTCTGTCTCTCCTCAATGCCATTTTAATATTTATTACTGTTAAGTCCCTTCGTATATCAGAGGTATGTATGATAATGTGGCATCTTTAAGAGTGGTCAACATGTGTGTATAATCTGTAGTCTTTTTTAATTTCAAATTAAAAACTATGTCTGATACAGAAATCTTTAATTCATCATAAGTAATAAGTGATTTGCTTTCTGATAATGTGGAAGTATGATTAGTTACAATTAATCACAAAATCTTAGTCTAACTTCTGGATCCATGCACATCTGAGCTGGCGTGTTTTGCAACTGAGGTCCTGCAGTTTTGAGGCAGTATAATGCACTGATGTTGTGGTTACCTACTGCACAGACATAATTTCCCTTAATGTGATGTTCTTGCTAGGTATTGTGAACTGCCAGTTACTGTAGCATCAGTGGTTTGTTCAATTCTGTGGAATTTCAGTAAAATAGGAACCTGTGTAGATTTTAAGTGTTTATGAGTTAGAGGAAAGAAGGAAGGTTTTCAAAATAACACAGCAGATATTACAGTGAAAACAAAACAGATTTATTTTAACCTTTCTATTAAGAGGCTTATATGTCACAAAAATACTTGTATGACCTGGCTTGTGACAACAACACTTAAATTAAGATACAGCATTTGGTAGTATCTAAGTTACTAATTCTAGTCTGGATTTCAGTATTTGGACTTCATGTTTACTTGGAGAAATTATCAATTTCTCAAATTAAATAGAGTAACTGAGAATCATGGAAATTACATGGATAATTCTGGCCATTAGGAAAGCAATATTCCTATTTGCAGTCATGAGTATATTTTTATAAACTTGTGGGAGAACTCTTCCAATTTAACAAAACTGGAAATCATTGCCTGACATATTCAATATGTCATTGAGACATAGAACATTAATTGAAATAATAAACTTGTTAGCATTAAAACAAGAATAGTTCATAAACATAGTACAGTATGTTAAAAGATACTTGTTAGACTGCAAAGTAGTATTAGATATTTGTCATGCAGAGTTGAACAGAAGAGCGTTTAGTTCTTCAATTGCATCTTTCAATTGCTGGAAACTTGCTTTTATTTTAAAATATAAACTATTTCACAACTTATCAGATGTAGACTTTGTAGAACATGGAAAGTGCTTTTAGAAATGTGATTTAAAGAAGAATGAAGTAATATTTGTTCATGGGTCAATTCCTTATTCAAAAGGAAAATGAGGTTGAGTCTGATTTTTTGAAGAAAGTATCTTCTGGAGTATTTTTTGGTAACTGTTGTCATCTTTGGAATTTCCCATTTACTTAGATACTGTTGGATTTGTTTGCTGGACTGAATTCTCAAGTACATATTTTTGTATAATCATGCATAAATTATATAAACTAATGCATAAATAAAAGCTTACACCCAGATCATCTCGCTGCAACTAGCAACATGTAACAGAACCTCTTATAACAACTTCCATACCCACAGTCTGCATTATTTGAAGAGGTTTTGATATTGCATGCATATTAGAGGAACTGCAGATACTTAGAAACTTGTTCTCAAAGGCCAACTTTAGTCCAGACATTTCATCTTCTGCTGCAGGGAGTGGAAACAGAAGCTCCTGCTTTGAACAATCCCATGTGGAGTATCCACTTCGTCTCCACAAGTACAGATGAAGGTTTGGGAGGGTCATCTCCTGATGCCAAGTCAGTCCTAGGGAGATGCATTGTCCGGCCGGGTAATGAGTGCTCTGGGCCTCATCAAGCATGTACGATCCTGCTGAAGTTGCTTCAGGCTCATGAACTAAAAGTCATACACACATTTAAGTGCTTTTCTGGATTGAGGCCAAAATGCTTAGCGCTGTGCGTGGCCGAGAACTTAAATTAATCTCTTTGTGACTGTGAAATACAAAGCTTCTAATTTTAACTGCAACATCATCATAACAGAGATATTACAGTTTTATTTTTTCATGCTTATGAGTTTTCCATTATTATAGTACAATTTCCAGATAATTCAATCTTTATCTGCTTTCACTGGGAATTTAAGGTTATAGAAAAGAACAGAATGAAAAGGTTAGTTTTGATACATGAAGAGTGCTGGAAACCATAGTAATGTGATGGGGTTATTTTTGATAATGAGCTATTCCATTGGTAAAGCAAATTAGTGCAACCATGTATTTTTGTCCTACTGTGAGAGCAATTATGTAGCATATCTATTAGGAGACATAAAAAATATTTTTGACAGATGGTATAGCTGTGAATTAGGATTTATGAAGATTATTGTATGTCTGGTGTCCAGGACACCTGGGATTATTAAATTGATGCAAGAAACAACAACAACAAATTACATTTCCAGTAATAGCTGCAGTGTTTTGTATCTCCCTACTGTCACCTTAAGAAGCAGCTTGTGTTTATTTGATATTGCACTTTTTAATAATCCAACATGTGCTCTTTAGCCAACAGATGTCAGCAGATTTAATGGCTGAAAACTGTATCACTAAGTGTATTAAAATAAACTTTCAAAAATGAGAGCCATCTTTAGATTGTAAATTAAGATTTTTCTCTTGCTGTGTGGGGTTTTATTTGGTTTTCTTTATAGTCCTATTTCTCCCTCAAATACTTAATAGCTATTGCCTTCTATCTAAGGAGCTTGTTATAAGTTTTCTATGGCAAGAGAGAATCTCCCAAGGGATTGCTTAATCCATAATTACCTAATTTATATGTTGTTGTCATAGCCCCTCTTAATTATATACCTTGCTGTGATACTTATCATCATAGGACATAGTTTTCTTTATGAATTGCAATAGTTCTGTTACAGTTCTGGTGCCCTTTCTTTTCATAATTTGCTACTAAAATCTGAGAACGTAGCAGAAAGAAAAAGCCCGTGTTTCCTGAAGTAAATTTAAAATTATCTGTGGTTTTCCACATATAGATACTGGTGTGCATTGTTTTGGGCAAGTATCTAAATAAATTAGAAAAAACATGTTTATATCTGGATTGGCAGATAATATCCTCATTAAACTGATCCTTTGTAAAGCTGCTATGTAAGGATTCTGAATAGATGTAAATAACAGTTTCCTAGGCATCTGGTTATGGGTCATATTAGTCAATTGGAAAGACAGAAATACTATGAGATACAAAATACCAAGAAAGAGATAATGTCAGTTGTGAGTGCACAGAGTAGGGGAAAAAATTAATTTAATTTTCTTTTTACTCTTCTAGAGAAATTAGCAAGTATTGCTGAAGTTGATACACTTTTAAGATATCCTTTTCAGCAGATCACCTGATATAATTCTGGAGCAGGAATATTGCTAATCATAGAATCCTAGAATGGTTTGTGTTGGAAAAGACCTTAAAAATCATCTAGTTCCAACCCCCTTGCCATGGGCAGGGACACCTTCCACTAGACCAGGTTGCTCAAAGCCCCGTCGAACCTGGCCTTGAACACTTCCAGGGAGGGGGCAGCCACAGCTTCTCTGGGCAACCTGTGCCAGTGCCTCACCACCCTCACAGGAAGGTATTTCTTTCTAATATCTAAACTAAATCTGCCCTCTTCCAGTTTAAAACCATTACCCCTTTTCCTATCACTATACTCCCTGGCAAAGAGTCCCTCCCCATCTTTCCTTAGGCCCCCTTTAAGTATTGGAAGGCTGCTATAAGGTCTCCCTGGAGTCTTCTCCAGGCTGAACAACCCCAACTCTCTCAGCCTGTCCTCACAGGGGAGGTGCTCCAGCCCCCTGATCATCTTCGTGGCCTCCTCTGGACCTGCTCAAGCAGGTTCATGTTCTTCTTACGCTGGAGGCCCCAGAGCTGGACACAGTGCTGCAGGTGGGGTCTCATGAGAGCAGAGTAGAGGGAGAGAATCCCCTCCCTCGACCTGCTGGTCACGCTTCTCTTGATGCATTCCAGGATACAGTTGGCTTTCTGGGCTACAAGTGCATGTTGCTGGCTCTTAATCAGTTTTCCATCCACTAGTACCCCCAAGTCCTTCTCCACAGGGCTGCTCTCAATCCACTCGTGTGTATTTGTGCTTGGGATTGCCCCGACCCACGTCCAGGACCTTGCACTTGGCCTTGTTGAACTTCATGAGCTTTGCACAGGCCCACCTCTCAAGGCTGTCCAGGTCCCTCTGGATGGCACATCCCTTCCCTCCAGCATGTAGACCACACCACACAGGTTGGTTTCGTCGGCAAACTTGCTGAGGGTGCACTCAATCCCACTGTCCATGTCACCAACAAAGATGTTAAACAGCGCTGGTCCCAACACCGACCTCTGAGGAACGCCGCTCGTCACTGCTCTCCACTGGGACATGGAGTCATTGACAACTCTTTAAGTGCGACCATCCTGCCAGTTCCTCATCCACTGAGTGCTCCATCCATCAAATCCATGTCTCTCCAATTTAGAGACAAGGATGTTGTGTGGGACAGTGTCAAATGCTTTGCACAAGTCCTGGTAGATGATGTAAGTTTCTCTTCCCTTATCTGCCAACACTGTAACCCTGTTGTAGAAGGCCACCAAATTTGTCAGGCACAATTTGCCCTTAGTGAAGCATGTTGGCTGTCACCAATCACCTCCTTATTTTCCATGTGCCCTAGCACAGTTTCCAGGAAGATCCACTCTGTGATTTTGCTGGGCACAGAGGTGAGACTGACTGGTCTGTAGTTCCCCGGGTCTTCCTTTTTTTCTTTTTTCCCTTTTTAAGAATGGGGGTTGTTTCCCCTTTTCCAATCAGCAGGAACTTCACTGGACTGCCATGACTTCTCAAATATGATGGACAGTGGCTTAGCCACTTCATCCACCAGTTCCCTCAGGACCTGTGGATGCATCTCATCAGGTCCCATGGACTTGTGCACCTTCAGGTTCCTTCGACAGTCTTGAACCTGATCTTCATCTAAAGTGGGCGGTTCTTCATTCTCCCAGTCCCTGCCTTTGCCTTGTTATCTTGTTTTCCTTTTTTAAAATAAAAAGAATTAAAATTAATTGGTTCTTCCAGACCTGTTATTGCCCAGTTTTTAACTAAGGCTTGGCTGGACGGATTATTTTTACAAGTTACTGGAAAAGGAGCTATTACTGATCATGTCTCTATTCAGTCACGCAGCTCTTAGTTTATGGTTCAGAGGGTCCCATGTTTAAAATCTCAAGAAGGGTGTTCTGGGCTAGATTTACTGCATCATATTAAATTCCCTAAATTTGCTTTAGAGAAGGTGGTTTATATTTCAAAACTATTGGCTAATGTTTGTGATTAGTTTGCTCCATTTTGACAAAATATAGTGTTTATAGAAAATATTGTGGCTTAGATTGGCTCTTTTTTTTTTTTTTTTGCTTTTTTTTTTAAGCTTTCATAAGCTAGCATCCTGGTCATGGCCTGGTTAGATTAATTGCTTGTCATATGTCATATTAACTCCAAGATCATCTTTTTCACATATAAAGCCCTTAAAGCATGTTGTTCCATATTTTCTCTCTTCTTAATTGGGTATGTAAGCAATAATCACTTAATGAAAATATCCACTCTTAGAAGGGACCGGAATAAGACTGCAGCAAGTCATCAAGCTTTTGCTTTTCTCTGAATGCTGGTACTTTCAGAAGAAAGATCTAATGTTTTGCTCAATTATTGTATATGATCATAAAGCTATAGGAAGTGAAGTTTTAACATTACGTTTAAAGAAGGATGACTAGTTTTCAGTGTTGGCAGCTGCAATGGACATAATATTTCTTAGCTCTCTCCATCCTTTGCATGTATAATAAATAGCTGGCAGTTCTCTGGGGGATCCATGTGCAGCCACAGATCAAAAGTGCGTACAAAGTAGAGCTGCCATATGATGAGAAAGCCACAGTATATGGTTGTGATCTTACTGAGAATGAAGGTAAATAGCCCAGTCAGATAAAAAAATCAACTATTATATATTACAACTATTACTGTACAGTAGCATATTTACTTTATAGAGCTTCATTATATTGTAATGTTCATATCATTATCTGTTTGATAATTGACGAAAATATTTAAGAGGTCTTTTCATACTGGGAAGATCTCCAGAATATATGGACCAGTGGACTTCCGTCTGCACTCAACAGTGGGGCAACTTAGGGGGGAGGAGAGGGTGTATGTACATATTATGTATAAATATATTAGGTATGCATATATACATATGTAAATTTTAAGCAACATGATCATCCATAAGAATTTCTGCTTCTGCATGTCACAAAGGATTAGTTGCAATGGCCTCACAAACAACATTTTATAAGGTCTGATTTGTGCAATCTATTGACCCCAGGTGAACCAGTAAGACCTGGGGTTTCTTGTAAGACTATCACCTTGTAGGGTTTTTCTCAATTCTAAAGTGAATAGTTAAACTTGTTATCTGTGTAACATGATACACAGCTGGGGTTATTTCAGATACTTAGTAGTCACAGTAACATCAAGAATGCTACATCCATTGTCTTTTTTTTAAAGGGAAGCATTATATTTTTAGATCTATGGAACTGGAGTGGGAATTGAGGCTTGTGAATTAACATGGTTGTCACCGACTTCCTCTCTGAACCTAGAAAACCGTTCATTTTCAAAAAAGTTATGCAGCGCTCTCTTACAAGACACTTTTCTATAGCATTTTGCAAGTGTGAAATACCATTAAACCCTTTGTTTAACTTCGGTTGAGATTTCATTATTACAAGAACTGAGGAAGCCTTACAGTCTTTTAAGATGGGACTTGAATGTTCTGTCTGGCCAGAAAATATATGTACACACAACAGATGGATTGGAGCACCCGTCCCTCCCACAGCCCTGCCTGTGGAGTCCGGAGTCAGTGCTGTGGTCAGTTTGTGCGATTGGAGAGGTTTGAGCAACAGAAGACAAAATCACCTCCTGTAGCAAAAGAACAACACACAAGCATGATGTGTTTTCATCATTTAGTGCCTATAAATAGCAATGTAAAAAGTTCATAAAATAGTAAAATTGACCTGATTGGCAGCGTTTGCATTTTGAGAGCTAGGCTTTAGTAGAGGAACATATACTCCAAATAGTGGCCAAGGCACACGTATCCAGAAGCACAATTTGCATACCTCCCTGTTTAGTTTGGGCAGAGACTCACTATATGCTTGACTTAATTGTTTGCTTATTCAGTTACATTGGATGGTTATTTGTAGCAAGAGTTGCTCAAATTGGGTGCCCAGATGTTCCCATCACATTTTTTAGCCTTTCTCTAATTTTGGGATCTTCTGACTAGCTTAATCCCCAGATAAAACTACTGATTATCCTGTATCCCTGGCCCAAACACATGCAGTTGGTCTAAAAGCCTGTAATGCTGGTGTCAACAAATTGATTGGTCAGTCATCCTGCCTCTGGGAGCAACCCTTCTGGGCTTTCCAAATATTAAAATTGATCTAAAATGCAATGTAGATCATACATCACTTGATGAGGCTGTGTGCTAATACAACCTGATGGTACAGTGATATTTACAACATGATGCATTACCGAAAAAGGGTGGCTGAAAGACTGTAGTATAAGGCAACTTATTAATAACTACTCTAAACACCAAGTTAGGAAAAGAACAATGTTTTTAGGTTAGTTTCACTGCCACTTTCTGGGGGGAAAAAAAAAAACCACAAGCCCCACCACAAACTGCAGTGGGCAGTCCATTTTAATGAAGACGACATATGACATGAAAACTGCCTCATTTCAGTCCAAAATGCTAGTATTGAGAAGACAGGAATATGTTTTTCTGTACTTTCCATCAGTGTGGTTTGATCCTGTTACCACAATGTGCCACTGCTGTAATTTCTGCCTTAAAATAATCCCCCAAACGGAACCACTCTTCAGTCATATCAGACTTGTGAAAGACCATGCATTAGGTAGAACATTGTCAAGTTTTGTTCTAAAGCATTTCTTAAAAATGCAAGATAAAATGGAAATTATTTGTTTGCAAATTTCTTTTCTTTGTTTCAACAGTATTATGAATGTTAAGATTACTTTTCTAGTGTTGTAATGCAATTAGTAGTCCTGCTTTATAAAACCAAATCTATTTTAAAAGCCAAAAAAGTACCCTTCTTCCTTTTCATTATGGTCCAATTATCTTCCTCCATAGAGAGCCAAGAGGCTGAAAGAGGCCACCTTAATTGAAAGAGACGACCGACGTTTGTTCCCTTTTATTTATTTATTTATTTAATTATTAATTGTTTGGTTCTTTACTGCTTTAACAGTCATCCTGCTTTTATTCCTGCATCTCAAAAGCCTAAGCAGTAGATGCTGAGGACAACTCAGTCTTGTTACTGCTTGTAGATTGAAGTTTTACAAGCTCTGGCTCCTGGTAACCTGTTTGCTGAAGGTGCTGTTGACAAGTGCTCCAGACTGTGTATGGAGGAACTTAAAGTCAAATATCCATTTTTCCTTTCTCTTACTGACTTGAATCTCTATGGAGAGAGCAGGTGGAAAATTGTGTTAGGAGATACTTGCCTAATTCACTTTTTCGGCATTAGAATATTTTTAATTTGTAAATAGGACATATTGCTAGTCTTGCCACATGCTTGGATTTTCAGCAGCACAATAAAAACCTCAGAACAAAGGAGTTGTTTTTTATTCACACATCTGCCTGAGAATCCGTTTATGTTCTTTAGGACTGAAGAGAGAAACCGTTAGGAAGATCCAGGGGTTTAGTTACCTAACAAACCTTCTGAAAACGCGGCTGAGGATGTTGTTTGCAGTTATCACTGGAGGAAGCTTCACGTGGGTTCAGACTAGTAATTATTTTTTGTTCACTCTACTTAATTAGCTTTTTTCTGAAAACCAAATCCAAGATCATTTCCTCTTATTGTAGATGGAAATTGTTATCCCTCTGTCTTTTTCCTCTCACTGATATTAACGTTCTAGGGAGACATTTCACGGATGTTGCTGACTACCTCAATTACTCAAGGAAAGATTTCCTTTTCTTCTTGAAACAATGACTTCTGATTCATGCAGTTTTTCCCAATTGTTCCAATTTGCTGATAAATTTATTGACTATTTTTTGTGAAACCATGTTTGCTAAATATTTTCTTACTAGTCTTTTATGTTTAATTGTCTAAGTTCTTTTCTTAAGTAGGCAGCTTCCTTTCCCATTCAAGACCTTGGATTTTCATACACTTAGAATAGTGAGAGAATGCAGTATTATCCCTCTTTTTTAGAGGTTCTGCTCCATGGACATCTACCATCTAAGAGAAACTGTCATCTTTTTCCTGCCATAGCAGGTTATCATGTTGGAACTTCTACAATAGCAGGGTTTGGGAACAAGAGGTAGAGACATGGAGGCAGAGACCCAGTTTGTCTAAGTTCCTCCTATAAAGGACATCAGCTTCCCAAAAAGTCTTCAGGATATTTTTTTGCTTGGAGCAGCAGAGAGAAAGAAGCTCAAATCTTGTTGTCACTAACTACATTGACCAAATGTAGCTGCTAAATTAAAATGGATTGTTTACATACTGTTTATTTCAATATGCAATTAAAGTTTTATAGCAAATGAATGTCTTAGTATATTCTCTGGCTGTATTGGAAAGTTATCTGAGTTTTGTATTACATTAGGAATGAAGATAGCAGCAAAATAAATGTCAGTACTTTGTGCTTTTGGATGACACTGAAGCAACAGAACAAATCCATTATCAGCATTTATCAGACTTCTCTATTCATTTTGCAATATATTGACTTGTCCTTCATTTCTGATTTGTGGCTGTGGAATGCACTGCTGGATGTCTAGAGCTGCCTGCATTTTCAATTACAGTTCTTCTGGCTTGCAGTTTACTTGCTGCAGTAATTTTCATGAACTTTATAATCTTTCAGCATAGATGCTACAGAGAAAAGAAGAAGAAATCTGGCCTAGTTAGTAACATTTCCTGGCACTGGCAGAAGCACAGCGTGCTGAATATTGTTCATGTTGCTTATTATAATGTGTAAGATCTTTGCTATGAGTAGCTTGCATAGTACTTCGAAGGAACAGAGAAACTAAATAAACTGTTCCTTACTGAACCCACACCTCTCTCTTTCTTCTAAGATAATTCTTATCACAATATTCATGTTGCAGAGGGGAATGTTGTCCAAAATTTGCCAGTTAGGACTATGCCGTAAGCACAGGGGCCTTCAGAGGGGCACAGGGAGGCATCAAGAACAGCAACCCTGCTACTGAGGGGGCGTAAATGCTAATACAGCTCTTCAGTTATCAGATTCAAAAGTGCTAAAACTGGTTGTGATAGAAGGAAAGAGAAGAGTATGATTATTTTAGTTATGGTGGGAAATTAAGACTTAGCATTTTTCATAAAGATTTAGAATCCTTTTCTGCTTCCTTATTTCTGCTTTCTCATAGTTCTGTGGTCTTTCTTCATGTTGAATCTTATCCCTGTTTGTTCGCAATTTTGTAGTTTCTCTTTAGAGATGCCCATGTTTGAGATTATAAAAATATCATTATACAATTTTGGTTATATTAAGTTCATTATATTTGCAAAATTTATCACCAGACCCCCTCTAAATATTTCCTGGGCCCAGTTGTTATTATACGGGGTTGAGTAAAACCAGAACCTTAATCTTGTTCTGGTTTGAGTTTGCAAAATTGTTAACAAAGAAAACCAATTTTTTTCTTCTAGGATGAACAAATGAGTTGGTTTACACAGTAGATATGCAGTCTTTTGTGGTACTTAAGAATGCTTTTCAGGGTAGAATTACATTCTATACATGTTTCATAAATAAAATTCACAGGCATCTCTAGTATTTACTAGGATAATTAAACCAACACACGTTAACCGTGGAACATTTGGAGTATCCAGAGTTCAAACAGCAATCTCACAATTCTTCCCCTCTGCAGAGATTAACAGTTTTAGCTGTTTGAGAGGGCAAGGAGCATGTACTAATTACAGAAAGTTCATTCTGTATTTAAAATATCAAATTGTTCCTATGTTAGAGAAAAAGCTAGTTCTTTACACTTTTCTAATTGCTTTAATGCCAGTAAGGATGTACAAATGTACATCATTATTGATACTGAAACTGTGGTTTAGCAAAGATTCCCCTACTGTTCTTTGCAGGCCAGGATACTTTGTGGGAAGCTTGCTATAATAATGAAAAACTGTAGAACGTCAGAGGTCCTTTTCACTGTTTCTTTAGAATTTTTTTCTTTAAGATTTCAGCAACATTAACCTGACCTTGATTCCATTCTAGTCTAAGAAACAGCTGAAAAGCATGCTTTAAAGAGGAAAATGAAAAAGAAAAATATGTAAAATGTATGTCACAAATCACTACAGGTATTCTTAAATGCTTATTTTAAAACCTGGTTCTGTTTTACTCTGAACAGCAATATTGATAAATGGAAAAAAAACCATGCTGCCTACTAAACACACAAAATTGTACAGGTGGCAGGAGCTCTTTAAGAAAGACAAATCACTGCTGTATTACAGAATGAGAGTCATAAGAAGCTGGGAAACAAGAGCCCAAAGCAAATGGGAAGGCTGATTTTCACTGACAGCCATTCTTACTTTTAAAAGCTTCTTCAAGGACTCGGTCTTAGCCCAAAGCTTTCAGCATGGAAATCTGCCCTATTGCAATCACTGACAACACCAGTCTTAGGCTAGTATTACAATCCCATTCACTGCATTTCTGTTAAGAAACAAAGAAAGCAACCAGAAGCCATTTGGATACAGCAACAAGCTACTGCAAGGTCTCCAGCACTTCTTCTTCCATCTACTTTTGTTCCCGCAGGTAGAAATAACTTTTTTCTTGAGTCCTTGGAGGAGATTCTGACTAAACTTTTGAGTGACCCTCAAAAGAATCGCAACTCTCATGATTCACTGAGTTTTTCTGAACCATCTCAGGGGCATCTGTATTGTGCTCGTCTTGGTGAGTTTCTTCCCTTCTTACAGTTCTGTGAGGGTATAGGTCACGTACATATTGGTGTGTAGGGTGTGGGGCTGTTTTGTTGTTGACGTTTTGGGTTGGGTTTTTTGTGACATTTAAAAACTATAGTGTCATGTACACTTTTCCCCACTCCAGCAAGGTTTTACTGATCCTTTTGTCCTAGCTTAAATTTTTGAATACAAAGTGCTAAACATTCAGAATGCTTTGTGAATAATTTTCCTTTTCCCCTCCATTCCTCTTTGCCATTACTATTCTTATTTGAAAAGTGACTCGTCATCAATGGAGTGATGGAATTCATACAAATTTTCTAAAAAGACCCAGTGAATACCCTAAAAAGCATCAACTGAAACACAATTGGAAGAACAATCCCCTAAGACAATTTCTGTTTCTGGATATGTCAGAAATAACTGCATAATGCTAAATAAATTCTGAGATACATTATGATACAGTCTGAAATGTAGTATTTCTATATCACCAGTAGTGTTGTAGATCTCTGTCATAGTTATGATATTGGTGGATATTTACTAAATATTCTGGAAGACTGAATGTACTGTTTGCTTCTCAAGGCTGTCTCTTTAAGGAAAATGGGTTTGCTTCTGGAAAAAAACCACCCTTTTTTAACAGAAAGTACAAATTTCTTTGAATGAACAACTTTTTATTCGAAAACCTTGTTCAATAGTTTGGATGATAATAATGCTAGCACTGATCTTTGATTCTCCTCAGAGCGCTGTAAATCCAGCTTCTAAGTACATTGTAAACTATGCATTTTTTCTTCCTTACGAGACTCTTGGCAGACTTTATGGTTAGCACACAGAGATGCAGCAAATTAGATGTTTTTAAAGGCAGCTGAGAAACATTTTTTTTAAAAAAAAATAGCAAAAGGAAGAATTTACTTTAGGGGATAATTTTATACTTTGTCAGTTTTGAAATAACATGTAACACCCTTGCCGTCAGAGCACAATTAGTGTCTGATGGCCAGCTACCATATATGTTTACACAGTTTCTTTTAACCCTGTTCATTTGGATTGCAAACCAAGAATGAAGAAAACACCTTGCTTATTTGAATTAAATCTGATTACCAAGCCTTCTGTGATCTTAACTGATTTTTTGACTCCCTGGTGTTTGGTGAAATGTAAATTGTTTGGTGATCTTTTAAGTGCATTCAATTAATATTTCTCATAGCAGGATTGTGTCATAGCATTTGGCAGTGCTTTGTTTAGCTAATGTCTAGAGAACATGCTCTGATTGTATTCTGGATAAATAAGTTAGGCATTTAAGTAGAAACCAGTGTGACTAATGTGGGATATCAAATTCTCTAGGACTTGCAGTTCTATATACGCTTGAAGAGTGGATGCGTGAAGACATAAGCCTTTTCATAACCTTGACTTCAATTGCATCACATAGCTGTGTGCTGGTGTTTGCATTGTAACCAGCTTGGGCGATCTCAGCACTGATGGGTGATTGATGTTCTCTACTAGAGTGTCCAGTTCTTCATTACATTACCACAGTAGCTATAAAAGCCTGGTGGTCAGGCTGGCCTCATCAAGGTCTTTTCACTGATGTGGATTCTCCAGCGTATGAGTGAAATATGTCTTAGCCCATTTAAAGGATGTCTTTATGGTTTGGAAGCATAAAAATATGTCTAGCTTGATCAGATCTTTCACATGAGGCCAATATCTAAATATCTCTGCAAGAGTGCTCAGAAAATTCTGCATAGCAAAGAGCATTATGATTGCCTGTAATGACTGCGCTGAAATTGAAAAATTACTTCTTGCAACCTGAATTGTTCAGGACAGGAACTTTTTTCTTTGTATGTAGCTACCTAATAGATAATGTAATACATGCCATACTGCATATGACACACTGTATACTAGATAAAGGGATGGGCTCCACAATATTCAAGGAGTTAAACTGCAAACATGACAGAGTTTTCCAGCAGCCTATCTTCAGTTAACTTTCCAGGTTAACTTTGGCCAGCATTTGTCTACCATGTTTGGGTTTGCATGCTGCATTAAAGAATTGTCCTCCCCAGGTTTTATATTTTTCCCATTGCATAATTTGTTGGGATGTCAGTCCAATAATTGTAACACAAAATGTGACTTTCTATAAATGAAAAAGTGAATGTGGACATTTAAAGATAGTGAAAAATAGCTGTTTTCATGGGAGAGACAGTAGCGGTTTATGTGTGAAACTGAGATAGGAAATCCTGAGTCTTTTTCTCATTTATACTGTAAACTGATCTTGTCATATTGGACCCAAGACCTTCTCATTGAGGGGTTGGGTAGACTGGGACCCAAAGACCATTGGATCCAGGATGAGATTATGGCATTTGTTATACTGACCTGACACTTTCCTTTGTTCCTGACGTATCTGTTATGTTGGCCCAGCCATTTTGGGCTTTATTTATGATGCTGTTTTGACTATTCAAATAGTATCAGAATCTATAGCCTATTAAGAACCTTGCTGACAGTATGCAGAGATTGAGTATGGTAAAATTATGTTTAACAGTAAAATAATTCTAATGTAATTCATCCTTCTGTACTGCGGTCTTGCATTGAAACACGGAGTGGGACTTGAGAGCCAGAAAAGAGGGTCTTGCTCTATCATTGTCAATACATGGTATCTGCTGTGTGCTGAAAGGGTTTTAATTTCTGGGGCTGACCATTTGGCACCCTTCTAACAAATGTAAGATTTCTGGAGGAAAAAAGAAGATCCAAGATGCTTTGTGCTCTCTCTGATTTTTTTTTTTTCCCTCTTTGAAGTTAGTTTTGCCACGTGATGGTCTAATTTACATTGTAAATTGAGTTCGTCCAGTTTGTGGGACAATTAAGATATAAACAGGTGTTCATAAAAGTATAATTTGCCAAACAAAATAAACATTAGATTCTAGGGATTTCTGATTATCATCTGAGCTTTGGGAATAGGACAGTGAGTGAGGGATCATTTTTCCCTGGAATGTGAGAGTGGGGGGAGGCAGAAGGGCCTTTGGAGATCTTGTTTAATTGCTTCCTAGATGTAACTTTTTCCCGTTTTTCATTTGGGGCTTTCTGGCTCCGCTCTCCTCTTCAGAATATGGGACTGATGTAATACAAGCAAATACCAGCACCTCAGTAAATGCTCCACAGGTTATTTCTTTCAAGAAGGTATGTAAAAAATTTGTGCAGAGTAGAAATTAAGGGAAGTTTTTAAGTTTACAGCAGCTACAAATTTAAGTACTTATTTGAAGTATTGTGGGGTTTTTTTCAGATAAATATCATTAACATAAGTAAATGTTGTGTGTTTTCGGCAGTGTTCTAAGCAAGAGGATATGTCTGTAACAGAAGATGTTTATACATTTTGTTATGATGCATGCCTTGAGCCTATTTGGCCATGACAAGAAGGAAGACTTCCCTCTAAGTGTTATCAGTTAGCAGCTATAGAAGCTAAGCTGCCTTCTAAAGTGAGAGCTGCTGGTCTTCAACTTGAAAATAACTGTGCTGATTAGAACAGACAAGTACAAGAGACATTAGGGTTTTTCCTGAACTTGCAGACTTGCCTGTGTTTTTCTGCTCAGAGCTTTGAAAGCTGCAGTAGGAGAACTATGCAAGCTATCTTCCTGAGTTCTCTGCTGGCTTTCCTATTTTCCTTGCCCTCTAAAGGTACCAGAATCAGTAAGGAAACCCAAAAGAAATCTTCTTTATCAACTCTTGCCTCTGCTGTTGCGTGTGGCTTTCTGAAGAGCTATTAGCTACTCATTAGAATCGAGAACTGAGAAAAGGAAAGCTGGGGAAAATAAAGAACAAGAAGAAGCATCTGTAAACTGTAGCTGTAGAAATTATGTAGTACAGACATGTCAGTATTACAATAGCTTAGAGAATATTGTTAAAGCAAGAGAAACCCAGTGACATATCCTGTCTAACTCCAGAAGGCTCTGAAGTGGCCTAGAAGAATAGACTGCTCTTTCCTTTTTGATACCTATAAAATAAAGTGGCTTATAACAATTAGCCAGAAGGTGATCTGAAAGAGGGGGGGAAAAATCAAATAGGATTTGTACTGGGAACTGAATACCAGCAGCTCAGTAGGAAGGTGCTTTCCTCACTTGCCTCCTTTGGAGCTCATTGGCTCCTCTTTTGTATTGGATCATAACCAGTAAGGTTAGTAGTTAGATCTAGCAGTCATTCCTTTTAAAAAAAACTTCTGACCTTAAGAAATAGTACATTATTATCCTATGAGATAATAGTAACAGATCTTGGGAAGTTTATCTTAACCTTTAGGTTTCTAGTAATTGTGAGTATAAACAAAAGCTTCCAAATAAAGGTCCATTTCAGAGCGTGCAGCACCACGAACGCCTTCTGTCCCAGTAGCTGATGGAGGAGCGAGCTTCCTCCGTCACCTAAGACAAGTACTGACTCTGAACTGACTTAGATTGGCAAGATTATCTATTTCATTGTTGACAGTTTAATAGAAGGTTTTAGTGTTTATCTGTCCTACTAGATGAAATGTTGGGTTGTGTCAGGAATGACTAGTGTTCGGGTTGTGTTCAAGTCAAATCCAGTCCTTCCCTTGAGAAGGAGATGGAGTGCCTTTTACCTGGCTAAACGCTTAGCTGTGCTACATACTCCCAGGCTGGAAAACAAACAACCCCACCACCATCCCACTGCCCAAACTGTCCTTCTGTAAAACAGCCACAACCTCAGATTCTCTGTAACATTCAGCTCCAGCACAGGTCAGATCTCGAGCAGCAGAGCTCCCCTAAAAATCATGGAATCATTTAGGATGAAAGCAACCACCATACAACTAGATCCATTTAACTCTTATGATCAGTTGAACACCAAATTAGGGTTTAGAGCTTTCAGTGCTCTCCCCTCCCTAATCAGAGTGTAACCTTTGGACTTTTCTGGGTGCTGAGTATGGAAGGTTGAAATGAAGAAGTCAGGACTGTAATCAGAAATTCATGTCTAATGTTCTTGGCTCTGACATGACTGGTTAAGCACTTTTGAACAAGTTACTGAATATTTCTGTATGTGTGCTTATAAAAATTAAAAATCCATATAACAAACATCTTACTCCTAGAGATGATGTGAGAGCTGTCAGTTTGCATAGCATTTTATTGCTATAAATAGTAAAACAAGTTAGATTTGATTTCTAGAGGCAGAGTAAATAGTATTTTCTTTGTTTTCAAAACAGCAGAAATTTTAGGATAGACAATAAGGTGATATTGGTAGGCCATTATCAAAGCTCGCAAGTCTGTTGGGTCTAGCATCTTATCTGCTGGCATTGTCTTTAAATTCTGTAGACTTCTTCTGTATGGCAGGGGGGTTTTATTTTATTGCTGGTTTTGGTTTGGTGTTTTTCATGGTTTTTTAAGTTTAGTTAACAGTGGTTTTCTATAAAGCACATATTTGGCAATGCATATGTTGCCATATATAATAGACCTTACCAGCCAGTCATGCAATTCCGTTTCAAATTGGAAAGCAACATCATTAATACTTTGAAATAACTGGGATAGGAGTGGTTTTTAATCATCAAAATCATGCCTTTGTTGGACAACTTCTGAAGAGGCACAGGGGGAACAAAAGATGGAGCTTCATCAGTGTATGCAAGGAGTTATATGAAGTAATTTCCTCTCAACAAGACTGGACATAATGACAGAAAGTCCCACCAGCCTTACGGGTTTCATAAATGCAGAGTAACAGTGGGTGGAGAAATCCCACGAATCATTCAAAAAAATCTGTTGTTGTTTTACCCTTATTTCAAGTCAACCTGATCTAAAGAATTATGTCAACATGTATTAAGAATTGCTATTTTAGATCTACCTGAACCAAACTCTGAAACTGATTTTATTTGTTGTTTTATTTTTTGTTTTCATTTATTAGTAGGTCATGATGGTTATAAGTACAAAGCCTTAGATGCCTGATTTGTAGTGTCTAAATTTCTGTTCTTCTCTTTAGATAAATACAGGGCACCGATCGCAGTTGACTGTATCAAGTGGAGAGGTGGGAAATGAAAGGAGTCAAAATTTGGAAAGCAGCCCTTTCATGTCAGATCTTCTGAGTGACATACCCTTTGCCCTAGCACCACATGTGTTAGCAGTGCAGGGCACCCATAATGATGTTCCTGACCGATTGCTCACCTACGACATCAATGATAATTTATCAAGATTTTGGTATGACTTTACGCTTGAAAATTCAGTGCTTTGTGATCCATAATGTTTTCTTTATGTTTTCTGTCTGTGTCAAGGAACAAGTCTTAAAGTGAAGATAAAGACTTACTTTAATTGACTTAATATTTTCGGGGCCTGCCACTGGTATATCAGATGCATTGTATCAAAAGAATTATTATTCACAACTGTGTTCTATTTGTTAGCTTTAAGTGAACTGTAACTTGCGATGTTAAATATTGTGTTTATCTCCAAAGAAATCAAGCAAAACTGTTTCAGCTAGAGTATGAGACTGGCTGTTGGTAATCTAGTAGGTAGGCTGCAGACACAAACATTTCATAACTTTAAGATGAAGTCTACACAGGTCTGCACTGTTATTTCACTCAGATACTAAACACATAGATACTGTTACACGTTAAGATCACCTCTGATTTTCTACAGATAAAAACCAGTATTAGCGTTAAAGCAAAGCAGCTTTGCACTACTGGACAGACAGTTTTCAGTTAAACCAAGTTCTAAAACTCAGAGTTAATTACGAGTACGTAAGTAATTATGAAGACTTAATATTAAACTTACCGATTTCAAAGTGACAATCAGTTGCTCCTTTCCCTTTCCAGTAGATGGTATTTTTGACCATCTCTTTTTGTGCCCGGAGAAGTCCTCCCCGCCTGCCTGTTGGCTGCTGTTTGTTCTCATTACCACATGTGTTCCTGATTTATACACAGATCAGCTTTTCCATTTTAACCTCTTTGCCCCCTGAAGAAGGAAATATCAGGACATGTACTTTTAATGGTCACACCCTTCTTTTTTTAATTTGTGTGCCAGAGATACAGATGGCAATGTTTAACAACAGGAAAACATTACATTGTTTCTTATCCAGCTAAATTAAATGGCTAAGTACCTAAACATGCATTCTCACAGACCACTGTGTCCCCCACTCACAAGCTTTGGGCATGTTTTTCCCGACTAAAACCAGAGCTGCTGTTGCATGAACAACAGCTCTCTGATGTAACATCACGATTTGTGATGAATAATGATCTGTGTCACACAAAAGACTACACTTGTTTTCTCTCTTGGGGTAGAATATTTATATTGTGCCAAATGTTAGTGGATATTTTCATATATTTTCTATGCTCTGTGATAGCTTAAAAGACATATATTTTCAGACTTGCATCCTCTTACAGTATTTGAGATAAATACTGTAAAAGATGGAGAAATTACATTGTGAATATGTCTTAGGTTGTTATTCATGTTTTAGATTTTTAAAAATGTATGTAATATTTTTGACAGCTATGTTCATAAATGTTTTGAAGTTACTGTTTCAGGGAAAGTATCTGTGCTGCACTCCAATAAAAAAAAATGCTAAATAATAGTGAGTTATTTTTTATGCGTGAGAGTTATTACTCAGCTTCACCTGCGTTGTTTACTATATGTGTGACCATTCAGACTTCATGGGAGCTTGAACTTGGTAATTCAATTTGGAAATCTTTTCAGTGTCATTTAAAAATCAGGGTCCTTCTAATCAAGTATGTCACACTTTCATCTGATGTATTATTGTGTGTGCTATGTTGGTGACTTGCAGTGATTTAGGTGGCATCCATGACACTGCTCTGAGGATAGTGTGGCTGTGAGCTGGGAAGTACTCAGACCTCTTAGAAGGAAGAATTAATTTTACCAAGTTGTTTAGAACTGGTTTGTGTGCTGAGTTTTCTAGTTAACACATACCTGAAGTACTAAATTTAATTTTCATGATTGTTTTATATTTAATCGTTAACAAATTAATCATTCTGCAAATAGCATGTTTCCATTCAAGTTGTCCATTTTGAATCTGAAATGTTTCTGCAGCTCAGCTGGTCTAGAAGCAGAACTGCAAAACACTGTTGAAAACCGAACGAACTCACAATATTTGTTCTTTCTTTGCTAGCTGACTTGGCATATAATTTTTTGCATTCATTTTTTGCTTAAAGTTAGATCATTTATCTAAAATAATTACATTTTGTCAGAACGTTACAGCTTTGTTACACTCAAAAGCATCCTTTCAAAAGAAAAGGAGAGGCAAAGGAGAGTAGGGAGGAAGTTGTATTCACCCATGATGAAAAATGTGGACGGTCCATTTGGCCTTCATCCTTAATCGTGTTCCATAAAGGGTAGAATTTACACCTAGCAAGAGTGCTAGTAATGAACAAGTGTATTGGGAATGTGTCCCTTGACTGCCCTCTCTTTAGCAAGGGCTGGGGCTCAAGCCTCTCCCTTGCTTGAGATCGTCCATGAAATGTGGATTGAAGCCTAGTGGTATCCAGATAGAAAAGGTGAATTTTTTCCCACTGGCATAAGAAAAAAATACACCTAAACTGTTATAAATTAGTAAGATTTATGGATATTACTATTTGCCCACTAATAACATGAAGATGGCACAAAATCTTCAGAAAATGAAAGATTTCAAAGACTCTTAGTTCATTAAAAAAATGTTAATTGCTTGTGTAAGACATGTTTAACATCATACACTAAGTGATTATTGCATATAATATATGTGAATGTGTATCTGTCACTGTCAACAAATGGTTCTATATATTGTCATTCAAACATTTGACCACCGATGAAGGTATATAGTTAATTTTTAAAAATTTAAAAACTATTAAAATATAACCAATATTGATAATAAAATAGTAAATTGCCCTGGCTCTCCTTTCTGTATATTCTGTATATAATAATGAGAACTTGAATAGAACTGTGTGCTTTGTGTTGTGCATATATATGTAAATTGTTTAGACAGAACTGAAAGATATTTCATAGGTGATGTCATTAATGTCAGAATTAAGACAGATTGCCAACTCCAGAACTAATAAGGAAAGATCAAGGTGTGATCCTGGGCCAGTGACGTGCTGTAAATGGGAGCTTTGTCACTGCCATTAGTGGACATATTACTAGGCCTGCACTCCTGTATTAAATGGGTTTATTTGGAGTTACTTTAGTTCATGGGAGATTCTGAGTTTCATTTGCAGTTCTCTACATTTTCCCTGCAAGAGATGTACTATGCGTTGTGTGATAGCTTCCTTATGGAACTTTCTAATAAATCAAACATAACAAGACACTTCTTATTTCCTCTGGAAAAGTTGTAAATACAGGCTCTGGAAAAGTCTAATTTTAAACATAGAAAACGGGGAGCAAAGCCCACATGTTCAAAGGTAAATCAAAGAATAATTGCATCCAGAGCAGCTCGACAGAAGGCTGACTGGGAGCTGGTCCCTACAGACAACTCCCTGGTGACAAACTCAGAAGTGGAACCAGACAATGCCGTGTCCAGCAGGTCAGTCAGGGAGGTGGTTACAGATTCAGTTTCTGATGTTTTCTGTAAAGTATGATCCAAACCCTGATATTACAGTACTGCAGCTGGCAAATGTACACTTGTGTGGTCACAGATGAGAGGTTTTGACCTTAGAGCAAATAAAGGAAAAAAGCGGAGAGCATATTCACCACAGTAATTACAGTATCTCAAAATAACGCACAGTTTATTGCATTTTTAGCTGGAGAACCTGTTATGTTCACAGAAGCACTAAAGCAGCCTCCTGGGCAAGTCAAGTGGGTTGTTCTGAACAATAGCATGAAACTTGTGCTTGAGAAACCGCTCTCCTCCCCACAACCACCCTTTTGTTATGATTGATAATTCATCTTGCTTTGGGTTTTCTCTGCTTAGCCTAAGCCTAGTGAGCATGGAGAGGAACCAGAAGTGCAACTCCTAGGGGTAAGTCCTTCCCTTCTTAGGTAACTGCAACTCTTCTACTGATGACAGGGCAATTTCAGATTAACCAGATTTCCTTTCGAAGCCGGAGAGTGTCTGTTACAGCAACAGAGAGGCAGAAAATCCTCCTTGCATTCCAAAGGTAGGCTCCTGTTTGGTGCTGTAGGAAGAAGGTTTAGTAAGCCAAGCTGCATTTGTTTAGCCCACCTGCTGTGCTGCAGCTCTTCATCAGCATTAAGCTTGGCATTCTGTAATGAGCTCACAAAGTTAGAAGGCGGTATGTTAGGCCTGATTTCATCCCATCAGTGTGTCAAATTCCATAAACTAAGGCAAATTATTGATCTCCCTGTGTCCTCCATTGAGACTGTGTTCTGTCTTTACCGGTTAGATATTTACATCCTTTGAGTCTCCTAAAGAACTACCTCTTTCTTTTCAACATCCTTCACAGCGATGAGACTGTTTTCTGAAAAGACATCTGGGCTTCCTTCTGCCAAAGGGATCTGTTCCCATAGACACTTTCTTAGCCTTCCTTCTGTCTGAATCACAGCCATCCAAAAGAAGAAATGTTAAGTATTCATGCTTACTAGAAGGGAAGAAAAGTCAGTACTTTGTTCCCATTGTATTGACAGTCAGTTAGCTTGGAAGCATTACTGCCCATAGAAAGAAACTGAGATCTTTGTCAAGTCAGAATTTCATAATTTTCAGATGCTAGGAGTGTAGGAAGTAAACTTGATCTTCTAGGCATGGCATCTCACTGTCTGTTTAGTTCTGGAGCACACATTTTAGGTTCTTTGTACAGGTATGTGAAGTTTTCCTTTGCACTATATGATGCTAATGAGTAAGACTGTTTTAATTCTGTACATGCTGCTGGGCCAGCTGAATGATCTAAAAAGCAGTAAGATCCAAAGTGCTACTTTGACCTCTGTGGATGCAAGTCCCTCGTAAGACAGCTCTGTGTGGAGAATTTTTTTTTCCTGCATGTATAAATGGTTTTAAGCATTCAGTAGAACTCCTGAAAAATAATGCTTTCAACTTTATTTTCTGAAACATATTAATGGAAAGCTTTACAGCCTTTATGGCAAGTGCAGTAGATCTTGACTAAGCCTGGCTATTCTACATGCAATTACTTTGAGGCATTAGAAATTATTAGTTTTTTACAGATATTTACCTACTATGAAATGGCAAGGTTTTCATGTGTTTGTTACTTCTTTTAGTAGTATAGAAGGACAAATACATAGTAAAATTACATCAAACTAAGGAATGAGAGGGGGAAAGGACATGTAAAGCAGTTTTCATTGAATATTATTTCTGTAGTAACTAACATTGGCTGTAATGAAACTATGAAAACTAAATGACATGCAGGTGGTAAGAATATGATGACACTATCATATTGGTGATCTGAATGAGGAAGTGATTATGGCCCATAGTCTTTTTTTGTGTACATGTAGTAGATAGCACAACGGTCCCTAATGCTAATGCCTCTGTGCATTAACATAAATAATGCGAGAGTAATAATGGATCACATACTTCTTTCAACATCTCAGAGCAGATACTTCCTTTTAGTCTGCAGCCTTCCATGCAGTAGTCTTTCTAGACTGTGTTTTACTCAAAAAAAAGTGAATATTCTATTAAAGTTTACTTTCTGATGAGGTATCAGGGTAGCTCAAAGGGTTTTGCTGTATCACAGCTTGGTGGTTTGTCAAATATATCCCTTCTACAGAAGCAGAACAGTCTGAGCGTGCTGCATGGTTTGTGTAATAAACCAGGAGTTGTAAAGCTTTCAGCGTTGTACTGCTGGTCATGAGATGTTGGAGAAGTCTTTTTTTAATACTGTAGCAAAAGAGAGTATCTAGCGGTGGAAGTGGAAGTTATGATGACCCCAGAAGGATGCAGCAGCTGTAGAACAGAGAGACAAGAGAGGGCTTAGTTCTGCCAGCCAATTCAATTCACTTTTCCTTGCTGCAAAGATAAAATAAACTCTTGAGATCAAAGATCTCATTTACAAGGCTGTCCTCTTAAGTCAGTCAACACATGTACTTCAATAACAGAACATAAAAGAAACTGCTCACAAGCAAACAAAAAAAAGATGAGCCTCAATTATAAACATCCCTTATCCAACTGTTTGTGGATATCAGCATTATGGTTAGAGTAGCCACTCACATCCAAATGTTCATGTAACTGTTCTGGGAGGTCAGCTTTGGGCATCCACCTAAATCTCCCTGGAAAAGAAGTCTGAAGCAGATGGGCTCAGAAAATAAAGACTCAGGGGAAATGGACCATCACAGTGAGAAGAGAATTACTTATTTAAAGCAACTGATTCTTGTTAGAACTGAAAAAGACTGGGACTTTAGTCTGATCTCTGTGTCACCCTTTTTATGAAGAGATCTGCTATTTCTCTGTTTGCCTTAAGAAAATTAAGCAATGTGTTATGTTTTGGAAACTGTACTGTAATTTCCTTTTTCAGCTGTTTTTAGAAACTACTGGTGCATCTGCTTGGCTTATTCTGCTCTTAAAGACATTTTTAGATTCTGGTAACTCTGATTTTGTCTATTTTATGTTTAGATAGGGCTTTTGTCAAAGACTTAATATTTATCTTACCAATTGATTCAAAGGGTCTTTTTGTTGTTATTTGACTTTTATGTCTTTTGTAGTTTGGCTAGTTCTCCTTCAGTTGTCTCTCAAATAAAAAACATTTACACTTCTCCCTCTACTTGATACGGTGGAATAGAACACATGCATTAAATTTGTCCCAGAAAGGACTGCCAAATTTTATTTTAAGTAGTATTAAAGTACCTGCAGATATTACATATCAATCTTAGTATAATTATGGCTAAAACTGGAGACACAGGGTTAACATATTCTCTACATCTTTTGATGTAGTTCAACTCATGTTGTAATTTAACTCATGTTTTGGGGGCAGGCAAAGTAGGAAGGTATATTGGCAATTGATACTGGATTAATAGGGGGATTTAAAATTACTTCCTTTTTATGTGTTTCTGCATGTAGTGTGCAGTATATGCATCCACTCAATGATAAAGTTAAAATAACTGCTTCAAAGCTAGAACTTGCCATCAGGTTTTTAAATGGCATCAGATAAGAGGCTCTTGATTAAGAAATGGAAATGCAGTGTTTTGCTGTAGATCTCTCAAATGCTTTTCAGTAGAAATCAGTACTAAGATTCATCTTGAATCTTAATATCATAAATTAAATTGAAGACAAATTTTAAATCTTAGGACAGCTGTAAAAAATAGAGTGAATGAACAAAGATGACTGATGTATTTTTGTTTGCTTAGAGGCTACCTAGCAAGATTATCTCTATTCATGTTGCAGTTATTTCCATAAAAAATTTTGTATGGCGGACTGTTGTTCTAGCTATTTATTTGTACAAATCTGAGAGAATCTCTAGGAATAAAGCCATTTTCCAGGATGATAGGTTTTGTCCAAAACTGTTCACCTTCATGTTAAGACCTCTAAGTCGTCTCAAACTAATCCTCTTCATGACCACCTGCAATGGCTGTCTCTCCTTCAGAAGAAAGTTGCACCCTATTTTAGAAACACCAGTCCGATGCCTCCTGGGGGATACACTACTCCATCCAGCTGGGTCTGGACAGATGGTTTGTTTCTGTGATGGGGCATATCCTGGTAGATGGGCATCTCAAGTGTGGTAGTCCATCAAGAAAAGGATGTCACACATTGATACACTGTGGGTAAAAGCGACACAGACTTGACCAACTTCCATTCCTATCTCCTACATGACTAGCCACGCAAGTGACAGACACCTGACACAATTCCTCTAAGCATGCAAGGTGGTGTTGAAGTCCCACTCTGCCTTCTTGGAAAACAACATACCTTTAAAATCTTTGAACTTATAAAGATCATCTTCTGGTGATCTGCCACTCTTAGCAGATTGCCTGAGCCATTTCACCCTGCTTAGACCAAAAGGGGAGATTTAGGCCAAGATGCTAAAGGCTATCTCCTAGAGGAGGAAGTCATACCAAGACTGATGTGTTCACCACAGACATCAAAAAAAAGTCAGATAGAACTTGCTCTGTGAGGATCTCCTGTAGCAATGGAAGTTTCTGGCTATTTATAGGAATATGTGCACCGTGACTAAAAAGAATCACTTTTTGGTATTATATGGATTTGTGTATCTTTGTCTTCATGGCACAGAGTAGGAAAGGTGTTCCTAGTGGGTCCACTGCAACACCAACCTAGCTGTACAAAGATTTTCTCCAAAATAAAAGTAATCATTAGTTAGGAAGAATAAAAGCCAACTAGTACACCCTTCTTAAACAGATGAGGTAATTCAAATGAAGGATAAAATCTTAACTGGAAATTTGCAAATAGATTATTGTGGGTTTAGATAAATTGCAATTAACTGAACAAGGCCTTTCTGGCACCTACTGCCTCATCTTGCTTCAAAGAGTTATTTTGGCTCGTACATAAACTAATATTCTGCTTCCCCAAAAAAGCAAACTATGAAGATGATGCTGAAAAAGCTCTCCTTTGGAACACCATTCGCTTCTGATAGATCACTTTTGTCTGGAAATCATGACCCAGTAATTTGTCAGTCTCTAAGAGAACAGTCCACTCTCTTTTAGGACTTATTCCAAAACTGGTATCAGAACAGGTAATCAGTGCAAAACCATCTCAGCAAAGTGGATCAGTGTAGGCATTGCCAGAGCGTTAGAAGACAAGAGAAAGGCATCCCCATAATGGGATTTAACACAGAAACTTGTGACATCAGAAATTAGAATATCCTATGCTTTTCATCGGGGAAAAAAAAAAAAGAGATGTGGCACCTTGGCACTTTGCTCTTATTTTTAAA
Organism: Strix uralensis; assembly: GCF_047716275.1. Taxonomy (NCBI): domain Eukaryota; kingdom Metazoa; phylum Chordata; class Aves; order Strigiformes; family Strigidae; genus Strix; species Strix uralensis. The sequence continues at coordinate 43,013,120 of NC_133972.1, read as the reverse complement.
AATACTGAGGGTCTACTTTATAATAGTTGACAGAAATGTTTTTGAGACCATGGTAACTCGGCAACACTTGGCTTACTCTGTTTACCTATTCCCACTCCTCTGACCTAGACAAAGCCTCTTCTACAGTGTCTATTACATTATTATGATGAAATGTGGGGTAAACAGAAAAGAGGGATGATTCTTACCTGAGAATTTCCTCCCTTGAACCTTTTGTCCCAGGTACATCCAACCTGGACTTGTAGGTGCATTTCATAACTGCCTGATGGTATGCTGGCTCAGGCCAGGCCAGAAGGTCCAAGTGGGGAATTTCTCAGATACAAATCTCTCTTCTCTGCTTCCTCCATGCTGATGTGCTTAATTACAATCCCAGTCATCCTAGTTTCCATCTGCTCACAGGAGAGGAGGGAAAGACGAGCTGTTTGGCCAATGTTAAGATGAGAGTCACCCTCTGGCTTGTCCTCTCTTCCTTTGGCCATCTATGCAGGGAGACAGGCATGACTGCTGCTGCCAGAGATGGCTCCAGCAAAGTGCCTGGAAATGGGACAGATTTATCTATCTCAGCATTTTTGTCCTAACTCTCTCCCAATGAATTATTTCTGCAGAGATCAGACCTGTCGTTAGCAGTGGAAGGCTGTATTACAAATGGGAATTCATTTACTTTTAAATAAGTATTTTGATTTGTTCAAAGTGTTTAAGTCCTGACAGTGTGGTCAGGAAAGGTTCAGTGGGCTGTTTCTTTGCTCCAGATATAATGAAAGAGCTGGTCTGTTGCCAGTCATGAAGGGAGGAGGAGGAAATTAGAATATGCAGCATTTAAGGAAAAAGTCAGATAAAAATAAAACTTCATTCTGTAGATATCGTTTTAGTTATGAAGTGAACAGCAGTTCAAAGGAGAGAGATGAAGGGGAAGTTAATTTATAATGACCACTTCCTAAAATGGATTGAGGTGGAATTCAGAATATAAGGCATTAGTTTTAGGCCAGCAAACAGGGTTTTTCAATCTGCTGCTTTCTCCGAATGTGTGATAAAATGGCCTTGTGAGTTCATATAACTTCCATGAAGCTCAGTTGCTGGTTGGAGCCTACATCTTGTCCTTAGCGTAGAGATACTTTATGCACACACACAAAAAAGCAGTTCTGAAGGGAAAGAAATTTTTGCACAAACTTGGGTTTCAGCAAAGTTATTATAATTTACATTATCATAACTGAGAACAGGATTTATCCTAAAGGTTATCGCAAAATTAATGTAAAAAGTTAGGCTAACAGAAATGTGTCATAAACTCAGGTACATATACAGAGAATGTAGATATATATTATGTATGTGTGTATGTATGTAGGTATAGATAGTATAAAAGATGATTATTCACAAAAAGAGACACATTGTGTGAGATCAGTCTCCAGTTTCTCCAGAAGAATCTGCTTATGTCCTTTAATTCAGATGTCAGATTTTGCTGTACCTGCTTTTAATAACTCCGTTACCAGCTAGTTCACATGAAGAAAACAAAAAGATGATTTTTTTTAATGCCCCATAAAAAATAGTACTTGAAATTTTCCCAATTGTAACTTGTGTGAAGGGGCAAACAGGCTATATACATAGATGAAGTTGCAGTTTCTAGACCTGAATGTTTGCCGGTTTCATGTGAACCATGTGCCGTTAAGAACTACTCTATCCTCATAATTCCTTATTATAGGAAATTGCAGTTGGCAGCAATCAGGTTAAGTATTTAAATATTTTACATTTAATTTCCAATTTAAAATGTTTTCTCATCTTAACTACAAAATCTGGTTGTATGTTTTAAAGCTTTTTTAAAAAGTTAATACCAACTTAGTGTGAAAATACTTGATTTCATAAACACAAAAGAAAACACATTATTATCTTTTTCTTGTCATTTAAAGAAGGACACATTCTCTAGCAGGCACCATATTGTTTGTTATCTTGATTGCTGCCTTCCCTTCACTACCCTTCTCCATCCCTCTCCCAGTGATTGACTTTAAGTGTCAAATGTGGAGAAAATCTTCATAATGAAAGCGGTGGCAGAATCTGGTCAAGAACAGTGATCCCTCTTGGTAAGGGATCACATCCAGCTCATTTTTTGTAGTCTACATTTTCCTACTTTTTTTTGAGTCTAAGTGACTTAAATATTTCCAAGAATGAGGCTTGAGGAAAAGGAATTGTGGTGACCTCTTCTTTGAAGTAAGATTAAAAAAAAGGACAGGGAGAAAGTCTATTAAAATGTGGCTGTCTTCCATGCTTTTTTAAAAACCTGCTGCCTGCGTGTGCAATGCCTGCCAAAGAGCCTGTCTGCATCTTATGTGTTCCAGTCAACAGCGCACACCCTGCAATTGCATCTCATCTCCATTTTCGGGCAACTATGTCTCACCTTTTCTCTGATCTTAGCAAATATCTGAGAAATTCGCCAGTACAGTCTTCTTACCTTTTTCATAATGGTTTCAACTATCAGGCTGGTGAGGCAGCTGAACCCCGGTGCTGTTGATAGTCAAGGTGGGGTGGCATTTCGAGCAATGGGATGGATTTTAGAGCAAGAGCTGGGTTCATGTTGTCCTAGGGTTATTGGGATTTTTTTTAATCTAGACAATTTCAGCCATTTAATTCTAATCTAAAAGAGCATTAGGATTGCACAGCTAAGCATAAGAGTTCTACTGCTTTGGGGGGAACAGTCTGCGTCTGGAGTATTTCTAGAAGCTCAGCAAAGTGGCTGTTACCGCAGGGTTCCTAAAAGGCAGCCGACATCGGAGCTGTGCTTTGTAGGCCAGCACGTTCAGCTAATTGCCTGTCTCGCTGACTTAGATTGGAGCCTGCAGCCCCTCGCTGGGTTCACCTGCTGTTCCTGGAGACAGACTGATCATTGATCTCAGTGGAAGCAAGGAGATCGGTTGGGAGCCAGGAGATTTTTTTTCTTACAAAGACAAAATTTTGCTCCTGTGACTGATTGTTCCAAGCTCCTGCTGCATCTGACCCCTGCTTCTCATGGACACGGACTCCTACTTCACAGTTTCTAATAATTACACATACAATTCAGGGGTCAGAAAGACTTACTTCTTGCCTCAGATACACACCCAGATTGTATCCTGGGTGGACATCAAGACAAGGCTGTGGCCTCTGCTGTTTTTTCCCCACGTTGCCTTCATTTGGAAAGAATGTGTGTGGGTAGAAGAGGAGCTGTGGTGCATTTCAGCAGATCACCATCTGGACTATCAGAGATCCAGGCCTGCAGGACACAGCATCCTGCATCCCAAAGCATCCCTTCCCAAAGTTCACATTCAGCAGCAGTCTCATGGCTTTCATGAGGAGCTCTTGATCCTCAGGGTTAAATCCTTGCCTTCCTCCTCTGTTTCAAGCAGAGGGGTATGTGTTCTACCTTTAGAGGCTGGCCATAACAAACAGAAGGTTTTAAGAAAAACAATCTGAGAAAGAGCATTGCAGTATGGTCTGTTCATAGTCAAAATAATATACCATTGGAAAACAAACGTTTCCAGGTGTTGCTAGGAGTGAAGGATGAACTAAGCCTGATGTCATGGGCAAACAAGTTCTGCATGCTTGGGCTCACCACAGCAACACCGCAGCTCCCTCCGTGCCTCAGGCGGACCAGCGCGATCTCTGCACGCTGTGGAAGTGCCGCTCCTCGGCGGGAGGCGCTTGGGCAAACATTCACATTCTGCTAGGACCAACTCCATTCAGGACTTTGAAAGCCAGCAGAGCCTACTTAAAATCAATCTGCTGCTTACTGGGGGAACTTGTAAGCTGTCTCAGGACAGACACGGTGTAGTCACAGTTTCTTAACCTGCTGAGGGAGGATGCAGTGGGAGCAGCGAGTAATGGAACAGCTGGGTTTTAAATTCATACAGGATGGTTGCATTGGTGGAGGACAGGAGGTTTTCAGAAAATCCTGAGCCCTATCTATCCTCTTAAATAGACATCAGTTTAAGATGATAATCTGGGTACTATGCTTTATTAATACTCAGAGTAGTAACACTTCTCATTAGCCATGTCCATACTACAGCAAGTAGTGAAGCCCAAGAGGAGTGGATCCATAGAGTAAAAAATAAACAAGGCTGAAGCTTAACATGCTTTTACAAGCATTTCTAATTTAGACTACTGTTGCTCTTGCCCTACAGGCCAAATGTCCCTCGGATTCCAAAGCACATCTTCTGGTTTAGTTTCATTCAGAATGAAACCAGCTTGCATGCTCTGAAATGGCTCCGTGATTCAAACAGAAATAAGGTTAAGTTGGAATTTTCTGGAGATGGACTCACAAGCTGAAACGCTAACATATATGTACCCCTTGTGTTTAAATAGGACTTCACTGCAAGAGCTCGGCAAGCATGGACTCAAGCTGAAGAGATGCTGAATGTTCTTGTGAAGTCATAAATCAGGGATTTGTTATGCAATTATGTAATTATTATGTAACTGCTACAAAAGTAGGATTTCTCATAAAATCAGTTATCCTCTTATCCTCTCGATGCAGATCAGATAATATTTTTATTCAAGAATATAATTCAGTTTCATACATCCATTCACTCTCTGGATATACTGAAACACTACAATAAATTATTCTGGAATGGCTCTTAATTGTCCATGCTTTGCCTTTTATACACATAAGTGTTGGGGAGACAGGTTTTGTATTTTTTGGAAGATTTTTTAAGATTATTATTCCCAATTGAAAGAAAACAAACTTATCATGGAGTGAAACACAAAACAGATCACTTCTGGGTTTACATTACTTAAAACTGTAAAATAATGTAAAAAATCTTTTCCACTTTTAATTTTTTGGCAAAGTAATTTTGAAAACAAACCAGAACAAAATGTTAAAATAGATATTAATGAAAAACTCTTCTTTTCCTTCCAAGTAGAAAGTTGCCAGAATAGTAAAGCATGTGAAGAGTTTAAGTTTTGATGACTATTGACTTTCCAGTGGAAAATATTCTCAATAAAACTGATTAGTTGCTTCTTTAAAAGTAGGAAGGAAGATTAACAATGCTTAGTCAGAAAATGTCTTATCTATCCAGAAGGAAAAGCAACTATAAGATTTTGAAACCTCCTCCAGGTTCTTCATCATCATAATCTGAGATAGGCTTCCAATTACGATTGCCACCATTAGTGAGCTTTGTGATGAGGATTTTTTCACTCGAAGAAGAATTAGGAATGTGAATGGTGTTTTATGTATGGTGCACATGCTTTCAGAACTTCTTCCTAATCACACCACGAGATGTAACATGGCCTGGCAGTGCCTACTAAGGGTTTTGGTGGAAAGAAGCACTTTTCACTATACAGCCTTCAGATGTAGCTTTATGTAACTCCTATATTGATATATGTAGCTTTATATGACTCCTATATTTATGTGACTCCTTTATATGATTCCTATATTGAGGAGCTTTATATTTCTCCTCCAAACACAGTCATGTCCCCTAATCCATACTGTATCGAACAATTTGAAAATAACATTATTAATGGGAAGGTAGTCACCCACAGAAAGCATAATCACATTTGATTTTAGAAAATAATAATAAATTGAGCACACTGCCTGGATCTCACTTGCCTATTTGCCTCTTACAGAAGAATATATGGGCTATGGATAATTTATAAACAAATAGTATTATATTATTGATCTCTAATCTCCATGGTTACTGGGCTCCTCCAGTTTCATCTTGGCTTCTATGTAATTAAACCTTGTTGCACATGTACAGCAGTGCAAACTAGATTAGGCTGGGAACACAGGAATCATTACAAAGGACAAAGAAGGAAATCTCCTTTATTTTGCACCATGGCATAACTGGCAACTTGTCTCTATGGATGGAATTGGTGAAAAAAAAAGCAACGTTGTGCTGAAACACCACAAACTGAGTGCTTGTGAGTAACAGTGCACTGAAGTTAATAGTGTGCTGATCGGATTCAGGTCCTGATCTTTGTTCATGGTATTGTTATAGACCTTTTTGACACTTCCTGCCTCTTTCATACTGGGATCTGTAAGAATACCCTCAGTTTGAGAGTTGTTCTGTTCTAATGTGACTTTAAAGCAGTGGTAAGTACTCAGGCTTGTACAGTTAATTTTTTAAACATTTTTTCCTTCCTTCTTGCTGTATGAAAGTCCCAGACAATCAATGGCAGTGTTATTATTATTTAAAAAAAAAAAAAAAAAAAGGCAACATGAAAATACCTGCACATACAGTATTAAGTACCATAAAAATTGAGCTTTCTCCTACCCTCTATTTTTCAGTTACAGTAATCTTGGACAGTACTTGGAGCAACAGTATGGGAAAGTTTAAAGTAAACTTCAGAGACATTTACTTTTTTAACAAACATGTTTTGAATACTCTTCTATGTCACCTTTGAACTGACCTGAAGCAGGTTAGTCCTCTTCTAGATACCTTGAGTCCAGGCTAACTACTTTAAAATGCAAATAGGAAATAGTGGAGGAAGCTTTTGCATCTTGAAATAGCTTTAAAAAAATCTCTCTTTTAGTCTCCATGAGCTGATTATTCTTTCACTTTTCCTTATCAGACTGTTTTCCATTTAATTTTAGTTTCTCTGTTTCTGGATTCAATTTCCCCTGGCTTCATCTTTGTGGCATATTTATCCTGTCGCAAGCTGTTCCCCAAGGTTGTGGATATCTGCTTTCCAATCTAACTGCAGAGGTAACTGCTCTGAAGGGCATGGTCACCTTTACCATGGCAGCTACCAGAGGGCTCAATGACTGCTCCTTCTCCTTGCATTTCTGCATATTTTCAGACAGTAATGTACTGCCTGTTAACCTTGTCAATATTTTAATAGTCTGTGGCCTCTCTCCTCCCTTTCTCTTTCTAAAAGGCCACAGATTCCTTCCCAAATAAAGCACATTGATTATTATTTTCTTGTTCCACTGTAGGTTCCCTCCCAAATGTGGTACTTTTGGCATCTATCATAACTCTTGAGGATCCCAGTGGATTGGACACTCACAACTAGTAGCAGATATTAAAAAACAAAAATGGGATTTACAAAGAAGTTTTACAAAATATTCTTCCACATAATCCATTTCAGAAAAAGTAGCAGAAATGAAATGGTTTAAATACACAAAAACCATAAAGTTGTTAGACCAAGATGCTTAGGTACTACTGTAGTCACAGAAGGACCATAAGCAACAAAGAAATCCACTTCTAAAAAAAAAAGTGTATACAAGACTATAGAAAACAAAACATTCAGCATATGCAAAGAGGATTTGTGGATGTTTTTGGCTAGATCAGATCCCAAAAGTTGACAATAGGAGTCATTCCAGAACTGCATTTAGGTGACACTTCCATAAAAACCAGTGAAGCAACAATACAATTCTTTCTACATCTCTGCACAATTGCATCATTCCCCACCCCCCAATGTTTAATTCCCTGAAACTTTTCCCTGTCTTCAAAAGAAAAAGAGTGGCCAAGAAGTGAGCCCAAATGAGCCCACTAGTGAGGACTGAAAATAGGGGTTTGCAAAGTGGAGGCTATGGAAAATTACCATCAGATGTATATATGAAAAATGATTAAAAATGGCTTCAGAAATCAGAGAGAGTAGTTTGGCCTTCACTTCTGTCTAAATAAGAATAATAACTTGCAAAATATGCAAGGCTGGATCACATTAGAGAATTCTCATAAATTATATATTACATAGTTGGACATTAAACTGTTAATACAGGAAAGCTTCAGAGTATGGGTTTCCAATTTCCACTTTATGAATTTTTGTCAGCACAGCTTCCTGTGGTCAGATGACGTATCCTGTCAGTGCCAGGCTTTTTTCCCAAAAAGACTTAATTGAATTTTAATGACGCGCAGAAACTCACACACCGGTGTTTGGTTGAAAGGCAGTGCCAGAGACCATTCTGATTTTTCACTCCTGATTGTACCTTTGTGATTTCTTACTATATTAATTCTTGTAAGCATGTCTAATTTTCTCACCGAAGATTTAGCCACGTGAGCCTTAATTAAACACATTAGTAGTCATGGAACAATTAAAGTAAGTCTTCATAAGAAAGAATTGGTCTGCAGGGAAGAGAAGCCATACAGCAAGTGTACTGTGTGCTAGCACTTTATTTAGAGAGGCCACACTGAGAAAACCCAGGATCAAATCAATAACAGTTTGCCTAAAGAAGAAACTATCATGCCTCATGGACTGAGACACTAAAGTCTTCTTCTTGCCTATTATTCTTAATACACAGCCACTGTCATGGAGCTTAATCAGAATTCATGAAGCTGCTAAACCCGAGAAAGATTATTGATCTTATTAAAGATGTAACAGCACCAGACTGAGAAGACGAGGCCTCCAGAGAAAGGAGAAGACGAGAGCCTCCTGGGGAAGCTGAAGAAGCTATACTTCACATTTAGCTGGCAGGTTCATCGTCATGAGAAACCAGAGGCATTTTTCTTCCATAGATTATGAGCTTGAAAGCCTGGGCACAACTGCCCCATGTTGAGTATCTAAATCTCTTTACCTATAGCTTCTAAGTATGCCTTCCTGGTCATCATCAACAACGTTTTAATTAACTTTGAAGACTCGATTCCTTCTTCAGTTAATCCTATCTAATGCTACTGAAAACAAAGGAGTGGCATAGGTGTAGCTGGATGGGAATTTAAAAATTGTAGATTACAAAGGATGTTACAGATGGCCTAATTTGACTTACACAGCTAGTACTAACACAGAGAAATCATCTAGGTGTACTGTTGTATCATAGGTTTTTTTTTCTGTACTAACTCCTTTTAGAGTGCAAATTAATTGCTATGTTTATAGAAACTGTTGAGTGAACAGTGGAACCAGAGCTGTGCAAATGATTTTTTTTGATCAGTTGCCAAACTGAAAAATTAAATAAAATTTGTTTAGACCAACCCAAAATACACTTTTTCCATTTTTCATGATGAAAAGAAAAACTGAAGAAGTTCCAATTTGAATAAGTTGTTCCTTTTGACAGGAAATTAGCTGTTTTATTTAGAAGTAGCTAGAACAAGAGGAATCAAAGCACTCAGTTAATGGAAATTTGGAGCCAGGGGTTTCCCCTGCTGAACAGCATGGTCATGCTGCTTCACTCACTGAAATGCAAGAACCTGGGTTAAATTTGTAGGGACCCTCCAACCACAAGAGACAGGATGTTTGGAGGGGAATCTCCCTCAGTCTCTCCTGCTGCAATTCTTCCATGTTGTATATAAAATGCATAATAAATATTAGGTCAGTTGGAGCCTATCCCTGTAAGACACAAACTGCTTACTTCTGGCCCTCACATTTCTTCCTCTGCCAAAGGAGCAAAGGGATGGAAGGAAGAATGGCCTTCCCAGGCCAAGGGGGACAGAAGAGCCTGCAGCTGGACACCTTCAGGGCGATGACCTTGAGCTCCTCCTAACCTTTCCCCTACCCTGCTTATAGAGGTGCTGCTCCACCCTGGATGTTTAATTACATACACAAAATACACCAGTATCAGGAGCAGTGACTGGGGACCCCACCCAGAAAAACCTAATCACATGATAATTATAGGACTAATTTATGTAGGAAATTAAAACTCTTGAATTCAAATACTCTCATGAAGAGAAAGGTCTTGGTTATACAGCTCCCATACTCTTCATCATTCAAGTACCAGCTATTGCATCAAAGGAGGCACAAGCCTCTGCTTTCCCCCTCCGGCTTTATTTATCTAGGGGAAAAAAGCCAGCTGAAACTATTTGGCAAATCTGATCCAGATTAAAGTGGGGGGGAAACTAAAACCAGTACTTTTGATAATTACTGTAGTCATCTAAAACATTCACTTAGCTGAACACCACACTGGTATTCTTACAGCACACCTGTGCAGGCAGGATTGTCAAGCTAAACTGGAATTCATTTTATCTCTCCACAGCAGGTGAAAATTAAAACTTAAAACCAGAAAGGAGTAACACAGGTCTCCTGGCCAGCTATCACTCTCTTGATAACAGGTGACATGCAGCTGCTCTTATCAGGGTAAAAGCTACTGCCAGAGAGGTAGGAAAGGATTTTTGGTTTCATTCCCATTGCAAAAGGTGTCAGGTTGGCGCTGTGTTGGCTGGGTGAGCCATGCCGCTGGGAGGAATCCTTTCTGGCTCCTTATTCTTTCCAGAAGTGGTCCTTTCTGATGCAGTGCATCCTTGCGTGTCGGCCCAGACCGCTGCTTGGTTGGTGAGTGGGGACCATGATCTCCAGTGGGAAGAGAGAGGGGCCCAAGCACTTGCTCCCCTTGTTTGTCCTCTAGGTATCCATCACCAGAATCAAGTAGTGAGCTCAACCATGGCTGTGCGTGTGCTTACGTGTTGTGCAAAGAGCTCATTCTGTGCTTGAATTTCGTGCTAGTGACATATTTCCCAGAAACCATGGATCAGGTTAGTCTTTCAGTTCCACTGTGTTATTCAGGTAGTGTCATAGATTATTTTTTCACCTACAATGTATATATTCTGTGCTTATGATCTATCCAACCTGAGAGATTTTTAGTGGTGAAAAGGAGCTACAGCTTCATCAAGACAGTGATTAGGAAAAGGTCCCATTGCAGAGATGAATTTTGTTCTGACTTTCCTACAACAGAAAAGCAAGCTTTTTGTCTCTTACAACAGTCCTTTGAAGTCAACCTTCATAGTTTCAGTGGAGTGAAGGCTGATCTCAGCTTGCAGCTGTGGATCCAAGTGTGTCAGCCCACATAAGCCATGTATGTTTTAAGCAAATAATTTCATGCATAATATCATTTGCCTTTCATGTCAATCTGAATAGTTAAAAAATTAAAATTCTGTGGTATTATGTATTTACTGGGCTGATAAAACAATTTGCAGCATGGAATCTACTATAAAAATAGTCAATACTTGACATAAAAATAGAAGAGGCTGCCTAAATGCATGCTATCCTTTTGCAATCTTTTGTGTATCATGTATGCCTTCAAAATATTAAACATGAACGTAAATAAAAGTAGTTGTAAAGTGTTTTGTTTCAAGACTGTAACACAGGTCCAGGACAGATAGTACAGGAGTGAGGCCAAGAGGGTGGACCTCTGAAGGACTTTTTTCCTAGGCAGAAAAGAGACTGTGATAAAGCTCTCTCTGATTTTCTGGATGTGGTTGTAAAAAGACAAATGAAGAGGGAGATGACTTATGCCGAGGTGCAGCAGACACTGTGTTTCCATTGATAATCCATGCAAGTCCACTCTGTGTAGAGCAGTATTAGTCTTACACAAGATAAGAAAGATGATCTCAATATAGGCTCAGAGACAGGAAATACCCATTCAGAAAAAAAAAAAAAAATTATAACAGGACAACTGCATAGTCTGGAATACCAGCAATAAGGATACTCACATATAAACACTTCAAAAGGGCAGAATTACCCTAGGTAGAAGTTCTTTGCCTTTCCAGAGTAAATGTACTGTAACCACTACCAAAGACATGTTCTAAGAAATTATATATAATTAGAACCATTTAGGATTGATTTGGTAAAGCATGAAAAAGCATCTCATAGGAAATGCATTGACATGTTTTATTGGTGCAAACAGCTACACATTTTCTCTATCATACACTCAGTATCTCAGGAGGAAAAGAAGATATGTGGATATAAAACTTAACTGGTAATTCTGACTCATCCAATTAATTTCTTGTAGAAGTTTCTTCCTTAAATAAGCCATGAATTGTATCAGATCACCCTTATTATGTTGTTATTCTATCGATGAACCGTTATTATTTAGAGATAGGATATCAGTAGATTGAAATTGAGCTTTCTCTTTCCAAACTGCTGATATGTAACAGAATTTGGCAAAGCAACTAACTTCCTTGGTTTTCTTAAAATTCTGTCATGTAATTACAAGCACTTCCTTTTCTCTCTGAATCCATATGAATTTGTAATAGTGTACTTTTATAATGAATGTTTTTCTCCTAAAGATTCAGGTTTCCTTGTTCTGCAGAATTCTTTGAATTAAAACACGCCCATAAAAGCTGCAGTGTTGGAGGACGACGTTTTTTGGAGCTGCTGCTGTGCGCTTGTGAGTATGCTGCACATCTTGAAAGAAAATGGTGGTTTCAAGACAAACCTAAATGTCTTATAACAGCTTGTTCTGTACTTTTAATTTATGCTACTTTTTGAACATGTTAAATTTTAGTTTATACGTAGGTTCAGCCCAGTACATTTCTACCAAGTGTGTACGGCTGCTGCAGGGAGTGATGCACTACAAGCTATAATTTAGGGGCAGGTGGGAACTGCCTGAAATATGTGTATCTTCATAAATTATTCCTAAAATGCTATTATTACCCAAACTCTCTTAAGTTTCAGCACTAAATATCCTTTCCTTCCCTCTGCACTGGGGTGGAAAGGCGGTGGGAGGGAAGCAACGTTATTTTTTATTTCCATGGCTGTGGAGATGTTATCGCTGCCGGTGGTTCCAAGGGCCCGTGCTAGCTGAGGGATACAGCTGGGCTACCGAGGGCTGAGCTAGCTCTGAGCAAAGCAGGGATTTCCCAAACACTAAGACATCCTCAGAAAGATGGTGTTGGACTATGGACACACTTCACAAAGCTGATACGCAAATACAAAAGGCCTACCTGCCTATTTCATACTTTTAAAAGTCAGAGGTGTGTATTAACATGGTGCTCAGATGTCACAGTGATGTCCATTCGATGCATCCCTATGCCTGGATCAAAGTGATCATGCTAGTGTATGTATTAGAGTTTCTAAATACATTCCTTAAAATGCTATTGCAAAAGCTAAACCAATGGGATCTTTGTTCTCATGAACTTTATAGTTATTCTTTACATAGTGGCTTGGACGTAAGACTCTTGCATAGGTATACAAGATCTTGAGTATTTCTATGAAACTAATGCCAATTAAAATTCTTCACTTGCATATAATAAAGTGGGATATTTTTAGTGTTATCTAGCATAGCTGACTTGTATATATGGAAAATAGCAATAAAATACTGAAATTTATATTTAATAAACTGTTCGATGGGAATTTGTAAATGAGAACACTTCTTTGTAAAGTTTGCCACTTGAAAGAAGATAAGCTGTTTTACTTGGGAATTTAAACCTCCACTGGATGGAAAATTCCAGCTTTTCAGACGATTGGATGGACAAGCTGAGCTTCTAAATCTTTTCTACTCCAATGTGTCTGATCACTGTCACTGCTAAAATTAAGCAGCAAGAGTCTTTATTTATAGGTATGTGAGAATAATAAGCAGATACACGAAATGACGTTTACACAGCAGTTACGGGCTATTTATCACAGGGCTATTAAGGAAGCAGGGAAATGCCTGGGAGCTGGCAAAACACTAATAGCAAAAGTGGACTTCCACTTGCATAAAACACAGGAATAAAACTTCTAATTTTTTTTTAGATCTCTTTGTGTCAACTCAAATGTTAATTTATACTAAGGAGTAACATTTTTGAAAATGTTATCTTGTTTTCATCTACACAGACACATATTTCCTGAGTGGCAGAAGAAGACAAACATCAGCTTTCTGATAGTTGCTTGAAAAATAATCAGTTCCCACACAAAGACATTATAATATTTAAACGTTTTGTCACCATCCAAGGATCTTAGTGTTATTTATACTTCTGACATTGGAGATTGGAAAAAGTTTTTTACTTTTTACATATTTGTCACATTGATTCAAATTAAGTAATGACTTCTCCATGTTTATAATCTAAAAATATATTTGCTTTGTAAAATACAAGCATTTCATTTAAATAATGCTCTCCTGAAATCAACTTCGCACACCTCTGCTATCTTCTTTTCCATGTTATCAGTTCTTTATTTTTCAAGAGAAGATCTAATCAACAAATCCACATTCTTTCTCCTTTCATCCACTCTCCCACTTTTTCCTCTCTCTCCTGATCCCTTATCCTGGCAATTCTTATCTTCTTAATTCTTATTTTCATTTTACCCCTCCTCCTTTACTGGTAATCCTGTAATTTTCTATTTGCTTGGATTTTTTTCCTTGTTCTTTGTTTTTCTTAACTCTTCGTGGCCATCCCAACATACATAGAAGGATGTCTGTCTCATCCATATTTTTAAAAATCCTGTATTTGACCTCATGTTGCTCTCTCATTTCTGCTGAGTTTTCCTCCCGTCCATAACTTCTAAAATAAAATAAGGCACTGCCTGAAACAATTACTTTGGATGGCTTTTTGCCAACTTCACCTTTTCCCAAGTTGTGTTTAATTTAGCTGTGTACACTCCCCTCGGCTCTTCTGAGGTCACTGTTAATGATGTGTCCAAGTCTCAGGACTCCTTCCATCTCCACAGACTGTGACATTAGTGATCATACTGTGACTCTGAAATCTTGTCCTTTCTTGACTCTCTGTCTTTTCTTGTTTTCTTTTCCAAATCATTGCCAATTCCTTAACCTTTCTTTCAGCCGTGGGAAATCTCCATCCCAGCTTTCTCTTTCAACAGATATCTCACCAGGCTCTGTTTTTACCTCTTATTATTCTACTTGTGTGTTTTCTTAGGTGATTTCTTGTGACTGCATCAATGCAACTATCATTTCTACAATGCAAGTTCTCCACTTTTCATTACACATACCTGGTTTCCCCTTGAGCCTAAAACACTGAAGTCAAGATGACCTTCTTGAATTCTTTCTCTGATTTTATCAGCCTCTTTTTGTAACGTTTCCTGGCATTCCCCTTTATTGCTGTTCTGAATACAAGTTAGGGGCATCCATTGGGCGCTCATCTATAATCTTATCTTGTATCTTTCTGTGCAGTTCGTTGTTCCAAGTGGACAATGCCATTTTCAGTTGCCCATACATCTCTTTCTCTCAGAAGTTCTTTCATACACATCTTTCAGGCTTTCTTCTAGAGAACTATCCCTAAAATAGACTGTAAAAAAAAACCTATGCAGCCTTCCTTCAAAGTTATCTCAAATCCCACTGCTGTCATGATGCATTCAGGAAACTGAGAATTGGTATCAGTCTGTGGCATTTTCACTGGGGAGTGCTCTTTTTAATTTATTTGTAGATTTGTAAATATGTTGTGTGCTACATTTTGCAGTATAGATAGTTTATTTATTTAGTTTATACTAAATACATACTCTAACATCACTCTTGCTCCCTTCTTGTTTCTTACTTCAATTTCTCTTATAAATATTACAAGCTCTTTTGCTTTAAGAACAGCTTTTCTGGGAGTGCACAGTAACTAGTACAATATCCCGACAGACAAATAATACTAATTTATTTTTTTTTTAGCTCTACTCACATGACACTGATGAGATTTCCAAAAACACTTATTCTCCCCAGACACCTGTAGCAGCATATAGACAATAATAAGACTCAGCACTAAATAATGTGATGGCAAAAAAGTAATTAAGTTCAAAGATGTCAGATGGTTTGAGGCATTAATATTGTGGCATGTCAGCTCATTTCATCGCATTAAAATAATGTAAAAATACAGTTGGCAAACCAAACCTATGCAGTATTGCACACATCAGTCCAATCAAAATCTTTTCACAATCATGATTTCACCCCTATTTTTAGGATAGTGAGGCAGATAGAGATTCCCACTGCTGCCAGTCAGAGCTTTATATATCAGGAGAGGAAAATGGGATGGAGAAGTACTTATGTTCCGTGTATATACAATGCCAGACATAATAGGATCATGATTAACCACTAGGTCACTCAGGTGCTATGACAGTAAATGGGAAAAACAGCTGAATTAAAGTTGGCTAGGGAATATTCTGAATTTAATTTCTTAAAGGTGTGAGAATCCCAGGTCATTTCAGATATAATCAGAATATTCTGATTTTATATGAAACAAAAAAACCCCAAAAATATAAAACTCAGGCCCACTGGATTGCATAACTTCTACATCACTTCAAGAGAGTTCAGTGTGAAAGGTGATATGAAAGTGCAAGTTGTTAACCACTGTTGCAGATGACTGAGCATTTTGTTTATTCTCTAAGCAGATTCTGCTTCAGGAGTCTGTACCACAACTAATTAACCATAATGCTTTATAATTGTATAAACAGAATATATAATAGATCTGTATGATATATAATTAATTCTGCCCTTAAGGAAAGCTTTTGTAAGTCAAACTATGTGCTGTTTGAGAACTGCATTTTTATGTTCTCTCTTATAAGGCAGGTATATTTCCTTGCCAGCAGGGCTCAGGGAACATTCTAGAAAAGAATGTTCATTACGGCCAGCCAGGTGTTTTCTTGCAGGACTGACTACTGGGAGCCTCATCTCCGAAGCTGAGGTGGTTGCAGCTGCCTCTGCTCCTTCCTTTATGCAACCCGCAGTGAGGAAAGGGGCTTTGGTACAGAAATTTGTCTGGTTTTAAAAGATCAAGCTCACTTGCTGTTGTCATGCAGTAGTTATTTGTTTAATCTTGAGTTTTGTTGGCTTTACTTTTCTGTATTTTTTTGTGTATTACATTCCAGGCTCAACTCCATCATTGCTACTGGTCTGCAAGACCAGAACAAAACCCCAAACAAACACAAATATTTTGTTTCTGGATTATGACCCATAAATAAGCACAGCCCAATGTGGTTAGAGGATCGCCATTCTTCCATCTGGTGTTTGATGTCCTTCCCGTGAAAAAACAAAGGACACACAGGAGTTCAGGAGACCTGGGGAAGCAGACACCTGATTTCATTAGATGAGGGCCTGCTTCCTTGAAGTGACAGAACAGGCAACATCCATCTTTAAGACCTGTTCAATCAAAGGTGTGGAAGTGCCATGTCACCCTTATGTGGGGACTAGAACTTTGTACGTCCCAGGCTGTGGCTGGTAGAGAAGTCTTGAAACACGAGGCTTAGCAGAGCTGATTCAGTCCAGCGAAAGACTCCACCAGACTGTCTTCAGAGAAAACCTGTCATTGTAAGATGCTAATCAGAGCCAGTAGCCACCCAAGCGCCCCAAGATGGGAAACTCCCATCTACCTATTACTGTGCTGATGGTCTAGTTAGAGATCCATTTCCAAGGGCCACTGTGCCTTGGGGCTTTTGATGACTCTTTGGGCATCTTAAATGTACGTGGTAAAATAAGTTAATATGAAGATAAGTTGCTTGCTGAAAGGAAGGAAGAAGAAAGAAAGAAAGAGAAGAAAAGAAAGAAAGAGTGAGCAAAGAGCAGAAGCCTCCTTGATCTAGCCACCACTCAGCTGAATGGGAGGCAGAGGTTCACATTACACTCCTCTGGAATGATAATCACACCCTTCCTCAAGCCTGACACACCACTGGGAGGATTATCTTTGCATGGCAGCCTAGATCCTTCTCACTGATAACGCTGCTGTATCTGAGAAGTATTTGGCAGAACTGTCGCCATATGCACAAACAGAGGAGCTGACTCTCCTAACCTCAGAGGCTTGGTATGGGGAGTAGTCTGTATGAACTTCTGTGCCCTCCAGATCAACTCTGCAGATCACCTATGTAACTTGTAGAACAAAGCATACAATTTCCTTGGGGAGCTTTGAGGTGGTTTTATTAATTGGTTTCCAAACCTTTTGAAGTAACATTTTTAAGGTAACAAGATTTTTCTTCTTCCATTGCTTGCCCACCCACATCCACTTCTGAATTCAGAGCTGTCTTCTGTCCTCTTGTAAGCCTAGAAGTCCCCCAAAATTTCTTTTTTTTCCTCTTCTTCCCAAATTTAAGAGATACAGCTTCTACCGTTGCATGATCAACTGCACTTCTTACTCCCTTTCTCTATACTTCTTATGATCTCACATATCGTCCTTTTTCCAAATACATTTTTGGTTTAACATTGCCTCTCACATAACAGAGATAGATACACTGTCTGCTGGAAGAGCCAAAGCCATAACTCAGTACTATAGGAGAAGGTCTTCCCCTTGAGACATTTCATCCTGGGCTTATAACAACTGAACAATTGCATCAAAGAGACCAGTTTCTGCATGATGACACTGATTTCAGCTGTTTATTTGAATGTAGTAGTTCTGTCTCCAACAGTAGTGGTTACATTATATCTCAAGCATCAGGGAAATTACATGTGCCTACATCTACCTGGCTGGTCAGTCCAGGTTTGCACATGACAAGCTTGGAAATAATTTCTTCAAGTAATGTGTGGGCCTTTTGTCATTTAAGACTACAAAGAATCTGAAGAAATTATCCAAAAGATGTGCTTCATCGGAACTGCTCTGATCTCTCAAAGAAAGAACTCTCTTTATGGGCAAATAACACATAGATGTGCCAAATAACACTTTTCTTTCCAAGGTCCCATAAATCTCACGCTACTCTTGAGAGTAATAAATGTTGCAATAATGCTGTCCTTGAATGCAGGCAAGACTATAAGAGCTCTGACTGGTAGTGATTCTGTAATTATGTTTGATTACAGACATGCTCCTACTGTACCAATGCAAAGGGGTTATTTGTTGCCTCCTATCAGTCTCCTGGATTCTACTGGAGACCAAGAGCATGCCGTGCCAGCGTACACAGCTTACTCAGCTGTCTTCCTCAGAGCTTTGTCACTAAAGCGTAGCATTTAATAGCAGGACCTGTGATAGTTGGGCGTGCAAAACCTTTCATGGAACTGTAATTAAAACGCCATGTAGCTACATCAGTGATGGCCACTTCTAAGAGGATCCTGAATTTCAGCAGCTCTTGAGGGCTCGATCTTGCAAATAGAGTTTTACTTCACAGTGCAAGGGCTAAAGTTACTCATGCCTTTACTATATTACAATTACATCAAGAACCAAACTGACAATGAGAAATAAAAAAAAAATCTATACCCATAATATTGTCCATGCTTTCTACTACTACAAAACTTAAAAAAGGAAAAGCTCCATTAAGTCAAGTAGCCCTCCCTCTGTCAATGAACAACAAAAAAATCATGCCTTACAATTTATTCTCCAGTGCTTTGTTTATTCGGTATTAAATGACTCATGGAATAAGGTTTCCACCTCTCCCCGTGGGAGATTATCCCAGCTGCTGAGACCTACTAGCAGTTCCCTTTCCTTTGTCTCTCTTTTAATGATGCCTAAGTTTTGCATTCTATTTTAGTTTGGGATGTAAAACCTACAAAGGAAATTCACATCCCCAAACCTGCTTTTAAATGCAATTAAGGCTGTGACATGAACCCACAAACCCAAGGAAACATGCAGTTAAACAGAAATACATCATATATTTCACTTAAATACCATGCCACCTCAACAGTATACTTTTAAACTAACTGAACGCTTCCTTGTTTTTACAGGTTTGTTCCTTAGTGTTATGTAAATGCACTTTTATTGTATGTAAATTAGCATTAGGCAACTGCTAAAGCCTGTTTTATAGCTGTCACACCAACAAACCACATTTACAAGTAAATATTTATTCTACAGGCAAATATATTACCTGCCTGGAAATAATAATTATTTCCAGCATTTCGTCTCAGTGCTGTGACTCTGCTCTGGCCCCATAACCTGTTGTATGCACAGAAACTCTCAAAATGGAACATCCTTACTAAGAGTACATCACTTACGGAGTAGCAAACCCTAAAATTCTTTACACAGTGTGGCTCTCTAATACATTTTGTTCTTACTCTTCTTACCAGGCTGCAAAATCTATTTGACAAGAGAATATTCTTTTACTTTGAGGATATAGAGACAGCATGTTTACTTCCCAGTAGTGGTTGTGGAGTCCACTGTGTCACTCAACAGCATCCCATTTGGCCGGTAAAGGAACAGTGGTGACAAGCTCCAAATAAAGTTCAGTGCTGTTTGTTGTGCAGAAGAAAGAACAAGGAAGAGAGAACAAGGCTTTATCTGTAAGAAAACGTAAAGTAGGATAAATATAGAAGTAGAGGAAATCCAGAGCAGGACTCTGAAACGGAGGCTGGAGTTCCCAAACCCTCAGATTTGCCTTTTAAATCAGTATTGTCAAAATGTACCCTTTTTAACAGCAGCACAAACCCAACAGCTAGGGCACTGGTGTGGTAGGGGAACTCATGTTTAACGCAGTTCCAAAAGAATAACACAAAACCAGATATAGACCAAATCAAGAAATCTTAATGGAAAGATGTCAGGGACTCTACCATCAGACGCTTACAACTGTTCTAATGGATCATAATGGCTTCAAATCTACCTTGTTAAGCAGACACTGCTCATTTAAGAAGTAAAATGCCATATAAATCAAAGTACTATACAGCACATTTGTGCTTTTCTAATATCCTTAGCAAGGTAACTGCTCACATGAATGATGCCTTTCATTTATTATATTTGGTATGATTAGTAATAAATATAGCATTATGAATATATTCAAATTGCTACTCATATTTGCTTACTCTTTCTACCTTTTCAATTCAAGGTACTTTTGCTGTCCATCATACTTAACATAGAGTACCTAAGCTACTCTGAAAATGTAATTTGCTTCCTCACGACGATTCTATGATGTAGCATGAGGGTGTTTTATAAATAGGAAGAATTATCTTCATTATGTCCATGCAGCATTAAGTGTTGCATTATTTAGCTATTATTGTTATTATTGATATTCTACAGATAAGACACTGGCAAGAGAAATTAAGGTAAAAAATGCTAGAAGCATCTATTACATTTGACACAACAGGTTATCAGAATACTTACCATTTTACACTGTTTCAATCAGCTTCACTTTGGTGTACAGCAACCACACAAATTTGGCCACAAGTGTCCTCATACTGATTGCCTAGAAATGGAATAAAAAGAAAACAAATGTGCAAAAGCCCTCAGCTACTCCTGTGAAGGGACTTGGGCTTAGTCCCAGCTGTGGCAATTGGATTTTTTTTCCTAGGTGATGAACTGGGGAAAGGGGATGGAGATGGTGATTGAGTCAAGTGACCAAACTCGGAACAGCAACGTAGAGAAAACTCAGCTTCTCGTGGGGTACAGTCTGACATGGCTGACTTGTTAGCTGAAGAAAAGTGTTGAATGGAATTACCTGTACCAATGGATAGAAAGAAAAACTTCAGACTGAATGAGGAGCCTGGAAAGAAGAAGGATTGGTGATTTTAGCTGTGAGTTGAATGTTCACCTTTATGTTAAACCAGATGCCTAAGGAATACATAATTCAAAAGTCCCGAGTGGTTGGCCTATTTTCCTGAAGAAGAGAAGAGGATGCAGCAGCAGGTCTGATTCCAGATGAGATAAGATTTTCTTATAACAAAAGTAATGGTTAATGGGCAGGTTCTGGTTTAAGTGAGTTATTCAGTATCACAAAAAAGCTTCTGGCAGACAGGAAAAAAAGGCAATTATCCAAAATGCTATTCAATTTTCTTAAGGGAAAATCTTAAGGTTCTTTTTCTGTAGTTTCCTGGCTTGTTCATTATGCAGTCCTTACTCATAGTGACAATCCTGTGCACCCAAATGAAATACAGTAACATTTGGCATTTGACTAAGAAGCCAGCACTATAATACCTTTTTGCTGAAATTTGATGCTAAAATTAATTCTGAAATTTTCCAGTTTGTGAGTATTCATAGATACTAATTTGACCTAGTATAAATACTGTTGGACTCCACAGGTCTAACATTCTTTTACTTAATGCCTTTTCCCCATCTCCAGGAAAAAAAAGACTCGAGGAAAGGAAATCTAACACTTGACCACAAGTTTGGCCCTAAACTGGATGATGAGCAATGGGTTTCCTTTTGTTGTTGGAAGATAACTAGAGCTTGTAGAGACTTAAAAGTCTTCATGAGTTGGAAGTGCTGTAGGTGGCACTAAATGGGGAGACAGGAATTTTACCTGCCTCTACCTGCCCCATTTTGGCTCCTGCTCTCCTTTATTCTCTGTCCCTGAATCCTGGCCTTCCTACCCATTCCAAAATACTTTCCCTCTTTTTTTTTTTTTTTTTTTTTTTTTAATGTCTTGCCCCATTTCTCACTCCTATGCATTTCACTCAGACTTCTCAACTCCAACCTCTTCCCTGGTGAGTGTCAACAAAACCAGCAGTGGGGATAATGACTTTGTATCAGCAGCCCTGGAGAATTCAAGGGCATAACTGCAAGGTAAGTCCCAAGAAGCTTGTGGACAGAGAGCCCTCAGCTGATCTGAGATCATATCTGTGCCATTGAACATTTGGGAGCTGTGAGAAGATGGAGTGTGGTTGATAAAGGCAGTGTCCAGCTGTCAAAAAGCCTTGTAGTAAAAATAATCCCATCTATTTTGCTTTTCCCATGACTGTCTTGTTCCAGCTAGAGCTCTTTTTTAAAGGCAAAACAGGCCAAAACCAAAACCAACACCTCCGCAGCTTGAGATAGACATTTTCTAGGAAAATTTGCCACTCCTTTTTCAGCAGAGCTACTCAGTGCCAGATAGCAGCATTTCACACAGGGGACCTAATTACAGGCGGCGCTCCCATTCCTGCCCAGGGATGCTGCAAGTGCAAAGTGGCAAGCTTATTTTAGACCCAGTTTTATCATTTGAGAGCTATGCCTTGTGTTGTCTGGGGTTGTTCTAGTCATTGGCCACAGCTAATGCCTTCTGGTTGTCTCAGGATATTACTGGGATGTAAGTACTTCATCTCGTAATTTCTCTCTTCCCAAACATAATATTTCCAACTGTATATTCATTACAAATAAATGAAATACAGGGGAATGGATTTGAAGATACGTGAAGATAAATGCACCCTTTCTCATTACTATTTTGTGTTAGGTGCTGTGTGAAAACCTTGGAGACCATCACAAAGGTCTCAATTCTAAGTAGAGTGGACTAAGGGCAGCAAAGAAAACATAGACAGAGGGAGATAAGAGAGACACAAAAATAATGAAACAAGCAGGTAGATACACTGAGATCAGAGTATTGATGCCCTTATGCCCAGGTAAGTGCTTAGAAACAAAAGATATGTCAAGATTTGAAGAGTTTGTCCTCTCTAAAACCTTCAAGTAGGAACAAAATAAGGATTAGGATTGCACAGTGTCTAGTGACTGCTTAAACCTTCTGGGCTTCCATGGCTCATGGCATTCAAGTAAACATGTTTCTGCCCTTGAGAGATGAACCCATTAGTAACTGATAATAGTAGGAGAGATGTCTGTAGCTTTGCTCCACACTTGCCTGTCATTGCCCCACTCCTTGAGTTCACTCCCTTGCTCCCATGCTCTCCCTGTGATGCATAATTTCCACTGCTTTCAGGATGCCTCTCCCAGAAGCTGTGCTAAGGACGCCCAAAAGGATTTAAGTTTTAGAAATACCCGTTACCTCCAGTGTAAACTCCTTTAAGCACATGCCATCTGACAAAGTAGTTTCTTAAAATGGAAAAAAGAAGAAAGAAATGCATCTTATGTGGCTTTTGAAAAGTTGTCTCAAGGTATTTAAGGCAAACATGGGTTTTTGAAAGATAGGAAGATTCTGACAGGAGTTCAGTTTTTGCTTCGCTTTCCCAGTTATATCTTCTGAATATTACAGAGCAATGGTATTCCCTGAAGGAAGTACTCTGAAACCTAGACTGAAAACATAATGAAAAATTCAGCAGTTGGCGTACCACTTTAAAATAAGGAAGAATACTTTCTTTATCTCTTCTGAAATCACTCTTTCCTGGGCACATGGCATGATGATGTTATACTATGTGTGCTAATTCTAGTTAAGAAAGGGATGAAGATGGAAATAACTTCTGGGGAGCGAAGTCTCCCCTGTACGGCTGTTGACGTGCCTGGTAACAGTTTGACTGGAAGCGGCCCCAGTGGACCTTCTCTTCTTTGCTTGCTTTGAAGGCTGTGAAGGCAATGTGTCAGTTCGATTTGGACTGTAAGGTTGTGGCATGGTCATCAGCTTGTTTGGTAACTTTTTTTGCTACTGATATTTTATACTGCTGTGTCTTGTGGTTTGGTTGTGGGGGGTAGAGGCGGGGGGGCTTGGTTTTGTTCTGGGGCTTGTGGGATTTTCTTTGTGTCACACGTTTACCTTGTCTTTATGCATCTATTCTTCCTATTCAAATACTTCACTTGTTTTGACAGGGAAGAACGTGATGGCAGTATTTGCAGGGATTGTAGAATAGTGTCTAAACAGCTAAATTCAAGAGTTATACTAGTTCATCTTTATTTTAATCTGATGTAAATCTGAGCACGGGCAATAGCTGTAATGTATCAGCTATTGTCCTAGTCAAAGATGCACCTTCTCTCTCAGCTGACACCGAATGATTTTTGGTCTATAAGACATTACTGTATCAGCAATGTTATCTGACAAAGTTACAGATTTAGGAAAACGTGCATGCTGTTTAAAACACGACTGGTATTAGTGTGGGCAGACTACTTCTACAGGTGACTGCTTTACAGCCATTTTGATCCCAGTGCAGTGAAGCAGAAAAAATAAACTAGATAGACTTCATAAGCTGTGATTAAGCACAGTGCAAAATCCTTGGGGGAAGAAGTCTCTACACCACAGTTTTACAAACAAATCTGGCTCATGCTAGCAGAAAAAAAAAAAAAAAAAAAGACTGGACTAATGGAAAAATATATGGTTGCTGATTTTTCTTAAAATTAATTTATACGGGTGGCTTTGTTGACCGAGCACATGTTCATGTGGATGTGGGGTGTATTATTCCAACCCTTTCTGTAACATAACCACGGTGACTGCATCACATGGTGCTAGTGCAAACAAAGTCTCGTTAACAGCCCATGAATAGATGCATTTTCCTAGAATAGTTTCTCATTGGGACTATCGGTTGGTTCCTGGGCTACCAAGGGATAAGGGTAGGTAGGGACAGCAGTAGCCTGAAGTGTGCTACAAGACAATTAGGAGTGTTTATCATATAATCAAAAAGAGTACAAGGGATATAGTTAATTCTGTGACACTTTTACTTGATTACTGATGGATTGGAAGGCAGTATCTTATATAGTAGAATATAGCTTGTTAAAACACCAACCATTCTACTTCTACCTATATTCTATGTCTTTTTGGTTCTCTTAAAGCCTGCACTTTGAATCTGAGAGGCCATCACACTGAGCTAGCTTCCTCCACGAAGCAACAAGACTCACCGCATTTTTCCTTCACCTCCATTA
Organism: Strix uralensis; assembly: GCF_047716275.1. Classification (NCBI taxonomy): domain Eukaryota; kingdom Metazoa; phylum Chordata; class Aves; order Strigiformes; family Strigidae; genus Strix; species Strix uralensis. Next base: position 42,988,227 of record NC_133972.1, on the reverse strand, counting down.
GCATACCATTTGCGTCAGAGCCAACATAAGCACTGCGCTCTCAATGGACTCAGCTCAACTTATCTTTCTGATCTTATAGCCATTTATTTTCTTAGCTATTAAGCTACTCATCTTAATCTTTTCTTTCTGTCCCATTGTCTATTGTTATCAATTCATCTAGTGGGAACTCCTTGTCCTAGAACAAAAACACTTTTCTTAATACCGCTGTAAAACTTTTCATTTTCCTCTTGACATTCTCTGAAAAGTGTTTTTGGATGTACATTAGGAAAATATTCATATATATTCCATATACACTTATATGAAATGATGAAACTACACTTAATTAGACTTGACGCTTTGATCTTTTAGCAAAAGAAAAATTATTGTAAAGTTTTGACAGTCACACACGATGGATGTGCATAAACTTCATCGCAGGTGATTTTGGCTCTGTTTCTGAGCCTTCCCCGCATGGGAGTGGAGAAAGTGGGTGAGAGGTAGAGTCTTCTGGGATTCGGGCTAGTGCAAGTCTTGGTTGAGAGTCCTTGCTCTCTTTCGTTACTATCAAGTCAGCATCCTCATGAAGTCAACTTTAAACTCAAGAGCGCGCCTCAGCACCTTACTGAACAAGTCCCCGGGGGCTGCTGTCGTCCCTTCCCACTGCCAGTACAACCCAGTGCTCCCAATTTACTCAGCCCCGCGGGCTCGGCCATCCCACCGCACCGAATCCCGGAGGCGGCGGGGAACCGCCGGGGGAGGCCATTTTTACCGGCCGCCTGCGCACCCCGCGCTGGGCGGCCCGGCCGGAGGCAGCCTGGCGGGCAGAAATCGGCCGCTGCCCTGAGGGAAAAGCGGGACGAGCACAGGGGCTCCGAGCCCTCGGAACGGCTACTCTCTCGCCCCCCAATCCCCGCCACGCTGGGCCGCCACCCCCGACAGCGCCCGGGCCACGTGCCGGCGGGGGCAGCCGCGCCCGCCTCCACCGCCCCGAAGGGCCCGCACCGCCCCCGGCGGGCAGCACCGCCCCCGGCGGGCAGCACCGCCCCGGCGGGCCGCGGCCGGCCCCGCCCCCCCGGGTCGCCTCCCCGCCCCTCCCGCCGCTGCCACATCCCACTTCCCTCCGCCCGCCCCCCCGCCCCCGACGGCGGGCCCGCCCCGCCGCGCCGCCCCGCCCCCGCCGCGCGGCACCGCCCTCTCATTGGTTGAGAATCGAGAGCGACGGCGCCTCTGGGCAATAGAGCCTGAGCTGGCGCGGCGGCGGCGCCCAATGGTAGTGCTCGGCTGTCGCCCCTGCCTGTCGCGGCCGGGCGCCGGGGCTGCGCGGTGCCATTCGGAGGCAGGGCGGCGCGGGGAGCGGATGGTGCTGGCCGCGGCTCCCGGGCGCTGGCGCGGGCAGGAGCAGGAGCTGGCTGCGAGCGCCTCCCCCCCTCCCTATCCTACCCCCTCCGGCTGCGTGCGCCCTCGTCGCGCCCCGCCGCTGACCGCCCTGAGCCGGCGGCGCTGTACGATGTGAGCGGCCGCGGGGCTCGGCAGCGCCCCCGGTGCCCACGACGCTGGGGCGGGCAGCGATGGCCAGAGCCTGGCGTGGGAGCAGCCGCCGTCGCCGATAGGAAGCGCCGGGGGCAGCTGGGCAGGCGGCGGGGAGACTCCCTCGGGCCGTGAAGCGCTTGTCCCGCCCCGCCCCCTCCCTCCTTCCTCCTCCCCCCTCCTCCTCCTCCTCATTCCCTCCCCCCCCCCCCCCCACCTCCCCCCGGCCGGTGCATGCGGGGTGCCGGGGGCCGAGCTCGGGCGCCCCGCAGCCTCCAGAACGAGTGACCCGCCGGGTCCTGCGCATCCCCGCCATGTCCTCCTCGTCCAGCTCCTCGCAGACCCCCCCGTCCCACCACCAGCCCCCCCCGCAGAGGATGAGGCGCGGCGCCGCCGGGTCCCCCACTGCCGCCGGCGGCACGGCCGGGGGCCCCGGTAACGGCGCCGGGGGAGGCGCAGCGGGGACCAGCCGGCTGCTCCAGCCCATCCGGGCGACCGTCCCGTACCAGCTCCTGCGGGGCAACCAGCACAGCCCGACCAGGTCCCCCTCCGCCTCGGTGGGCAGCAACACCGGGCCGGGGGGCGGCGGCGGGGGTCGCGGCGGAGGCAGCCCGCCGCCGCCCAGCGCGACGCCGCCGCTGGCGGCGGGAGGCGGCGCGGCGGAGCCGGGCCGGGTGAAGGGCAGGCAGCGGCGCTCGCCGGAGAGCGGCGGCAGCAGGAGGAGCAGCTCACCTGAGAGACGGAGCCCCAGCTCCCCGGTGTACAGAGGTAAAGCACCGGCACAAAGCCGGCGTCCCGCTTCCCTGCCCCCCGGGGGTGCTGGCCGGGCGGGGGCCGCCCTGCCTCCGGGCACCCCCGGCCTCAGCTCCCGGGGATAAGGGGGTGCGCCCTGCCCGCCCCCCCCACACCCTGGGCCAGCGGGGCTGGGAGCCCGGGGGGCTGCCGGCCCGGCGGGAGCAGCCCCACGGGGGTCTTAGAGGGCGGTGGGGGGGGGGGGGGGGGGGGGCGATGGTGAGCCCTAAAACACCCTCCCCAGCCCCGGGAGCGGGCAGGTGCCGTGCCCGGGTTTGCCCTGCCAGGAGGGCAGCGAGGCGGCGGAAAGCACCTCGTCCCACTGCCTTCCCCCGGGGAGGGGGGCGAGCGCTTAAATGTCATCCTCCTCCTCCTCGGGCGACGTGGAGATCCAGCTTGGGAAAAACAGCCCCGTCCTCCCCCCGCGCCGCCGGCCAGCGCCGGCCCCGGGAGGAAGTGCCTCCCCGGCGTAGCGGAGCGGGGACGAGCCCCGCCGCCCCCCTTGGGGGGCTGCCGGCGTCCCCCCGCCCTAACCCGGCCCCTCCGCGGAGGGGAGCGGGCAGGGGCTCCGGCCGCAGTGCTGCTGCTCCTGCGCCTTCCTGCACGGGCTCTGGCAGTGGATGTGTGTAACAGACGGACGAGGCTAAAATTAACTCGCTTCCCTGTCTACAGGTGTAATTATTTCGTAAGGGTTGTTAATGGGTTAGATGTGTATCTGGGGTGTCACAACCCAGTTCTTAAGTGTGTGTTAAAACCAAGCCTCAAACGCTCTTCCTTTTGCAGAGCTCGGTTTCTTAAAGACTGCGTTTTGGTAACATCCTAGGTTAAAATATGTAATGTTTTCAAGCACAGACTCCAAAACAAAAAGCAAATGCTCATACTGAGATGCTTAAAAACAAATGACAGTCTGTCTCCTTGTGATATTTCATACTGAATCCTTGAGATTGTAAAAAACCCCAAAACCCCGATGTGGCCAAAATGGGCCTGTAAAGTTTAAGATGTAAAATTGATTCCCAGCAAGTCCAACTTAACCTGCGTCAGGTTGTCTGTTAAATTACTGAATGTGTTAAAAGTGTCCGTGGCCATTTTACCTCCCCCCCGCCCCCCCCTTTCCCCCATCGCTTTAGCAGTTGAATGAATCAGACTAAATGCACTTTTTATGTTATCCTGCTGTAGCTATCAGGTATCACACATCATCTCTTTCTGGGAACGTTTTATGTGGTTCAATACCCCTTGCTTGTTCTGTCCCTTCCTTAAGTCTTACTGTGTTTCATTTCTGTGGCAAATTGGTCTGTGTTGGTTGCCAACGTCTTTTGTAGCAGTGGAATCTGTTACCTTCTCCCCACCCCCCCTTTCAGTTTTAATGTGTAGTAAAACCTTACAATCTGTAGTATTTGTAACTTCAGCAAATCTGTCATTAGAATGGTCCTAGGACATGGGCAGCATTTTGCACATGAGCAAAACGTCGCTGCCAGTTACGCATGGAGTTAATTTACCCTATACAATATTTGTGCTTATGCAGATGACCAAATCAGTTGTATTATAATCTGAACGGGGATACTTCATAACTTGTTTCTCAAAAATATCATCTATTTATGCAGAAGTTTTTGCGTGCTTGAAAATGGAACTGAGCTTCAGTGGTTTTGCTTCATTCAAGCTCTATTTAAAATTTTAAAGATCCTATTTTTCCTACTGTATGAAATACTAAATGCACATTTCCTTTTTTCCTCCTTTAACCTTTGGAAAATGCTAATGGGAAACTAGGCAAAACAAAAAAATCAGTGCATGCGAATAGGGATGATGCTGATGATGAATACTGTAAATTATTTAATTATGGGAACCTGGAGCAAAACATTGTAGTGGTGCAGTGTATAAAGGTCTGTGCTTAAGGTGTATTGAAGAGGGCGGAACGTGGGCAGTTACCTGCAAGCAAGGAAAAATACTGCAAAGCTGTGAAGTATTTCATTATTACGTATGAATTTTTTGTTGGAGGGGAAATTTTAATTTTAGAAAGTGGTTTCATTCGTCTTTATCTGTGGGCTATTTTAGCCTTAAGAAATCAGACTATAAATTAGTACTGAATGACTTTTCCGTCATTAAACTTGTTTGAGCTTGCCTCACGGTGAACCATGTTAGCAGCATACATGGCTTGATTTGGTTTAATGAGTGCAATGTATAAAATCATAAATGGTCCATCAAGAAATGCACCCTGTAATCTGTATGCGCTGCAAGGAATTTGTTCCCCCTCCTCCAGGTCAAGCCAGCTGCTGCTGCAGAAGCTGACATCCTCTAGCAAATCCTGAATGAATGAATGAAAACAACGTGATCGCCCTAATAATGACCACAATTGCACACGTCAACAGCTTTATTTTACCGAAATACAGGCACCATTTTCTAGCAGGCAAGGGTAATAAGATACCCTATTTCTTCAGTCTTGCAAATGAAAAAGGTTATCCAACAACCCCCCCTCCCCAAAACCTAGAGCTGTTTTTACACAATTTAGAATATAGTTACTTGCCACAGGGCAGGATTTTGTCTTTTGTTTCCCTGCTTGTTCTCAGCATTTTAGTACATGATGTATGGATACCAAAAATGATGTTTGTAGTCTATATGGTGATAGTAGTGTAGAGAAAATTGATTGCTGAACTGGAGGACTGCTGCAGTAATAATGGAGGACTTGGGGGGGGGGGGGATGTTCTGTTTTCAAACATGGACCATCTTGCTGCAGCTTGTTAAACAATTGCTACTCCAGGTGTTTATAGTTGTTATCAGTATGCAAGTCTTGGGGAAGCGACTTGATTAAGTTTTTTTTGTCAGTTTTTCAAAACCATTTCCCACTGCTGTAAAATGTGAGCTTAGGCTCTAGGTATAATCCTGTTGTTTTTCTCACCAGTGCAGGAGATCTGTTTGTCTTTGGCTCTGCAGTCTGACTTGGATTGTTTCACGAATATGCTCGTGCTGGAGACTGTTTATGATTCTGACGGATAGATGTTTTTCTCTTAAGACATCTACCCCTTCCCCACCTCCTTTCAGCCTTTTCCAGGATAGATTCCTTGAATTGGCAATCCTACTAAGCCATTTTGTTGTGGATATTTTAGTGATTTGGCAGAGGTTCTTTTTATAAAGGAAATTTCTGGGAAAACACTCCAGCTTTGAGCCTCTACAGGTCAGAGCAACTACCGTTGCAGGCGTTGACATCACTACTACATGAATGAAAGCAGCGTGCTCTGTTCCTTCTCCCACCATCATCTTTTCTCTCCCTTCTTTCTAGGATGCCATGAAAGTTTTTGTTCTGCAGCAAAACCCCATGTGTTTAGAACTGAAACTTTAAGAATTTGATAATAATTTCTTCAAGCAAATTTGGGGATTTGTAGTTGTTAAGAAACCATTGATGCCAGTATTTGTATTTGGTTAGTATTGATACTGAATGGATGAGAAGTCATAAATGCTATATACTAATTACAGGGTGCTAAAAAAGAGGGGGGAAAAAACTTAATGATATCATAGGATAAACCTGCAGTGTGTGAGTCTACTCCTTTCCTCCTTTTTTAAACATGTTTATTCCTTACTAGTAGATACATTTTTATAGCCTGTATTCATGCTTTGGAGAGTTGGCAATGTAAAAAGTGTCTGCTTGAATATAGCAACACATGGTTTTCTTAGAGGAAATATGTCTGATACGTCTCTGATCGCATAAATGTAATGTCAACAGAATGTGAAGCTGTGTGGTTTATGACAAAGGACATTCCAATAATAATAAAAAAAGCCCCCTGGACAGGTCAAACAAATGATGTTTCTTGCTTGTGAACACTAATGTTTTACAGAAAAAAAAGTTGTTTTCTTTCTTTCCTTACTTGGATAAAATCAGTAGTTTCTGTTACTATGTAAAGTAGCTTGTATAAATATGAGAGTGGGTTTCCTGTTTAGTTTGTTTTTTCACAAGGTATGTGATGTTTTGTATACAAGGAGGGTGGAAATGACTTCTGTATGATTCAGGCTCAATATTGCTTTCATCAAATGCTTTGATTTGTTTAGTGTTAACTCTGGTGGTACTGTAATATTATGCTTCATATTTTTCTAACTTTCACTTACATAGTGTATAGTAAAAACTTTTTTCCATATCAAATTTTAGAGGCAAAGGTTAGTTTTAAGGACATCTGAAAAATATTGTAATCAATTGGGCTCTTAAGGGTTCCCAATATCTTTTACTTTCCAAAATAACTCCTGAAGCATTGCCAACATTAGGAAGAGAAATGAATTACAAAAGATGGAAAACAACCGCGTAACCTAGTTCTAAGTAATAAGTATGTATATCTGCTGTTATGATACTAGATAGAAGGCTAGTGGAGTAAGTAGTAGAGTAAGACGGACAATATTGCTGATCTCTAGACTTGTAAGGGATATCAGTATTTAAAAAAATTCAGACTTCAAAAGGCAGAACTATTTTAATATCCTGGATTCAAGCCATCCAGTATTTTGGCATCATAAGCATTTATACTAGAGATCAAGAAGATCTTTCCTTTATTTCTAACAAATGTAGGTAAGGAAGTAATTTTTGTGACGTTTCCTATTTCCTGATGCCTGAATAACAGCAGTATTCCCATAATTGTATGGCCAAAACAGTTTTGCTCCAGCTTTATCCCTCTCTCTTCCCAAAATAGCTTTCATTGGAATATAATATGGTGAAATAAAAGACACCGGCTAAATTTGAACCAGTTGTCTTGAACTCAAAGGCTTTTTAGTTACATGTTTTAACATCACTTTAAATGAGAATGGTATACTAGATGTCCTTAATAAATACATTTCATAAGACAAATTGAGCTACTTTCAGGTGTTAAAACAACTGCAGAAAAGAAAACAGGTATTTTCTCCACTGAACTTGAATGGTATTATAGCAAGGTATTAGCTATTAAGAAAGCACCCCCCTGCTAGCTATTAAGAAAGCACCCCCCTGCCCCATGGAAAAAAAACCCATATCAAGTATATGTATATATCTATTTTAAATCATTACTTGACCTTTAATTCTTGTTCTTTGGACATAAGCAAGTATTAGTGTGTTACATATGGCCAAACTGAAGTTACTTGCAAACATTAATGCATAGTAAACCAGTGGCTAATACTGAAATTTGGTTTCTGAAATTCATGGTTCCTGTGTTTTGTCCAAATGAGGTTCTTAAATGTATCTTAAAATGCAGGGAGGGTAGATTAAGGGAGTGTATCTTAGAATCTTCCAAAAAAGTCAGTGTTTGCCAAGTATAGACTGACACTTGAGTTGTTGAGCTTTGCTATATTGATAAAATTCACAGTGGAAAGCTAGTTATTTTTAAAATGAGGTTTATGCTACTATTCTAGATATCATCATGAAAAAAAAGATTAACATGAAGTAATTCTGAAATGTCAGCTCAACCTGGACTTGAAAGCAATAGCTGTAATGATGCAAAACCTATTGGAAATAAAGTATATGCTCCTCAATGTTTCAGTTTAAGTGAATATTTGAAATACTTCTTTTTATGGGACTTCATCAGTTGAGTAATTATCTTCATCTGAAGAAGGTAAGAGTGGTCTTTTTTTTCCCCACAGTGAAAAATGAACGCTCCTGTGTAAATTGGTTGGCAGCATCTTCAGTAGAGCAAACCATTGCCAATGCTTGACACAGTAGTTCTCCGTGGATTTAGCATATGTTCAGGAAAAGTTGTTAATATAGTAGGGTTTAAACATCTTGTATTGATTAAAAAAGGACCCTGTAGTAAAGATTCATAACTGGAAAATTTTGCTCAAGACTTGAGATGGTTAATTGTGTTGATGATCATCATCTTGCTTTAATGTTAATATTTAAATGCATTGAGTTCTCTCTTTCAACACGGCTTCCCATGTAAACCTGTAGTGCCTAAACAATGACTTAAGGCATTTTCAGGCAAGTAGAATAGTATTTACATCTCTTCGTTAGAAGGGTAGAATCCACAGTAACTTGTCACAGAATCCTAGAATGATTTGGGTTGGAAGGGACCTTTAAAAATGATCCAGTTCCAACCCCCTTGCCTTGGGCAGGGACACCTCCCACTAGACCAGGTTGCTCAAAGCCCTGTCCAACCTGGCCTTGAACACTTCCAGGGAGGGGGCAGCCACAGCTTCTCTGGGCAACCTGTGCCAGTGTCTCGCCACCCTCACAGAAAAGAATTTCTTTCTTGTATCTAATATAAACCTGCCCTTTTTCAGTTTAAAATTGTTACCCCCTTGTCCTATCACTACCCTACCCGATAGAGTCCATCCCCATCTTTCGTGTAGGCCTTATTTGAATACTGGAAGGCCACTATCAGGTCTCTTTGGAGCCTTCTCTTCTCCAGGCTGAACAACCCCAACTCTCTCAGCCTGTCCTTACAGGAGAGGTGCTCCAGCTCTGTGATCATCTTCGTGGCCTCCTCTGGACCTGCTCAAGCAGGTTCATGTTCTTCTTATGCTGGGGGCCCCAGAGCTGGACACAGTACTGCAGGTGGGGTCTCACAAGAGTGGAGTAGAGGAGGAGAATCCCCTCCCTCGACCTGCTGGTCACACTTCTCTTGATGCATTCCAGGATACAGTTGGCTTTCTGGGCTGTGAGCGCACATGGCCAGCTCATAGTCAGTTTTCCATCCACCAATGCACCCAAGTCCTCCTCAGTGCTGCTCTCAATCCACTCATCACCCAGCCTGTGTTTGTAATTGGGATTGCCCTGACCCACGTGCAGGACCTTGTACTTGCCCTTGTTGAGCTTCATGAGGTTCACACGAGCCCACCTCTCAAGGCTGTCCAGGTCCCTCTGGATGGCACGTCCCTTCCCTCCAGCGTATCGACCATACCACACAGGTTGGTGTCATTGGCAAGCTTGCTGAGGGTGCACTTGATCCCACTGTCCATGTCACCAACAAAGATGTTAAACAGGAAGTCAGTCTGAGATTATCCCCTTTTCCTTCATGTCACCATTTTTAAGGTGTGGGCAATTGCAAAATTAAGAGAATGAGAGATTAGAGTGAAGGAAAATGGGCTTTTCTACTTAATAATCCAATTCTTACATTTTGAGTATGAATTTGCTTCTTCCCAAAAACTAGACTGTTCTTCAATTATGTTTTAATTTTTCCCTTCCTGATTTGACTCTGAAGTTCACCACCACTAATTTGTTTTATGACTATTTTTGAATTGGAAATTAAATCCTAAAGCTTGAAAATAGCTGATGGGTACTGAAAGGGATCACAATTTGAGACTCCTGCAGTATGGATGCCACACAGAGTATCATGATACAGTGTGTAATATCAGTCCTTTTGAATGGCAAGTCAGTCTCTCCAACTCTTATTTTTCCAAAGCTCAGATCTCATCCATGGAAACACTCACCCATGGTTGAAACTGAAATACATGTTCTCTAGGGAACCCTTTCCTGCTCTCCCAGTTGTGTGAACATGGATTTAGGACCAGACCCTTACATGGTCCCTTTGATGATGACTCTGCTCAGACTATGTCTTCTGTTGTTAGTAAGAGGGCATGTAGCTACTGGAAGTTGTATCTTGGGGAAGGAAACCCAGCCAGGCCAAGTGGGGCCATGCTGGGGAGTGCCCTCAGCCTGCTGTCTCTGGCCTTCTAATGCTGCCTCTGCTCTGGTCCTGTTCATTTCTTTTCTGCACCTTCCCTGCTCCTTTGGTATCTGCACCACATCTTATTAACTGCTGTATCCTACCAAACTATTGACTATCACCCTGTTAAAAACAGATCAGCTTTCTCTTGACGGGGAGGAACCAGAAGGTGTGGGTCTCTACACTCAAGCAATAACTTTTCTGCATAAACAATTTTTAAATAGGAGTTAATCTAACCAGTTGGTGTTGGGTCAATAGAAAATGGTTTCGATGGAAAATTTTCATTTTTCATAGTAGCAGATCTCTTAATTAGCTTTCTGTATTAGATATTGATGCTTTGGAGATAATATATAATTCCCAGTAGGTCAGAAAATGTTACAAGCTTGGGTTTTGGAACTTTAATGCAAGATAGTGTATTGGTTAGACCTTCTTATTTACTGTTGTGTGTGCCCTAACAATAAATGATGACACAGGTGTTGGTGTTTATAAGGATTCAACTTTCACTGCTGCTAGTGTTAAATTGAAGTGTAGTTGTTTGCAATGGGTATTATTCTCGGAACCGAATACAAATGAGTGATTAAGAACATTGGTTCTTACATGCCACTTGTTTTGCACAACGTTTTTTAAAAAACTTTTAAAACTAGTTTTACCCAAACTGCACATTTTGTTTCCTCTTTAGAAGGAATGTGTCTCATATTTTGCTCATAAGAATGGTGACTAAGAACAGTACGGTAGCAGTTCCGTCATGGTTTTTGAATAATCTAAAATCCACTGTAGAGTATTTTCTTCTCACCCTGCCTTGAGATAGTCTAAACTGGAATAAAAATTTAAGTGTCCTATTCCTTGAGCAGTGCGAGTCACCTGTTTGAAGAAGGTTAGCTTCATCCTCCTTTCCTACACTCTCACCACCAGGCATTAAGGGAAGAGATTAGTAGTAGTCACGCTTCTGAATTTCAGGAATTAACACTCATATCTAACTAGCTTGACTGATTATTGCAAGATCACTGGCATTCATACTACAAACTTGAAACTCATTTCTGTAGCTATATGAATTTTAATATTGTTTTAGTAAATAGGTGTCTTTTGGAAACATTTTCTGTAACAGTAACCGCTTGCTTGTGAACTGATTAAATGTATGGCAAAATGGGTATTGTTACATCGTGTGCCTTTTAATCTCTGGTGTTTTGATGTACAGTGCCTATTCTAGACTTCTGATAGAAATACTTGGTTGGCTAGCTGGATTACTTGTATATCAACATTTTTTTAAAAGGCTTCATGGTTAGAAAAAACTAAACATTTTAATACAGGTGCTTAGGCTGCAGTACTAAAAAAAAAAAAATAATCAAAACTCTAATAATTTGTTGACATCTCTCATCAATTGAAAACCAAACTGTGATTTGGAAATAATGTGTTCTTACCAGAAAACAAATTCTGGTTATTCAAATACTTGATTGCTAGCTAATTCTGTTAATCCTAGTCTGCAGATATTAGCCTGTAAATACAAACCCCATTTCTTCAAAGTATGACATGAAGTCCGCCTTTGGCTACTTGAGAGCAGATTACCTAAGCGTAGGTATAAATGCCCAGGTTTGTGAACATATGGTGTCCAGGGATACCAGTAGAATTGCTTTCATTAGATGAAGCACTGTACCCATGCTGGATCAGAAATGTTGCTGAATAAACCTTGAAAACTTTGCACTGTTGTTCCCAGAACTCAGGCCACTGAGACACGCAGCGTGGAGGAGCCAGTGAGTGGCTCTACAAGACCTACAGGTCTTTGTAGGTATTTAATACGGTCTCATTACCACTCCCGCACATCACAGCAGAGCTCGTTAGCCCAATAGGTCTAGCAGATGCTGATGATTGTACCAGGTATCAGTGTGGTGTGGTCTGTGCTCTGAAAGGATTTGGTGAGTGCAGTGCTCACATACGGGAGTCAGCTTAAATTCAGCTCCACATGTCAGCTAATCAGTCTTTCTGGAGCCTGGAGCCCTGGAAAACACATTGCAAAACCCAAGTGGCTTTGCAATATTGACTCTGTGCAGTTAGGTGTTACATCTCCATATCCAGTATGTCATATATTGTTCAAAATCTTTCTGTTATACATGAGATCTTAACTTTCTATTTTTCAAAGTAATGGAGAGTTGACTCGCTCGGTAAAAATTAAACCCAGATTTATGCCGAGTGTCCTGGAACAGACTTTGAACAGTGTGACTCTAAAAATACCAGCTAACTGCTGAAGAATGCAGAGTAAGACTTAGGTTTACACAGTAGTTGGGAAGCTTCCAGGTTAAAGAAGAAGCTGTCTTCACAGAAGTAAATTTCTGTTCAAGGTCTTAAAATTTTCATTCTTAACAGATAGCTGTGTTTGCTTAATTGTGGCAATTGATAGTGGAATACCCGTACACATCTTTTCTCTCGTACTCCGATTTCTCTGTTATTTCACCTTCAGTGACTCCTTTGTTGTACCTGATATCCTGCCCTGAATAATCATCTTTGCAGTGCTTTCTTCCCCCACAAAGAAACCATAAAATACATTTAATACTTGGTGTTCTATTCAAGGGGAACAAGAAAAAATTTTAATCTGGAAGAGAAAAATTTCTCATGGGCAAAAATGTACTTAACTCATGCATGTTTAAAAGTAATGCGTATTTGAGAAACATCCATACAAGGAAATGACCAGAGGCACATATTCAACTTAGGAGGTTGTCAGTACTGAGGATCCAAATAACCTTTGGGCATTACTGTAGAAACAGAGACTCATGCTTTCAAACCAAGTTGTGTATTGACGTCTGCAGTCCATATATAGTTTAAAATACTAATTTTGTGAAACTTGTATACATCTACCTTAATTTCTTCTAAGGAAGGAACTAGGCTATTAAGATGATTTTATGATGATCTCATCATTTTATTTAGTGGTGTGTGTAACCTTTAATATGAAGTTGGAGTATGCAGGGAGATCTTTTGATTGCAAGAATTCTAGTAGAAACTCAGTTTGGCCGCATTGAAAGTAGGAATTACCAAATCTGACAACTCAAAATCTGGGAGAAGCAGAAGGAATGGGTGTGCTGGAACGACATACAATAAATGTTAGATGTTTCCTAGGTGGGCCTTTTTTAATCATTGAATTTTACGTGCATATACAACAAAACAAAAAAATCCTGCGTAGATATTCTAAAATTCATAAATCTGGAGTAAAGTTTCAGATTTCAGAATGAAATAGTTTGACAGTTTGGCTAAACAGGGTTGCTCTGCCTTGAATGCAGAGAGAATCTGTTTTAATGAAAAATGTTAACACTATTGGAATCTTTCAAACATCAGAAAAACTCAAGGATGTCATCTGTTTGCATGGACACTTATCTCTGAAAGGCTGCTAGGAATAAGCAGAGAGCCTGCAAGAAACAGCAGGGAGAACTGAAGAAAGAATGTCACATTATCAGTCAAAAAGTGAGTCTTAGCTGAGAATTGTTAAAACCTGAACAGACTTGGACTTTGCATGCTTTAAGACACACAATAGTACATGCAAGTAGAAAAATAAGGAAAATGTAGTTACAGGCGTTTGGTACCAAGAAAAATGAGATTAAGGATGAGCTGAGACTGATTTGCTGGAATGTATGGTTTCAAAATCAACTCCAGGGAATAGAAGCAAAAATTTCAGAGGAAACAGCACAGGTGTTTATTCAATGCCTTCTGCTCACCAGGATGAGGTATAAGAAATCAACTTCCAATAGGGACAGTGATTTTTAACCCAGGAAGATGCAAAAAAAAAAAAAAGAAATTTTAAGGGAGAGCGTAATTTAGAATTAGGAATTACCAAAACTATGATAAATACAGATTGCATATTTTAATAAAAACAATTCAGTGATCTCCATTGCAGGATTCTAGAAAAGCCTACTCAGAAGTTCACGCTTACCTTCAAATTTCTAAGGCAATATTCTGAATAGGAGCTGACACCATTTGAGGATACTCGAGTATAGCAGATACGGTGTTTTTAAAATGTGAAAAATGTTGAGTCCAGTTCTAAAATAGAGATCTGTTGGTCTAACTTTCAACTATAGATGAAGCTTCAGAAGAAATTCTAAGGGATGGTGGAAAGGAGGGAGAAATGTTAAAGTGCAAAATGAGCTTTCCAAATTGTGTCATGCTAACCTGGTGGTTTTGATAAGAGAACTGATTTTCTAGACGGGAAGTAGATCTTATCTGCTTAGGCAAATTTTAAAATTAGGGTGATGAAACTGTTGATGAATTCTGAGAGGTTTAATTAGTACACAGGAAGATTATGCAAGAAGAGTTGAAGGACCTTGGGAATTGAAATAATAATTTTTAAAAGTGAGATTTAAAAGTAAAAAATGGAGGTTTGTGTATGTGAGGTTGTACTTGAGCAGAGTATCTTTTCCTCTAAGGGGGAACATATGATTTGAAAATGCTGGAGGGTGGAGTTGGGTGATGGTGGGATCTCTAAACTGCCAACATGAAGTGACTGAAACAGTACTGGGCACAGGTCAGGTCTTGCACAAATGAGCAACCTGCCACGCAGGGGCCTGCTGAGACATCGTGTGGGATGCTACGCACAGTTTCGGTGCTCCACAGTTTAAGAAAGGTAAAATCAAACTGCAGCAGACTCAGAGAAGGACTGCTAGGTTAGTTTAACCATGCGGTGATTAAAAAAAAAAAAAATCTACTCTGAATAAAAACACTGTTGCTTTCTCTGAATCCAAGTGGGCGGGGAAGGGAATGGAGAAGTGGGAGGGAAGAGCTGTAAGTTAGTGCACATGAATGGGTGGATTGGTTTGACAATGTAAATGTTTATGTGGAAAGCTATAAGAAGGCCTGAAACCATCAGGAAAAAAAAAAATCTTCCTGGATCATTTTTCCAGTAGGAATCATGGGGGCGAAGTAAGACTGAGGACTGAGTTTGTAATCTGTTTTTAAGTGATTATGTGTGTTTTGTCAATGACAGTTGAGAACTGGGGTCCTGATTTAGGAAGTTGTTTCAATGACTTAACCGATAATGAAAAGATAATTTATTTAATCAGCAAAGTTGGGCAGCCTGATTTAGGCAATCAGTTTTAATCTGGGTTTATATTTCTATGTTTCAGTATTTTTTTTTTCAGAAAAAAAATTGTTGTTTTCTAGAATTGTATTCTAATTAGCTGTAGTTAGAAGAATGCTTTCTATTTCTAATCATTGATGATCATTATGATGGCATTGTATAGCCTACCGTGCATTGATTACAGTTCTTTGTGTATTTTGGTTGTGAAAACAGTGAATCATGTGTTCGTATTTTTTAAGGGTTTTTTATTCACAATTATGTCCAGCTGCATTTTGATGGAAAGTGGAGTACAAACCCTTCACTTTTCTACATTTTGTTAAATTGTAGGTATTATCATAACAAAAAAAAAAAATCCCTTCAGAGTCATCGTCTATTTAATAAAGGTGGTATTATCTTTAGTTACTGAATTAACTTCGTATGTTTATAATTTCCTTCAAGATTTTAATTATTAATACACGGGAAGAAAAAAATCAACCAGCTTTAGTGCTCTTTTTGGTTCCCATTTCATTTCTCAGTATTGGATCAATTTATCATTCAACAGATCTAAATTAATGAACTAAAATGAAGAAAATTCTGTGTACCTGTGGAAATGCACAACAGTTAAGGGTTGGTTGTGTGTTTCAGTGTGCTCTTTTTCCCAAGTACTTAGCCGCTGAGCTCAAATCAATTTTGTTTTAACTTTTTAAAGTAGGAACATTTTTTAGATACTTTATTAAATGATACTAAGTTTAGGTATTTATATAGCGTTTGAGTTTGAAGTAATAACCTTACAAAGAAAAAGATATTCTAAAGATGTGAAATACATAAAAATCTGAAAGGTTTGGAATTAGTGTTTTACCTACCTGGTGTCCTGTTAAAGTGCAAGTATGTTACATCTGTTGAACAAAGCAGGCTTTTGTGATACTAAATGCGTTGTCTTTTGTGTACAGGTCCTATACATGCCAGCAGTAATCTTTGTTAGAAGAATAACTTAGCTTTAGAGGGCTGGAACTTTCTTCCTTATAGCTTGTTTACTTTTCTTACTGAGATTAGAGTGTTCTTTCTGTGCTTGATCTCCAAGGATAATGTTGATTTTAAACAGGCGAGTTTTGCTGTGAACAAAATCTGACTTCTGAAAGATATGCGTAGTCACATTTTACTTGACCTGTGGTTGGGTGGAATAGGGACATGAGGCAGACCATGTTCCAATATACACGCATAGGCAACCAAGATTTTGAGAGTCAACTGTAGGTCCAATGAAATTTGTATGCCTACAGATTCATCCATTTGTCCCTCTTTCTCCATGTACCTGTAGCCTAGCTCTGAGCACTGTGCCTTCCTGTGCAGTTAGGTGAGGAGAGCTGTACGTCCTTCAAGAGTCATGCATAAAATCTCCCTGGTGAAGGAAATGCCTTGATCTACCTGTTGGATTCAGTGACTAATCGGAAGACCTCTTCCCTTTCTAAGTGGCTTAGTCATGGCTATAAAAGATAACTCAATATGGTTGATTCCTAAAACCCTTAGTTTGGGTCTTTGTCTACAATTTTCCTTTGAAAGAGCAAGCTGATTTTGTTTTCGTTTTGCAGTGTAGGCTAGCTCTTGTATTGATAGACTTGGTGTTTGATGCAGTTCAGTTTGAATTCTCGTAAGCCTTGTCAGGTACAAAACCGAATTTGCTGACTCCCAAACTGTAAAGTGACCTATGTGGAAGAGACTGGTTCCCCTCTTCCCCCCTCCATGCCCCCCACCCCCCTTCCTCCCCTGAAGAATCTTGGATGTAGGAGACACATAATTCATTGACCTGGATCTTTCAAAAGATCTCAGACCTCATGAAATGAACTGCTTTCTGCTAGTTCAGTTTGGTTGTTGGAATCTTCATTAGATTATGGTGCTGTTCTGTGCCTTTTTTTTTGGTCGGTTCCATGTAATTGATAATGACAAGAAATTAGAGTAGATTGTGTCAGTCTGTTTAGAGTAGTTACTTCAGAATGTCATCCCCCTTCATTTTTAGTCATTTTCTGTCTTTGTTTCTTAAAACAGAAACTCAGGAATAATTTCTGAAGTTGATACAACTAAATCAAAACCAGTGTGGTACACATAATGAAGACAGGCGTTTTACAGAGCTGAATGTGCAGTATTTTTAGAGATGTGTCAGAAGGTAACTTAAAATGACCATCTCTTATTATAACCTCTTAGAAATATCCTTTTGGTAGCAAAACACTCCACTGCATTTTAAATGCTTGAAAAAAACCGGTATTTTGCTTTGTTTTAAGCTATTAAAGCGATTAAGCTGTTTAATTTGAAATTATAGAAGGAAGACTGCAATAACTTCATATTTTTTCTGTTCATTTGCATATTAGGGTGTTGTGTTTTTTAAGCTGGTATCCTATTTTTTGTTTTGTTTTGTGAACAGTACATGGCAAACAGTATGTTCTTTGTTGTTCTGCACGGTTAATGCAGTCATTCAGCCAGTTTGCAGATTGGGTCAGAAACAAGTCCGTCAGTCACTGGCAATTGGGAAATGTCTTTTGAGCCAATACATCTATCCTGTGAAATAAAACTTCTAGGGACCCCAAATCCCTTGTTAATCTTTTTCTTGAGAGATTTTTGGCTCCAGTTACAAGGGAAAAGCCTTCTTGAGAATGAAGATTGAAATGTTTCTTTGGAGTGGCCTCTGAATCCCCATTCTTCAATATTTTTCCTCGCAAATTCATACAGACAAATTCTGCAAATAAACATGCACTTCTTTGTCCATCTATTGTGAGAGATCGAAAGAGGTAATGCCTCAAACATTGTGGCTGCATAGCGTGGTGAGCCACAGGTTTGGGCGGGGGGGGGGGGGAGCACAGCGAGCTCTATCTCAGTGTGCACCCACCAGTATCACTGCAACTGGACCTGAGATGTGTCACTGGAACCCAGGGTGGTGATCTGGATCTATCTTCTAGCTCTATTTTTCTCTTTCTCTCTATCCCATTCTTATATGTTAGTGGCTGTTCAGCCCTTTTCAAAATAACAGGATTTACTAACCACTGTTGAAAACTGTTTACAGAGCTTTAATGGGGTTTAATTAACTTTAAAAGGTTTAATTGGTTTCTGTTAAAATATAGCTTCTGCCCTTAATAAATTTTTCAATCGATTGTTTAGTATTATGACACCTTAATTTAGCCCAAGGGTATCTCAAATATCGGGATGGGTTGTGCAGCATGGTCCTCTATGGCAATAATTGGTCTACCTATCAAGAGGTAAGTCCAGCTGCCCCTAGCCCCTCTAATCTTTGAGGACCAGCTAGAACACAAGGGGATTAATCGCTTACCAGATGAATTCATCACCTCGAATGCAACATCTACCTACATAATTGGATCAGGAAAGACTAATCAAATATACGTTCAGAAATAAGTACAGTATCACTATATATGCAATTTAAAAAACAACAAAAAGGCAAAAAAGCCCCTTCACCAGGCTCTTCAAAGACTGTTCCTCCTCTTGTATCTGAAAGTCTACTTTTGTAGTACTCAAGGAATCACTGTCCAAAGCAAGCAAGAACAGAGGTATCCCTTTTCATGCTTGTAGAAGGTGTAACAGAAGAGGGGACTTCTGACTAGACTTGTGTGGGGCGGTCATCAGCAGCCGCTGCTGTGGTAACCGTGAGCTAAGTGTTGGGCCATCATTCTTAGTAGTTGCTGTGGGTCACCATTCCTTAATATTTAGCTTTTCATTTCTGCGGTATGATTTCCGATGCTGCGTTCCCACGTACCTCATTATTTAAGAGGCATTCACACAGGCACTTCTGAATCCCTGGTTTTGTAGACTGTTGTAAATTTGTTGTCATGTCTAGTAGGAATGTCCTAGAAATATCTGATGTGTTATCCTTTGTATCCTTTGTATATATATATGTAAATATCCTTTGTAATGTGATATATGTGTATATCTCTGCATCTCCTTTGAGCCAGAATACTTGAACTCTGACTTTGGAGCTGTTGAAAAGAGTCTTGAGCAGGCTAGGATATCCATCACAGTGAGTCCTTCCAAGGACAAAAATATTTTTGGAGAAAATTCTTTTGAAGTTAGTATTCATTTCCTAGGAAATCTGAAATTCTTTAGGAATAGATGAGACCTAAGCATAGGACTCATTTCACTGGTAGCTCTGAAGGTGAATCAGAAGGTTCTGCAGTGTTAGCAACTGAACAGAAGAGAAACAACATTTCATGAAACTTTATTGTGGAATTTAGTACTGATACTCTGTGGTATCATGACTTGTCTCTCTTGGGTAAATAGTTTAACTTACAGATGAACTTTCAAGAAAAATCAAGATACTGCTGCAAGAATGTTGTCTAGCCTTTTGGCAGGAGAGTGTCACAGCTGATATCGATAATGAGATAACAATATTAATACTTCTAGTTTTAGGAAAGTATGAATTTTATTTTTATTTCATGTTTTTCACCCAAGTTGAGAGGAATCTGTGACATCTGAGAAGTTCTTAGGATAATTTTAGTCTTTTTAAGCTGGATATATCCATGCAAGGATGTGAGTGGAAAAGTTTTGGCCAAATTTGAACTGCATCTGCTAACTGCTGAAAGAGAGATGGGAAGAAAAGATGCTGACAGATGAGCTCTGGTAGATTTAGCTGAAGCAGTTTTTATAATCGTACCAATGCTAGCTGTCAATCTTGCTTTTTTGTTGCAGGTGATTTTCCTCATTGCACGCATGGCAGAAGGCATTATTTAAGATAAAATGGACTGCGAACATGACTTTGAGATTATGTGCAGGTTAGCTGCCTCTGTGTTGGATGGGAAGGCAAACTCTTCATTTTAGAGCTGTAGCAGATGGTTTTATTTGAGCCCCATGTCCTTTTCAAAAGAGTTGTCATGTGTTAGTCTCTTACTAAATTACATTTTGCTGGCAGAGGAATGGAAACCTTTTTTCAGTCAGTCTAGGTGGTATAACTAGATTTCTTTTGGCTCTTAATGCAGCATGCAGAACCATAATTTCATGATTTTGTGCAGTTTATTTTAGTTGATTCCTGCTGGGAGGTAAGATGCTACCAGCTGTAGTATTCAGGTGGACCCTTGTGTCATTTTGTGTAACTGTCACTTATCACTAGAAATGCGTAGCAATAGCCCTTAAATACATGCTGTTAAAACTTGTGGCATATTTTAAATAACACATGAGGTATTTTGCCTTCCTGTGAGAATACATCTTGCTTTTGTAATTTCTAGCTAACTTTTTCAGGTAACATTATGCTGCTTAAGTGCTGTGTTCCTAAGATTACTTTTCTGGAGGTAGAGCTGAGCTCCTTGTGAGATAAGTCACACATCACTGAGGAAGACAACAGAATTGTTCTGACTTAGCACTGCGGTAAAATCTATTCATACACTCAGATATTGTCAGATGAGGTATAGTCTGAAACTTGGGTAAAATCAGTCTGTAATTTTAGAAATTTCTGAATATTGATGAAGCCTTTCTGAATGATGAAGTCTGTTGGCTAACTTCAGGAGCTGTTCAAGTTCTTCAGATATCAGATGGTACTTGCAGTGGTTTTTTTCTTTTTTGCTTCTATGAGAAAAACCGAAGCATGAGGTTTCCATCCGGAAACAGTGATTTGGACTGGAGAAGGATATTCATTGTAGGAGCATCAAAATCCCATTGGTTATGAAAGTTTGGGGAGAAGTGAAAGTTCTGTAGTAGCTCCCTAGAGTAGTGGGAAGCCAGACTTAAAATGAGTTGAGAAAAGCAAAATTAAGAAAGAAATTCTGAGAGCAGTTTTCATATTTAGAAAACAATTTAAACTGATCTGCGCCACCACTGTTGTGGTCCAGTTCAACACTGCTCTCTGCAGCATTCTGTCATCTTTAAGTACATTACTGTATAAGACAGTTTGTCAAATGCTAATTTGTGGAAGCTCCTTCAAATTTCATGCTTACAGATCCCTCCTCCTTTATTTTATGTGATCTAGGGTTATATCATAAAAGGGTGAGAGCTGAAATTGTTACTGAACAGACCTCAGCACTGCTGCAGCAGCCCTGTTGTTCCTTCTGACTCGCCTGTGGTTGTTTCTGCCCATTATATTATGCCAACTCTGCCTGTAATGGGGAAAATTGTGTATTTATGACTTTTTGGGGGTACATTTTAGTTTTTTTTGTTTTACTCGGTGAATCACTTCACTAGGTGGGTTCACACATCTGTGCATGCCATCTTAAAGTAGATGGAAGGAGGGCAGACGACAATGGACTAAGGCTGGCATTCAGTTAGTGTGAACTTGGATTGGTTTATGTGGTTGAGAAGTGGTTTGTTTCCTGTAATTCAAAGAAATACTGAAGAGCAGTAGGGACTTATGAGACTGCATCTTGAACTTTCCTTCTCCTGGCTTTAGGGTTTGACAGTGTCCTGCAGTCTGCTTCCAAGATTACCATGGAAAAATATAAATGTAGTAACTTTTGGTGGTGTTTGTTTCTGTTCAGTTGTAATGGGATTATATGAGTTATTAGTTTTGGGATTGCTGTTGCCTTTCCTCTGCATGTAGAACAAGGCACAGACTTTAGTTCATTCTGCGGTTGTATATTTTTTATTTGTGTCTTTTGGGCTTTTGTTTTCTTGTTTGTTTGGTTTTTTTTTTTTTTCAGCAAGACTTTCTAAATGTAAAGTTTGCAGAGGTACTCTCAGTCCTGATTTCCTCATCTTCAGACATGGTCTTGTGAGTTTGTCTTTGAGTGGTCTCTTAAGTTGTTTTAAAAGGTTTTTTTAGAACACACTAAACTATTTACATATTTAACAAATCCCTGGTAGTTTTTTGCATATAATATGTATCCAAGGCACAGAGCTTTTGGAGGAATTTTCAAAACTCAGGCTAACTAAGAGAGAAGAGTAGTGCCATAGCGTGACAGTGAATGTTGGAAGAATGCTTTGTAGTTATGCACCCTTTAGGTACACTTGTGTTTCAGAGCAAATGTAAATACTGCTTTCATGTTTAAAATTTGTCACCTTTACTTTGGATTTCAGGCTTCTTTACTTTTAATAGTTCCAAAATCTTTTTTAAAATGCAAATTTGTCACAACTGGAATCCTATGAGGATAGATCAATTTGAAATTGTAGGAATTTGATTTATAGATGAGGCAGTCAAAACAATTACATTATACAAAGGCAGCATGGTATACTATCATGCTTCCAATTCATGGCATTATTTAGAACTCTTCACCTAAAATGAGTAGCTAATTAAGTATTTCAGCAGCTCTACATTTTTCTAAAATGGTCTGATTTAACATTATGTTCATGTATCAAACTACAAGTGTGCAAGCTATATCCTAATCATTGTGCTGAATGCTATATAAAACATTGATGATGTAGTCTGCCTTCTGAGATCCAGTGATTTCAGGTGATATACAATAGAGAAAATGCATGTGGAGGTCAGTGGCCATGCTTGGGCTCAGAAGTGTGCTGGCAGGTCTGCTCTCAAGTTCTGAGCAGTCAGTAGGGTTTTGGTGGGTCAGATCAGTGCATAGCATGTGAGTAACTTGAAAGTAATCTCACTTGCAAACTTCTTTTAGTAGGGGTGAGCAAAATAAACAGTAGCTGTAATGTAGGGCTTGAGTTGTTTTATGTGAAGTCTAGAAAACGAGTGTATGAAGTAATTTTGCCTAAAGGACAAAGCAAGATGATCCAGAGAGCATGCTGTAAAACTCTGTTCTTTCCCACATCAATTTCATGAATCACTCTACTCTGCTTTCCAAATGAAATGCAGGAAAAAGTGTTCCATGATCTAGGTGTATGGGGAGAGAAGTACAGGGAGGAGTCAAAGATTGTAGGCGCTGTGATGAGTGAAGACAAACATGGTAGCTGCCTTGATCTGAGCTGTGTCAAAGGGAAATACACAGTCACATGCTTTCAGCTCGATAAGGCCTGTATTGGGATCTTTAAATTATATGGAATGACGTACACAAGAGCAAGAAATCAGATATGCATCTTCTTAAGAATCATAATATTTTGTCATGATTTGTGTTCTAATCTTTAGAAGGCTAAGGAAGCTGACTTAAAAAGAAAAAAGAAAAAGAAAGTAACCCAATACTGATACTATATTTTATATTTCTGTATGTCTGGCTTTCCTGAGTTGCATCATCGCTATATTTAAATTTGCTTGATATTTTTTGTTGATGAAAATAAGTAGCATAAGTTGCATAAGTAGCCCATTTCTTTGCAGATATGAACACTTTTAAGTGTTGTCGTTTTTTCTAACTGTTAAGTTTTCCCTTTTGTGTTTTTTTTTTTTTCTCCTTTGTCTGATGTTACTTGCTTTGATGTGATGGCATTCTTTTCAGCTTGGCATTTAGACAAAGGTTTTTGATGTTCTTGCCATTGTGTGTCATAGCTAGCTTTTAACATTTCACATCAAATTTAGCCTGACTTTTTTGTTGATTTTGTTCTGGTTTTCTACAGTGGACAGGCCAAAATCCCAGCAAATCAGAACTTCTGGTACCATAAGGCGAACTTCTTCTTTGGACACAATAACAGGACCTTACCTCACAGGACAGTGGCCACGTGATCCCCACGTACACTACCCTTCATGTATGAAAGATAAATCTACTCAGGTAAAAGCTGTAAAACAAGACAACAGAGATGTTTCGTATAATTGATGTCTTCCTGATAATACTTTTATCACCTGATCTGGAATCTTAGCCCAATTTAATTCCAAAGAAATGTGGATTCACTTAATTTCATTATAAATATGAAGCCCTAAAAATAGGATACAGTAGTGTTTTTTTAATCAGTGTCAATTCAGTAACATAGTATGTGACAGATAATATTTTTATGCTTTTAGAAAACAGCTGTTAAAAATAGTTTTCTGTATGTGGGCAGATCTGTTGAGGCTAAATAAGCAGATTTCAATCTCAGCCTTGTATCTGGTTTATTTTGAAGCTGCTATATGCAAAATTGTGCTGAATGTTATTTAAAAAACAATTCCATAATAGTAGTGGCTGACAAACTAAAGATGTTACTAAATCGTGGTAATAAATCTGTGGGTCTCAAAAAGTGTATTTGTGTGTGTGCGGGGATGGAGAAAGAGAGAGGTTATTGTTAAGAAGAATTGATCAGTTTGTCACTAGAGGGGAAATCAAGAAGCGGAAGCTGGGAGTGAGCATGCAATATGGTCTTGAGATGCTTCCTCTGCGGCTTAGTAGCAAGAAAGACAAATAAAAATGTTCTGTGGAAGAGTTGCCTCTTGAAGCCAGACATCAGAACAAGAGCCTTACCACCAGCTACAAAGGGAGGGCTACTGAGATTATTTATGGACTGATACGCTTGGATCCTTCTCAAGGCTATATCCTTAGCAGGAATCTCTGGCAGGTAGGCTGCTGGGGCATTCATAGTGCTCCAGTGCTCTTTGAGCATTGTTTCTTGCCTGATTCCTCCTCACGCTGGAGCTTGTTGCCTACAAAGATGATCACTCTCAAACAGGTAAAAAATACGTAATTCTAAAAAAACCCAAATTATTAGCAAAGGAGTTGAATTTTTGGTTTTTCAGTAGTGTTATTAGGGTATGGAGTAAGTCGTCTGAGTTTGCGTTCTAAACTAAATTGGAAATTAGAATAAACTATCTATCTTCGGTTATATTTTCAATCTACAGGCCATGTAGGGATGGTTGTTAAATCAGTTTTCTATCTCTTTGTCATGATTCTGGTCCATGGTTATCATGGGTGTCCTGCAGAAAAAAATGATACTTCTGACATCCTACCTTTTGCTTATAACTCTCTTTTGCCATTAAGAATTGTTTTTAATGGAAGCTTACATTGCCACAATGCAAAATGTCAAGGATTTTTCTGTTATAACTTCACTCGTAGGTGTATAGATTTTGGTTACTTTCTACTGTCTTGCAACATACATACTTGTCACCTATTCTGCCACCATTTCTTAGAGCAAATGAAGCAGCTCTTCACATTGATTCTGGGTTTTTAGTGTTTTGTGTAATACTGATTTCTCAGGACAAGTTTGAATGTATAAATAATTTTCCGTATCTCTTTAAAATGTACTGTAACGCAACACATGAAGGCCTTGGATGGGGGAAGGATAAGTGTAGACTGCTTAGAAAAGAGAAAAGATCTGTCTGCATGTTCCAGAAATCCTATGTAATGAATTTGGGAACCTGATGATTGAAATTGTTCAAGGAAACTTAGAAACTGTGGTGGGACCCTTTAAAAAAAAAGTGTCTTTTTGTCGTACTCATTCATTTTGAAGCCAGCCAGCCAGTTTTAGCAAGAAAAGAAGCAGCAGCAGTCATCTTTATTATCATGAAAGATCTAACTTGAAAAGCTCTTAATCCTGAATTTAGTTCCAAGGTGCCTTCCTTTCACAATACTATGCCTTGAAAGTCTTTCTGTTTTGAAACCATAATTTCCTTTCAGGAGATTTTTGATAGCATGCTTTGTAGTAACTGTATTTCTTAACCCCTCTTTTAAAACATATATCCATATCAAACTTTGCAAGTACCCTTATGAATAGAAAGTTTAGAATATTTAAACATTCACAAACAAACCTTTTCACTAGTTACAGAAAAGAGAAACAAACTTGTTCTATAAATATTTGAGCTCCAAGCATTTGGCAGTAAAATTGCTTTCCTAGTGAGCTCAAGTAAGTGTTTAGGTTATTTGACCTGTTGGCTGCCACCCTTTGCCTCATTCAGAAACAGGAAGGGGGGGCGGGGAAAAAAAAGTTTTACCTTTTCAGTATAGTCAACTGTAACAGAGAGGAAAGGCAGTACTGTTGTCATTACAAACTGAAGTATTATTTCAAAGGGATAAGGGCAGGGAAGTTTCATGGTTTGGATTTGTGTATCTTCTATCAGAATTATATTAGCTGTCTTTTTATTCAAATTATGCAAAAATCAAGCGTTTAGCAGTGTTTGAGGTGAAAAACATGTGTCTTGACTACTCGGGACTATATAAATAAGTAAAATGTAACAAACATAGTGATTGGCACAGTGAATTCCAGTTTTTCTTAAATAAAATGTTCACTAGGGAGGCTTGTAGATGATCATAAAATTTTGACTTGAGTTATGCTTTGGTTGTGTGGGGCTTTTTTATTGTTTGAGCTCTGTGTAGTTTGAAGTATATCTGATTTCAAGAACTAAGAATGAGTTCCAAGTCATTGATAGGATGCATGCATGGCAAATTAAGTTAAATTAAATTAAAGTCTTGCTCTTCACCGGAGTATGAGCACAAGTACTGCTACTACATGTTTGTTGGCCAAGTAACAGTTTAGCTTGTGAGAGTTCATATAGTTTACAGTAGCTAAAAATACTAACACTTGGTAGTTTAGCAGAGTGGATGATGGTAACAAACAAAATAAATAAAATCAAGATAATGAAAATCAATAAACCATTTTTTTTATATGAGCGTGTTTCCTTGGAGAATAAATTATCCCTTGTTTTACTTCTAAACTCCTGAACAATACTGTCAGTATAACTTACATTGTAGGTGGAATAATTGCTTCTCTTTCAGGGTTATTTTTGTCCCTAATTAAACATTAATTTAAAATCCAAATTTTGTGCAGTTTCGTGAAGGTGGTGATTATGGCTGTTCCAAGTTTCTTAGAATTCTTGTATTTTTTTTAAAAAAAAGTCAGATTCTGGTCTTCACCAGGATCACATGAACCCTTAATGAATTTTATTCCAAGTCTTTGTTTTCCCACTTAAGTTCTTTGAACCTGTATAATGCTCGTGAATAAAATGTTTCTTCTTTCTCTAATATTAATCTGGGATTTTAAAAAAAGAATTCGATAATATCCTATTATTTAAATAGAGGAAATTGAATTTTGTTTGGTTTAGTTTCTGTTGCATCTTGGAGAATAGTAACTATAGTTCCTATTTCTGTGTCCCTCTTACCCATCTCAAATGTTTTGACTGAAAACACTGAAGAGAAGTGAGGTTGTTATATTTGCTCTTGGAAAAATATACTATGACACTATGCATTGTGACATTTATACAATTCCAGATTTATCAGAATTCTGCATGTGTTTATGTTCGTGTGTGTGTGTATGTGTGCATATGCATACAACTAACTAATCTTTAAGGAACAGCAAGTTTTAGATAATCAAAGGTACACCATTTTATTTAGTAGTTTTAAGTATTTCAGAATCTTCAGAAACATTTTGATAATTGTCATAGTTTAATAATATAATTATTTGGCAGTAGCTGAATAATTTAAAAGATTTTTATAAAATTAAAAAGGAGAGATTAGGGATAAACATATGATGTTGACGTCATAACAAAGATGTGGCCAGTCAAGGTTCGTCTGTGTAATTTTTCTTGATCTAAATAATACAAAGAAAAGAACAAATGACCAAGTAGAATATGATGCAGTGATTTCCCTCCCCGCCAGTTGATGATTTAAACTGGATTCCGATATGTTTGGATATGCATTTTCCATTGTATATGGCAATGATGTATTATTACACAAATGGAAATGAACAAAGTTCATTTTTACTACTCTCTAATCTAAAGAATAATGTAGAGTTTTTAAACTGGAATGCTTGACTAAAATATGTTTTTGTTCTTGTGTGTGGGTCAAGGCTTTAATGTAGTTACCTCTCATTAGTCACCTGAGTAATACTTTTTTTTCTTTTGGGTAGAAATTCTGTTGCTTGAAGATTAACATCATAAACCAGGAGGCTCAATAATATGAAGCTTTTTCATCGGTGTATTAATTAACATTGCTTTCATGGGATACTTTAGTGATGTACTTTGGGTGGAAGGGACAAGGAGGAAGAGACGTGTCATATAACTATGAATTTATCATTCTAACTTTTCTTAACCTGTCTGATGTTTAAGAGGAATCATCACCTATAGTCAAATTAACTTTTAACTCCTTAGGCCATTTCTTTCTGTAAAATTTCTAGTGGGCCTTTGAATCCTTTAGAAACATATGAAGACTCATCAGACTTTACCTTCTAGTGCTGTTGTTGCATTTCTTTTGAAAGATCTTTTTGTAAATTCTTCAAAAACATTGCTTCCCCTGTAAAACCTAGACTTATGTTCTTAATCTTTGCACCCATCCCCCAATGTAGTTAATCTGGAATGCAGGCTAGATATAGTAATTAGAGCGAAGGGCTGGCAATAAAATGTGAGATATTTAGAGTAATTCAGTCTTAATTTAGGTTTAGGTAGGTTGGTACTCCATGCAGTCATTCTAATCTAAATGAAGTGGAAAGAATGTAGGTGTATATCCCTGACATGGGTGGAAAAGCAAGGCAGAATTACCAAACGTGTTGGAAGAAATGCTAATCTCTACAAGGTTGGGTGAATTAGAACAATGGTAATTGTGATTTACATTAAGACTGAGGAGAGCAACCAGATGTGGTGTTCTCAGCATATCCTATCCCATGCACATGCATTGTGTCAGCTGAAACTGGGGCCATGAACCTTCACGTTTCGAAATACCAGTGATCCTCCTCTTGAAGCTGCAGCATGCATTACTTAATGTTTTTGATGTTCTCCTCCTAATATGTTTTACATCTTAGTGTCTGAATATAGACTTGCAGGAATAATCCTTCAGTTCATGAAGTTCTGTTCATACTAAGTGGTGCTGTAAATTTGTTTCAGCTCTGAAATATTACCAGTTTCACAGATAGTGCCTATGACCTTTCTTACTGTGTTTCTGACTTGAGGTGCAGCAACTCTGGTTTCATTTATTGTGATTCAGAAATTTTTCTTCAAATACAGTTTTGAGTTACTTTTTTACTTTCACTATTTTTTTGATATGTTTAACACATGGGAAGTACACTTGCTGCTTGAAATTAAGGCCTCCATGGGTAAGCCTGTTTTGTAGAAGTTGTAAATAAAGATGGGAAAACAATTTTCATGAAATGTGGCATATCAAGGGTGGTGTAC
This sequence comes from Strix uralensis, assembly GCF_047716275.1. NCBI lineage: Eukaryota > Metazoa > Chordata > Aves > Strigiformes > Strigidae > Strix > Strix uralensis. The sequence continues at coordinate 42,959,426 of NC_133972.1, read as the reverse complement.
ACCCTTATCTTACTTGTGATATAGAATACAATATTCAAGTGAGATATGAGGTGCTCATACATGAGCTAAACTTATAAAAGCAGAATTTCTGTTTGAATGTAACAAGTGTGGGGCTCTTCTTGTTTGTTTTTTTTTTTTTTTAAAAAGGTTTTGCTTGAATATAAGGATTTTGGGTTACAAACCCAAAACTTATCTGCATATAATGTGGGTTACAATATATTGTAAACAGCAATTTCTAGAGTTTGAAGAAGACTAGCTTGCTATAATATTCTAGTAACTGCTTACATTGTGTTGTTATTAACCTTTTCTCTTTTTCCTTCTGAAATGGCACATTAATATAACATGGCCTGAGTTCAGTTCTGTGCTAGGAACATCATACAGTATTTGTAAATAAGATTGAGGGATACAAATAGTCTGCCCCCTGTATACTGATACTTGTATGTGTATTTTGAAAGCTTGTGACTTGACTCAATTTACCAGAGATTGAAAGCAACTGTGTAATCCTTGTCTCAAGGGAGATAGTATTTGAGTGGAAGAGAGTGTCAAAGCATATTTGAGAAAGTACAAAATTTAGTATTAAGTGAATGGATGTTTTATATTTGTTACTTTTGGTTTCTGATTAAATCAACTGCAAGATAAGGATTTCTGCCTCTCTCTACTAACAGTCACCAGTGTTGTTGATGAAGTTCTTCAGGGTGTTGCTATTAGTTTGTTTTTTGCCCTAGCTGTCTGGATCAATATCTGTGCTTATTAAATACAGGCAAGCTCTTGTTTTCTACATATTTTTTTTTGTTGTGTGTGGGTTTTTTTAACAGTTTACTTCTCTTTGTTGAGAAACTGACTTTGGCTTTTTAGACACTCTTTTCCTGTTTGTTTATTAAGCTGTAGTTGAAAGGCTATGAGCTTGTAGTGATCCCTGGTACACCCTCCTGCATTACAGGTGATTACTTAAGCACCTGAAATGCCCGTTTCTACTTGGTCCTGGAGTTGTTCTCCAAACTATGGAGCAGTGCTGTATTCAGAAAACACTCTTTGAAAGGCAAATTTTCAAAGAATTCTCTTTGCATTGAAGGTTTTTATGAGGGTACGGTTCCAGCTGTACTTGAGATATAGTAAAATACTGTAAGAAAAGAGCAATTTAAATTGGAAAGTAAATTGTAATAGATTGTGAAAGCCCATGATTTTGAAAAGGGAGCAAATTTTCCCCCCATTTTCTCTAGTTCTTTAGAAATCTGCAAGCCGCTTTAGTGGTTAAAAAAAATTTAAAAGCAATGCAATGTCTTTCACACAAACTTCAGGGAGGTGGTAAGTACCCAGTCTGGAAGAACAAATAATTATTTAGAACATGGCTCTGCTAAAGTGTATAGTGAGCGAATGCACACACAGGTAGCACGTGTGTGGTAGAGGCTCTGCTGTGGGTGATGAGAGTCATGGGTTGCCTGGCTGAGGGACTTCCATGTTTTCCTCATAGTTTTAAATAGCTGTTTTACTCTTCACTCTTGATATTTATTTTTTTTTTCATAACCACATTATCTTCTGGCTTCTTCCCCAGACCTACACAAAGAGACTCACACAGTAAATACACAGAACCCTAACTTTTATAAAGACTTGCTTTTTCTTTCTTGGGAACTTGCAGCAAAAACTTTGTTACTGTTTTTTTTTCGTTTTGCTTTCTAATTGTCCACACAGCTTGCTGGGCATTTGGTGGAAGTATTCCTGGTGGTGTAAAAATAACTGAGAAAAAAACCCACCAAAAACATGGAAAGTGCAGGGCTGGCAGAAAACAAGTGGGATACATAGGCATGTGCACACAAAGTGACTTAGCACATTAGATATTACTACTTACGAGTTACTTGCTGGGCTGTAGGTCATGTAGTACTATGACAGCACAGTGATTATGAAGGTACAGCCTGTGCTCTGAAACTGCAGTTTAGTGCTTAATGGTACCAGGCCGCCCTGGCATGTTTGGCTTGAGTGGCCTGGCCCCAGAGGGCTACTTCCACCTCCCTTCTCAGGACAGTGAGGGTGAGGAGCTGCAGATGTTTTTGTGGTGTTCTCCAAGGCAATGCCCAGCCTCCTTTCTGAGCAGAACAGGGTCCACTATGTCTGTGCGTACTACAGAAGTTTCTAGACCCTAGAGAGGAAGCAAGAGTAAGGAAAGCTGTGGAGGAACAGGGTTTCCATGCATGAGAAGGAAGTCCTGCAGGGAGGTGGATCCCAGATCCTACCTGTCCTGCTGGGCTGGGATCCCATCTCCCTTGGAGAAGTATCAGTAGTGGTCCCCTCCCTGAAGGACCTCACTGCCAAATGCTCATCGTTTTCAGTGGTATGGTTTACTTGTTGTGGCCTGATTTTGAAAGATTCAGCTAATACTAGTAGGAATTGTTGAAAAAAACCCTTTTTTCTTTTCACAAATTTATATATGTGTCTGTAGCCCTGAGTTTTATATGGTTCATACCCCAAACTCTCCCTGGATTTGTCCCTGTTGCTCCTCTGGCAGCCAGTGACTCTTGTTTAGAAATGCTGGTGGATGCACTCAATTCTCCTAATAGTCTTGTGGTGAATAAGCACAGGAGTTGGGAGATCTGGCTTCCAGACCCTTTTCAGTCTTCGGGTTTTAACTTTATAGCTTCTACATTCAAGGATAGTCCCCAAACTTCTGGGCTTGCAGACAAGGCTGGAAAACACCTGCCCTTTTTTTTTTTTCTGCTCATGTAGGTCGTTGCCAAAAATAATAAAAGGTATATCAAACTCTGTATCAAGTTGGAGTTGGCGGGAAGGAACTGATTATATGGCCTAGTGATTAAGGAAGACAGGTGGGAGAAGTGAATCCTGGCTTTTGGTCCCTTGAGTTTGTTTGCATATTTTTTTTTTATCTTGTGGTTTTCTAAACTGTCGACTGAGTGAAAACTAGAAATGGATTCCAAAGCACAGATGGGAGTAGCCAGGTAAGGTTTTTCAGTGATTGTCAGGCCTCTGATTCTTTCTTCAGTAGTGTGCATTGTCCTCATCCTTTGTAAATGCAAGCTTACAAAGCCTTAGTTTTCTATATTTTTTTTTATTTATTGGGACTATTACTACTGCATATCAGATTTTGAAGTTTTATGCTTCATGTGTAATGCCTGAATGCTGAAGCTGCAGAAAGAGTAAAGCAATAATCTGTGCTGAAAGTTTTTCTTACCTGGAGAATTCAGTACAGTATATTTTCTTTATTTTCCCTCTAGACACCTAGCTGTTGGGCTGAAGAAGGAGCAGAAAAGAGATCACATCAGCGCTCAGCATCATGGGGAAGTGCTGATCAACTAAAAGAGGTGAGAAGTTTTGCACAGTGGAGCCTTTCAAGTTTTGATATGCCCAAGACATTTTTAAATCCCTATCTGGAGTCCAGGAAACTGCACCCTTTCCCTTCCCTCTGTTGCTTTTGAAACAGGTTTTATCTCCAACGTAAGAGCTGTTTCAAGAGTGGTTGTTATTTTATGCTTGTTGGATTTCCTCCCTGCCTAGTACATAGTGTTGGCTGTGAAGGAGTGGCCAGAGTGAGTGCTGAGGAACCAGTTTGTTGTTGCTTACTAATTTTTCTGTTCAGAGTTACCTTCCTAGCTTTCTGTTCTTGAATGCTGCTCTTCTGAAAGAGGCAAAGTGTAAATTGGTATATTAGCATATTCTTAGAAGTTTCGTTCAAGTTTTAGGGTGGAGATAGAGAGGATGTCACTTTCACAAATGAAAAAGGAGGGTAAATGTTGATACAGTAATGGTATGATTAATTGAAATGGTCTTTAATCATATGTATTTTGCTGTAAACTACAACTGCAACTAGAAAGGACACATCGAAAGTGAAGTGGATTTGCATCATGAGAAAGTAGATACAGTAGAATGGTCTCCAGCTCAGATGAAATGACAGTATTTCAGTTTTTGTCTCAGTAAACTCCATTCTGTCCAGAGTTCACGTGACCCTAACTCTGTCCAGTACTCAATAAGTGGCCTGCAATCAGTCTCATGCCCCTGTCAGGAGGGGTGCAGCCTCTCTTCGAGAGCTACACCTTTCTTTTTAAGAAATGAATTTTGCAGCTTGTTTTCAAGGGGTGGGAGTTTTCCCTGATAACTCTGGGCTTTTTGCATCCTCTCTCCTGGCTCCTTTTGAAATAGAACATTCAAAAATGAGAAGAAATGTAGAGGCTATCTGAGGAGATGATGTTACTGGCAATATATAGTCCCCTTTTGGACAGCCATTGATAGGAAGAATAGTTGTCTAAAGGAGTGATGCAAATTTTAATTACTTGAATTTTAAAATCAGATTTAACAAATATGGAATAATCTTGCATTCCAGTGGTGGCAATAGCCTCATTTTTAAAGATGAGGACCGGGGCCAAAGAGAGGTCAATCCAAGGAGGGTTGTCTGTTCCCGTCTCATTGAGTACCTGTTATGAAACCCATCATAGCTGATTTATTAGTACATAGGCCTTCAGTTGCCTGGGTGACTTCATCTGCAGCTGTGAGGAAGCACTCAGAATCACAGATTGAGAGCCCAGAAATTAGCGCAGAGAAGGAGTTTTGAGTCTGAAAAGTTTTGGTTTAAACGTTACCTACCAGCACAAAGGAATTGCAGCAGGGGCAGGAATAACATCTGTATTTCCAGGATAATGCTTGCCTGCTTTTACGAGAGACCATCCTTCATCTTCTGGCGGTTCCCTATCAAGTTCTGCAACAAGTAGCTTTTCTTCACCACAGGGCTGTGACTGTCGGTGATAGTGAAACCTTCAGCATGTAAGCAAGTCTCTGCCAGTTGATAAGTGATCCATTGTGCTAGCTTGACATCCTCTTTATGGACTGACCACAAGAGAGATAAGAAGCATGTGGACAATGGGTTTCATGGTTCCTTTTCAGTAGAACATAGTAATGGAAAAAAATGGGATTGTAGAAGGGAATTGTTTCTATTCAAATTCTGCAACGGTTGTTCACCCCAAAACCTGCCCTTGTCTTGTCCAGCTTATAGTTCTTCCCCTTCCTCTGTTTTCCTTTCTCCAGCTTCTCAAGTCAGTTTTCTTGCCTTTCCTAGTTTCCTGGGTTCATAGTCCCAGTGTCATTCTGCATGCATTATCCAGCCAATTCTTGTCTATCTTCCCTTCCTTGCGCTCTTACTCCATTACCTTCCAGCTCCTTGTCTGTTCTGTCTCTCCATTGTTGGACTTATTTTTTATCCCTTTCTTTTTCCTTTCCCTCACCTTTAAGTCCTGGTTCCAGGTTCTCTGTCTGGCTAGTTAATGCCTGTGTGGTGGGTGTTAAGAGTTTTTTTCAATACCAGCAGTATCTGTGCACTCAGTTTCTTTGTGCCACAGTAATCTGCAGTTTCTGGAAGGAGAAATTCTCTGAGGCAGTTCTGTTCAAACTGCAAAGTCCACTAGAGACAGAATGACTAGCAAATGTAACTGCCAGTTCCAAACATCTTCCTTGAATGTGTGCAAACTGAAATTTTTGCTAAAGCTTTGCAAAATGTGAAGATTTTTCCAAGGGAATAGAGGCACATTATCAGCATAAGGGACCGCAGACAAATGTTTGGGTTTTTCCTCCCAAACCATTGGGCAACAGAGCTTCCAAGCTAAAAAGCTATGATAATGTGCTTTAGCACATAAAATGGTAAAATGATTTCCACCCCCTTTCATTTTAATCTTACTCTTAAAAAAACTCTGATGGGAAGGGGATAGGAGAACTGAATGTTGCATGGTAGACTTCAGAGGAAATTTGACAAAGCTATAGGCAGCTGAAAGCAAGAGCTTAAGTAATGGAAATAAAAGTATCACCTCTCCTGGGCAACTGCATTTGTTATGAGCAACATAAGTAACAGTAGTTCTGCTCAGCATTTTGAATTGTTTCCCATAGCATTTGAAAGTAAACAAGTAGACAGCTGTTTACAGTTTCCTTGGCTTGTCTTAGCAGTTTGGATTCATGTTTTTTTGTTCCAACAATTAATGGAATGATTTCTAGCATGTATTTTTTTATTATGTTGATACTGTAAATTAGCCAAATACTCGCATGCGTAGTTTTAATTGGTTTTGATAAAAGAAGATTGAATGTGCTTTTAAGTTTAAAAAAAAAATGTTTTTTCCTTGGTTAGTTTCAAAACTATTATAATTAAATGCATTTATTTAACACAACCGGGAACTCTTTAAAAAAGATTTATATTTAAAAACACTAAAAATAAGCGTATAGACTTAAGATCCCAAGCAAGCACATGAATTCTGTATTACTGCATTAAAAAAATTTTCACTTTGGGTAGTTGAAAATTATTTTGCCCTTGAATTGGAATAGGTGGGTGTCATGGTTCACTGTGTAGCAGTGAAATAGGCAATGCTTGCTTTCTTGTAGTGGGTCTATTAAAAAATTAAAAACTCTCCAGCTCTTGATATGAACTTGTAATCACCTCCTAACAAAATTGACTTTTTTTTTTTTTTTTATATTCTGAAGGGCTCTACTGCTTGTTTTTAGAAAATCTTGAATATAACTTGTAAGATAATGTTAGACTTCTTTAACATTATTTTGATACTTGTCTTGACTGGGTGATAAAGATTGCTATCAGTCTTTGTACTGGACACAAACCGAGTAGTGGTTTGAACCACTGGCATTTTTTCCCCTTTCAACCTGAATAGTTAGTTTGAAATTCTGTTGAATAGGGACAATTTTAGTTGTAGCTTACCCTGAACTGGAATTTAACCAGAACTGGAAAAACCCAGGATTTAAAACAAATAGTTCTCAGTTTGTGTAGGTTTTCAAAGACATGAGTATTTCAGACAGCTGATTTTTCACTTCCCTTAAGCGCCTCTGTATGCTGTATCTGTTACACTGACACCAGCAAACCCCCATTGGAAGGTCCCTTTTGCTCTAACAGAGTACTTGAAAAGGACTTTGGAATAAAAGAGAATGGAATATGAGAGCTTGCACTTTTTCTGTGCTTTCATATACCAATTGAAAGATTGTATTCAAAGGTTTAGGGTGAATTTCTAATGCTTGTTTTGCTCTTTGACCTACTGGTTGACTTGTTTATTAACAAATGGTTCATGAATGAGTTAGAGCTTGCTCTCATTAATAAGGAGTTTGTGGCTTGTTCAGCAATAGGAAGCTACCATGTTGTGTAGCCTGATATGTAGAAATACAACCTATTGACTGGTAAATATTAATGAGCATTTGAACAGGCATGGTGAGACGTGACATGTTCCTTCATAATAGTAGTCTGCATCTAGGTCTCTTCAAATGAAAAATTGTCAGGATACTGAGATTATTCCAGTGTTGTAAAGAACTGACCTAATTTGCATATTTCTCAGGTTTGTGCCATTAGTTATATTAGACTGCATGTGTATTACAAGTGGTATAGACAAGATTCATATTTATTTCAAGTACACGTCTAGCTGTAAAAATACTCTGCAAGCAAAAATTACATTTATAGGTTTTTTTCCTAATTTCTTCTTCGTCCAGTAGTCTTTGATGGTCGTCTTATAGTTGGCTGTATGACAGTAAACTGTCAAGGCTGAACTCCCAAGTTTGTGTGGTGAATGACCTGACATAGGTTTATTACTGTTATGATTCACTGCTCTTTGTGTTTTCTTTTTTTTTTTGTTGGTGTTTTTTTTTATAAATAACTTTACGTGAAGAAAAGAGTCTTTCTAATACATCAACAGTGTTGCAGGGAACAATCCCTGGAAGAGGAAAGGCTGAAAACTTTCTTAATTTTTTGAAATGTTTTTTGTTTTGAAATGTACAGAGATGTGTGCTTTTTGTTCCCCCCTGCCATACAGTCACATTAGAGTACTTCCCAAATGTGACTTAAAAGATATACTTTGAAATTTACTACCATATATGTTTACACCTTGTAAAGTAGAAAAATAGTTTTAAATAACTGTATCTGAACATTGAAAGTAGGGTTCAAATTGTATTTATTCCTTGAGGTATTCCTTGATTATTTTTTTTTTAAATTTATTTTCAGCTGTATCCTCTAGGAAAATACCTGTATTGCGTAAGAAGAACTTTCTGCCCATCTTCAAGCTAGGTAGAGATGGGGAGCGTTTGAATTGGTATACTAAAATTGTCACGTTTTATGGGTCTAAGTACACATATGTGCAAGGCTAAGGCTTTAATGTCTTCAAAACTGGATGCTTTAAAGGATACACATTAGATCTTTTTGTGATGATTTACATGTGTTCCTTAATATGATTGTGTATGCCCTAGTCACCTTCATGCTCAGCACTTGGGCATATGAGGGAAACGGTGTCCCGAACCCTTTATGTGCTTAGTTGCCCTGTTAAAATGGGAGTGTTTTGTGCCTGCACTTTTTTTTTCCCCAGCATGGCACATTTTTTCTTTTCAGCCTCATCTTCCTGACTGAAATATCTGTATGGAGTTCAGTGTCAGAGTGTATATACACCAATGTAATGGCTGGATCATCAAGTACATGTTTTCCTGATGCCAGTCACTTGGCATCCTTTTCTTTGCATGGCAAATCCCTAGCTCATTAGTTGCATCAGTCAAGTGCCCAAGAGACAGGATCTGCTGCTGCTTTGAGATACTTGGTAAAACAGGTGCCACAAATTAGATCTGTTTTCCTAGGTTTAGTGTACCTCATACCTGTCTGCAGCTCATTTGAGTTATGTTTGATGCTCTGGTTGTGCTTCTCTGCTGCTTAGGAAGAAGGTGAAGATAAACTTCTAGGAAGCGAACACAGTTACCTCTTCCTGTTAGTAGTAGTGGCTTTATTGAGTTCAGAATGGAAAATAATTGGCAATAAAAAGATGATCTTGTAGAAGAACAAAAGCTGTTGAGATTTCAGGATTAGCTTTAGCAAGTGGTAGATTCACTGTGGACTCCCCTTGGTGAAGAGATGGAGCATCATTTAGTTTGGAGGATTCTTCTGTCCTTGTGCTCGGTACCACTGCCTGCATAGTGTGGCTGCTCTGAAGCTGGGTTGTCTGTGCTGGCAAGCCTCTGTCTCCTGTGTCTGAGGGATGAATAAGAAATGGCAGAGTCCTTTTTATGTGCCCATCCTTACTTTCTCATTTTGTTTTGTCTGATGGTAACTACCACATCATGGAAAGCTAAGGTCCTTCAAATTCAGGACAGATGATCAGAGAAGGCATATATATTTCTTCACTAAGTTGCATGTTTGGCTTAAGTGATCATATTGGCTCCAGATATACAGTCCGATTCTTCAACAAGTTTTCATCTTTCTCTTTTTCCCCAGTGACCCAACAAGCCTTTTCTTTCTGTTACTGTCAAGAACCTACTGACTGCCAAAATATACGTGGTCTTGAGGTGGCTGAGAGTACCTCAGATTCCACAGGTCCATGATTCCTTTCAGGGTATCAGAGCTTCAAGGTTTCGGTCAGTCTAGAGACATACCAGCCTATCACCACTCCCAATTAATTCTTTCACTTCACTCTCCCATTTAATTCTTTCACTGTCCAAATTTTACAGTGAGAGGCTATGTTCTCAAAGATTTGCAAGCTGTTTGCAACAGAATTCAGTCAGCCAGATCTCTGAGGTGGAATTGTATAGATCTTTTTTTTTATAGTATGCTCCTGAGGGAAGCTCAAAAAGCCAGATTTCATTTAAATTAAAAAAAATAGGGTATTTAACTTTTTAACTAGGAGGAAGTGCACAGCATCAAGGAGAAGCAGCAGAAATGAAAGATTGATATACAGCACTCTCCCTGCTTTCTGATTGTTCTTGTAGCCAACCATCTCAGTCTACAGCTGTCTTCTGATCTGGGCATTGTTCTTCTCTTCTGTTTTTAAGTTTTTAAAGGGGAAGATGATTTATTTCCCTGTTCTGATGTAAGACATAAATCTTTGTAGATGTCTGTATACTTACCGGACTGGTTACCTGCTTGCTTTTTCATCTCTCTGTGGAGCTAGGTTTCCTAATTGCCATTACTCCTGCAGGGAAAATTGAGAAGTTATGGACAATTTTTTTTTTTTTTGTGGAGATGAAGTATCTCTTCAGACTCCTTTAAAGTTTCTTCCAACATGGTGCCTGAGTTGCACTTTTCATCAAGAGGTTAGTCTCCCAGTTCTCTAAATCTAGCTCGTCTGTGTTAGAAACCCAGTCGTATTAGGGCTCTGTCTGTCTTGATGTATTCTACACACAGACCCTTTTGGAAGTCTGAACTGTTCGTCTGTTGTTGACAGATGAAAGTATTCAGCCGTTTCTGAATAGCACTTTTTTGAATATGGGTAACGAGCTGTGGCAAGACTTGATATGAAGCCTTAAAGGTGGATCCTTCTTTTATGAGTGATACCAGAAACATCACAAAGAAAAGTCCACAGCCTGGAGCAAAGTTCGATCCAAACCTCTTCACCAAGCACTGTCATCTCTGACACTGTGAAGAGTGATGTGAAGTGATTCTTTACCTCAGAGTTGCTTCGCAAGAGCACTAGTGATATATTTAACTACTTGGAGTTAACCACAGAGTGCGTGTACTTGTAAGCTGTCAATCAGAAAGAGAGGTTACTTTCCAGTTGATGAAGTTCTTTGAAATATGAATTCCATATGCATTCACTTCTTCATACTTGCCCTTCAGGTTTTTTAGAAATTTTATCTCTAGCTGAGTTAAAAATGAAATGGAGCCATGCATGCTTTGCCTTATATGCCAGTGTGCTGAGCATGAGGAAGAATGGGACTTGAGCCCAAAGGTAAAATATTATCCAGTCTTAAGGAAGCATCTGTACCTGTTGTGTGAATTTGCACATAGTCTAAACTTCTGAGACACTGCTTATAGAGGTAAATACTCTTTCATGTAGAAATTATCCAGGAGGAATAAATAAGTGGAGGAATCCCCAAATGAAATTCTTTGGTTTCTGTTAAGGAGCAGGTCAAATGGATAATGGCTTTAGTTGCATTTGACCTTTAAAATATGTAACTTTTGATGAGACATCTTTGCAGCAGACAGCAGAAAAGATAATTCCATCTGTCTGAAGGAATCTGTGGTAATTTATCCTGCAGGGAAATGCTATTAAATATATTAAATAAGTTCTCCAAGATGAACAATGCATATTGATTGCCAGTTGTTTGTGAAGGCTCTTTGCTTTTATGATGAAATATCACTGGAAAACTTTGGTTCTGCTTAAGATCAAGTAAATTAAACTGTGGCGTTCATAGTCCCCAGTTTAAACCAGTTACAGGCCAGAAATTTCTATGAATTGTCATTCTTACTACTATTTCTTCCATCAGTTATTACAGTGCTTGTTTGTAAATGAGGAAATTCAGTAAATAAATTAAGCCTGCTGTCATATTCAGGTTGGTGAATAGGGCAGGTACCTTGCAGGAAGTATCTAATAAGCAGAAAGAAGCTTTAATGCTTATGCTTCAAGGGAACGCAATCCCATATGCTTGTAAAATCCTCCAAAAAGGACTTAAAATGTCTGTGATTCACTTTACACATGAAGATTTGAGCAGTTAGCCATTCGATAACTCATTTATCACTTCACCTGAACTTCTTTCCAGCAGATTGCCAAACTGAGGCAGCAGCTTCAGCGCAGTAAGCAGAGTAGTCGTCACAATAAAGAGAAAGAACGTCAGTCACCTCTCCATGGCAACCATATAGCAATTAGTCAGACTCAGGTAAGTAGATAGTTGCTTATATTAACAGCCTCCTACCTTATCAGGGTTGGATGAATAGCCTGCTGTTTCCTCCTCTCTTTCTTCTTTTTGTTTTCTGATGTGGTACGCCAAAATGCTTAACAACCTGATACCATTGCATCTGCACTGAAATTTATCTGATAGTTGTCACATAATAAAATAAAGAAGGGTTGCAGCAGGATAGCAACTGAAATATATTAAGATGCTGTAAAAATTCTGAGCATGGCCAGATAAGACTGTGTTTCCAGGAATACGTACTTGCTTCCAAGACTAATTTTTGTGGTACACTCTCAAAAGTCTCTGTTCTCCTGGAAGGTATTTGCTTATTGGTTTTGTAACCCAATTTCATCTGAGCTGGTTAAAAAAAAATAAAAATAGCAAATAAAGAAAAGGTACCAAGGGTAAGCAGTCTGGATTGGCAGCCTGACAATTGATCAGTCTTTGAGCAGCAAGCAGAACACTAACTGGCTTTTTATGAACAGACTTGTACTTCACCTTACCATGTATTCATCAGTAAAAGACAGCAATGCTGTATCACCAGAGATTTGAGGGAAAATCACATTTCCTTGTCCCATTTTAAGAATCTTTCTGATACTTTGCTTATTGGTCAATTCTTGGCCAGAGAGGCAATTTCCACATGACATCAAGGAAAACAATATTGTGGTGTTTACTTTCTAAAAAGAAAGTGATAATTCACCTTGAAACTCAACTGAAATCAAGATGATGTTTGCCACAGTACCCCATCCCTGGTGACTGGTCACTAGAGAAACTGTCACGCTACAGGATAAAAGTCTTTTTCTTCATGGTTTTGTCTAGGACATATCTCTTGGTTGTTATGGTAGTCCAAAATCATTTCAATATAGGATTCTTGCATGAGAGTTTGTGGTAGCAGTGGCTATGTTACAGTACAGTTGTTACAGTATATTTTGACAGTTTCAACATATTAAATGGAAAAATTGCTATCGTCACCAGCCTGTTCTCGTTCCAGACACTGTGACTTACTGTAAAACCTCAATCAGACATAATCTTTAGGGTGCAAAATATTATGTCCAGGTTATGTTGATGACCATTCTCACGTTCTATAGCAACAGGCATTGTGATGACAGGACTTCTCTCCAGCCATCAGTCTATGGATTTGATATCCTCCTCTCTGAGAGGGGTTAACCTCAGGTTCCTAGTTAGACAGCTTCTGTCTTCTGTTGTCTTATTACTAACCTATTTTTCCAAGTGATGTGTGAGTTTAGGCAAATTTTAATATAGCTGATTATTTTAACACTAGACTGGCTAGGACAGTTTTTGTTTTCAGGTCATTTTCCTGTTTCACGAAGTTATAAAAATTTTTCTGCGCTCTGAATATATCTATATTTCTCCTATTATAAAGATGCTGATACATCTGAAGAATAGCTTTGGACAAATTACCTGGCCAAATTACCTGACCGTGAACCAGATTCTCAGCAGGGTGCAATGGAGGATGCCCTGTGCAGTGTCTGCTCTAGCCATTACAAACTGCCAGCAAAATTGAAACCCAATTACGAGTTCTAAAGCTCAGGCAAGGTTCAGTCAATGACTTTGTGAACCTTAAGCCAGTTGTAGAAAGCAGTTAATCATGTCTCATTTGACAGTGCAGACATTTGAGTCCTGATTCAATTTCACCTACAGTGGATCCTTAACTTGAACCCCATGTTACTAACAGGCCACTATTTGAACTCCTGAAATGTTGGTTCTTCCACTGTTTTTCCTGACTGCCTTTTTAAATAGCTAGTGTTCTATAAAGAAGAGGTTGAGCCATGATGACTGATCCTTTCTGTTCCTTCTTCTGTTTGGATAAAATCTTGTGGTTAAAACCTAATCTTGTAATGAAGACATATAGGAAATTGATATTCTTCCTGAAACTTTTATGCCTCTATAACAAATGATCCCACTACATGTTGCACAGAAAAGAGTTTTGCTTTCCATCTCAAAGTAAGCTGTTGCAGGTTACCTGTGCCACTATTTATAGTCACAGTAAAAACAGTCTTTGACACAGACTGAAATCCACCTAGGACATATGCTTTGGTTTAGTACTTAGAGTCACTTTGTCATGGCTCGTGCAACATGTTGATTTCTCAAGAAGGTATTCTCTGACGAGGCCATTGAAGTTTTCAGTTCTGATGTCATTGTGGGAAGCTGTCCTGTAGGCAGTGTGTTTTGTCAGTCAGAGAATGCCTCCACAAAAGTGGCATGCACCTTTGGAGCTGCACATTGTGCAAGGTGCATTTGGCAATAACTGAAAAAAAATTTTAGATTTTGTCTTAAGCATTCAGTGATTCTGTGAACAAGAAGAGAACGTATACTGGGAAGTGAACAGTTCATGGCTGTCAGAGTAGGTGCATCTATGCCATGTAGCTGCTGGCCAAGGTAGAGCTTTACAGGTTGGCTACACGAGATGCATGGGCACTCTTGTGAATGGTTCCTGTTGGTAACAGAGCTCCACTCCAACAGATCTTTCTGAAAACCATACTTGTATTTATTCACATGCTTGTTTCTTAAACTTGAAATTATTTCTTTTAAGACTTCTGACATAAAGTTCTGAAAAGCTGTAAGCTAATGAAATTAATTCCAGAATGAATGCTTTGGTTTTCATTTACTATAGCCAGCCAAAAGAGAATAAAAGTGCATTAACTGAGTATTTCAGTTGAGTGGTTAAGCTTTAGGAATGTTACAAAATGCCTTTTGGATGCCAGTTAAACCATCAGGATCAGCATCCGGCATGTTTCCCATCCCCTTGTTGTGTCTTCTGTAATCTACACATCTGGAAAGTACATACCTGCCTACTTACTGATCACTGAAGTAGTAGAATGCTTTTATTATAGAACACTTCCTTCAGTTAAGTAGAGGTGATTTTATTGGCTTTTGATTTATGTAAGCATTTAATTTTATTTAAATTTGCCAAGTAAAGATGGTCTTCTAGATAGCAGAAATAATACACAGCTTCTTACTTTTTAGGTTTTTTTAGTACCAGTCTCAGACTTAAGTCTTTATTCCATTTTCCAACATCAAATCATGTTGCTGTCTACCTTCTAGGCTTCTATTTCCAGATCAGTCCCTATGCCACTGTCAAACATTTCAGTGCCAAAATCAACTGTTTCACGTGTGCCGTGTAATGTAGAAGGAATAAGCCCTGAACTGGAAAAAGTATTCATTAAAGAAAACAGTGGAAAAGAAGAAGTATCCAAGGTAAGCTTATATTAACGTGCTTTTTCTTTGTAATCTATAAACACGTGGGAAACCTTCCTCGTGAGAAACCTTCCGTATGGCTGAAATTACAAATAATTTTCTTCAAAGGACTGTTTGTTTGAAAATTTTGTTTCAGTGTTTCAGGGTGGTGGTTGGGGTTTTTTTTCTTGTAGTTAGGTTGGTTGGTTTTTTTTTTTTTTTTTTTAAGGGCTTCTGGCCAAACATACTTTGTTTAGAATGCCCTATCTGTAGAGAACTTAAAAGTTTTTGTACGAAATGCAAGTGCTTGAAAATTTAGATACTTCAGGCTACAGTAGTAAGTAATTAGAGACCAGGAGATTAATTTGTTTGCTTCATTTTGCGTTCTTTTTCTTAGGTGAGACTTAAGTTTCCTGTGCTATGCTCTGCTTTTTGATTTTAATGCTTTTCTTCCATAAACTGAATGTGGACTATTTTACTTCCATGAAATCACTGTGATCTATCATGGGACATCTCCATATGGGAAATAGTGACAAATGGGGCAGCTTTGCTTATGTGGGAGAGCTGGAGCATTGGAACTGTCATTGAGGAGTACTGAAGTGCTTAGATGATACTTAAAATGTGAAATACTTGGTTTACAGCCACTGTTTCCTAAATAGCCAATCAAAATTTTCTGCTGTGGAATAAGCTACTGTTTTATTAATCTTCTCTAAGATTTAGGTTCTTTTCTTGTGAATGGTCATGTAATAGCAATTCAATGTACAAGTCAAGCTATAAAACTTTAATCAGAGGTTTAAGATTCCAAAACCTGATATTTGTAGTTCTTCATTTCGGCAGTAAACTTAAAAGTTTTGGAATAGTCTTGGCTTCTCCAGAGACTTAGTTGTGCAGACAAAGCAATCCTAAGAATGAAATAGTGTAGTAGTTTTATGCTAAGCTTGCTTTCCTAAGTCTGTCTCATCCCTTTAGAAGGGGTGTGTGCTGTAATAGGGGAATAGGGAAAAAACAAACAAACAAACTGAAACAGAAAGTCCAAATCAATAAACCTTGTTGCACCATCTCCAAAGAGAGTATAAAAAGGTATGTATTACAGTACCACCATTGATGTTGTAATCTCCTGTGGTTAGAGGACATTTCATTTATTTATCAGACAAATCATCTTCATAAATGTTGTCCTTGGGCTTTAACAGCTTATTACTTGGGATGCAGGACTCAGTCTCCTAAGTCACTGAATGTACTGGCTCTGGTCCAGCAAAACAGTTAAGCACATACTTAAGTGCATTGTTGGATTGGGGCCAGAGGTGCTCAGCAGTTTATGCAACCAAGGCAATAGTGAACCCTTTCTCCAAACAGCTAGCTGGGCAGAGTCTTCAGACACAAAAGAAAGTCATAAATTAGACATTGTCCTTGAAGTCAAGTCCATCTTTGTGGGCAGAGGGTTGTTTCCTGCTATGTAACTGTTAATTTCTGTGAAGTCTGGTCTAGTGGGACGCCTAGCACTGTCTTTGAGCTTACTAGATCTCATAGCTTACTTGTGAAAGATCATAACAAGAGTAATCTACCCAATCTTACTGCTGGTGAACTTTCTCCTAATAAAGCAATTTAGCTTCATTTTTGCCTGGGGGAGTTGGGGCAGCTAGGTTAAAGGTTAAGAATTACCGAACAAAAGATAAACCGTAGGAAACCAAACTTCATTAGTTTCACTGCTAGTGAAACAATTTGGTTTTCTTTCAGTTTTCTGCCATTCTTTCCTGCTGTAACATTCTCTATTTTTAGAAAGTATTTTAAAATAGCAATCAAAGATAGGTGGTTGCTTTGGGTGATTTGTGAAGGATACGTTACTGTATAGACTTGATTGTAAGATTGGCGTTCATCTAGATTTTCAGCTGGTTTCTTTTAACCTGTTTCCACATTTACTTCACAGTTTTAACAGTGCATGTTCAAACCTTAATTTTCGTATGAATCGATCTATCCAGCTGCATAAAACACTTTGTGCCTATTGTGAATCTGTATTCATTTATGAGGAAACATTTGGGGAATAACATACAACCTGCTAAAAAGACTGAGAAGGAATATTACCTTTATTTTAGGTGTAGCTCACTACCTAATTTTTTTAATTTTTATTTTAAATTTCGGTACTAGTAGCTTTCTGAGTTCTCCATTTCAGTAACCATGTTTGAGCTGTCCCAAGTAAAATAAAACACAATTCAGTTCTGTTAACTTTTAAAATTTTAGTCTAGTGTTCTTGAATTTTTTTCTATTAGTCTCTCGTCTCTTCAGTATAAACTTGTGATTTTTATTTTTTTTAACAAACAGTTCCGATACTGAGATCAGACTAGGTGATATAGAGGACAAAAATAAGCTTAAGGTTAAAGCAGCTGTATGGATAGTTTTATGGCTATTACTTGAATTACTTTTTTAATTTAGCTCCGGTTAAAATGCGTAACCAGTGGAACTTTCCTCCCAGTTTCATACTTCCTTACTTAGTCTTCAGATACGCAAATCAGTACAATTTATTTTTTAGACTTGTTTTTTCATTTTGTAGGGTATGATGCTACATACTTTCTGTTCTCCCTTTTGCTGACTTGAATTCTTGCAATCCTACTTCTTAAAAAACTGTATAAATTGATTTGGAATATGTCTGCTGTGTTCTTTTATGCTGACTTAGTTCTGTTAGTTCTTTGAAACGCTCTTTTTTAATAATATTTTTAATAATATTTTAATGATAGTAGATATTGTACTTATAAAAGCACAATTACTTATAAAAATAATTATTGTAGACATTAGTCTTGTTATTTTTGTGTTTCACAAAGAAAGTTGATGATACAGTAATGTCATTATATCATTACCTTTTAATAATCTAACTGACCATAAAGTTTAAAGACATTGCATTGTAAGTGGTCAAAACATTCCAAATATTACATTCTTTTCAGTTTAGCTATGTATGTGTATATTTTTTCAGATCATTCATCTTGCATAGTTAGCTGAAGGTGTTCTCTTTTTTCTTTCATAAAATTAAGTTAAAGTTGGCTTTTTTGAGTAATTTTTAATCGCCTCTTTCTTCTCAGATTTATTAATCATCTTTAATTCATTTTCTAATGCATTTAATTGAAAGATCCTGCATATATTTTCCTTCCTGTTTTATAGCTTGTAGACTAGCTTTCCAGGAAATTGCGATGGTGTGTCTCTGTTTCCACTGTACTTTGTAAGAGGGAATCAGCTTTTTGTGAAGTTGTGATGGGCTTTTGTTCTTTGTCCCATTGTGACCCCACAACACAAATGTGGGAGACTTTGGTACAATAAGATGATGGACTTACTGTAGGGAGTGAGGGGTAAGAGGTGTTCCCTCTTTACAGAATACATTGCGAAAATAATGGAAAATGGCCTGGAGCGGGACATGGACACACTCATAGGTCTCCTATTAGGGAAAAATATTACGGGAACTATCTTTCAAGTATACAGAAATAATTAGAAATGAAGCAATTTTGATGGACTATAACACAATATAAGTAAAACGATAAATGTGTTTCTTGTTTGATTTCTAATGCTTCTGGAAATAGCAAGATGGTTTTATGTACCTATCAGAAGACTTAATCCTGTAATAATAAAAGGCCTTTTCTAATTTGCACAGATGCAGAGGATCCTTATTTAAATCTTCATATCCTTCATCTGGAAAGTCGTGTTTTTGGCAAGTGCTCCTTCCCACGATACGTTGGTTTTTTTGCACTTGCACCTTATCTGATGCATTGATGACTTCATTGATGCTAGAAGGAAGAAGTACTTTCCTATGTCTGCCTTTGTTCCTGTCTAGAGAACAGTTTTTAAATGAAAAGCACTGAGGCTTTGCTCTCAAGAAGTGGCCTCCCAAATAGATGTAAGGCTTGTGAAGAACAGATTATTTTTAAAGCTCCCATTGGTACATTATAGCATCAGGAATGCTACTATGATACTAAGTAGGGTGTTCTTGTTTTTTCCAGTGAAAAGGTTGATGCTGAAAACAATGTGGTGAATTTTAACAGTGTATTGAGAAATGCATGCTGCCTTTGTCAAATTGAGCATTTCCATACCTTTGCAGGGAGGTGAGGGTAGTATGTAACTATGTCCAAGAACACACTGTCCCATAGGAGTTGGCAGGTGTCCTGTTAGAATGCATTTGGCATAAGGTTAGTACATGACTGGAAACTCCTGCAAAAAAAACCCAAACCAAAACAAAACCCCAGTGTATAGAATGCAGTAATGTCTAGTTGTTTTCCATGCATTGAGTGTTATGAAAACTAATAGCAGCTGTACCAAATTAGTTACCCTATTTCTTATGTTCTAAGGTTGTGAAGACTTCAGTTTTTAAAATAGTTTAGGCATGACTCATGGAAAGTAACTTCTAAAGTATTTATTTATGTTGATCAGGTTTAATACATAGAGTTTTTAAAAAGTGGAATACTTCTACTTGATATTTTCATGAAGTTTTTTGCACTTGTCAAAACGTGGATTCAATATTAAGGGAAAGATAAATACAGAAGCACAGTAATCTGAAATATTTGCAGGCATTTTCTTGCCTTAAAAGTTATTTTACTTGGAAAGAGTGATAAATATTTAGCTTTTTCTACTTGTGTGTATATTTAGAGACATGTCTAAAAACATGTACAACTTTTTGTATCTCTAGTTTTAATTCAGTGAAGATTGAAATATGTGATTTGGAATATACTTCCTGACTACATAAGACTGTGTTGTTCCTCCAGGTGTGGAAGAACATCTGTGTTATCCTGAAGTCTTTAATTATGTGATCACTTACTGTTTTTTTCCCCTCCCTGGAATCCTTGCTTTACCTGTTACGTAGAGCATAGTATATGCACTTAATGAACAGCTGTTAGGTGTTTTTGTTTTCTCCTCATTAGATATGTGTCCTAATGTTCACTATTAAACCTTGCTTTGAAGTCAGAAATCTGAATTTCTTCCTGGGTTTTTGCTTTTATATAATGAGAGTGTGTTGGAAATTTTGTTCTTGTTTTATCACACCTGTGTGAGAAGAAAGGTGATGATATCTGCACTTTATGGATGGAGAAACACGAATCCATCAGGCTTCTGTAATGTGATTCTTCATGTAACTCAGGATACTGCCTGCCATTTTAGGAATTTAAAGTGCAACTCCCATAGTCTCTTTCTGCATCTGTGAATGTTGAAGACTTTTGCAAATCAATCCTGTATAGACTGGGCATCCAGAAAAGATACTGTAGGAGAAGTTGGTTCCTGGCATCTCATAGAATTTTTGTGGCAGAGACAGAAATAAAAATGCTGTTCTGCATGGCAGTTATTCTTTTGGTTAAGTTAATTATGAGACTTTTCTTCCAACAGCTTCAGTCTTGTTTTCTACCTCTCTTCTGTCTGTGTAACAAATGATATAATGCTTCAGGTCTATCTTGTGCACTGAATGAGTCATGGCCTGTTGCGGGTGATGGGAATAGCAACATGTAGTCATGTTGTAACGCATATGCAATGTGAACTGAACTGTTGGAACAGACCACACAGCTGTGTCCAAACTTTTCAGCATTTGATGTAGCAACTGTAATGTTCTCTTTATAGTGTGTTTCTTTATTCTTAATTGAAATGTGAAATGGTATTAACTTGGAAGGCTCATAAGAAGAAAAGGCTCTTCCTGCTCTGCTATGTCTGCCTCTTTGTATAACACGTGGTGGTTTTCTGGATAGACTATTGCTGAAAAGGGGAGAATGTGGTACTCAGCCAGTAGGTTTCATGTCCTCATTGCTAGCAAAAGTGTTGGGCTGAATTTTAGGCTCTGGAACAAGCTGTTACAGTTTTGGAATACATGGAGAAGAGGAAAGCAATAAAATAAAAATGTTCACTTGAACTGAGAAGGAAAAAGACATTTTTTTTTGTAGCTAGAACATTTATGCTGTTCTCTATGGCTTAAATACAATCCTCACTGAAGTGAGGATAAAAATGATATTTAAATCTTGGAGGCATTTTTTCCCCTTCACTTTTAAGAAAAACTGTTATTCTGATTTGATTCCTTACATTTAAAGCAGCACTGTCTTTATGATAAAGCTAATTTTTCAGCGGGAAAGACAAGCAGAATCTACTACTGTGAACACATTCATGCAGTATATTGCAGAACGGGATGCAAGATCTCTCTGGCCAGTGCCAGCTAGGCTGATATGAGCAGGCAGTGCTTACCAGCTTTGGTTCAAGAGAAAGCTTGTGAACCTTGTATGAACCTGTGCATCATCTGCTTAGTTGTCATTTTGTCAGAGGTCACCTATAGAAGTGAAGGATGGAATGTAGAGGTGTGCTAGAGAATTACGACTTACTAGCAAAACTTGGATGGTTTCATTTATAATTGTAGTTCAGTTGGTTGTTACAGCAATAGTGTGCCATTGTATTGGACGTTTTCTACTTTCCCTTTAATCCAAATGCGATGTCTGTTAGGGTACTTGTTTTTCTTTCATAACAACATTGACCTTTATCGAACATTGTATTACTAAGTATAATTAGAAATCTGTTTGTTGGGGAGGTTTGCTTTTTTTAAACTATCATAAAAAATATAAAAACATAATACTAACATGTGTTGAAGTGCGTTCTGGTGTTAACTTTACATTAAGAGGATATAGTTGGCTTGGAAATCTGCACATTGTCCCAGCATTCAGCATAATTAATGTATGTTGTGTCCGTTGCATTATTTTCTTGTGTAAAAGTTGTTCTTTCAAAAATGGCTTGTTTGCTGTTCTTAAGGCCTTGCCTCATTGCTTCAGTTATGAGTGCTACAGCCTGACATTGCTTAGGAGTTTGATCTTTTCTGTGTAACCTGAACTGCTTGTTTCTCTTGCAGCCTCTGGATATCCCTGATGGTCGAAGGGCCCCATTACCTGCTCACTATCGTAGTAGTAGTACACGAAGCATTGACACTCAGACTCCGTCTGTGCAGGAGCGCAGCAGCAGCTGCAGCAGTCATTCACCATGTGTCTCTCCCTTTTGCCCTCCTGAATCTCAGGATGGGAGTCCTTGCTCAACAGAAGATTTACTCTATGACCGTGATAAAGGTGAGAGTAGAATGGACCACCTTTACCTATGGGAGGCATGTGATGTCCTGATTTTACAACTACCTTCATTTTACTCATTACATCAGTTTTTGTTTGGTTTGATGGTCGTGGAGGGATTGAGGATTTATCTTAAAATTGGTTTTGTTTGTTTACATATCTTTTTCCCTCTTGTTTGTGAAACTTCACAAACATCTTCCATAAATACGTCAGAGGAGCACAGCAAACAGTCTTAACTTATTTATGAAGATTCTAATGTGAAGAATTCAGACTGTAACATGTTTATGTTTAAAAAAGGTTTCAAGAAGGTTTGTGGTAGACTATATGTTCATCATGGGTGAGTTACTTGCTAATCAAAACGGTGAAGTTTTGGACTGCTTTTACAAGTACTCTGCTTCTGAACTTTTACATTCCACTTGAAGCTATTTGGTGAGGAGCTCAGATACGAGTTTGAACAATCTGATGGAGAGTAATTACTTGTCTGTGTATGTTGCATAACAACCCTAAATTTCTGAATAACTTATGTGTTTATATGTCAATATCCTGCATTTTTTTTCAAAGTCTCTAAAATGTTGTTTGGTTTTGTAGGGGGAGTAAATCAGAGTTTCAGTAATTAAGAGCTACTGACAGAACATGTAGTATGAAAACATAGGCACGAGTGCAAAAAGACTGATTTTTTTGGACAACTGATTACTAATGAAATTATCCTTGGGCTTCTGGTCAGCTAGCTGGAAACATGGACTTTAGTTTGGAGGTATGCAGGGTTTGGGTAAAACATGCAAGCTAAGAGTAGTAAGTTTCACAGAGGAAATTAAAACTTTTAAGATTTAGTGTAGATTTACTAATGAGCTAAAGACAGTAGTAGTTTGAGGTTAAAAGGTTAAGCTTTTGCTGTAAATATTCACTGTTTAATAATTCTTAAAGTAATTTGGGAGTAAGGTTGGGGAGGGCAGTGGGAGAAATACTAGCTTTTCTTGGTTTCTGAAAAGTATTCCTTCCCCATCTTGGATTCAAAAGGAAGTAGTGGAAAACATAGCCACCTGCCCAAATCCTGAATTGAGGGTGGGTGTGTTCATGTGTGTAAGTTAACCACATCAGAGTAAAAGTCTCAGCTCAACATGATAGTTGGCCATGCTCCAAAAATAAGAGAGATATTAGCTCCCCCACCCCCACTTCGCTTTCTTATGGTATGCATGTGAATTGCAATGTGTTGTCAAGACTGAATCACTATAGAGACATCCACTAAAGTATTAGCACACAAAGAAATGTATTGACAGGTAAATTTGTTCATATATGTTCTGATAACAAATATAAGTTCAAAAGTGAGGAAATGAAAAGAATAATTCCTTTTGCAGTTAGTACTCAGTTATCAGAGTAATTGGAATTTTCAGTGGTACTTTATTGGCAGTAGAAAGTGAAGACAGTTTGAAATAGTGCATCTAACCTCCTTAATGCTTTGCAAGGGTTTTTATCTCCTGTCTTGGATTTTTTGAACAGCTAATTGGAATAAAATTTATTGGTGAACTTTGCAATGAGTAGATACTTACTTCTTGTTTCGGTGTTAAGACTGGCTTTATGCTAGGTTTGTATCAAAAGTCTGCTTTAGTAGTAGCATATAGATGATAAACAGCCAGCTTTGTAAAGTTAATATAATTGCATTTTTGAATTAGTTTAAGTAAGGTACTTAATACTGTGCTTATGAAAGATAAAAGCTTGAACTGCTCATCACAACTTTGTTCTTTGAGGACAAGATAGAAAAATGTGTAGCGTTTCCAAGAGAAAGTAATCTGTTCCGAGGTTGTAAAAGCATAGTCAGAAAGGTGCCTTTTTCTCTCAGATCATTAAGATCCCACAGGCCAGTTGTTCTGAATAAGAACGTTATCTTCAAAATAGTTAAATTACAGATAAATAAGGGATATAAGTAGAAATCATAAGGGAATAGCAAGCTTTGAGGGACAGTTTATTAATATCTGTTGTGGATGTTGCCTGCTTTATAAAACGGAACTTATGAAGTTTTTTGCACCTTCATTGTAGAGGTTTTTGTGATGCTAGAATACAACTATTGTGAATTTGCTGTGAGGCCTGTTAAATTTTGAAAAATGCTTTGTATAATCAAATGTAGACAATTTAAACCCAAGATATTTTTCTGTTACATTTCTCAAGTTGAGGTTTTATTTTTCCTCTCTATGGGAATAACTTGGCTTTACCATTTAAAAAATACAATTATCAGCCTTATGAATCAGCTCTTGAGTGTGTTGCTGAATAGGAAAGGAAGGTTAGTAGTTTGAGAGACATGAGCAGTGAGAGGAGCCAGAGCTCTGTACAGACACAGCACTGCTTTACATTTCTAAAGCATCTTTTATTTCTTGAGCAAAGCTGTGCTTTGGCCTGAGGCCCTCACAGCTGCTCTTTGGACTGTATCAGCTGTTTGGTTTACATTTCTGCAAGAAGCTGCTAAATCTATTGAATTTTTCAAAAGAAAGTGAAGGCTAAATTTCAGAAAAGGCCCAAAATACTGCTCCGAATGGAGCAGTGATACTAAATAGTATTGATTGGAGCAGAGAGGGAAGGGTGGGAGAGAAGATATTTTAAGGGCACCTGGCTTTATGATTTTGTTTCGAGTATCAGCCTATTGCAAGGCAAGTGACTGCCTTGCTGCATTAAAGCTATTGGTTTCACTAGAGCTGTTTTATGATACTCTGGTCCAAGAGACTATAATTCAGAGTACTACATGGCATACTTAGCAGCTGTGACAGAGGAAAGTTCAAAGGCATCCTAAGGTATAAGCAGATGAAATTTGGGAGGGGTTGTGCAAAAATGAATAGTATAACCTGTTTTTCAGGGATTTTGATTTAGGTGCTTTTGTGTAGCATTGTGTATTCCCACTGTTGCTAGCAGGCTGTTACAAGCAGCATGTTCATGAAGATGAAATGAAGATACTTTTTTAACTTCTGGGCATCTGATTCATAGTTTTTAAAATGAAAATTGTGCGTGAAGTCTTTGGATAGTCTTAAGAAACAAAGGTATTTTTGAACCTATCAAAACAAATCCCAAGACTCACTGGCAAAGTTTTCTTTGTTTTGCCACTCAAAAAATTGTTTTACAGATTCTTTTTTAGTTTGCCTCCTTTGTTGCTCTTAATATATGCAAGCTAAAATTTGTGGTATTAACTCATCTGGTTAAAATAGTGGGTTTAGTGTTTAATTACAATCTTAAATATTTTCTAGGTAACAGAATATATCCATTTTGAATAGTTATGTTTAGAAATTCTATGTAATAGGGCTCCATATTGTCTGCTATGTGGTTATGGTAACAAAACTCACTTCAAAGGTTACATCTGTTAATCTTCAATCATTGTCATTTTAATGAAATGTCATTAGTTGGCTGAAATCTGCCAGTGGAGCACACCCTACTGGTGGAAATGTGGGAGATGCAGACGTGGTCTCTGACTTGAAGGCTCATGCACTGCAGCCTCTGAGACAGTAAAAAAAAAATGTGTAAATAGCACAGTTTGAGAATACACATTTGTAGTGCATTAAGGTTTAATAATGTGACAGTTCAGCATTTAAGAGCTTACAGGATACACAAGTGGAGACTGGCTTGAACTGTAAATTCCACCTCTTACCACTTTAACTCATGGCCCCTTTTCCCAGTACCCTTCCGTTCTTTCACTGCTGCTGGACGTGTAGAACTAACACCAAGGTTGTACATGTGAACCTCGTAATAACCACATTTTTTTTCAAATAGTAGTGTGGTATGTGTTTGTTCAAAATAAAAAGCGAACAACTTAGTAAGCTTTCAAAGCAGGGAGGGTAAAGAGGGAAACTGAATGGTTAAATTATACAATTTAATTTTTTGTTTTTACTTGTTTAACAGCTGTCTTATATAGAAAGTTTCAGCCAGACAGGGCTAAATAAACCAAAAACTTGATTGAAAACTGAACTGGCTAGACAAGACTCTAAATCTTCCAAGAACTGACTTAACTTTGAATTCCGTTTGATTCTTTCCTTGGATGTACTTCCACAGTTTTCCACTATTTGGTGGAATGAACAGTAGCACATTTTATGTCTCAAATTTTTTAAATAGAAACTTGGATCTTCAAATTTAAATATTAGAAGGAGGAAACAAACTGTCTGGGTTCTGTTAATGATTTCTGTGTTTGGAATGAGCTGTGTGGGCCAACAGTGGAAAGATGCCAACAGGACCATCATGCTCCCAGCTTGGCAAATATCTGTATTGTCTCAAAGCTTTTTCTGCCTTCATACAGTTAACACCTAAAATTCTGTAAATAGAAGTTCTGTGTTCACTCTACAGCAGGGAAGAGCTGAATAATCAATACACTACTGAGGTTCACTTCAACTGTTTTTCTTCTCATATCTTTCATAGTAAATCTCCAAAGGGAAGTGCGACATTTGAGATGATTTGTGTCTTCTTGTAAGAGAAAGCAGAGATGTTTCAAAACCTCTAATGATTAGCCTTTGTATTTGAGTCATGGTTATACAAAAGTTTATGTAGTTACTGTTTGCAAGCTGTTAAAGACAACTTTGTATGCTTCAGTGAATCTAGATCATAGTGCTTGAAGCTTTGGTTAGTTTTCCAGTGTTGCTGAAATGGCACATGTTAATAGCAGAATAAACAAAGGTATCTTGAGTTAAAAATGGTAAAAGTACCCCACATCGGTGGAAAGACTCAAAAGGAGCTAAAGCAAAGAGCAGTTACTTCTCTCCAAATAAGGTGCATTTGTAAGTTGGGGCATCCTCTTTAACTTTGCCATTTTATTTCATTTTTTTAAAATTGTAAGCCCAAGCAGAGAATAGGGAGCCACTAATACTAGCCCGAGATAGATGTTGCTCTTTGCAAAGGTATGAGCCACTGCAGGAAGCTAATTTTCTGTAATTATTTTTGTACCTGCTTTATTTCCTTAGTGCATTGAATATCATGTTGTCAAGAGGAGTGTTTAAAATGAACCCTTTCATAGTCTTAATTTTTCAAACTTTTGTGCTTCCACCATTACCAGAGTTGAGCCTTCTCTCTTATATATAGTTTTCTGAGAAGTACAAAGAAAACTGCCTATTGCCTTGTGTCCTCGATCTTCACACCTTTAGTTCTGTGTCTAGTAAAATATACACAGACAGCTAGAGTTATGAAGAATGCCTATATCAGATAGTTAGTAGTGATGAGTGAATTTATTTTGGAGACTAAAACAACTTCACAATTGTGAAGCAAATAAGGTAGGGCATTGTAATGATGAGGTGTCAGTACCTGTGTTACAAACATGCTTTGTTTCTTTGCAGCTTCTGAACTATTCATGAGACCAATGAGGTCAATATTCCGGTGAAGAATTATGTTTTAAAATAAGATACATGCTGTATACACACATTTTCAATAACTGTGTTTATACAGTGAGAAGGCATATTATCATTACCACTCATAATTCTTCTGCATGTATTATGCATATTACCTTGTTCATTTATGGTTTTTGAAATACATAATAAAAGAACGTATTTGTTTCCAGGATCACAGCTCTGCTTTGTTGCGATTGCAGTGTTCTGGATAAAAATATCCTCCTGTTATGTGTTGTTATATGATAGATTACTGCTGCACTGAAGCTTTTATTCAGAAGAAATGTGCTATACAAGGGTATGCTATACAAGAAATAGCCTGCAATAAAGGAAGCATTGTGGTAGAAGCAAACCGGCATAGTGGCTAAATTGTGAAAAAAGGCATCTTGTTTGGAAATCGAATTTAATTAAAAAGCACTCTCAATCTCTAGTAATATAACTGCTTTAAATTTTCAGACAGTGGGAGTAGCTCACCGTTGCCCAAGTATGCCTCATCTCCCAAACCAAACAACAGCTACATGTTCAAACGAGAGCCCCCAGAGGGATGTGAGCGAGTGAAGGTCTTTGAGGAAATGTCGTAAGTAATGCCTTTTATATCAGCTGGTATCTGCAAAGCAGTAAACCTGTTTACTGAGCCTATTCAACTGCAGATGAATAAACTATTCCAGCTGATGAGTTTTTCAGGAGCAAACTATTCTTAGAGTTTGTACAGAAGAAGTTGAAGTGTTCATGTTGGTTTGAAGAGGAAATGGAGTCTTTTATGCTTGAACTCTTTTTGTGCAATTATAAAAGGCAACAAAAATCCAAGCAGAAAAGATAAGGTACATTTAATTTCCTAAGCATTTATAATCCTCTTTCCATATATTTTTTATTAACTTTTTAAATGTTCGTGGCTTAAAACAAAACTCCCTTTGTCATAATTCTGTATCAGTTTCAAGCATAGGTTACGTTTTAATACGTATAAAACATATAAAATGGAATGAAACACATATAAAGTGTTTGTAGACAGTAGTATACTTATGGTATAGACTTTGCTCAATATTTTCACTGGGCAAGAAATCAGAAATTAAACTCTTGGCCATTGTGTCTTCTTACCCTAGACCCAGCAGTATTTGAACACGTGCTGTTGAGGTTGCATGCTAGCTCCTGTGGATGAAAGAATTAAGGAGGGGATGTTTCTTGCTTTAACAGCATTCATTGCCTGCTGGATGGTGAAGGAGCAATGTTGGGTTGTGGAGGAAACCTCCAGACAAATTACAGAATGTGGGAAAGGAGAGGTCTATTTCATGGAGGTTCTCAAAGGGATTTGATATGACTAAATGTGTTGTTGCTGCACTGTTTTTATTAAAGAAGAATTTGTGCCATTCTAAATTACTGTGGCATTTTTTCACGTGCATATGTATTGCAGATTTTTCTTGCTGGAAGTTGCATGTTTTTCCAGTAATTATCAAGTCATTTTTGTGACAGTGCTGTTTTTAATGCTGTGGATCAGTTAGCTGACTACCAATATGGAAGATGTTTGCCCCTCTGTCCAATTAATCCCATTCCTTGTCATTCACATTTTAGCAATGTGTAGAACCACAAAGTTCATGACGTATAAAACATCTTCGTTGGCCAGGTATAATGTTTTTTCTTGTTGTAGGTCTCGTCAGCCTGTCTCAGCCCCTCTCTTTTCATGTCCTGACAAAAACAAGGTTAATTTCATCCCAACCGGATCAGCTTTCTGTCCTGTAAAACTTCTGGGCCCCCTTCTTCCCGCTTCAGATCTGACGCTGAAGAACTCTCCAAACTCTAGTCAAAGCACAGCTTTGAGCACCCTGACTGTTGAGCAGCTTTCGTCTCGGGTCTCTTTCTCATCTCTGTCAGATGACACCAGCACAATGGACTCCACAGAGGTCCCAGTACAGCAACCGTCTCAACAGCAGCAGCCGCTTTTGCAAGAGATTCAGACTGAAGACCATTCCTCTCCTCAAAGCTATGTGTTAATCTAGACCAAGGTGGAGCAGGCCTCTGCCCTGAAACAAGGATTGAGGAGATAATAGTTCAGATACATCTGCATGAGGTGGCAACCTTTCAGAACAACACGGAATACTTAGCAGCATTCGAAAAAATATCTCAACGCTGTTCTTGGCAGGGACAGAATTCATATTCAGCATTTTTCGTGAGAAAGCAGTAATGCCTGCAGAATCCATATATCATTAAGCGTTTTAAGTGGAGACTATGCATTTCATAGTATGTTTGACCAGATTAGTACTGTGTCCTGTGTTCTGTTTCAAATTCTACAGTATAAATAAGCTCTATATATATAAAAAAAAAAAAAGTTGCCTGTCTGAATAGAAAATGTCTTGCTGTGTTGTGTCCTATGGAAAATACTGTACTTCAGGATTATGTTTACAATTGATCCAGGTGTTTATGTTTCTAACTTCTGTAATACACACAATGCAAAAAAAAAAAAAAAAAAAAAAAAAAAAAAAAGACCACAACAGTTGCACAGTGCCCACCCTAAGGCCTAGCTTCAGGTACTTCTCTCGAAGTGTAAACTCAGGTAACTTGGAATGTATATCATATTGGAATATAAAATATTTTACAGCTACAAAGCTAAAGAGGGAACATCACTCTTTTGCCTTTCCTTATTTTATGCATTAATATTTCCTCATTACATTCCACTTTCTTGGAATAAGTGCATTCAGATCCAGGTGAACAATGACCCTGGACATGGGTGAACATGAGGAGAACCAGCAAATCTGTGATGTATATCACTTTGTCATGTGCTTACAAGTAAAACAACTGTTGCATTTACTGTCATTTCAATATATGTAAAAATGTGGCATTTAAAGGTTTCAGGTGTTGCTCAGTTAATGACTGTTAAACTGTTGCAAATAAAGTGTTCAGTACTAGGCTGTACATGAGAAACATTCCACGTTGTGTGTGAGAGGATTTTGAAAGACAAGAATGTTTTTGTTCAAGGACAGAAATTCTTTCAGGTTTCACAGGGGGGTGATGGGGATTTCCTCTCATGTTTTTGTTGGCAGTTAAGGATGTGAAATGCTACTGTTACCGTCTAAAAGTCAAATTAATGTTTAGTTTCTCTTTTGGAAATGTTCATTCATTTGCTGGTTGGAAATAGGTTTTCAGATTTTGTCAAGCAGTGTTAGATGAGTTGCATTTTATTTATGTAGTGAGTAATTGTGTTTGGATAAAAGTCCAGAAGTAGCAAGTGGGTGTTCTAAGAGGGGTGGGGAAAACAGTAGTTTTAAGTTCTTGTTACTTAATCAAAGCTTCTTCCATAACTTTCAGTTACT
Organism: Strix uralensis; assembly: GCF_047716275.1. NCBI lineage: Eukaryota > Metazoa > Chordata > Aves > Strigiformes > Strigidae > Strix > Strix uralensis. The sequence goes on along the minus strand of NC_133972.1, from coordinate 42,928,916 downwards.
TAAGTTGTGTGTGTTAAAAGTGTGTTTTTTCCCCCCTCCTTAAGCGTGAATAATAAAAGAAAAATCCTTGTAAAATAATCCTGGTTTTGCAGGCTGGACACTTTCTCAAAATAGTACATGGCAAGAATGGGTTAGTGGTGCTCTTCTGTTGTACTGGAACAAGAGGAGCATTGCTTTCAGAGATAATTTCCTGTGATACAAAGAGGACCCCAAAGGCAAAATAAACTTGATGTTCTTGCTCCATTGCTTTCAGCTCAGTGGAACTACATTTATGCTGTCTGCTCCTAAGAGAATAAGGTTCACCTTTTCCAGGAATTGAAGAGATTAGTAGCCTGCAGCTACTGAGCATTTAAACTTGCTCCATTATGGTTTTTTCCTCTTTTGAAGATGAGATTGGAGGGGGGTGAGAGTGAGCCACCAATAACTACTCACTAAATATATGCTTTCTTTAGAGATAAAACATCGTTTTCTTTTTCTTACTGAGTTTTTGTTAATACTATCTTCCAAGGTGGAATTTGCAGCCTATAAAACACTTGCTGTTTTTTGACTCCCCTTGCAGAAAATAGAGGAGAGGTCTGTCTCTAACCATTTTCATGTGAAAAACCTTCTTGAAACACAACAGCCATCTTTAACCCTACTAATCTCAGGCCTAGGTGAAAACACTATATATTTTGTAGACCGAAGATAAAGGGGAGAAAATACTCGTAAGTATCGATTCCTTTTAATACTTTTCTTTCTAGATTAACATTGTGCAGTATCATGACCTTTTTATGCTCTGGTTATGTCCAGATAAGAAATTGTAGTCTGTTATTGGTGTTAGGTTCCCAGGGGATATGATGAGTGGTTTTTAGATCAGTGATGAAGTCTGTACAATATTGGCAATGCCGTTATGTGTTCTTTTTATTTTTTCCATGAGAAACTAAATATTAATTAAATTGCACATTTGTTCTTAGCAGATTTGAAGGTTTTGAACCAAATGTGTTAAAGCTAATGCTTTGCCATGTAAATTTCCCAGCAGTTGTTTATCTCAATTGTATTCTACATCCAGCTGTAGAAATTCTGTCAAATATTGTTTAAAGTTTTGTACATAGATGTACTGTTATTTCTAGCCACTGTGCTGAACAGTATTCCAGTTATCACACAATATTGCTTTACACAAGGAAATGTGTGGCTTTTGTTTTGTATTTTTTTCGGTATAGAAGTTCCTGTGTCTTATTTAAATAAAAATTATAGTTAAAAAAAAAAAAAGTGGTGGGGACGACACACAAAAGCAGTGGTTCATTTATTTGTTTTGGAACTGTGTATGAAACACCACAGAATAAGATTAAAGTTTAATATTGTTCCAAATTTACATCTAGAATAGTGTCAACCATGTATCTTTATGACTAGTGTGCTGTGTCTTCTAGAACAAGATAATCTCTTATCTATTGATTTTTTGCATAACACTCTTCTGAGATGGGGGAAAAAATCTAAAAATAGCTGAGTGCTTGAATGTGCTTAAAAATAGCATATTTTATTCATATAATGAGGTTTTTCTTCAGAGCATACAAAAAAATATCAGTTAAGTGTTATTGGAAACTGTGTATCTGCTGCTGTGTTTGTAGTATGGCTAATTTCAAGTTATCTGTTGAAAATTATGAAAGCCATTAGATGTTTCACTATGTGAAACTAAACTAAACCCCTAAAGGATGTGGTATAAATCTACTGACAGTCTTGGTTTCATGTTGTTTTGTATGAGTCAAATGATTGTCATTTGACTTGCAGAATAATTCTTTCCAGATGGGGGGTGAGGGGGAGGGAGGAAGAAAGAAGAATAATACTTAAATACATGTAAATCCTCCAAAGTCAGTGTTTACTGAAGAGCACTATGGCAATAACCATCAAGAATGGTTTCATGCTTGTTATCAGTAAGTGGAAATGTAAGTTTTCAGCATCTGAAAGAGTACAAGGTTTCAATGTGACTATGTTAAAACATTAACTGAAAGTTAACTAAAAGTGCTGAAAGTCTGGAGCCTCAAAGGGTATAGTATCCCACCCTGCTATGAAAGTGCTTGCTGTCCTTCAGTCAGAAACAGTTTGGTATTCAGCCATTTCATCACCAGCTTGTAGGGCTTGCTAGGAAAAGCTTCGTGACCATCTTGTCCTCTAAATGGATTTGGCTGCAGCAGTTTTGGGCTGTCCTTGGGTGGGAGGGCATTCTCTTCTCAAGAATTACTTCGACAAAAGCATGTAGCTCACCCTGAAAAGATGTGATGCAGCTTGTACCACAGGTAGCTTTTTCACCATCCCTGTGAACCTAGGCCTCGCCTAGTTAGTTACAGTTGTGGTGATGTGCCACTTCCACATAGGCCACACTTTGAAGTTTTGTGCTTGGTGTAATTCACTGTATTATGTCCTCCTCAAAGCCAAGACAAGCAGTCTGAAAAGTGCTGAGAGTAGAGAGCTAATGAAATAATTTTGCCTTGTTTCCCTACTTTGTGACTAAAAGATCTTCCTTGACTTAAATGTTACATTTTCTAGTAATTCATGGCTCTGGAAGTGGAGTCTTCAGAGACTGGAGGACGGTGTAAGGGGAGCCCTTGGCTACATATGCTGGGGGTAGGGGGCAACCGATAGTGACCTGCTTTTTTTAGAAAGTGGGGTGCTGTCAGGGAAATGATTTATGGCTTCCTGACAAATCAGCTCTTGGGAAGGGCCAGATACTGGCCCAAGGGTAGAATCTTGATATCTTCACAGTATTTAAACGTAAGCCTGGAGTAGTACAAAATAAACACAAGAAATTGCATGGATTAGTAATGTTGACTGACGTCGCAGTTGCAAGCAAAGACCACCGAGGCTTAGCAAACTAGCTCCTGGCCTTACTCCATGGTAATGTATTGATACCTTCATCTGTTAGTTGAGGTAGGTACAGTCCAGGCAGCTTGAAAATGGTAGATGACTAGTAGAAGTGTAGATCACTTACTGTTGTAAACAGCCTGGCTTGCTTTGCAAAACATAGCCATGCAAACAGAAATTTGAAGCTACACAACTGGGAGGAAATAACCATAGTTCCTGCAATGTGTTTCCAGAACCTAAATGTAAGGAAAAAGTGTGCGAAAGCTGGGAAAGAACATCCGTTACTGGGATGTACGCGTACAGCCATTCATAGTTGATGCTCGGCTAAAGGAAGTTGTTTGATCAAAGATTGTCATACAGTGAAAATATGTATATCTTGTCTCTGCATCAGTGTAATGGGTCCTGGAAAAATACCTAGTTCAGGAGAGACTGTAAAAGGCTGGAGAAGGCTCAGAGAAGAGCTATAGGAATGAGTGAGGTACTGGAAAAAATGGCAAGGTTTTGTAGGAGCTGAACATGTTTAACTTATTGGTTGAGGAGTGACTTAATTCCAGTTAGTAAATACCTATATATGAAATACTTAGTAATGAGCTACGAACTACTTACATTTAACAGACATGGAATACTAAAGCAGTAAGAAGATGAAGCTAGCTGAATTCACACTAGAAATGTGGATTTATTTTAGCACTAAGGGTAATTGGGTACTGGGCGAACTTGCAAAGGTGAATTTTTTCAAGTACCGATGTTTAAAAAGAGATGATTTTACAAAGGATATGCTCATAGAAGATGGTTTTATAAGCCTTACTAACTCATGATTATTCGGGGCTTTTTACATTTCAGTTGATTTTAAAGAGTTAGGCTTTTTAACTACTGTAAGCATTCTTGCCTCAATAAAAAAGTAGCATGCTCCAATACTTTTAACTATGGAATTAACACTTTTTTTCAAACTGTGTGGAATAGCTCTTTGAAGATAATTCCTGGCTTCTGAAAACTTTTGGTTTGTGTCACACATTCATGAAGTCTCCAGTAAAGCAGAGGTGGTTAAGTAGCTTTATAGTTGTTTTGACCTCCTCAATAGCACCATAATTGTGGAGAGATGGCAAGAAACTGGAGAGTAGGTGGTGTGTTTTTGGAGTGCAACAGGTCACAGAATGTGTCACTCAAGTGGAGCTGATAGGAAAACACTGAACGAGCAGGTAGTGTTTTCTCAGTAAAGACCACGTTGGAAGTGAGTGAACATGCAAGTTAAACTGCTAATTCAATTGACAACAACAAAGATGACCCCTTTTTTAAGAACAACTTGAAATTTTATCTTGGGTTGTAACAAGTTCTGATGTTAAATTGGCTGCCTTGAGCTGTAGCCTGGAAGCTCAGATGCAGAGGAGCTGGAAGCTTGGGAGAAGAGGAAGTTGTGTAATTTTTTTTTCCCCTTGAATTAGAAACTGAGTATGTTAACGAAGCACGATTAGGCTAATAACTGTGCATGTAGACAAATAAATTCCGGGGGTGTGCGTAATTTTTTTGCGTGTGTATGTGCATACTGAAGTGTGAAGTTAAACTTTGCAGTGATTTGCACAACTGTTGGTTGAGAAACGGAGTTTGCTCAGGGCAATGTATGTTTAGTAATACCCACGGCAATCTATTTCTTGTACCCTTGTTTTATTTTTGCTTCTCCAAATAAGCTGTAAGTAAATAGCATTATCTAAATCCAGACTGCTAGGCATAACAGTCATGTTAACTAATTCTGGGTGTCTAACTGCTTACTGCAAGAGGAGATGAGATCTGAGAACTCTTGAGATTTTTGTGGAAGGAGGTTCTTTCTCCGAGGAGGAGAAAGCTAAAAGAAACTAGACTCCCTGTTAAGGTTTGGTGCCAAAAGGCTGGGTGATGCAATTACTCCTTTCTGATTTCTACCTGGGTAAGATTTTCTAGTCCTGCCCTATCTCTGTGATGCAGGGGTTTCTTAGGAAGTAACAGTCTCCCTTTCCATAAGATTGGTAGTATCTTTGGGCTTGTTATGTAGGGAAGGAAAACTCATTCTTGTGAAAAGTTAAAAAAGTAATGGTGTTGCCTTTGGAAACTAAATATTGTTTTTAGTAAATAAGGGGAAAAAAACAAAAAAAGCTTGACTCTGCTTTTGTAATTCCTTTGGATTCCAATTCATTGTAGCTCCTAAGAATGCTGAAAAACATTCAGCATTTCGGTGTCAGTCACTGAAAAAAAAAAAAAAGTTTCAGGTGTAGCCTTACATCTCTGTGACAGTACAGAGATGGTACCATACTACAGGCTTTCACTGCATGGTTTTATTTTGGATGGGGCATGTGCATGTATATTAGGGATTGCCACCTTATTCAGGGGCTCTTGTTCATGAAATGAAGTTGGGTACAATGGTGGATGTGTTTTCTGTTCTAGTGAAGAATGCCAGGGAGACAGTTTAGACATTTCTGAGTTCAGTACCTAAGAAACCAGCTTCCCTCTAGGGAGGGCTTTCTGTTTTGACCCTCTTCTGGAGGGGAATACTAAACCCTTGGGAGTGGGGTGGCAGTGAAGAATGGTGGTAGTAGGTCTTTCACTTTCTAAGTAATGGAAAAGCAAAGGCAGCCTAGGCCCTACCTGTACCTGATTTGGAGGGTAACCTTGTATGTGCGTTATTTGTATGTACAGGAATTTCTTTGGGTTAGGAAGACAGTGGATGCCTTAATACTCCAAAGAAGCATTAGCCTGGATAAGTGTTTTTCGTTCTCCAAATCAGGTCAGCTATAGATTGCAATCTGTCTCTGTGGTGGCGTCCTAACTGAAAGGCTGTTGAATGCAGCACTGTAGTATGATTTGGGTTTGTATCCAATAAGTGAGAAAAAGTACCTACTAGATTAGACAACAAACTAGACACTCAGGAAAAAAAAACTTGTTTGGGAATCCTGTGAATACTTCAGTGTGGGGCATCCCAGCAGCCTGGGGTCTTTGGTACTTGTGTAGTTGTCCTGTGGTGCTTGTAGAAATGCACTGAGGGAAACTAAATGTCTAAATATTTATGTGCCTTTAGGACTAGGGACTCTTGAATAGAATTGTAAGAGTATTCTGGATGTAGAAAGTCAATTTGTGGATATAACCTTTTTGATCAAAAATGTCATGATTGACATAAATGTCATTTGGAGCAGGTTTCTCAGGCAGTATCGAGTTGAGTTTGGAGTATCTCCAGGAACAGGGACTCCATGACCTTTCTGGGCAGCCTGTTCCAGTGTTTGACCACACTCACAGTAAAAAAAGTAATTTGGTACGTTTAGATGGAATTTCCTGTATTTCAGTTTGTGCCCATTGTCTCTGGGCACCACTGGGAGAAGTCTGGCTCCATCTTTTTTGACACCAATCCGCCTCCTCCCATTTCAGGTATAGATCTGCATGGATAAGATTCCCCTCTGAGCCTTCTACAGTGCTGGATAGAGAGGAAGGAGCAGGTAATCTTTGACTTTGGAGCAGTTAATCCTTGAAAATCAACCAGGTGTCCTGGACTCTTTTCCAGGTTTGTATTCCATGGGGTTCTTCCAAGCAGGTCTCTAAAGGGGGCAAAGTCCACTCTCCTAAAGTCAACAGCTGTGATCCTGCTTTTTGCTTTTTTTTCCCCCCTTCCTCTCAGGATACTACACTTTACTGTCTTGTGGTAACTTCAGCCAAAGCTGTCCCCAACCTTCATGTTCCTGACCAGTTGTTCTTTGTTTGTAGCTATGAGATCTAGCTGAGCATCTTCCCTCACCAGCTCCTTGACTTGGCTGTCTCGAAGTTTTCAGGGTACTAGAGAAACCTCCTGGATTGCTGGTCTTTTGCTGTGTTGTCCCTCCAGCAGATCTCAGGATGGTTGAAGGCCCCCAGGGAACAGGGCCTGTGGATGTAAGGCTTCTTCCAGTTTTCTGAAGGCCTCATCTACTCCTTTGTGATCAGGTGGTCTTGTAGCAGACACTCACCACAGTGTCACCCATGTTGGTCTGCCCTCTAATCCTGACCCCTGAGCGCCCAGTTAGGTCACCACTCATCCCCTTGGGGGATCCACACCTTCCCACATAAAGGGCAGCTTCCCCTCCCCACCATCCTGTCCAGTCCTAACTAAAGAGCCCATATGCAGCAGCCATTGCAGTGCTCCAGTTGTGTAAGCTGTCCCACCACAACTCTGATCGCAGTGAGATGGTAGCCCTGCAACTGCATGCAGGCTTCTAATTCCTCACGTTTGCTCCCCAGGCTGTGTGTGTTAGCCTACAGCCTCTTCAGGGAGCCACCCTGATCTCCCAGAAGTGCTAGGAGAGCTCCCCACAGTGCTGTTGTCTCAGCACTCTGCTTATTTATTTGTCATCTCTGAGGTGTATCTTGACAACATCATCCTGCACCTTTTGTTTGCCAAACCTGGACCACCACTTATTCACTTGACCAGACTGGCCTCAGCAGTGTCTCTGTAACATCCCGGACCCAAGTCTCCAGCAAGTTGCAAATCTCCCTGGATGGTGGGTCAGGGAGTTGCCCACTGCTGTCGGTTGCTGCTGCCTCCTAGGACCGCTGCACGGCCCAGGTGTGGCAGGTGCAGGGGCTTCATGGGACATGGCTTGCGGGGCACTGGCTCTGTTCTGCAGATGCAGATCTGCAGGTGGAGCAGGAGCCGTCCTCCTGGTGTCAGAAAGTCACCAGCTCCCAGCCTTCACCATGGTGGAAGTCTCCATTTCCCAATCTGGTAAGTACAGGCTCTGCCTGCCCCTCCTGTGTGGGAGTCTCCTTTCCACCATCTGGTTACGGGGAGAGGTTTCTTCTTTCTTGTTGCAAACCGAGAGGATGTGACCTGATCTCCTGCAGCCTTCAGGACTTCAGACAGGCACCATCACGGTGTTGTTTTGGGCTCCGGCAGTAAGCTGGGGACAGGAACCATCATGAGTCTGTGAGTCTCGGTAAGACTGGCCCCAAGCTGCTTGACGCTGTTGTGGTTCAGGTGTTGGGTTTTTTTTCATATGCCCTGGTGCAGAAACCTAAGCACCTTGATAGAGATTTTACTGATGCTGATGGTGTGTATATTGGATTAAGTCTTCCCTGTGGAAAGGCACTTGCTTCACTTTGGCAGTCCTCCCTGTGGAAAGGAACTTATTTTGTTTTGGCGATGCTATGCAACAGGAGGACTTATTTTGGGGCCTTAAAAGCATTTTCCTGTATCTTAAAACACTTCCCTTTCTTCACTGGGATAACAACCATCAAATAAAACAACATTACGTACCTCAATCTCAATTAAGCCCTCCGTTAGATACTTCATGTGTTTATGGGGAATGGAGAGGGAACCCAAAGCACTTACAGACAAGCTGTACTGTTCATTAAAAACCACCCTAGGACAGACAGTTCAATCTGCTCCTGCAAATCTCAAGTAGGAAAATGACCCATTATGGATTTTTAGTGTTTTCCGATTGCATTTAATGTTTGCTAACAGGATGGGCTATTAAAATGGGTGGGGGCAAGGGGGAGGCCTTGAAGCAGTGTCAGTGCAGCCTTTCTTCCTGAATGCCTGTTTGCTTTTTAGTCTTGTTTCCCTTTATACTTTGTTTTGGCAACATTCCCATGGCTTAAACTGTGAGTGGCAAGATGGACCTGCACGCTCTGAGGTCTAGCCAGCCTTTGAAGCACGGCAATAATAACTAATGAACATGGCAAAGGCTGGTGAAACCAAGAGCTCTCCTGCCTCCAAGGAGATTCAGATCACTTTCCTTAAAAATGAAAGCAAAAGCTGCGAAGTGCTCAGTGTGGGAGGGGGAGGAAGGGTTAAGGGTTGATGAAAGGAAGATTTTGTTCAGCCAAGGCTTTTTGTAATTATTCCCCAACATGAAGAGCAGTAACAGCTGCGTATGTCTTGCAGGTAAGCTTGGTTGTGGTTTGGTGACAAGTAAAGGTGACCACAGGCCCTGCCCAAGGGCTCTGGTAGTGCTGTTGCTGCTGCTGACACATCCCCACTGTGCAGGCTTGCATGTCTGTGTGACCACTGCTGCCTCAAAAATTAATTTTTTTTCTTTCCTTGGTTTTTTTTGGCCAAGTTTTCAGTCAGATCAGTGCCATTACAGGCTCTTCATTCAGCTGGAAAAGGCCTGCTAGGATGTTGTGGGGTGGTGGCCCACATTTAGACGGGTTTGGGATACTCACAGACCTGAGCTCTGGGCAGACTTCTGTGACTTAAAAGCAAGGGCTGGCATTTTGGGGAGAAAGCCTTGAATTGCTCATGTGCCTTTGGCTCCTTTGCAGCCCTGGTCACTGTCACCAAATCCAGGGTCAACCTTGCAGAAAGGTCAGATCAGCCCAAGACCCAGCTGAACCATAGATCAGAAAAATCCCTCCAGGGCTTGTCTCATTCTTCAGAATCTCTGTTGTCCTCTAAAAATCAAATCAAACTATGACCTGCCCTGCCACAGTGAAGGTTGGTCTCTGTTGTCAGACTTTGGTGTCTGAAGCTCTGGTACTCAAGTTCAAAGCAGAGATGATCATGGGAGACCACACAGACTGCCTAAACAGTCCAGGAAAACATGCAGCTGTAACAGCAAAGCATTTACTTCAGTGGCCCATGATTTTAATTTCTGTATTTTATGTGTCAAGGGTTTATTCTGATGATTGCACTTGGAATAATAGTAGGGGTTTGGTTTTTTCCTTGTTGGATCCTGCTCCTGTTACATTCAGCATGCTTGTTTCCTGCAGCCAGCTGTTATCCACCCACCTAGATGGAGACAAGGTGGATGATTTAATTGTGTAGCAGTTTTAAATTATTTTTTTTTTCCTCTCTCCAGCCTGTTGATGAAGCAAGCATATGGCTTCCAGCACCTGTCCCGGGGCCCTTCCTACTGCCATAATAGCTGTGGAAGTCCAAAATAAAAGAAACACCCTACAGAGTAGGTTTCTGGGCTAGATGAAAGACTTTTGTTTAAAGAGAAGACTGGCTGTAACTTTGTTAACAGCTTAGGAAGGTCTGCAGTCACTTCTAAAATCCCTTATCTACTTTTTTCTCTTTTTTTTTTTTTTTTTTTTTTTGTAGTATTCATTACTCCATAAAGATTCCACAGCAACTAGTGTAAATAGCTGGCAGGTAGAATGAGCCAGACCTTCACCTCCAAGCTACAGCACGTTTCTCTCTTCAATTTAAATTTTTTAATTTTTTGAAAGCAGCCAAAACATCACACCCTTCCACTATGGATTAATTACAAGGTTGGGCACATCAAGCTTTCACTATGGTAGAACAGAGCTAAAAGTTGATGCAGTTGATGGGAGTTGTACACTGTTCCCTGGCAAATGGCAGCCTCCTCACTTCGTCACACACTCACAGAATGGTTTGGATTGGAAGGGACCTTTAAAGGTCTTCTAGTCCAACTGCCTGTGATGGACATCTTTCACTAAATCAGGTTGTTCAAAGCCCCATCTGACCTGACCTTGAACACTTCCAAGGGTTGGGCATCTGCACCTTCCTGGTCCAGTGTCTCACCACCCTCATTGTAAAAAATTTCTTCCTTATATCCGATCTAAACCTTACCCTCTTTCAGTTCAAATCTGTTGCCCCTTGTCCTCAGGTCCTGGTAAAAAGTCTCTCTCAGTCTTTCTTACAAACCTCCTTTATATACTGAAAAGCCACAGTAAAATCTCCCTGGAGCTTTCTCTTCTCCAGGCTGAACAACCCCAACTCTCTCATCCTTTTTTCATAGGGGAGGTGCTCCAGCCCTCTGACCAGTTCTGTGGCCCTTCTCTGGACCCACTCCAGCTGGTCTAACATGGGGGGCTCCTGTGCAGGCAAATACCTTGTGCTACTTAAAGGGAAGATTATACTGATTTCTAATTAGTCAACAAGGGGAGAAGTGAATATTATGCTTAGGAGAGCACAGTTAATGAACACCTGGGTAACGGTCTGACTGACTGCAAAGCCAGTCCGCCTTGGAGCTGGAGGCTGGATGGTTACTCAAGGCCAAACTTGTTGAACCTGCAGGGCCTGCTACCAGCAAACCAGCCATGGGACCCTTGTTTACTGTCACGGGAGAGTCTCTGCGTATGTGTGTGTGTGTGGTATCGGGCTCACATGTTCTGCAGCATCGCAGCCGGGCTCTGCATGCTGAGCACATGCCGAGCGAGGATGGCAGCCCCAGCAGTGGGAAGCAGCTCCTTTGTACCTAGTTTGCCAACGTGGCGCTAGACAGTCTCAGCATTTCTGCTTCTCGGCTGAGGCAAACCCTCTGCTGCTTGGCTGTTGGCAAGCCTAGTTGTTGGTCTGCTTCCTGCCTTCCCATATGGTGGCTTGTTTAAAAATAAGACATTTACAAGGAGCAGAAATTGTAAAAGTAGGCTAACCAGAAGGGGATTTACAGTAAACGCGAGATGGTGTGCCTGGGTTGCAGTGAAGGCTCAACTTCAGATTACTTACACACCTGTAGTGTTAAAAAAAGCCCTAGAAATACACTGTGTCCCTAGCTGGCCACAGCTTACTGTGGCAGAAGTCCAACTTCTGCAACTAGTCCTCACTGATGAGGTGAGCAAGAGTGGCCGCAGGCCACCCAGCTCACAGCACGGCAGGGCCTCCCTACGCTGCCCAGCTCATTGTTGCTGGCCTGCCTTGGTGCCTCTCTGCCTGGAGGAGAGCGAGCAGATGGGTGCTGGACCAAGTGGGTGGAAGCAGTAACTGCATGCTGGGCAGAAGAGGAAGGGAGCTTGAAGAAGTGAGGAGGGACCCAACACTGGCATCTGCACCTTTACAATGTCAGTGTCTTGCTGCTACTCTGAGTTATCATCTTTGGGAACTGCACTGAGAGAAGATAGGGCCTTCCAGCTCTTCTTCCTTTGCCCTGGGGCTATTTCACACCACATACTCTCAGCAGCAAGCATGGACAGTACAACCACCACTCATTCCTCAGGGATGCTCATCCAGTATCCGCTGGCATCTGGAGTGGGATGGGAGGGGAGGTGTCTGGGCAGCAGTGACAGAGGCCCCCAGGAAAACACAGCATGACGCACAATACCTAGGTGCTGTGTCCTTGTGTCAACCTCCTGCTCTGCTGAGCCTTCCCAGGCTCAGATCCTGGAGCTGTCAGGGCTTGTAGGCCTGCTGCTATTCCTACCTGGAACAAAGCTACTACTGGTGCTGCTTCTACACTCACCACAACCTTGTTGCTTAGGTGGTCCTGATTTTTCTGGCATGTGCAGCCCCTAACATTTGAAGGCCACCCATTTAAAAAAGGGTGTTGGGGGAAGGTAGGTGGCTGCTTGTGGCCAAGTGGTCCTGCTCTGAAGTACATCAATGTCATGCCCATGCAATGTCGGATATGGAAAGAGCAGAAGACAACAAGGTAAGTCATATTCTACTATGTTGGAAATAAATTCTGATCACTTAAGAAGGCCAGAAAAGTTACTTGTAAAAGTTACTTGTTAGTTTTCTCTATAAGCTGTTCAATTCCCAAGGCGTACACTCCAATTCCCCTGAAGCAGCTGTTCTTAGATTTGTAGAAACCTTGATTCAGCAAAATCAATTACATCAACTTTAATAAACTTCCCAATAAAGACAGTTAATCAATTACCACCATTTTCATCTGCCATAGGGGTTCTGCAGCTGTTTTTATTTTAAAACAATCCACTACTAAACCAGAATATGCAACTGGAATGAAGCATTATTAAAGCAAGATGAACATTATGTGTGTAGAACAATCTGTAATTTTACCAGGATGATAAACTACTCTGTTGTCCCAACTACTGCTGAGCCTGTACACACATCACAGAAAATCTTCTCACAATGGCACTGGGGCTTGGTGTTACTCTGCAGCCCAGGCTGCCGAGAGGCACATGCCATATACTTCATTAGTAGTAGGGAAGTATTGTTTGTAACTCTGTAATTAGGATTTTTGCCTGAAAAATGCCTGTTTGTGGGGTGTTAGCTTTCTTGCTCTAGTTTTCAGCTTCAATAAATGGTCATGATAATAATGCATTGTACATAGGGATTTCAGTTGCTTTTCTTTAGGCAAAATTAGTAATATTTTAAATACTTCTGGTTTGATTTTTTCATTTGAAAGTGTGAAAAAATTGCATAGGCTAAAAGACTAAGAACTCAAAGCTAACGTTAATTTAAAAAATCACATATTACAAGAAATTAATGCGTAATATGAGCTAATCGATAGTGCAGTTGGGAGAGAGAGGGGAAAAAAACGCGCAGCTGTGATTTCTCTTGTGTAAAAGGGATGATCATTCAGCTGGTGGTTCTCTACCTAAAAACGTGATGAGGATGCAGAACATCTTTAGCTGAACTTGTGCAATGCCCTTAATTGTGTCAATCAAGACAGGAGACCTTTTTTTTTTTTTTTTTTAAAATACTAAAAGCCTACAATCTGTGACCTAAAACACAAACATTTTTCTGAATCTTAAAGAACAGTTAATTAGCTGGTTTTGAAGTTACTATGGCCTCCTCTTTATCCTAACTAACTGCTTTAGCTACTAAAAATGCTAGAGTGAATTGTCCACAAGTGTTTTAGCAACTATCAAGACAAACATAATCCAGAGCAAGTTTAGCAACCACAGACTTGCTTAAAGTTGCAAGAATCTGTTTAATGATTTCAGTGGTAACCAAGTTGGGCTGAAAAGCAGCCTGTCTATCCCTTGAGCTCCTAACATTTTTGGCATTGCAGATAATTACAGTTTGAGATGAAGAGGATTTTGGGCAAACATCCTGTGTTATGAGTACAGACTAGCACTCATAAATGTAAGTGCACCCCAGCATAAATCTTAGGTATTTCCCAGTTAATCCGCTTTGTAGATGCCTTATTCACTGCCAAAATCAGGAGTTCAGGCTCCTCCCTAATGCTCAAGAAAGTTATACATCTCAGAAAAGACAGCTTATTGAGCAAGGAGCTGCCAGTACCAAAGAGCAGGAAATAATGTGGATGGAATCAAGTTTTATCTTTAGAAACAGATAGGCATCTACATCAGCTTCCATGTCTTAATCACCAGCCGGTGATTAAGTGCTGGGGACCTGGGTGGGCTGGGTACTGTGCAAAGAGAAAACTAGACTGTCCTTTCCCATTTTACGTGAAAATACACTGCTAAACATCCAAAGAACTTCTCTGGCAAAAACTGAAGTACCTTGAGACTTCCAGGCTATGGGGTGGGATTTTGAACACTAGAGTTTTGGACAGAGGTATTTAAAACTTGCTGAGGGTTCAGTCAGATGAACTCCAGTCAGTCCAACCCTCCCCCCTGATAGCACATGGCTTTTCAGCTAGGAGGTATCAAATTAATGCTGCTCAGTGCAGTCATCAAATGATGCTCTGCTGCATTCAAGAAGCAGCAGGTCCACTTGGTTAACTTCTATATTTATATAGTTATTTTCAGGTTTCCAACACAGCTGCTTAGTTATCTAATAGAACATGAGGCAAGGATTAACTAACTGAGTGTACAGTTAACTGGTAGTGAAAAACTTGACTAACATAAAAGGAAAATTAACTGAATTAAAGAGGTCAAATACAATAAATGGCAAAGCAGGTCTTACACAGTACATAGAGCAAATATGCAGAACTTCTGATCTTAAGTGGCTGCTGACACATCCTTTTTACCATCCTTGCTGTAAAGGGAAAGCAAGGAAGCAAAGGGACACAGTGAGTTCAAATGTTCTTACTGTCCTACTGGACGACTATTCAGAAACAGTGTGAGGTAATGATATGAAGCATTAGGTATGGTCTAAAAACTGATCATATGCTTTATCTTCAGATGCTTGTTATGTACCAAGTCAACAGCACACCAGCATTCTAGTGGGAATAAAAGGTCTTTTTTTTGTCAAAATCATTTTATTAAAGAGTTAATGTCACAACAAGCTCAAAATAACACATGCTTCAGAAATAAATTGGATGAAAAATATTCCAAACAGAAACATGAATGTTTTGAAGGCATGGTAAAGCATGAGTTGCAAGAAACTTCTGCAAACAGGTGCAAATTCTGTTGGTACAATGGAGAAAAACCTCAGAAAAGAAGCCTGCGGGGCACGACTTCTGTTTATGTAGTGCAGTTTGTCTAATAAGTTAAATCAGAAAGGGCACAATTTCCATGGCTGCACAGACCCAAACGTATTTTTTCAATAATTAGCCCCAGCACGGATTTTTCACTGTGAGTACTTTGCAAAACAAATTTAGTCAACAGCTTAAGATAGCAGTAATATATATATTATATACATGATAGATATTTGACTCATGCAGCCTCCTCAGTTACATGATTTTTTTTTTTTTATTTACTCAAGAAACATTATAAAAAAATAGGTTTGCAATTTGTATTTCACTCCAGTGTTAGCTCCGCATCACCTCAGGCAAAGACAGTGTTTCAGCAGATAATCTAATTTGGCAAGAATTCTGCCCTAATTCTTAACCTTATTTTTGTAAATCCACGTAGAAAATAAATGCGAACTCTTATACAAAACAAGAGCAAATAACTGTACCTATATAAAAGGGGATTAATTCCCTTTAGTTTTATTATCATGGCACATACTTTATAGTTTCACAACAGCATACTAATTTTCATTTAGTTTTTTTAAACCCCAAAATAGTGTTGATGAATGGAACAATGTAAGTTACCATAGGCAGATGACTCATGCATTAAGCAATTCATGTTCTTTATCAGTTTTCCCAACAGCATCAGGATTGGATAATGGGTCAAGGTCAGCAAAGAGACTGAACCAGGCAGTCAAGTCTTTAGGATTCTTTGTAGGTTCTGGGGAAAAAAAAAAAAAAAAAGTACAGACTTGTCAGCTATTTTAAAACAAAACTGACTGAATGTTTGACAGAGGTCAAGCAAATGCTATGCTATTGTTTAATTTATACTAAGGGCACCACTGACAAGAAAATCAGAATGAGTGATGGCATTTTAAAACACTACCCTTAACAGAATATGGAACTTTAGTAAGAATGAATGCTTTACATCTGTATGCCTGTGCATTTTATATGGCTAGTGCCGTGATAAGTACAGGAACACTTTAATTAAAAATAGAAACAATCTCGCTCTGTCTAGCTTTGTTTCATGAAAGGTATTTTATCTGTGTGTGCACCTGCATGTCTGCAAAAAAGTAAAAGGAGAGTGAAGGCAAATTTTACTTTCAACCTCCCTTACAGGACTAAATTCCTTCGCCTAAATCCCGTTCATGTGACTGTTCTGTCCCCCTCCCCATATACGACCAGACGAGGTCATTACTCATCTGGAATGAAGTTTTAATGGGAAGGTAGTGGCTGGAGAGAGCAGGGGTATGTTTGATAGCCAGCCCCAAGTACAGCTTCTACTATTAGGGTGTATTTTTTGATGGATATAAAAAAATGTGAACCAGGAATATGTTCCAACAACAGCTGGACTACTGCATCTATGTGTCTATACTGACATACAGGTTTCACAGAGGTCTCCTACCTTCTCTTATTCCAACAGGGCAGATGTTCAGGTTAAAGTGGTGACAACTTTGGCTGCTATAAAGAAGGTGCATCGCCACTTGCTTTGTTTTTTGTGATCCTATGCTTAACATGTATTATATTGATAGTGAAATAAGATGTGCTCTTCCACTGAGAGAGATAATGTCGCATGAAAGCATGAAAGCACAAAGAATTTACGGGCAAAACAGGCTCTGCCTGGCATGACTTTCACCTTGGTGTGTGCAAGGCTGGAGTATCTGCCACTTTCATAAACACAGATTTCAGCGTACCTAATGGCTGTTCCTTTTTCTGGTGAAGGTACTGTGGCTGTGGTATCACAGTCATTTCCAAAACACCCTAACCCTCTTTTTCTCTGCTGAGCTGAAAAATGTCAGTCTTTTAATCCTGGGAATCAGGGGTAGGAATACAAGTCATTCCTTTCTTCTGCACTGAACATCATTGATGTAGTTTCTGATTGAACGTGAATGCACAGAGCAGGCTACAAACTGGAAATAAGGATTCAACATATTTCTGGTTCACTTATCCAGAAAACCATACTCAAAATCAGCAGGGCTTTGTCTCAGAAGATGGCAGGACTATGCAGTCCTGGCTCAGTTGCAAGAAGTAAATTAAGTTTCAAACAGATGATTACTGATACAATGCATGTTATCAACAAAATTAGGCCTCTTCTGCCTTATCAGTAGCCTGTATTTTAGCCACAATGTCCTCCCTAGAGCTTCAAAACACTGTTTAGCTTAGACAAAGTGCATGCAGATGCTGTTCTGCATGAATCAAAATTAAAGTAGTAGAAGAAACTGTAGTTTCAGCTCCCTCATTATATAGTAAATTACTCTTGACATACTACTAGCACTGAAGCCTACCAAAAAAAAAAAAATAGATACACACACATATCATACACATAATCAACACTGAAACAGAGTAATTCATTAGTGAGCACAAGATTCTTGACATGTAACTACTACAAAAATAGGTATTACAATAGAGTAACTGAGGAAACTGGAAAGATAGAAGAGTCACAGCTAAAAAGGAAAAGCAAAGTAACTGAAAAAATACATGATTGTATCACCTTTCATGGGCGTCTTGTTAGCATTCACATTCAGGCTGTTTGGTTTCTGTGCTGGCTGTGGTATAGATGGTGGGCTCACACTGTTAGCTGCCCATCCTAAAATTCAATAATACGGCAGCATTAGCATGAAGAATTACTTTGTTAACTCTAGACATCCCATTGTCTGGCAGCACAATGCACACATCAGAGGATGGAGCAGAATATTATGGTTACGGCCATTCGTATCTTTCCTCATACACAAGAAATAAGCATCGGATGCTGCAGACAAGCAACACCCTTAAGAAAGAAAATCTGTGGATCAATTTCATCATCTCCAGATTCAGGCAACTGTACTCTTTTCAAATCTTTAACCTGGCTAAAAAAGATTTTTTTCTTGTTTCTTTTATCCAATCATATTTAATACTTGTTCACAGAAAGGCCAGTACAGTAATCAAGTCAAGCATAGCTGTAGGGAGAAGAACATCACTTACATTTGGGTGAAAATATCCCACATATTAAACATTTTTTCCACCTTTATTATACAGTTCCAAAGACTTTAACTGCATTAGCTGTTGCAGAAAAAAACATATTTAGAGACCCTAGATTTTTTAGGTAATTTTGAAATGATTAATTCTGAAAAAAAAAATTTCTTGCAAAACACTTTGAAGAATTAAATTCAAGATGCACTACTTCAAGTTATCTTAAAACTAGGTTTTAATGGAGTATTCTTTTGTTCTTCATTTGAAAGGATCTTCTCAACAGGGAGAGAGTAACTACACAGGAAAAAGTGAAACTGGGTATTTACAATTTTTTGTTCTTACATGCATATTCCATAACCACAAAAGAGCAATGATAAATACAGTTAATGAGGCCAGATGAGCTAGGCTGGCCAAATGAACTAGGGGTGGTGTACCACAGAAACGTATTAGGAAAAAAATGAGCATTTTTGTCCCTGGCTTAAGATATTTAAATTCTTATGCTTTATCACTTTTAGAGGACTGGTGGTCATATTTCTAAGTTCAATAACATCTCCTTTAAGTGTGGCCTGATCAATTATCCATCCATCTCAGAGATCTCGTATCACTAACTCTGCAGCATCACGAACAGGATAGTCATCTGTGCACAGTTAGCATTTCCTTATTCAGTCTCTTTTTTCTACTCTTTTTGTCCTTCCTCCCCTTACTTTCTCCTCTTCTGAGACCCCTGTCAGATATTGGTACCCAGGGTCCTGACAGTTACTGTAACAGCCACTTAAAGTTACATAAACCCTTCTTCTCTCTAATAAAATTACTGTCATCACTCTCTCATCTTGTTGACTATAAAAGGTCTGAAGCCCAAGCTGTGTTATTAAAAAGAGGCAACAAGAGCATTTCTATAAAATTAGGAAGGAAATTTAAAGCCACAAACATCCGCCGTATCTCTAAGAAAACAAACCAAAAACTTCTTTAAAATCTGGATGCAGAGTGCTCACATATATTCGTTCTAGTCAAAGGCTTATGAGCTAGACTGTGCCCCCTGGAAATGAGATTTTAGAGTTTAATCTTTCAAATAAGCAAAATTGAATAATAAATAATAAAAAACATGGCATTAACACTTCAGAATGACATACTTTTCTAGGCATTTCTCTGCTTGTGTTACAAAAGAGGAGACTGGCAGAGGACATCACTCACAACTATAGAAAACTGTAACGCTTTCGTTTGTTTGGAGATGTATTGCGAGAAAGTGTTTTAATGTGTCAATGGATGGCAACAGATAAATTGAGAGGCTTAAGTGAATAGGGCCAAATCCTAATTTCATAGAAATGCATGGGAGTGCTGCCCAGAAACTTTGTGTGAAAGTCCCAGTGACTTCAGTGAGATCGGGAGTTGGATCCCCGAGACCTCACTGATGTTAGTTTACACTGATGTGACTGTCAGACCAGAGTGAAACACCGCAGACCAGTTAACTCCTTTGGAGCCCTCCTTTTCAGTCTCTGGACTAAGGTGTGGTAAGTAGCATGTCTGCGATAGATGGTGTGCTCTGATTCTCCATTCACTGAAATGCATGTAGCTCAATTACCACTTGGGAAACAAAAAGAACCTAACAGCAGCAACAAAAACGATCCAGAAAATGTATGATGCTTTCATAATGAACCTACCCATCTATGAAGGTATTGGGAAAGATACAGAATTTTTATTAATACTTTAATTCATTATGTTTTTAGTGTCCACTCACAGTGAGCTATAGAGAACAACTTTGTCTTTCAAAAACAAACTGCAGCCTATCAATCTGAAAGCAGTTGTTGGCCCTAAGCCTGTTCTGGTTTGCCTGTTCACAGGATGGCTTTGTTACGTGACTAGACAAAAGATTATTGCCGAGACAGCAAGGAAACTAAACAGCTTACTTTTCAGCTAGCATCGTCACAAACATTACCACACTTGAATTTAGCAATGGAAATGGTGAGCTGCACATTTTCTTACCAACTAGAATATATGCACACGTAAGGAAGATAAAGAGGAGCCCTAGTAAATGAGGCCATAAACATCATGAAAGAGAAAGCCAATGCTCTCTCTGAAAAAGTGGAAAGGCAACCAAACTACAAAGCTGTGTCTGGAAGAGAATCTAAAAAATTTGTTGGGAGCATGCTTTGTTTCTAATACACACACACATATATATATATATACACACACACACACACACACATTTATATGTATTTTAAACCAGCACCTGGTAGTCCCATAGCAATTCAAAGTCCCATTGTGCTAGATCCTGCCTATAAATACAGCCAGAGAAAACTCCAAGCTGGGAATTCCTGACCGTAACAGTTTATAACCTGCATAGCATTGTGCCTGTTTTACAGATTAAGATCTGAGGCAGAGAGAAAACAAAGCCCCAAAGATTTATGAGTGTGCTTAACGTAAAATAAGTAAGTAATCCCACTGAAGTTAATAGAAAAGTTAATGTGCTTAAAGTTAAGCATGTGAGTTTTAAGAATCTTTATGGTCTTAAGGCCAAATTCACACAGGAAGTATGCAACATCGAGGCTCCAGTGTAGCACCTCACACTGAATAATTATTAAGCAGTCCTACCAATTAGGAGGAAAAAAAAAGTGTAGGAGAGGTATCACAAGTCCTCAATAAAAATATCCATAATTCATATATTCTAATATTTCCAACTTGTATGTTTAGATATGTTTATATTGCAGTTAGTATTTTGTTTAAAAAAATAAAAGTCTCTGTTCCCAACTTTATTGATAAGGTCAAATTATGAAAGAAGTGCAGTGAAGTGAAATGAAATGCAGCTTAAGATTAAAGCTGAGAGTTCACAAGAGATAAAATGGACAGAGTTTCACCTTCTGTTAAAAAATAAGAAACAAAAAACTTAAAGAAAAAGAGCCTATGAAGGTTAGTTTAAATAGTGCATTTTACCTGACAGCTAGAATCAGCTGGGAACATGCCGATTATTGAGCTGATTAGCCCTGACTTTTCAGTTACCATGATCTTCTGCCAAAACCTTGGAAATCCATTTGAAAACATCAACATATTTTATTCTTCCAACACAGATTTTTTCTTTTTCTTATTCAAAAACATTTTGGGACACCACGTTCACTGGAATGGACTTTCCATTTCTAGTGCTCCTTGAATGCAACATACCTGAGTTCTGATTTTGGCGTGGTAACAGTGCAGCCAATGTCAATGACTTGTGCAAATGAAAGCGATAACAACAGCCTCAGAGAGGATATCCAGCCCTGTCTGCCATTTACACCCCAAAAATATTCTTCAAGAACATGTTTACATTTAAAAACATGTAAAAACTCTGAAAAAAATCAATCCCATAATACTTCTGTAACTATTTTCAATAATTTGCTTAAAATCTGTTTATGTCTCTGTATCAAAGAAGGTGTTTTTCATTGTTCCTTTTTCCCCTTTCAATAGAATCTCAGAATCACAGAATCATTCAGGTTGGAAAAGACCCTTGGGATCATCGAGTCCAACCATCAGCCCTACTCTACAAAGTTCTCCCCTACACCATATCACCCAGCATCTCATCTAAACAACCCTTAAACACATCCAGGGATGGTGACTCCACCACCTCCCTGGGCAGCCTATTCCACTGTCTGACCACTCTTTCTGTGAAAATTTTTTCCTAATGTCCAGTCTAAACCTCCCCTGTTGGAGTTTAAAGCTGTTCCCCCTTGTTCTGTCACTAATCACCTGTGAGAAGAGACCAGCACCAACCTCTCTACAATGTCCTTTCAGGTAGTTGTAGAGAGTGATGAGGTCTCCCCTCAGCCTTCTCTTCCTCAAACTGAACAGTCCCAGCTCCTTCAGTCGCTCCTCATAGGATTTATTCTCCAGGCCCTTCACCAGCTTCGTTGTCCTCCTCTGCACTCGCTCCAGCACCTCAATATCTCTCTCAATAGGTACCATATCCACTTCTGCTCACAAACTGTTTGACAATGCAATGACTAAACCTCATGATTTTTTTAGCTCATATTTTATGAGGTCAGATCCTACACTATTCCAGTCCCTCTTCATTCTATCAATCACACTCAAATATGTACATACCTCATCATAAAAATACATCTAAAACTGCATCATTGCAAATGTTTCCATCTAAGCATTGAAGTCAGTCAGCCCAGATGTCCTGCTTTAGGGGTGGTGGTAGTAACTGTATTAATTATAAGGTAAATTTGACTTTCTTATTCTTGCTAAAATGCCACAGGTTATTTTACATAATGTATGATTGTACCAGTTGAATGATTTCCAAGAAGCAGTCTTCAGGATGGAATCAGTCTTCTAGTCTTTTCTACATCACTTTTCCCCAGATGAGATTTAAATGACTTGGGACAGAGCCCAGAAAGGCAAGGTCCTCCTCCAGCTTGTAAAGCCCCAGGAGAAGTATAGTCGGGCTGTGAGGAGGATGAAGGTAGTTGCTGTTGGCTGGTTATCGCCAGCCTGCTTTCCTCTCTCCCCTCCTCAAGGCCAAAGCAGCAGCAGGGAAGTTCTGCCCTAGCTGCCCTCTTTCCTCTCCTCTCCCCCCAGCAGCAGCTTGGAAAACCCCCAAAAATAAACTGCACAGAAGAAAGGGGAGAGAAACAGTTGCATCAGTAGATAACCAGCCTACAAGAGGAATCCACCTGTATGGTTGCTAGGATGAGAAAAACCATTCTACCTTACCCATATTCCTACATGCAACAGTATGGGATGCTTTGAAAAAAATAGAAAATTAATGAATGCAATTGATTTTCACTAAGTTTTTTAAAAATAGTATTCCCAGACAAAATACAGTAATAAGTTTTGGTTCTTTGGCCCCTTAACAGAGACAGCAGTTGTGATTTAAACAGTAAAACCCACTCAAACAGATTTTCTATTACAGGAAAAAAAAAAAATCTCAAAGGCCTACAGAATATTTTAGGAAGCTCAATGAAAACATTCAAGACAGTAATTTTGACTTTAGGTTTTAGGGTACTTCATTCACAAACAGTGTATGAGCAGGGCTAGAAAAACAAATATGCTACTCATATGTTTTTCTCCAGGCCACACTCTGCTTTAACTTCAGGGTTTCTGCAGCAATGGCACAACATAAGCTGTCACCACACTTCACATAGCAGAAAACCATACTCTAAAACCTAAAACCAAAATGCTAACAGAACGAGATGAGCTCTCACCATGTAAAGACGACTGCAAGTCATTCATGTTTTGGTCTAACAGCTGTGAGGGCAAGTAGCCTGATGGTGTTGGTGCCACAGATGACGAAGTGTTCTCCACATCGCCAGCTGAAGAGTTCATGGTGTGATCAGCAAGTGCAACCTGTCCAAAAACAGCTGTCCACTCTTTGCTGAATTCCCCCTCGTCCAGGGAGGAAGCGTTGAGGATCTCATTCAGTAATACCATGTCATCCTTATCACCAGGTTCTGACTCCAAGGACCTCACAAACTGATCCTTTGAAGCTGTCTCAGAACAAGAGAAATAATTTTTTAGACAAAGAAAGAAAAGAAGGAGCCTTATAAAAATATTCAATCTAGGTTTTGTATGTTAAGTGAATGGAATATTTTTGCATGAATATTTGTTGTTTTCTCTTTTAGACCCAAATTCTCTTGGACATCTGGACTTGTACCTTATGCAACAAATAATTCCTTGATTATCTTAGATAACCTCACTGCTGTTAAGACTAATTTCTCGTTAAAAACAATACTACAAGTATGCTTAAAAATCTATTAAACGCCACACCAAAATCATTACATAGTCTAATATTTAAAACATTGGAGAAGACTACTTTTATGTTACTTTTTGAAGCATTACATAACACTGTCAAAAAAAATCAGTGATATAAACTGAAAATAAGTAAGAGTTGGGGATTATTCAAAAATTTTGTGAGAAGATGCTTAAGATGACCTTTATGGCCTTCTGACCAGTGCTTGAATTATTGGGGTATTTCCCCATGACAATACGTTACTCTACAGAGAGTGATATTTCTACACTGCTCAATGTTGTAGTAACTTTTTTTTCCTTCTCTTAGGCTGCTGAGAAATGACTGGGGCCACTTTCCTTCTGATTCCCCTTGCTAGGTTTTCTAGCACCAGAACTGCACCAGAAGCTGAAGAAGCTCTCAGATCACTTGAGTCATTACTCCTTAAAAACAATTATTACCTATTTTAGAAATGTTAAACAGTTATATAAAATACATGAAACTTGTAACCAGCATTGTAATTCTTTTCTCTAGCTTACAAAATATTTGGAAAGTGAAAGAACTATCATGGAACCCTAAGTGTTATTTCACTTGGAAACATTTAGAGCTCCACTGTGGGAGCATGCATAGGACAAAAATGGTGGTTAACAATGTTGATAATGTTGTATTACTGAAACCAAGATCAGTTTATCTTAGTTATGCTTGTTTCAAACTTCTGGTAAGGCACAAAAGCAACTTCAGTTTTCCAAAGTTTGGATAGATCCGCTGAGCTCTTCAAGTTGCATACAACTTGCAAAGATGTTTTTAACCCTTTTGGGTTGGGATAAAAGATTGATAGTAGCAAAGTAGTTGCAACAGGCTGTTTTATTTTAATGCAACAGCCTTCTCAGGAAAGTTCCCTTTTAACAGCTGTAATAATTTATAATGAAATGGCTGAAGTCGAGTCAGAGGAGAATAAAGTGCAAAACTGTGTTTTAAAATGGGCTGATGAGTCAGCAGACACACCTACATACTAAGAAACAAATAAACCAACACATAATATAAAGATTTTATTCATGACTGAAGTCAGCTCTGAGATTCAGCTCCTTTCTAATTCACATTTTTATATACCTCTGTACTCCCTGACAGGGCCCAAAAATTAGAAATAGAAACATTACAAACACGTCAATTCTCCTGATGTTCTCACTAGACTATAACTAAAATACCATAGAAAACAATTTGTTCTCATGAATTTCCAGGCTGCTTTCCCATCTTCAGATAAACAGCAAAGAATGTTAATGTTGTCCAAGCACCTACAATTCCCCCAAGCTATTCAGCAGGTGAGGCAGAGAGGTAAATCCTTCTGTAGGGGAAACACACCTGCTATTTCAAAGGCACTTAAGAACTCTGATCTCTACAGGGCATCACCATCTCAGAGCTGCTTTCAGGAAGCCCCTTCATAAACTTGGAAGGCTTGCAGGGGGAGATGCAAAAGGAGCATCATTAGTAAGAGATCTGCTAAGGCATACCACCAACACTGTACCTAACCACAAATGACCTATAACGGAACAAAAGCTTTGCAGCAGCACAGCTCAGAGCAAAGCTCTGCTTCATCTGGGGATCCCACTGCAGTAATCTCATTTTTACTGGGGGAAAAAGTACATCAGATAGCTTTACATCTGAAAAGCAGTTAGGTCTTGCTGTAATGTGTACGACCACCAGAAATCAGAGGACTGACATGTTTCTTGTCTCAGCAGTCTTTCTGATCTTCCTGTGGGAGCAATGCAGCTGGGGCAGGGGAGGATAAGGTGGTGCTTATGCTCAGGCTACCTTGAGTAAGCAGCAGTTAAGTTCTACTCTTATTTGTAATAAAGGTTATGTTGAAACCAGTCTTGCTTATCGAGATATTACTCATGTGGTATCTCTGTCTGATTATGAGAATGATATGAACTTTCTCACCTAATTCTTAAATCTTCTATCGGTTCTTTTCCTATTTCTGTTTTCACTGCTCATTTTTACAGTCAAAATCCTTTTTTTTTTTGCACATGCTGCCCCATACCTTATGAAAGTCCATGAAAAAAACCTCGAAACTTCCAATAAACCACTGAAAAAACCAGTATCACTCTATCCTTTTTTGTAGCTGTTTCAACAAGCCTCTAGCAATGCTCATATTCCTTTGCAAACATGCCTCATTTTGCTGGTATTTAAAAAAAAAATAAATGGGAAGAGAAACTAAAAATATTCACAATGATAAATGACCAGAAACACAGGATAAAGACTTCTTTCTGAAATACACATGAACGTGTACCTCTAACTATACTGCTCCACTTAAAATAATACAATATTCATTAGCCTAAAGCTAGCTGGTGTGTAAAATTAGGGTAAATGGCTGATATTGTAACATTAACATAACCATCCCCATCTGATGTAGCTGCCCCACAACTGTTTTTGTATTGATTTAACTGACTAAAGAAAAAAAAAGCCTTCTAACTAACATAGCTAAACTTACATGCATTATCTGTATCTCCACTAAGAAGGTCCAACAAGGAATGGAAGCGAGTTAAGGGGAAAACCAGAAGAAAAAAGGCCACTGTCAGACATGCACTGACCTTTTTTATTAACCACAGAAAAGAAGTCATCACTACCTTATCTATCCACAGATTAGGGCTGCTTCTGCACAGACAGCTGAGAAACTTGCCCTGTTTCTGTCTTCATGGGCCATTCCCCACATGGGTAACTTCCCACAGTGCAAGAGACTGCTCATGGCAAATCAAAAGTCGAGGTGTTTGCAAATGCTCTCTTCCTTACCTACCACGAAGGCAGTGCCTTAAATACCCCAAATTACACTCTCAGTCTGACTGACTAAACTGCACAAAGGGATTTTTTTCTTTGCTGCTTTACTTGCTTTTTGAGTTGCCACAGTTGTTTTTGTTGTCATTGGAAGGTTTTTTTTACTCATTCTTCTGAGATATATGAGTGAAAAACAAATGAGAAATTATAGGCAATAATCTTACTGCATATAAAAACTCAAAATAAAGCTTTTAGCCAGATCTTTCATATGTTACATGGTAAAACAGCATCCTTTGGAAAAAACCAGCACATCCTCTTGAGCTGCCATGGATCTAACAAAAGCGTAAGGATAGGAGCAGAGCCTGGAATGAAAAACTGATTTCTCATGTGTGTATGAGAAGAGTACAGCAGATTTAATTAACTATCTGGCTGAAAGAAGTCACCAGTTCTTATATGGTTTTAAGAGGACCAAATAATTTGTTTCAAATACGAACATTTCTGATATAAATCTCGTGGTTACTAATGTATTGCCAAGAGTTGTGATACAACAACTAAAGAATCAAAAAGAAAAGTTTGTGAAATGTTACAGGAGGGATAAGGTTTACAGCGGAACCTATTTCAGCAGGGCAAATATAACACAGTCTGGTATACCCAACCTTGAATCACCTGTTACAATGCCTTTTATCCCCAGTAAGGTTTATTTCATATTATAACATCGGGAATAGTCCCTCTGCATATATATGAAGTTGAGTTTCCTTTAACACTGTTTAAATACTGCAGCTGAATAATTTCATTCAACTTTTCAGATTATGCTAACAATTAAGATCTAAGATTAAAATTATACTTGGTGCCTGTAATTGAAAAGCAGATGAAACAAACATGCACAAACGTTTCATACCATTTTCTTCAGGTTGCAGGTCTAATAAGTCATCTATGGCACCTAAAAGCAAAAAAAAAAAAAAGAAAAAAGAAAAAAGAAAAGCAACAAAGGAAGATCTGCAGTATACTGACAATCTATGTATACATCTAAAGGTGGTTTTCTTAAGTCTCTTCACCTGAGTTCTGCTTGTGGTTACAATTTCCTTGTAATGTGGATACGACATCCTTGCCCTCACCAGCTGTAATCAAGATCCATAAACATGTCAAATTGCACTTGGCACAAGACCATGCTTATAAACAATGTCACTAGAAGACCAACATGTAAGGCTGTTGGTATTCATGTTTGAAATGAACCTGGTCATAAAGGATGAAACACCCAAGATATAAGCATTTCTAACAAGTGAGGCAAATTTCTGAATAATAACGTGGGGGGTATCTTCCTCTGAATCACCACCTGTCACACTAGCTCATCTCCAGGCTGAGTGCACCCAACTGAGGCAACTGCAAGAATCAGACAGGTCTCTGCTGTCCTCCAGAAGCAGAGACACTTCTTTTAGAAGTTTGTACTTACACTGGCCAGGAGAGAGCACAAAAGTGCCAGGACCTCATCACTCCCTAAATCGCCTTCCTTGACAATATGTTCTTCCTCATAACACCAACTCTGGGAATGGGGAAAAGGAATCTGCCCCCAAAGCACCCCAGGTCAGGATATAAGTAACAGCACCTCTTCTCCTGCAGGAAAATAAATGAGCTAAGACCATTAGGAGGGAAAATATATAGCTGAGGGTTACAGGCTATCAGAGGTGAAAAAACACCACCACGCCCCAACTGTCACTATCTTAAATTCTGAGCAAGTTTCTTAGATTAGACATGGAGTCAAAACAATCATTTAGATTCTGTGTATCAGTGACGAGAAAAACACCTCCCTCGGGTGATTAATGTCATTTAAGATACGTAGCAAAACAGGAGGGATGAGTTACCTGCTGAACATGCCTTTCACTCCCCATTAATTGTTGAGGAAATCTAGGTTCTAGACAACTAAGTCTGTAGCTCTAATGGCAAATGACGGAGTCAGTCACAGTACTGCCAGAACTGGAAGACAGATCTGCTGGAAGCCTCAATTTGAGGCTGGAAAGGAGAAATGAAATTCTCTATAGGGGAACAAAAATTGAATGCCAAACCCTTTCAAGAGAAACCTCAAGGTGTGTTCAGGACAAAATGAAACGGAACAGCTTGCTGTTCGAATCATATTATTTTAACAAGGCTTTGCTAGGATGACATAAAGGTGCTACCAGCACTAGAATCAGCTGGTCATTTAAGGACCATGATCACATCTGATTACACTCTATATAGGAGAAGCATAAACACACATGGACAACTATACATGATGCTTCCATAAAAGGACAATGTACAAAGCTAAAGGGAAAAAACCCAACCCTAAACTGACTGGCAGAGGGAAATAAAAAAAACCAAACAGAAAAAGAAGTTCATGAAAGGTGGGATACGGATGGCCACAATTCTGTAATGAAAAAAGTACAACTGTTGCTGAAAGCCTACCTTAGTTCAGTGGTAAACATGATGGAGTCGATCTTAAAAACACCCGTAGTATATTAAGAAAAAATGCAGAGCAAATGATAAAAACTTGGAAGTTCTGGAGTAGCTGATGAGGAAAACTAAGAAGAAACACAGCTGCATCACTAGTAGCACTACATCTGTATTACTTTAGTACGTACAGAGTTCTTTAAGGAAAAAAAGTATCTTAGCAATGGCACAGACCCACTAGGGTATGGAGATGGAAAAATTTAGCAGAGCAGGCAGAAGAATTCCAAAATACTTCAGTTCCTTTTAGAGGCGATGGAGAAAGAGACAGAACAAGGTATTTATATTATGGATGATGGTGAAAGATTTTACAGCCCATAAGTAACTGAGATTCTACAAAACATCTGCTAAGAAAATGTAAGTCAGATTTTGTATCCAAGAATATTAAAATATCTTGTCAAAGAGATATCTGTTCTAATTAACTGAAAAATGGGTGAAACCTGAAAACACTGGAAAAGTCCTAATACTGTGTCATTATTATAAAAAACACCCAAACAACAACAGTAATTAACAGGGTGACTCAAGTAATTGTAGGTAACTATGGGCTGGTAGCTCACCATTATTCCTAGGCAAAACATTAACAGAATCCCATTCAGTATGGGATTCAGCAAAAGAATATGAGCATAATAAATGCTCCTATAATAAAAGGTGTTTTTATGGAAAGCAGACCTAGTTAAAAAAAACTAACTGATTTAATTCTTTGAAAAACTATGAGCTTTCTTTGGTAAATATATTTGCTTAGAAACAACTTGACTTTGCACTGCACAGCCTTCCAGCTAAAAAGCTGCATAATACCTGTAATGAACATATTGAATGGATTAGGAACATGACAACTAACAGATGTCAAAACCCAGTTGTTAGGAGAAATAATTGCAAAGTAGAAGTGTTTCTAGTTTAGATCTGCAAGGTTTAGTATTCTATCCATTACTATTCGATGGCTTTAGCAGTCATCTGGAAGTAAACACAAAATCACTTTTGAAAAAATGTGCAAACAACTAGCAGACTATTAGAGGTGGTCATTCAGGCCAGTCATTCAGTTTCTGTAATCAGGGCAGAGAGAATTTAATACCACTAAGTTGTAAGTTATATCTCTAGGAATAAGGAATCTAAGCCATGCTGCAGAAAGGAAGAATAAGTCCTGGAAAGCTGTGACCAAAAGTAACTGAGTGTTGATAAACAACAAATTCAAATACGAGCTTCTAACTCGATGTTGCAGCAAAATGAGATACTGTTCTTGGATACCGAAACAGGAATGTGATTTCACCTTCTAGAAACATGAACGAGAGACCAACACCAGAGATGTCTTGTCCAGTTATATATTTCACATTTTAAAAGGGATGTTGTGAAGTGGAATGGAAACAAAAATGTCAAAAATAAAGGAGTAGAAAAGATGTCTTCAAGACACCAAAACGGTTAGCTCATCGAAATGAAAATTTGAGAGGAGTCTTGGTTTTAATGCAGAACCTTTTAAGTATCTTCATGAAGGATAAAATACCACACATTAAAACGATTCGCCATTAGTTTAGTAGAAAAAGAGTATTATAAGCCATGGCATTTTTTAGGCTGGAAGGACCTCTGGGGGTCATCTTGTCCAAGCCCCTTTTCTGAGTAGAGTCAGCTATAAAGTTAGATCAGGTTCCACAGGGATGTGTCCTGTCAGGTCTTGAAGATCTCCAGGGATGAAGATTCCACAGCCCCTCCAGGCACTTTTTCCAGCACTTCACCACCCTCACTGTAAATGCTTTTTTCTCCCAGTATGTAATCAGAATTTTCCTCTCTGCCACTTGTGTCCATTGCTTCCCATTCTTTCACTGTGCACCTCCAATTAGAGCCTGGCTGTGTCACTCAGTAATAACGACTCATCAGATCATTGGTAGCGGCTGAATATGACTTTGCCTAGCTTTTGGGCAGAAGTTCCACTCAATTCATCAAGTTTTTAACAGAGTACATGTTTAAACACTGGAACAAACTAGCAAGCTAAGCAGCATGCTTTCCTTGTCTCAACACCTACTAATCTGTAGATCCTTTCCTTGAAGACATGCCCAATGTTAGAATTATGCATTGGAAGACAAGCTATTTGACCTATCTGAGAGTAACTGAATGAAATGCAGTGGGATATAACATGTAAGAGATTAGTTTTAACAGATCTTTCTGGCCTTAAGTTTTATGCATTTGTAGGGATTTGCTGGGTGAAGCTGAACATACAGGAAATAAACAAAAATGAAAAAGCCATGAAGTTATGATAACATGAAATAAAATACCTGAATAGTTTGATTCCTTGGTATGGCTCTCCTCATCTAATGAAATCAACCTTATTTGAAAGAATAAGAAAAATATGAGAAAATAATTGTAAGGCTATATAATAATAATACATTTTTCTCTTTTTGGTCACATCATTACAGAATGATATCAATAACAAATAAACAGTAATTTAGATGGACTCTTGCATTTACTGTATATTGTGGTCTGTTGTTAACTTTTATTGTTTCATTGCAGAAGTCTATTGAAAACCAAACTTAGATTGAAGACCAACTATCAAACCTTTTAATCTAACTCAATCTCTGTAATGAAAAGTACAGTGTATTCTGCTTTTCCAGACTTGGTCTTTCACAACTATCATGAAGGAAGTACAACTGTTGCAAAAAACAACCGAAAAAACAACCACTTTGCACTGCTCTTCTTAACAGCAACTAATTAAAAATCAACGGTCAGGTGAGTTTTGACCCATGTCAGCAGATTTCTAAAAAAACAGTTCAACAGTGTTGACGAAAAAGCTTTTGACAGAAAAAAAGCGCAGTGGTTTACCTGCAATTCGTAAACAAAGGTAATCTCTTCAATGAAGAATATATACTAACTGCTATTACTTTGTGTAAAGCCATTCAGCCAGTAGGGAATGAAGCAGCCACAAGGCTGATATAGTGGTGAAGAGGACTGTGCAGGCACATTCCTACGATCCTCTAGTGACAGGACAGGAGGAGCCACCTCCTCTGCTCTTGAGGATAGGTTTGTGGCAGAGCAGAGGAAAATTAGATTCAGGCCAGATTCTAGTATAATGAAAGTTCATTGCGAATGGAAAGTTCATGTGAATTTTAAAAGCTTTGTTCTTGTAATTCTTTCAGAATCTTAGATGTTTGTTTATGGTTTTAGGCAGCAAAATGGTGACGTATTTTTTTCCCCTACTTTCATGATAGACAAGGAAAAAGGTAGTCTGTAAATAAAAACAGGTACAACCATGACATGGCATCTGATGCATTTGCTGGTAGCTGTCAATGCACACATCTTGCATAAATCATGCATTCATTCTAGAACTTTGTATTCAACATTAAGGAAAACAATTGTTTATGAAATTCTTTATTATTACCACATGAGATGCAGCAGATTCAAGGAAGTGCTGTGGAGACAACCACCTGCCAAATGGTACTTGGCTGAGTCCTTTCTAATCTGAATAGCAGCAAATCCGACCAATTTATAAACTGGTTTTGGTCAGTGGTTCTGAATCTAAACAAGTAAAAGGAAAACTGAACTCTTTAAAAATCCATTATTATAAATAGCTGAGCAAAATCCACTAATCAGTCAAGCTGTTCTCTGCTTTTTGACAACCGATCCTTTGCTGGGTGCTTCATTTAAGCAGGGATAGTCAAAACAACAGGTGGCAGCAGGATTACATCAACGTCGCATCTCCTCGCAACTGAATCCTGATGGTCCCGTAGGGGAGGGATCGCATCTCGTTCTCCTGTTCTCCTCTCCCTGCAGCAGCCCATTCATAAGTCTCTCTCACCTCAGAGCTACAGGTAACTCAAACCTCGATAGCATCAGCTCGCTCAGATGTACTTTATACTAAGTACCTACTGCTTCATTGGATTACTAACCGGTGCTGTATACATTACAAAAACTAATCGCTGCTCAAAGCAATCAGGAATCCATATCCTATTCCCAGGTGAAAGGAGATGCTGCTGAAGGGAGAAATACAATGCTCATATAACTTCTCCCCATGTGTAGTTGCTTACCATTTCTTTTACTAAAGAAAAAATGAAGCAAAAGCTGAAAAATAAAAAGAAGGCTAGGAAAGATGAAAAACACATAAAGATTTAATGGGCCTTTTTAAAGCTTGTAATTTCACCATAAAGTTTATTAGTTTTCATGTACACATCACAACATTTCAGGAATTCTTGTATTAAGTTTACTATTAGCTAGTGTGATCAGACTAGCTGTGTCTATATTTCCATCTATAAATGTTTGGTGACTTTAGCAACCAGAAAGCAGATTATAGACAAAATTACTCATTATCTTAATATACAGGCTGTGTGACTTACTGACTCTGCTGATCTTGTACTGATTTGGTGCTCTCAATCTGCAGGTCCTCCTTTTCTGCTTTTTCTGTTAGTTTATTCACAGGATCTTGTAAGCTCTAGATCATAACCATAATATAAACAAAGAGAAGAAAACAAAATAGAATCAGGGAAGCAAAAGTGTGCCATTTAAGGCCAAACCAGACTACAGAACCCACATAAATTAAGCACAAATGGTCTTGAACTGTATTGAAACTGTATCTGACTCAAACAAGCAAAATAAAAATGTTAGAAGATACTCATTCAAACTGAGTCACATGAACACACTTTATGTAAGAAGGTGACCATTGGCTACTTCTAAACTCATGTTCTGTTTCCAATATTTCTAAGTAAAACCATCTATACCATGTGCAAAGCAGGCACTGACAGCCTGTTTCTTTGCCATTTGGGGGGTTTGCCTCTTTTTTCCTCCTTTTTTGCCTTTTTTTTTTTTTAAAGATGAGAAAAATTCATTCTTTACATCTGGTTGTTCCTCATATACTACTTCTTTACTTCTTTATTCTCTTTTTCTCCTGATGCAACTATTCACACAACCTTGGCAAGTGCAGTGTAGTGGGAAGGTACTACTTGTATCCTAAATCTGAAAATGAGGGTTAAAATCTTGGATGATTAGTTAGACATGGGCCAGGTGTGGTATTACAAAACCTTACTAACCCTTTGCAATCTGAAAGACCATGCTACAAGATAACAATGTGCAGCTTCATGGTCAGCATTTTTATAACCAAAATTTGGACATGTGAACAAGCCAACAAATAAAGCATAATAGACTGACTCTTTGAGATAACAAAAGTGATATACTAGTGGTTGTCCCTGTTATGCATTAATTAGGATTTCTGTATGAAAAATTAAATAACTGAAGATAGTAATTAAATAATTACAAATGTCAGCAATGTGAATATTTGGGTCTATAAAATGGTTTTGATTTGAAGGTGAAAACATGTTCCTCCTTCCAAAGTCCAATTCAGTTTTTGAAAAAGAAAACCATGTTTCATGTGAATAGCCCTAACCACTTGTAATTAAGTTTATTTATGTCTCACTGATATTCATAGTAGTGTATCTCACCTACCTTCTCTCCCCACCCCGCAAAAAACTGATGATAAAAATATTAAGCCACCTTTTGTGCAAAACTTAACAAACACAAAAGTGTAGTGGTTTTGCATCTGGAGTTTTAACCAAATGGTAGTATGTTTCATCAGAACAGTAAAACAAAGAAAAGTCCACCTCATCTACTGAATAAAAGTTAGAGTCCCCAGCCCATCTGTTACAAGAAAAGTATTCCCAGGCATGTTGCAGGTCTTGTTTGCACTGCCCTGTTAACCAGGACAGATGAGTCCCCAGAAGGGGCATTCCAGTTTCTGCTTGGCTCAGTACTTGAGGAAATGTATACTTCAGTGTTTTAGAAACCAAACTAACGGACCTGTCTATACTGCAGCTGCATTTTTTTTCCCTCTCAGTAACTTAATTCTTCTACCTAGAACCACAGATTAATTTGTCATAAGCACCTTTAGCACTGCAGACTTCATGCGTCAAAAGATGAGGGATCACAAAAGCAGCAACAATAGAGGCATTAAAGAAATTTACCTTATTCTGTGGTTGCCAGGTTTTTTTTTTTTTGACACTGTAACAGTGCTAGCCAGAATCACATGTAAGTGTACTTCCTGGATTCTGAACAATGGACACTAGACACCTCAGCTAGAACACCTGTGAACGAATATGTTACCCTTTAACTGCATTTGTACTGGGTATTGATAAGACTGCACTTGTACTATTAAAATTCATGGGAATTATTCCACTGACTCCAAGAGGACCTGGATTAGAGTTCAAAAACATAAGAACATGCACTATACTTGCACAAAAGTGCAGTGCAGAGGAGGACAGCAGAGCTTTGCATTACAGTGACTGTACTGCTTCAGGCACTTGACCCATCTTGGAGACCTTCACAGTAGGATGCACAGTCCTACTGTAATCAGGAGGTGATGGTGCAACAGTTGTGGTGCTCTGCCGACCACTAAGAATAGCAGCACAGAGCCTGCCCCAAGAAGGATGTAATAGTTTTGAACAACAAACAGAACTACTTCAACCACTGC
The DNA here is from genome assembly GCF_047716275.1 of Strix uralensis. Lineage (NCBI taxonomy): Eukaryota > Metazoa > Chordata > Aves > Strigiformes > Strigidae > Strix > Strix uralensis. The sequence goes on along the minus strand of NC_133972.1, from coordinate 42,893,758 downwards.
CTAGTTATACGAGTTAAAGAAAATTATCAGAAGTAAAATCTTCTGCATCTTCACCAAGAAAAATACAGAGAAATCAGCATCCTTCTTTAAGGAATGATATTTTATGATGTTTCCTTCACATGACTGTTTCAGGAAATCCATATTTAAAGGACGGTGATCAAACCACAGAAACAGCATATAGAAATGGAGTTCACAAGTACCTTGGGAAGGAAACACCACGATAATAATGGCAGTTACTATTTCCTGCATTAGAAAAGTAAACACAGTTCTGAAATATAGCTTCGGTTTCAATGGAGATTATGATCAAAACTGTTAAAAATCAGCAGCTGTATATTAATGCAATAATTCAATGTAACAATTTAATTCAGACAATATTTCCTCAGTTTCTGATAGCGAACAATGAAATTATTTTCCTCTCTCCTGCCTCCCTCTACTCTACACCTTGATGTGTACTGCAAACTGATAACTTTTTAAAAAGATTTAAAAAAGCTAGAGAATGGGTATGAAATAGAACTGAGTGTTAAAAAGCCATTGTCAACTGTTTTCTAAACATGAACCCGCAGTAATGTGATCACTACTGTCAGCATGTGTAGAAATCAAACTATGGTATTTTCTTAATTGTTTCAAGTTACATCAGAGGAAGGGTAGAAATCCTGTCATCTAGAAAGTGTAGTGATTAAACAAGGCTGTAAAGACACAGGATGAGTTCAGACAAAAGCAAGCACGCTTCAGTTGTGTGTATGAAGCGTTCCTGACTTTGCTGGCTCAGAGCAGATAAATACCTAACTTCACAGCACTCTTTCGGGTGCTCATGTGGACTCACACAGACCTTGCTGCGAGCTACACCAGTATGTGGCTTAAGGAGGATGCTCGCATGTTTAGAAAGCTGTCTTCCTAGCTTCGTTATTTCTCTTTTACTATAAAAATCAGGGTAAGGCTGTAAACACTGGCAGAGCAAGTTTACAGTCATTCACTCTGCCTGTATTGTATGTCTACAACCAAAAGTCACCCAGTGATATTTTGTTTGCTCTCAGTACTCAGATGAAATATCTAAGCTGACAAGGGGTTCCTCTGCTGCAGAGTTAACTCTGGTTTCAGCTCAGGCACCATTCTGAGACTGACTGCTACTCACAAAATTCCTTCACCTGCATCTGGGCTGCTTTCAAGTCAAGCCAAGATCATCTGGACTGCACACAAACTTGCCCTCTGCAGTTAAATCACCAGAGTGTTGACAATGCACTCAGCTCATGCACAGTTCCCCCCAAGTGCCTTGGACAGCTAATGTGCTTCCTCTTGACTGAGAAAGAATCAAAGCAACACAGCTAAGGGCAGGTCCAGGAGCCAGGGATACATCCCAGGATGTTACAACACATATGGAGAAGTGCAACACCACTGAAGAGACAAAAACTTGGATATGTTTCGTTAGGGGGGAGAGCTGAAAGGGAAGAGGAAAAGCAGGTAGTCTCAGAATTTCCTCATGGAGATTCATCAGAAAAAAACCCCAAACCCCACAAAATCCCCTACAAAACCCCTAGAGATATAAAATTATATACAATCTTGCCTGTGAGTAAAGTCATGGTGCAACAAACAGAAACAAGAAAGGATACCAACACTACAGAAGAGGTCAGCAGAAGGCGAGAGTGTTGTAGCACCTGTTTGGACAGAGTTCTCCAAACCATGTAAGGAGCCTAGGCAGCAGCATTCCACTTTGCACAGAAATAAAGGGATGCACTGAGATTTACGTCTTTTGACTCCCTTACCAGGGCTGCCATTATCTCTAGGCTCATATGAATTCTTCAGAAAGTTTGGTATTACAGCATTAAGATGTAAAAAATGCAACTTAATATTCATTAAGTAACTAAGACAAATAAATGGTGACAGAAATTAAAAAGAAGTATTATTTATGAAAAGTAGCTCCTGAAATAAATTTGAATTCATTTGATACACAGTGATTTCAAGACAATGAAACCTTAAAGGCTTTACCAAAATAGCAGCCCATCATCTTTAATATTACAGTAATGGATACAGTAATGGACACTTTTACATCACGATACATAGAGTTGTTAGCACATTAATAATCATCTTTCATCAAGCATAAAACTTGCAGTTAGGAAATACAGCTGCAATAGCACAATTATACTACTCTCAGCATATACCCTGAAGCAAAGAAAACAAATGGGCTGCTTTTCATTAAGGGAGTTTGGCAAACATCTCTAAAGACAACATTTTCTTTCCAGAAACAATCCCGAGAGGCATTTAAGAGTCTCTTTCCTGAAGTAAACCTGGTACATGAATATATTCATACTACAAAATACAAACAGTAATTTTCCAGTACATAGCACCTTCTAATTTTTCAGTAAGACAATCTACGTCTAAGTCAAATATTGTTTCTTTAAATTCTTGTTTTAAAGTAAAACACTAATCCTACATACACGTATGCTTCATTTAATTCAGAAGGATCACTTGTATGAGCAAAATTAAGCTGTTAGTATCAGAACTGGACAAAAATAATTTGCAAGCACCAAATTCAAAATTTTCTTTTAGGAAAGATCCCTTTTAAGATATAAGACAGGGAAAAATATTCTAAAAGGGGTAACTCCTAATAAAACATAGAAATGGGCACATTGAATTATTTTATGTATGTTTTAAGCAATTATATATTCTGATTGTATATTTTCATGCATAAAATCAACAGCAGATGCGGCATCTTCATTGGGTACATTTTTAGACTGAAAGTTTCTCCATCAGAAACTACACCTACCCTAGATCAGCTATAGCCCTTTATTATACTTCAGAAAAACATAATACCATGTAATCTCAATGTAGAATTAGCTTGCAACTCCTTCTTAATATATAGTTACTCTGGCATGAACATATGATATGACTGGTAGGGATCAGTTCCCTAGCCATAAACATCTATTGTTATTCCAACCCAGGTCTAGCAGAGGAGACATGGGACTCATGTGAGTCCCACACACTTCAAAAATGACAAGTAGAATTGAGGTAAGGCACCTGAAGTAGCAGCAGACATCTACTCTCTTAGGCAACAGAATCTCACCTGATGCAACCACCAGATTTTGATTTAATCTCCTTAGCAATCATTTAAGGTAAACAAACAGAAACTACTAATCGGGGGAAAAGAGATCATGGAGGAGACTTAACTATGGTATAGAAAACAATCCCACACTCCAGAGACCAAAAGAAATAAAGAACTGATACTAAAAGGCAGTAACATAGTCTTAGTCCCAAGTAGCTGTTTTCTGAAAGCACAGACTTCCATGAAATTGTGTAGTATAAAACTACCTCCTGATTAGCATAATTTCTCAGCATACATATCACTGCAAAAACAGGAAATCACATCTTTTCAGAACAAGAGGCCAGCAATAAACATGGTTAAGAGTCTCATAACAAAGTCAGGCTGCATCCTAAACACACTACAACATTCACAACCATTTTTACAGTTACTTTTTGCTTCAAGGGAGTGCTTGTTACACATGTGTGGACTCAAGATAGATTGTATTTCTTCATCATAGATTCCCAGTTTCATTTCAAGTATAGATTATACTGAAATCTTTCACCGGAGGAAGTTCAAAAGATAATAAGCATCCCCAAATCTTTCTTACCCTCCATCACAAGGGTACTTCAGAACAGGGGCATTTTCTGAACAAGTTTCTCTCCAAGGTGTCCAAATGTTACTATACATTTTGAACCATCATATGGCTTGTTCAAATAATCAGATTTTTAGATATAAAAGAGAATAAAGAATAAATACCCTGCAATAATATAGGCTACCTACACAAAGTAGACTGAAATTGGTTTATATCAAAGCAAAGAGAAAAAATTCCTCAGAAACCTTCTAACATCGGGAAGTTATGAGAACAGCCCACCAGCACGGTATGCAGGACTCTGGCCTGGCTAAACCCAGGCTGTGAACTAGACATCACTGCAATGGGAGGCAATGGCGGGGAAATAAAGAGGACTGTCTTTCATAGTTTGGAGTTTAATTGGTGAGTCTGTAGGCTATTACTAGCAATGTCAAGATAACTATGCCCAGCTGCCTCCTGCTGAAAACTGAACATAAGCTGTGGCTAAAACCCATCTTCCATGATGTGGACTATGCAAGAATGAAGCTTAGAGTTATGTTAACTTCATAGCAAATGAAGACTTCTCATGCAAGACAGTATTCTTCAGAGGCTGGGTAAGATGAAACAGTTCATAAGCCTCTTTTTATTTTTGTCCACAGTCAGAAGAGATTGAGTTTAAAATTTGTTTATTTGGTCCTTTGTGATGTTTCAAGCTCCTGCAGTAACAGTCTCCACAAGCTATTTATGCACTTCAGAGTCCAGAAACTGCTTTCTCCCAACCCACATTCTAGAAAATAACTTTAAAAATACTGTAGTCATGCACAGACAAGATTGGTAGTCTGGGGTGAAATAAATCTTATACCTTCAGGTATCAGCTTCTTTTCCAGGAGCTCTGGGGTAGCCACAGGCTATATAGCATAATGCAGCCCAGCTTTTACTTCTATGTGTCATATGCACAAGCATTTCATGGATTGAGTCTATGACTTGTAATTGCTTCCAAACTGGGCTGTCTCTCCAAGCAAAGAGTGGCTTTGCCGCAAGCTGTTCATTCCTGACTTTCCTCCCGATGGTAACCCTTCTGGCAGATCTCCTTCAGACAAATGTTATTTTTTTTCCCATGCAAATAGGATCTGCCAATCATGTAGTTATTACGTCGCACAAAATAACTACAGGACAAAGATGTCTATGGGGATAACTGGAAAGCTAATGATTTTTTTCTCTGTTTTCCCATTCCTCTACTGAACTTCAGATTGCACTGGGCAAAGCAACTTCATATGCAGGGGCAGGCATAAGCAGGAAAATACACAGTGCTGAGTGGTTATTTTTAGATACCTGGTGAAACTCTGAACTCAGACTTCAGTCAGATATTGCACATATTCCATATTCTAAGATTACAAAGGATCAGCAAACAACACTAGTCAAGCAAAACAGTATTTCCCAGAGCAGTTAAGGGTTAAAAAGTCTGAGTACAGGTGTGGGAACCCTGAGCATCCATGTACTCATATTCAGCCCAATAACGTGTTCTTAAAGACTGTGAGTTTTTGAAAACAGGTGCAAAGGCAAAATAGTATTAATTCACTTGTGGGATTTTGGAGAGCAACATAAATCCCTAATTCTGCTGGATTTTATGATTCTTTAGGAATAATCAAACACGTTCCCAGTTAGCACTTAAACACATACTTAAGTACAGCCCTGAATAACGTCTTCCTTTGAAATATTCACAGAATCACAGAATCACCTAGGTTGGAAAGGACCTTGAAGATCATCTAGTCCAACCGTTTCCTTAGTCACTGCACTCTACATGCAGTTTTTGATCCTAGTAGCCAGAAGTGCATTAAACAGAAAACCAGTATTTAAATGAAGAGACAAGACAGGGATAAAACTGTCAGAAAATATACAGACAACATATGAATGTGTGCTTTCTACATACTTGTATGATCTCTTACTTGTTATCATTGGGCAAACAAATATATCTCTATATTCCTTACCTTTAACATAGTGAATTCATATGGCTGATAACCTTTGAAACTTTCATGGATGGCTGCCATCGTGTGCGAAGTTTTTTCCCAAAAATGAAGAAGTGTTGCCTGTAAGGTAGGATAAAATTTCAATGCAATGTTAGCTTTAACACCAATTTGCTTTCAGTGCAAATTTCACATCTCCCCTCCAATACTAGTTACATATTCTTACAGTTGAATATTGCCATGGTAACCTCTTACAAAAACATATTAACAGGAAATCTTTCTTTTGGAGGTCAACATTTTCTTTAGATACCTGATACGTTGTTAACACATGAGAAAGGAGGTTGCATCTGCTTGCTCCCAAAAGATCCACTTTTTGACAGACATCAGTCTTCAGTTTGTCAAAGTTGAGTTTTGCATGTCGCACTTGAGCTTGAACCTTCAAACAAAGGGACAATTGCTTATGTAGTGATTTTTTTTTCTTCGTTTTTCATGAAAGACCAAACTAATACAACTTTTACAGAAATCAGACAACCAACCAGACTCAATTAAAATTTATATAGAACTTTATTATAGCATCAGTCTCACTGAAATTAAGATATGGTAGGCTGATATATGCTAAAATATTGCTTTTCCTATCTTACTATTTTTCCAATACATTCAGTGAAGAAATTTTGGTTTGTAACCCCTGTTTATAAGATATTAGTATTAAATATATACTGAGAAGATAATAATTGGAAAACATACTAATTTTGGTATCTCTTTACAGAAATACCAATTCAAAGCCTGACCAACAAATGTGGAACTAAAAGTTTACTACATAATATACAGGCGCACAGAGACATCTCCATGTAATTTGTTAGAGCCGAATTACACTGACAAACTTTAAAGGCGATCTGTAACTCTTGTTGACAAGATATCACTTCAAGAACTTTGAACTGCTACAAAAACTTCGCTCATTAAAGTTCTCCTTCTAAAACAGAGTGTTTTTCCTGTTTATTGGTATAAGAAAAATATCAAGACTGTCTTTTAGGAGCAAACAATTTCAGTTTCAAAGAGTTTTCGTTTTTTGAATTATTCTTCTACCACCTGTTAAGTACATACAAGACACCCTCTGTTACCAAACCGCACAAGTTTGACAACAATACTGGTATTCTCATGATCAGGTATCAGGGTAGAAAGTTGCTGTAGGCATTCTGTACACAGGATCCCCCATTTTTAAGACAGCTTTGTACACTACCCTAATACTATATTAACAAAACAAATTTGTTTATATACAAAATTTAGTTTTCTTCCAAGGAAATGGGAAACAATCAAACCACAAAACAACATGATTTTCTTATAACTCTTTCACAGTTACAATAAAATATTTACCCAAAAAAACCTGCACAGTGAAAAAATCCACTGAATGCAAACTAAATATGTCTCCTTTATTGGCCTAACTCAGAGAGTATACTGATTTTGTTCAGAATATGCAGACTCAATCAAGCAAGACATGACAAACTTGTATGGTCCTGATCTTCAGAAGTGAAACCAGAACCTTGCAGCAAGTGCCTGTGCTCCTTGTGCAGTAAGGACAAATACATACCTCATAATGCAATCCAAATGTTAGGGTTACCATATTTCTAATCTTATTTTCCCAAACTCACTAAGAGTGTACGAGACTTCCAACCAAGCAGAAAAACAGCGAAAGATCTGCATCACGAATTCATCAGATCACCTACTCGTACAAATTGTGGGACACTTGGGGCAACTTTTTTTCACTGATCAGATCGGCACTCCATAAGTAATATTACAGGGTTGTACACATCATAGGCCTGGTATGTTCATAATGAAGAAACCACCATAATTCAAAATTTCTGATAAATGCAGCATCTCAAAGGTGATATTTTAATTGTAGAAAAAGATGATGCCTAGAAAAAAAGTACTTTTTTTTTTTTTTTTTTTTTAAATAAAGAAAAAGCAGTGATACTCTACCTTTGGAAAATAGCTTTGTGATTAGTGCATTCATCTAGTAGCGGAAGTCTTCCAGGATAACTCCACATATTACACCAAGCAATCAATGAATAAATCTTGAGTTCTGGTAATAACAACTACATCTCAAACTTCTGACCTGATCCAGTGCTCTAACCACAAGAATACATCTTACTGATGACTTGCTTTGTTGTTTTTGCATATTGAAGAGTTTCAAACCAAAGAGGGGTGTCCAGAGCTGGTAGACCGATTGGGTAGTTAGGAGATGTTTTGGTGAGGTGGAGACAGATTTGAATTCCCTCAGAAAGGAGGAAATTGCTCCCATGGCTTCCACTCCTTATGCAAGCATGACAAATGCTAAACTATGATGTAAAAAGCAAGGGACAGCTTCTGCTAAGACATCTCCCTACAAAGTATGATATTTTGTGAAAAGCCTTACCCAGTCAGAACTACACTGGCATGAGCTGAGGCTGCCTCTTAGTTTGTGATGCTCGAGGGACTCTACACCACTTCTTTTAGCTTGTGCCTGGTGGAAGCCCGAGCGAGGCACCATGCTATCCATGCCAGGAGTCCCATCCCACGCACGATTGTCTAGTCAAAACAGTAGGTGAGTAAAGAGCTTATGGGCCTCCAAAATTAAGCAGCAATGGAGGAGGATGGGAGCAGTGGCAAAAAGAGTGTGGAAGCTTTATCCAGTGTTGGATAAAACACCTTTGCTGTGCATTAGGTCCTCAAATCCTTTCTTTGCTTTAGCTGCAGGTGCCTGAGAGCACAGATTTACAACTTCAGTCTAAAAAGAACTGTGAAGAAAATCATGGGCCTGTGCAAAACTGAAATCCAAACATGAGATTACCTACATCTTTTGCCAGCAAGAATTGCTATAACAGGAAGATATTTAAGTAAGAGATGTTGTAGGACTTTGAAAAACCTAGTGAGACTTGAGACTAAAATTCTGATCTCAGTTACAACCATGAAAATCCAGAGAAATTCAACTGATGTCAGTGGAAATGTGTCACATATAAAACTATATTTTACAATGGTACAGCTGAGATAAGAATTCCTTTCCTATTCAGTATACCACAGCACTGGTGAAAACACAGTAAGAACAGCTGTGGCTTTGTAGACTGATAGCGCAAGTGAGCAAAGAATGTTAGTTCTGGGGAATATAAATACTCTGTCAGAGATGGTGGGCCACAAGGAAAAAAAAAACCAAACTACTAAATGTAATTATTTTCTACAATTGCAAGTCTGCACAAGGACTTTATATGACAGACCGGGATTTGGGTCTACCTCATGTCTCCAATTCCTTAAAATAAAGAGAAAAAAAAAACATCCAGTAAACAAAAAACCTGTTTGAGTTGTAGTCTTCCTGCATACAGTCTTCAAGGACATTTAATAAGAAACAGTGTCAGCATTCATCTTAACTGAACATGTAATTAGTGTCTCTCTTAAAAGCTAGAGCATTCATAAAGAGAAAGATGTGGTCCACACCACCATGTGGAATACAAACCCATATATCTGACATGCTCATACAGGTGATTCAAAATACTTAATGCTGTGTTACCAAATGCCACACATTTCTTTTGCTAACGAGGGAAGACACAATACTACGAGAACTATTAAATTAATGGTGCTTTTAGGTTTTTTGATATACTTAAAGTTTATTGAGTACTGAAAGTACTCTCCATTTTGCAGCAGCAGTGCAGGACAGCCAAGAAAGAACACTGCATACCACATTAGCGTGACCTTTTCCCTTTTCTGTGTGCCAATAAATGCACTTCAATTAAAATTATTATTAGACATCTTTTAAGATTACTTGTGGCTTCAGGAATTAGGTATAAAACCTTAATGCTTACAAAGCATAATCTACTTAATACCACACAAGTTATCAGAATGAACCTTTGGTTTTCTACTCAAGGGAAAGCTGAGGTAATACATACTAATCTTCTCCTTTCTCTGCAATTACTAAGACAGGAGAAACAGGACCTCGTGGTCTCAGTCTTGAAAATTTTTATTCACATATTTAACTTCATTAAAGCTGAACATACAAAATTTCTTCAAAATCCTGGTCTGAAAAGTGTCAGAATTTTACTGACTGTAAGAGAACTGCACCAGTGCAAATGCAACTTGGACATTTTTACGATGAAAGAGGTCCTAAGCATCTTGAAACTGTATGTGCTAGTTGTGAGGCTGATGCTGTAGAAGAAAATTGTATGGTATTACTGACAAAAAAAAAAGGTTATTACTCTTCATCTTTTTCTTTTTCTAAGCAGCAACCCGGAGCAACCTGCTTTTAATTTCCCAATGCAAACATCTATATACAGTATTTATGGACTAGAATTCTTTAAAGAGAGCACATAAAACAAATTTGGAAAGCAGTATCTTATTAAATCAATAGTTTGATAAACTGTTAAGCTGCCAGATAAAACTGAAATAATTTCAAAAGACTAAAATAACTAAGCACACAAATAAATGTTAAAATCCTAAATCCTGGGGGCTTGAAAGTCAGATTCTGGAATGCTTGATTGGAAGGGCAAATATTTGCAAGCACAGGTTCCTAAACCTATATTCAAACAGAAAAAGTCCCAATCTTCAAAAGTGCTAACATTAAAAAAAATAATGTTCAGACTCAGTTAAAAACCCCTGTTCAGTATGTTCAGTTACTAAAATAAGGATTTGTCATGTATTTTCAAGGAATCTTTGTGTCCTCTACAGTACATCTGTGTTATTACTTTCTTTCAGTCTACCATAAAATGCGAAATTTATTTTCAGTAGTAGCCCAATTTCAGGGATAATTCAGCTAGTGAAGCATCATCTCCAAAACGAACTTATGTCAGCTAAAAGCACTAACTCACTTTACATACAGTATATTTTTGTCTCAGCATTTCCAGCATAGAAGCAGAAACAGATGCTTCCAGTCTAATTTGTCACCCAGCCTCTCACTTACTCGATCTGAAAAGCATGCACAGCGTGTGTATAGGCTGGAAGGAGGGGGGTAAGTAAATCAAGAGGGAAAAATGCCTGGAATATAGCAAACCTTCCTGTTGGGGACTCTGGGTAAACTCTACCAGCAGATGGAATCACCACAAATCTCTGCATTAAATAAGTACAGCACCTTCTGGTATACCTGATCGTTGTAAAGACTACATGAAAACTAAATGCAAACTGAAGTAGGCTGTAGCTTGAGGACAAAGTATTTAGTGTATAGCATATCTTACAGCATTTCTCCATATAGCACAGAAAGCATAAGGAACTAGATTCTCAGTTCCCACAAAACTGTAATAACTTCATAGCTTGAGTGGTGTTATGACAAGGAGCACCCATTACACTTTTACATGAGAATATATAAGCACCTACTGATTTTTTTCTGTCCTTTTTTTTTCCTTTTAAATTCAAGATTGATGCTGGGTAGTCAGAGTACAGAAAAGGTAATGTTTTATTGAAAATAATGCCTGTAACTAAACTCTTCCATGTGCAATGTAAGGACTTCCAATGTCTTGCACAGTACTAACCCTGATTTCAGTGTGCTTTGGTATGTTCTGCATTTTGCAGACTACACTTTGACTCAACTCTTCCCTTGGGTTGAAATAGTACTTACTGCATTCACTAATCTCTGCTACATCAACTTGTAGAAGTAACACATAAGAACAATGGTTAAAGAAGAGGTAGCATACTTCTGTTCGTCTGCTTCATCCCTGGTTATTAAAATCTTCATTTATGATCTGATGAGAAAGACTGATAAAAATTAATTTTAAAAGATGAAATTTACAGAGCGAGAAATGCCTAGCTAAAAAGGAAAACTACTTTGACAGCACAGCAGATCCAAATAATATCTCTTAGGTCTGAGGCTGAGCAGAGGTACATCAGATTTGTTCAAGAAATGAAACTATTCTTGAAATATGAACTTAGATAACCTAAAGTGCATAACGAGTTCCAACGATACATTTCTTAAGTTTGCCATTTTGGACTTAATTATGATCATCTGTGCTTGTGCACGTGTTCTCATGCGTCTCATCCTATTAAGCCTGATTAAGCAAATTTGCAGTCACGTTGCAATTCATATAAAGGACTTAGTTACTGTTGCATGTCTACCTGTCTCACCCTGGAAAGCAAACAAAAGTACTGTGTGCCTTTCTGCCACAAAAGAACAACCGATATGTCAGCTTTGAAAAAAAGGTTATGTCTGTGTGAGGAGAGGAAAAACTGCAGGTATACCTTGTTCTTCTTTTCCTACGCAAGACTAAGAGAGTGGAGCTGCTACCTATTATTCAGATTCCCAGTCACTACAGCAGTACAAGCAAGTAACACTTTGAAATAGCTATTGAAAATATACATGTCTTATGTTGAGGTAGTTTCAATTTATCAGCAAATTCATGTCAAAAGACAGTAGAGAAGAGAAAGCTGAATTAAACATGTATCAGGCTAGTCGCATTGTAAGAGATAAAGATTCTGGAAACTGGCACAACTTTCTGGTGTCCTAAAGCGATAGAAAACTCTCATTATATATAGACTTGATCAAGGCAAGTCTACCACAAGATACAATACAGCACAAAAACTTGTCAGCCACCGAAGACCATTTTTCTAGTGGCTGAAACAGTCACGGTGAAAAACAAACTAAATACTCAACTGAAACACAGTGATATACAACATAATCCAATGAAATCAATACCTACTCAAATAATTGCAAACATCTACCAGCAAATTACCTGCCATAATTACAGAGAGATTTTACATTTAATTGAAGCATCTAATTGACCTGTTCATGACAGTCCTGGAACTGCATGTAAGCAATAGAAGAAGAGTGCTAAAGTACAGCAAGGGGAAAAAAAAAAAAAAAAAAAGCAGAAGTAATGCTATACCACTCCATAATAGAATATAGAGAAATGCAGCTTAATGAATTAGCGTTGCAGTATCAGCATTTCACTATATTTACTGGGACCAAGAACAATCATGTTTGTCTGCCAGACAACCTGAAACATCAATTGTCTACAAACGACCATAAGGTCATCATATGCTGGTAAAACGTTTTTTCCTTTAATCACAGCACTTCTGTTCTAGTCAGAACAATCAAATCTCCATGTTTTTAACATGTATTTTACTCTCCTTCACACCATGACAAAGCGGTCTAGAGGAAAGAACTAGTAAAAAGTCACGTTATAACTGAAATGTTATTCCCCCAAACCAGGAAGCTTTCATGCAAACTTTGTCATTCAAACCTGCTACATTTTAGCTATTTTCACAATCCTATTCTATTTGAATTCACATGATAAGACTCATTCTTACCCTTAGTTTTCCTTACCAAAAAATTAGTTTAGTCAAACCCAGGATTTTTCATCTACCTCTGCAATCAGAATGGGAGACAAAGTAACAGCTGTAATAGCTTTAATTTACACACAAGAACAATAGCCTCTGATGATAATTCACATTTTCATTTGAATATATGACTACTCCCTTTGATTTCAGTAGTATTGCTCATTTTTATTTAACATTTGTATTACAGCAGTTCCTGAAGGTTTCAAAGAGACTGGGTCCCATTGTCCTCAACACCAAAAAGCACCGAATAAATTACAGGTCTGCCCCAGAGTTATGGAATATGTAAAGCCAAGCCCAAGTGTTTGAAGGACAGAGGTCTTAAAGTATGATTGCACTGGGCAAACAAGCCCTTACTGGGTATCTACAGGAGTGAGTGACTCTTGCCCCCGGGACAGCGGAGTCTACTCCACCAGAACATTATAGCAGCCACTTGTTCCATTTTGCAAAATAAACCAACTAAAGATCCCTGTCTTGTACACATGACCATGAACAGCCTGCACCATTCCGTCATTTGTCTGGTATGGGTCTCTTAAACCTCCATTGCGCTATACACATATGCATGTGCACACACACGAGGTCTACTACAAACTTCTCTATTGCAACACCTACCAGCTAAAAAGCATTAGAGCTGCCACTCTATATAACACATTCAAGCAAACTTCAGCCTTCAGCTGTGCTCCTGATCTGAGAATTTGAAGAGTTTGGAGGGCTTGGAGGTTTTTTTTTTTCTTATACTGATTTATAATAAAAATATAAACATATCCTCATTGGTGTGAACATGAAATTGAGCTCTTCTACATAAAATTCCAAGTTTTGTGGGGGGCATTTTTGTGATTTTTCATGGGTAAGGCTGTAGGATTTTAAACTCCTCTCTCCCTTTTCCTTCTGTCCCTCTCAGGAAGGAAGGAAGATGCTATAGACGGGAGAATATTTATGTAACAGGCAAGGAAAGGATTATATGACAGAACTAAATTTCACATGGACACTTTACACCGACACATGATAGCTTTGATACAACACACAGCTCTAAATTAGTGTGTAGCATGCAACTAATAATACATCAGAATTTCAAGTCCAGGAAATTAATAGAAATAAAAGAACAGTTTTTATGTTCTATTCCCATTCGTGCCTGTGATGCTGTATTATGCTATAGAACAACTGGGAGGTTAATTATTTTTTCATCAGGAAAGTGATCATACTCTGATAGCTCTTACTTCTACCTCTAACATGCCCGGCTGCCCTGAGGCACTGAATAAATTATAATTTGAAAAGAAAAAAATGTAGGAGCTTTTTAAGAAGCTATATTGAAGGAACTTTGCAAAGTTGCATTACTTAGACCCTATATACATACATTCCTATATATGTTTTTATCATTAGAGTATCACTTTCCAGAATGAAACAGAATGACCTGAAAATCTTATAAGGTTGGCTGATAATATTCTGTATTTAAATCTATTAGCAATTACAACTTTTAAAACCTTATCCACCTAGAAAACAATGTAATAGGGAAAGCTTATTATATTTGTGTTAGATTAAGTTTTCACAGTTTTAAAAACACATCAGATGTCATTAGTTTTTTTTAGTTGAACTACTACTTTTTAAAAATACTGCCATTTTTTTATACTATTTTAAATAAAACAAGTTTATACTTAATTTACTTTTTTCAGTATGTTAAAAACACTTTTATTAGAAACATTCAGGTACCTCCTGCACTTACACTAGGTGTGCCTAGCTCAGATGTTGCCATCTACATTGTTACCCTGTGATCTGTTTTAGTGGATGGAGATCTGGCCAACACAAACAACTGAGACTAGAGTTTGGTTCATGTTACCCTAAAAGAGCTCATTTCTCTCCACCGGACTACAAAGGGAGCTCTTGTTGATTAGTTTAAGCACAGACATCTACACAGCAGATGAGTTAGGTTTGATAAAACCTAAGTGATGTCCAGGAAAAAAACCAATTTCCTTTATCGCTAATAATAACCATAAGTATTTAAATACATGCCTTATTTATCATTTGTATTTATCCAGCATAAGCTTCCAAGCCATGATTCTTGATAAACACCTGATGAACAGATTAAGGAGCCTTAGCAATTTACATACCATGGTCAAGTCACCTCTTCAGCTTCTCTTCGTTAAATAAGACAGATTGACTTAGAAACACCTTGAGTGATTTCCCCTAGTCCTCAAGTTACATCTTACACTTTTTGATACTCTCCCTCTCCAGTTTTTCAAGCCAGAGATGTGGACTGTGATCTGCGCTCACTCAAACCGTATTGAGAGACTCCTGCCATTTGTTGACAGCTATGCTACACCTTTACAGAAGATCTTCACAAAAACTGTTGCAACTTTGCAAATGTAGTTGCAGAGCTGCAATTAGCAATTTGTGGCCTGGGAGGAGAAAAGAAATAACCTAGAACTCCAAACATACACTGTCATGTTTCTAACTCCAGTCACTGGAGATGCAGCTGTTATGCCCGGGGTACAAATATATCCCAGACAAACTACTACTTCCCATTCTCTGTTCTCTTCTTTGACCACAGAGCCTCGTGCTTATCTTTTCTCCAGCCTATGTAACTTGGTCCTAATTTCTAGCCCTGTCTTTACCCTCTCAGTACTTTGGCTGCCTTTTTCTTCCTGGTTTAAAATCCATGTCTATGGTCCTGGGTGAAGGAGAATGTCCTGTTAAAGAGCAAAGTGCATAATGATTACTGCTCCAAATCTTTTTTCCTTAACAGCAACATAAAAATATAAGGTAAGAAAATATGTTATTAGGTACACTGAGTTAACTACTGCTATTTTTAAATCCCAATAGAGGATTTTTTTCTAAAAGATATTAAAGAAATATCACATTTACCAAACAACTAGGTCATGGACATGCACCATGACTCCTTTGTGGATTTTATTCAGTAGAATATGAAATTTGTTCTTTGTGTCACATTTATGCCACAATTCCCTCCTAAGTTTTTCAGTATTCAGCCTGTAAAAATTTTACTGCCTTGAGCCTGTTGGCTCACACGCCACATAACTCCAGCCTGGCAGTAATGAGTAAGCTATGGTCAAAACTGCTTACTTCATAACCACTGACAGTCAGCAGATGTGAGTAATTCTCTGACCCCTGTGAGGATATAAGGTTATGGCTGGCTTGAATATTCTTCCTTTTTTTCCCCTCCAAAAAACAAAGGTTGGTTGTACCATCTTCTGATATATTCAAAGATGGCTATCACAGAAATTGAATCCTACCAAGTAGCTTTCCCTCCCTCCTTTACGCAAACACATACACACTTACCTTAGTCCTTTCTCTCTTTCTTTTTTCCTACTGCCTCACCTCCTTCCCAGCCCTGTGTTTATTCCCGCTGTTTTATATTGCATCTTTGTCAACTCTCTTGTGTCTCTTCAGGGATGGGGAAAAATGAGAACCTCCTCACACATTATGCATGTGATTCCATAAATATTATACAGTGACATGAAGATTTTTTTTAGTTCTGTATTTTTCTTCCACCCAAAGCCAAGTTGGATCTGCAAGAGCAGATTGGTTCAGGTTTAGCAATGGCAGGAAAGAATGAAATGTCTGATAAAAAGTGTAAATTAGTTTCTGTAAAAAGAATGATAGACTAGGATTTTCCAGCCCAGAAAAAAGAGATTACTAAGGAGGAGTATGATGGAAGTACATCATACCACACATACAAAAGTTGTAAAAGACCAGACTTCGGCCAACACAGGAACCATATGGCAGTATACCAAACTAGCTGCTTGAACTCAACACAAGGACAGTGGATCTTTACACAACATCTGTGTCAGTAGGGCAGCTCTCGGGCAGCTCTCCGATCACAGCCATCTGTTGTGATGGCCAGAATCTACATTGGTTCAAAAGCCAACTGGGCAATTTCTTAGAAAAAAAAATCAAACACTATGTCTTATGATGCATCCACTGGTCACAGTACTACATGAAAATGCCACTGTGTATTTGATCTATGCAACTCCCTGGTTGCTAGCATTGGTCACCAATTAAGACAGATGATGGACAGATGGTGGATTTTTGTTTGAACTAATGTGTCCATCCTTAAGAATAAGGTAACCCTGAGGGCATGTTTGCAGGTCAAGGCGGGTTTGTGAGTTTGCTATGCTGGATTCAGACTGTCTCAGTGCCTTCTCATGGTGGGAGAATTCTCTGTTCTGTGCTCTAAGGCAGCACAGATACTTCAAATGAGCTTTTCCAACAAGGTAGTAATCTCTATAACACCTGTTTAACAGCAGATTTTCCACTATGAAAATTCAAAAGCACCTTATGTAATTTTACAACTGTAAGAGTGCTCAGTTTCAATTGTCAGAGTGTATTCAAGCACTGCCTATGCCCAAACATGCCTAAATAACAAAAAGCACATACAAATGCCTCACATATTGTAACTGTATGACAGTATGCAAGCTTTGCATTCACACAGATTTATTTGGAAAAGGGGCAGGGGCAATTTTGACATGCTCCAACATTTCTACAATTATAATTGCAGTGCAGAGAGAAGTTCAGACCTCAGTACTTTATTTTCATACAATTTCGTACCCCCTCGTACAGAAGTCTGTATGTATTAAGACCTGGGGATTGAATTTTGGAAATGGATTGTCTAAAACCTGCAGGATCTACTTGGACAGACCTAGCTACAGCATCCATTGTCCAAGCATGCAGGCAACACTCCTCTCTCCTCATTCAAGCCCTAAAGGGTTGTCTGCTGAGTGAAACTTCTACTCATGATACTGTAAGAGGGGAGTGGTACACTGAACAGTGTTATTGTCTACACAAATCCTCTGGGAAAAAGTATACATAGCTAATTTTTTTCCCTCTCTTTTTTGAGAAGGTAGTTTGTTAAAAATAACTACTGGGTTAGATATTTAACCAGAACAGGCCCACCAATTAAAGATACTATAAATTCACATACCAAAAGTCTTCCTGCTATTCAATCAATAAGGTGTTCTAATTGAAGAGGTCTCAAGAGAATGTGTTTCTTTCTTGCCTGTTAATTTTTTTTTTTTTACTTGAATTTGACATCTTTTCCTCCCTACTATCAATACTATGGTAGTGCAAAGACCTGGAAACCAAACATGTCTTTGCTGCAGCAAAGTTTTGTTACATCCAAATCAAATTTCTCTGAGACATCAAAACTATCTGTGGCAAGTAGTACTGCTCTCTGTCCTAAATAACTTTTTGAACAGCTGCCCTGCAGCAGTAGGAATACACTTCCTCCTCCATTATTAAAAAATAATTTAGTCCCTTCACAGGAGAAAAAAGACAGGTTGAAAGGTACAGCCCAACAGCAACAGAAAACCTCTGAAGTTTTTTCTAAGGAATTACCAGGAATTAAGGAGGTATTTTCCTCCTTCTTCCTGATTTCTGCCCCTCTAGCATGGCCCAGTGCAGGCAGACACAGCACGTCATTTGGTGAGAGCGCAGCCTCTGCAGAATCCTTTCCACTTATCCAGCAGCTGGACACAGCCCTGATCAAAGTTACATTTCTCAGCACAATCCAGCAAGTTCATCCAGCCAAAAACCAGACAACAAAATCTTTAGCTTTAAGCCTCAGAACAGCTTTCACAAACAGAGCAGCACAGTGCAGTTCCAGAATATGAATCCAATTGCTCTACCAGCAATGAGTTTATTGAAACAAACATCAAATGGAATATATACAGAAAATACAACATGCCAGCTTTTGAAAGAATTTCTATCAAATACAGGATGCAACCAACTCTTAAATATAAGATGTGGATCACTTTCATAACTTCAACCACTATTTACTGTAAAACGAAGGGAAGTTTGTTAAATTTAAGAAGTTCAAAGCAGCAACAGTCTTGAATTTTTCAGAACCACACTCAGAAGTCATTATTGAAATTAAGATCACAACACAAAAATCAGCCAAAGCAAAAAAATGTTACTGAGTCACCCCATCTTAAAAGATTCAAGAGCCTCCGAACCCACAGCCCTAGAAATGGAGAAGGTATGCTACTTTTCTGCAGCTTAACTAAACAGTTTTAAAAATTATTTCGAATTAAGCTGAGGCTAAGTATTGTGTAAACACACTTATTTCAAATTAAGAGTTGTTCACTTGAATTTAAGCTGAGGAAAATACATTTTTGAGCTAGATTGATCGATGCTATTCTCAAAACACAGTGAATGTCGACACAGAGCTCTGCACCAGTTCAGCTTCATTTAGGCACCATCTTTCAGAAAAGCTGTATCACTGCATCGCCTATACCTTCCCTGGAAAAAGGGCTATGTGTACGCTTGGCTTTTCTTTTCCAAAAATCTTCCCCCACTCTTCAAATACTTATATAACTCCATGCTCCTTACATGATACCTACCAACTTCCCTATCTCCTGCCTGTGCAGGAAGAAATCAGCTCCAAATGAGAGCATTCCCACTTTATGCAGGGTAGGGCCTGACCTCAGCAGCTTTGACCCAAAGAGCTGTAGTTCTTGCTCCAAAGGGGGGTACAGGGGGAAGCAGAGGGCTGCAGTCAGCAGCCACATCCCAGCTGACACCACTGCTGGTTGCATGAGGCCCCTCCTCTATTTTTCTCCAGCATAGAGACAAACTATGGTTAATCTGTTTAACTTCAAACTGTATCAAAGGAGGGAGCTTTCATGCAGTTTTCATGCAGTTTCATGTGACAACTGAGAGCTAGAGCGCACACTGCCTCTCCTCCTAACTCATTCACCATTAGAGGAACATGCTGTGTATGAGAGCAGCTCTACCCTCCAGGGCTTACACCTCCTACCTACTCTCTGATTATCAGCCAGCATAGAACATAACATACTCCTCAAGCTATTAAGATGGAAAGGTTTCTCACAGTAACTGTATTCATTTTACAGCTTGGATCAATATGCAAATTATTTTAAAAAAGGAATAAACATGGAATGACAATTTAAATGAAAGAAAGGCAATGAATATATAGCTTCTAGCCTTGCTAGAAGTTCTGCTTTTTTCTACTTTAAGAAGCCTAGATACATGCCTCACCTTTCTGTTGGTAACAAGTTTCAGTATCCATCAAACCCAGGATATGTGCTTTACTAGGCTGAAGGGAAAAAAACCCGTGTTGACACTAATAAAGACCTTGAAGCAAGGACATACAAAGAAAATAATTATCAATGACTTTTCTATTCATGTGACCAGGAGACTCTTAAATTGCATACAGAATGACATTAATCTAAATAGCATTTTTTCAGAGTTTGGGGATAGACTGCTACATTACAAGCCTCAAACGTAGTTCTCTAGTAGTGAGCATGTATTTGTCAGTCCGCAGCTGTAATTAGCACAACAGTGTGCTTGGACATACACTATTCTAAACTGCAAGCAGGTGCACGTTTTCATTCATGAACATACATCCTCTTTAGGGAAAAGTTTGGTCCTGATAACTTAGAATGTCTCCTCTCCTCAAATGACTACAAGGGAGTTGATAAAATCCAACCGTTCTTTGCAGAGATGCAAATAACTTTGTGTAGTCTGAAAAGAGTCACATTTTATTAATATGATGAGAGTCTACAAGTTGCCAAAAATGATTGCAAAGATTTGCAGCAAGAAGTGGGCCGACCAAAATAAATGGCAAAAGCAAAGAAATAAGCTTTCAGATCTGAAAGATCATACTCAGCTCTAAGCCAGAAGTAACATGGACTTAAAAGTGGAGTTAAAAGTGCTGAGAATTGCTGAGTTTATCATAACTCAGTTGTGTGAATCATATCAGACAACCTGAAAACAAAGGATGGTTGGCACACATGGTGCAGGGGGGGATGCTGGCAAATGGAGAGCAATTAGAGAGTTAGCCCCTGCAGGAAACAGAGACAGGTAATTACTACCTTTGAACACTAAAAGACCAGAGGGGCAATGTAAAGAAAATCATAATATAGCAAAAAACTAATCTCTCTATGCCCATGATTTTATTCATCTAGTAATTACACAGTTCAGTTTATCTCATCTACTGAAGGTATTTTGGAGGTCTTCTTGATTCCTTTAGATTCAGTGTCCTCATAATTAGAAAAATGTCATTTATATTTTTCATTTCTTTGCATCCAAATTCAATTCTTCAGGGCCTGAGATTGTTACTTGACTCTATGTCCCTTCTGAGTAGGCAGACAGGGGAGTGAATAAACTGGAATTAGGTAAAGTGATGTGAAAATCTCAAGTTCAGGAGAAGTAACACTTTCCCCAGTGAAAGCACCATAAAGCAGCAAGCTGGCCTGCAAGATCCTCTTGGCCATTACAAAGGGTGGTGGGATGCGCAGATCTACAAAGTGCCAGTGAGTGCCATTGACACATATTCTGCAAATCCTAGCTGGATGATGACACCAACACTCCAGGAAAGATACCTTTAACAACATCACCATGATGACCAAGTTGCCTTTAGTATTTAGTTCCCAGCTGCTCTCGCTGTCCTGAGCACAAACCCACTCTGTTTACAGTGCTAATGCAGGAGTAGAATTACTATAAATTGAGTTTTTGGGGTTTGTTTTCTATTTAACCTCTTTCAACAAAGAATGTGAAATGGCACCCACTAATAATCATGACTCATTTATTACACGTCTGTTTTACATAATCCCGTGCATTGTTATTGCTATTCCTGGTTAGCATTTAATACATCAGTAAGCATGCCTTGTTTTCCTCAAAACAGTTTAATTATATTTTGTCCAGTTACAAACTCAGAAAAATTGTACTATAAAAAAAACCCCAAAACTTTCTGTAGTGCTCTTCAGACTTCACACTGTGCTATTACAGAAGAAACAACATTTGAAATCTAGGCAGGGTTCAGGCAGAATATCCCTAAAACAGAGATGAAATGGCATATTAGCCATTTTTTTTTTTTTTGTTAGAACAGTACCTTTTGTTGGTTGGCTTTTTTTAATCCTATCTTTAATTTGGTTTCATTATGCAAAGGATAAAAATCAAGCATAGTATCTTTGTAACCATTTAGAGCCTATGTAGCATGCAACTGAACAGCAAAGGCTTTATGAAGTAAAAGCAGATGGACTGCATTATGTATGTGCCCAGGCATTTTAGGAAAGTATAAGAATTCCTGGGCAGTGGCGACCATAGAAAAACTTGGTTCTCTTGTGTAAACAATGTTTTCCCCAACAGCTGTATTCCCCTTCCTGTTTATTCTTCTCTCCTGCAGAATTTTCTCAGTTTGGTCACATCTGTATTTCATTTATTTTTAAAAAATATTTCTTTAGCTATCCTTCTAGCCTTTTCAGATTATTAAGGCTGAGGGAATTTTCCAAATCTCATTTCTTCTTTCACAACCTATTCTGTTTACATTTTTACACTTCATTTAGGTTCAGAATTCACATAATGATCCACATGGGTTAGGGGCTTTGCCCACATAGACCAGTTTGCAGGGTTAGAATTTTCATGTGAGCAACAGAAATTGTCTAGGCAATCATTTTTCTTTTTAATTTTAAGACCAAAACACAGCAGTATAATTAAGTGAAAACAGTGTTCAGTTGTTCCTTTTTTAAAAAAATTTCAATATTACATTTAATGCTAACACATTTCTATAATTATTAGACATAAGAAAAATTCTTAGAGATTAATTCTTGTCACATCATATCTGAGACTGCCTTTTTAATATTGGGGCTAATAATTCTTACATTAAAGTTGGACTTAACATTACTATTGACTTAAATGACTTGATTTTTTTTTCCCATATATTTTTTGTATTCTGTTGAAACAGTACAAGTTCTGCTACTTACATGAACAGAAATTTTTAGGATGTGTCTGCCCGCCTTTTCTTGAAACAAATACAAGTCTGAAAATGCACAATTAAACCAAGTCTACCTTTTTTTGATTTCAGCTAGGTTACATGAAACAAGGTTATTAAAAAATATATTGTATCTGTAGTCTAGCACTTCATTTTATTCTATTTCATAGCCATTTTGCTGAGTCTCACCTCAGACTCTTCTTTCTTAAAAATAACTGAACAGATGATGAACCACCTCTCAAGGGCAAGCATCAATCTCTGGAAGCAACTATATTCTACAAGCAGTACCTCTTAAAATGATGTAATCTGTTCCAAGAATCCTGTTTCTATTTTTAAGTGGCATACTCTTATTATGCTTTTAAAAGGGCATCTCCATCACACATTGTTATTTTGCTTTTAACAATCATCGGTGATATTTAATATACATGAAATGGCTTCAGAAAATCATTGATTTTAATCTTATTGTCTACCCTGATTCTTAGAAACAGTACTTGAAATGGTAATTTATAAGACTGTAAAATGCTAACACTATGAAGAACATTTCTGCTTAAGGCCATATTTTCAAAAAAGGTGCATCTTTCACAATTGCCTTAAAATGCCTGAGTGTTTTCTATGAAAAGTATCATGGAATGTTTTGATTTCTCCACTTAATGTTACTGAATTTGACATTGGAGAACCTGGAAAAAACATTACAGCAGAAACTGCACAGAGAAAACACACTCGGCACGGAAACTCCATCTGCTTTTACAAGGACAGACAATAATGACAAAGCAAAACCTACAATTTTGTACGAAGAGCACTTTTTTGTGTGTTTAGTTTTTCACTACCATCATTTCTAGGTTAATCATTAAATTTAGCATTTCCAACACACTATACTTTCATATTAAAAAAACACTTAAAAAATAATGTTCTTACTGCTATTCCCCACCCAAATGAAACCAAACATACCCTTGGTGGCACAGGCATGTCACAAGAAGTGATACGTGTAGGTGTTGCTTATCATTATATTGTAAGAGCATGCTGTTATCTCTTTATCTGTGCCATCACATTGCTACACTGAGATGTGGATCTTGAAGTGCAGTGTGACGCCATCTTACTAATTTTAGAGTATGCAGCTATCTTGCAGCAAGTATTATTGGATCTCCTGGAATCTCACCTATTCATCTCATGAGCAGCAGCAATCCGAGTCAGCAAACAAACTGTGGGTTCTTTGGGGAGGCTTTTTTCTTTTTAAGGAAGATTTTGAACCAAGAGTGATAAAGATGGACCACTGAAGTGATAGATTCTGCCATCTCACATTCCTAATAGGTATGAAAGCCAGCACTGTTTTTCACATTCTAGTGCCACACATCTCATATCTAATGTGTGGTCTACTAAAGCCACTCAGATCTTTCTTACATTTCCAGAGCACAATTATTGCCTGCTCTCTCACATGCAAAGGTCTACATTTGTCACCTAAACGCAAATGCGCTTTAAGTTTTCCAGATGAAGTTAACCTTGGAATTTAGTACAGAAGTATCACCTAAAAAGAAACAGACAACTGCTGTCTACAACCTTTTCATTTTTTTTTTCTCAAATTTTTTTTTAAAAAACAAAGTGGGTCAACAGTGACTACCATAGCTGGCTCTAAATGTCAATTGCTTACAGTTCTATTTGTAACTATGGCAGCTGAGAGTTTATTGATTATACCACTGTGACTGTGATGGCCAAAGACATTTTTCTTTGAGACGCTGGTATACTTTGCTGCTTGGGAAACCAAAAGATTTTCCAGCTCAATAACGTCTGCAGATGTAATTATCATTAGCACATTTTCTTTTGGTTGACTTTTTAGTAATTGAACTAGAACACCACCAATATCCACAAAACTTCTAAGAGTCACCCTCAACTAAATTACATTTATTAGATGCAGAAAAACACTTGGAAAATAAATTACAAATGCACAATTTTGTCCTGGCAAGAAGAGAGTTTAGTTGATCTTTAAGGTATTTTCCATCTTTATATTCTGTGATCCTCTGAAACTTTGTTTAGTGTCCCTCAGCCAATATTCTCAACTCTCAGCTCCTGAGAGCTCTTATTTTTCTAGCAAAGTTAAATTAATTTTTCCAGTAATCACTCATAAGGAACTGCAACAATCCAGATTTGCAATTTTTTCCTAATTTAATAATTCAATTAAAAATGCAAACTAACAAAAAAAATCTGCAATGTTATTTATAAACCTGTGTTGTTTATTTATCTTCATTTTTTTAGCCTCTAAATGTCTACAGATTTCCTTTTCATCTTTTTACCAGGAACTGAAATTAAGTTTACAAGGATGGCAACTGCCAAGTCTGTTCTTATTTCAAAGATCAGCATCATATTTGTTTTCTCTCCTTTCCTAGGCTTTTTGCATTTTCTCAGCTCTCCAAGGGTTTTCAAATGTAACAGACAATGCAAAAAAAAAAAAAAAAAATCCTCCAGCACATTTTCACAGTGCCTCCAGGTTTGCAGGGCTGTTTGCAGCTGATGTTAATGGATAAGTGAGGAACAGATGATGCTGTAACATGGTACAGCCCCTTCATCATCACACAAGCCAAAATGACAAAAGGCAGTGCTAAGCAGGCAAGGGGACAGCAGGGGAACAGAGATGTATCTTATCCATACTTGCTGAGATCTTTACGATGAATACATATACTTCATCGTTTCCCTTCTGACCTTTTAATCAATGGATTTATTTAGATCTTCATTATTCCCCAGCTGTTCACACAAGCTTTAACTTTTATTTCTTAAAAGATATTTAACAGAGAACTTGCATAGATCAACCACTCCCTACATAGTGCATTTATAAAAACAACAGTTTAAGCTATTGTTGTATCATTATGAGTTCTTGTTGGTTTCCTTTTTCTCACTGCCTTTCCTTTTCTCCTGCCAAATTTATCTTTAAAATGCCATTTAAGGGTATTAATTTTGTTTCAAGTATATAGAGTGCTACAACTAGGAACTTGAGATAAACTGTGCCCAAACAACTGAGATGTAAGCTTGCAAGTTTCTCAACAGCTGCATGCAAAGTAACAGCTAGGCTTTAAGGGTCCTATAATGATTTAGGATCTTTTGGGGAATATTCTGACAATTTTCTTCCATGGTAGGATCTATTCCACTTCCTTAACACCACTGAAGTAGTACAGGGCTCTCTGCACTGTGGGATAGGGCCTTTCTAATCTTCCAGAACAAGGAGGCCCAGCACAAACGATGCTACTGGTTCCCCTCACAGATCCCATGCAAATATATTGATCAAAACCAAACTCTTTTTCCAGACAGTACCCCATCTAATACATACTATTTTACAAACTTGGGTATTTATTACCATAATATCCAAGTACCATAGAAATGGATGAAGGACTTGCACTGTACGCCAAGCAGATCAATCTCACAGCATTTACAAAGCACTGCTGCAAGCAGCCCTGTGCATCACACCTTACCCTTACACAGCTTCAACCTACTCTTTGTCCCATTTGAGCTTCATTTGGTTCAGACAGAAGCAGAGCTCCTAGGAAAGCAGCTTAGGCAAAGCAGGGAGGACTAGACAACAAGGAGAAACAGAGCCCAACCCTCCAGGTACCCAGTTCTCAGTACACTGCAGCAGTGCAGCTCGATTCAGGGATCCCAGCATGGCCACTGGGTTATTTGCAAAAGTACTCCAGCTTCGGTTCAAGACTCAGAATGAAGGGGAAGCAGAGGAGT
Organism: Strix uralensis; assembly: GCF_047716275.1. Lineage (NCBI taxonomy): Eukaryota > Metazoa > Chordata > Aves > Strigiformes > Strigidae > Strix > Strix uralensis. Next base: position 42,867,473 of record NC_133972.1, on the reverse strand, counting down.
AGAATAATGATGGAAGCGAAAAATAAATATAGAAAGGATTAATTTGCTCTATCAATGTAGATATATCCCGCCATGTCACAGATGTGATTTTTCTTGTAGTTAGCCTAGAGGTCAGCATAATAATTTTTTCAGCTCTCACTTTTTACTTGTTATGGGTGGCACAGTAATGTCTAGGTTTGATGAGAAAGTCTATATTGCCCTGTGTAAGCATCTGAGCTAGCTTAGCTCAGTAAAATCGAACAGCAGAGACTCTTCTGTGTTCCTGCAGGCTGCACATGGGAGGCCGCTGCCTGGTATCATAGCTTATCACTCTGCACATTGGCATGTTCCCTCTCAGAAAATGCATGGGAAAGTTTAACTTTTTCAGAGCTGGTGGAAGGACACCGGGGAACCACCAGCACTTGGGCAATTTGGTCTATATTTTTACATCATGGCAGAGCTCATGCTATAGTGTACAGTTGCCAGACAGATAAAACAGCCTGGATTTAAGAACCTTAAAAACTTGATCAGTAGTGGAGAATTTGGTAAAGCAGTATTAACTCATTCAAATTGTTTTAAATATCACAGCATTGTCAAGATGCTGTTTAAATTCTCAAGCAACACTTCAAACTCTGAACTTGGGATGGAAGACCTCTATATCTAGACCACAACTGGAGTTTCCACAGAAACTGTTAATAGAAGTTGAACAAATGAAGTTTCACAGCATTTATAGAACTCTGCAGGGAAAAGAAAATACTTCACCTGTTTCCTTGGTTTGACTGATGTAGTTACAATCACATGGATATCTTCACCTAACAATGTAAAAAGCCTATTCTGCAGTGTTCTGGGACACTTTGAAAGTGGTAGTATTGCTGGGTCTCACGTATTTAGACTGATGCCTTGAGAACGGCATTAGAAAATTCTTTCAAGTACCTCATTGTTTTGAGAGAGCGCTACAAAAATGCCAATGTTTTAACTCAGATTTTATCAGCTCTGAAAATACTGGCTCAACTATTGATCTTTCAGCCTGAGCTATTCTGAGGGAAGGTATGAAAAACCCATCTGGATTGATTTAGCTTTGGTCTCCAAAAACAAGTACCACATCTGTATGTATAATGATACATTTAGGATTACATTATAAAAGGCTACATACTTGGAAAACAGTCCTACAACCAAGTGATATAAATACCGCTGATGCACTAGGTGCGTTAAAGATTACTAAACCAGCACTGTTTACTTGAAATAAAAAAAGAAGCTTACTAAAGTAATAGTTAGGATTTTTACAATCAGAATTCCCGAGAAAACTTTCTTTCAAGTGCTCTGATAGGATCAGCTTCATTAACTACTTGCTGGTGTATCACTAGATATTCAGATCAAACACTTCTCTCCAGTGACGGTATATTTGAGAACTAAAAACCTTACATCGGTAATTATGGTATTTCTTTTCTCAACACAAAAGGAACAAAACTTAAATTGTTGTTACAGATCCAAAATAAGCCCTAAAAACCCAGCATTACACTGCCACACTATGGCACAACTCAGATCTGCAAGCAGGAATAGAACAAAAAGACAATAAAAATAACTCTTGTACTTTAATTATTTAGGAGTACAGTATCCACCATGTTTTGTTTGCCTACTACATTTGTAAAGCACTAAAACCAAATTGTTGTGTTATGTTCAGCAACAGCTATCTAGGTACATTATGCTTGAGGATTTTATTTTTGTAATTTTTTTTCCAAAATGAAAAAAGAAAAAGTTTACTTTCTGCAAGTGTTAAAATCTTCAAAGACTAGTTTGATATGCCTGTTGCACAGATGGGATATGTAGGGAAGCGGATACCAAGGGCATTTCTTTACTTTGTTGGCTACAAAATATAGAGCTTTTTGTTCTCTGCATTACAATGCGATCTGAAAGGTTTTCAGTTGACAGCCAGTGGGAGGAAAGAAAGGTTCAAAAGACCTTCTCCAATTTTTTTTTTTAATTATTTGAGGGAATGCTACAGAATTTTAGAACCAGCATTCATTATTCTTTACATCAGAATATAACTTATTTCAGACCTAGAAATATTTCAAAATACTATTTCCACATTTTTACTACTGTTTTGTAAGAGCTTTAAAAAAACCCACATCTTATTTTTGCTAATATTGAAGTACAGCATCCCAAGATGGCTGAAATTTCACATCTTTTTAACTACAGCAGCTCACTGTACAAAGCATACATTATGTTAATTACTTTGACATTTATATAATTTATACCTTCCATAGCATTTGTTTTGCAAGAAAGCTATAAATCAATTTTGCATGACCATTACCAGTACTGTTTTATTCATTCTAACATTCCATTTTTTAAGTGTTTTTCTAATAAATCAAACATTATATGTAAGCAATTGGCTGAGGCCAAGACCATACCAATTACTTTACCTGCAAGAACATGCCATTATAAACATTTCCCACAAGGCATAATAAAATACATGTCTGGTGCCACAAGACTTACAGGAATATCCTGTACAGAAGCATTAAATAAAGATTAGATGACTAGCTGGGGTTTCATTTGTTCCACCCCTTCCTTAATTGCTATTGTCACCACTTCAGTTTACAAAAAATGACATAGCCTAGATGCATTCCAGTCCTTTCCCGTTAGGATGGCTTATTGAGCTTTTAAAATCCCGAATTAAGTATCTTTTGCCTCCAAACACTTCCAGTCACAGACTGCTTAAGCCATCGACGAACAGGGTTTTCTTTTTGTACATTACCTGTGTCTAAGCCACATGCATATACGCACACACGCTTTAATACAATTTCTGTTATTATGCCTCTGCCTTCAATTGTCACATAATTTTTGTAAATTTTTTTACTGCCTTTACTCAAAGCACCAGCCACTGTATTATACCTAGGATTCTAACTCCTCCTGATAGTCAAGATGTATGAACAGCAAACTGTGAACATTATAGTCTTTTAACAAAATCAGCTCTAGAGCCTCACTAGCAAATGTGGAGTTCTCATGACCATTCCTGAACCGACTGGGACAGGACCAGTCCAAATAAATTCTATATTCACACCTGGTCGCAAAACTGCAGACTACCACCTAAGACTTGTGATTTTTGGAAGCCCAAAAGAGACGAGGAGTTTAGCAAACTTGAGTGACACTGAATGAAGAAGATTTATGGAGAATGCATTCTTAGCAGTTTCAGTGTTTAGCAATTGCCCAAGAGTCATGCTGAACTGCACAAGGAACTTGCAAATTTGGAATTTTATTTTTAACTCCTCTCCAAAATCCAACAATAGCCAATTTTGAAAATGTTGGTCTTTGCACCCAAAAAATTAGAAGCAGCTACTACAGCATTTCTGTTATTCTATACTTTTCAGTTGCAAAAATCAACTTTCCCTTCCCAAGCAGAGAGCAGACATATCTTCTTCCATTAGTCACAGGCATCACAGCTAAGTATTTAAAATTAGATAACCTTCTTTAAAAATATGTTATTTAAATTATAAAGATTTAGGCTGAAGTTGAATAGACTACTGAAACATGCTGTTTCTTACTAACGTATCTTTCCTTACAGCCCACTCTGTGAAGGATACTGTATTCCATATCAGATTAACTGGACTTCTGTCACACAGAAAAGATTAGTTACAATAAATGGCATCCTTAGTGCTGCTGAATTATGTCTTCCTCCAAAGAATCAAACCAATGCTTCATTGTCATTCATCAGGCATCCCCTTCTAGGAAATGACAGGAAACTTCATACCTTCCTAAACTTTTCCATCTGCTTATAAAGATCTGGATCCAGCTCCTGAGACACATCTTTCATCCAGAGTAGAGCTCCTCTGTATTCAGTCCGATACTGTTCCATTCGGTTTACTGTCAGCCATGTGTCTGAGATGGCCCTGTATCTGAAAGTCTCCACTTCTTGATATAATCTACTCAAAGGAGCACGCAGTGCTAATCTGGGGGAAGGCATGAAGGAAAGAAAGGAAGGAGAGAAACATGTTAAAGAAGTTGTTCCACAAAGGTAGATGGATTAATACAACTACTGACACTTTACTAGCAATCAAAAAACCATACACAGCCAAAATAGTTCACTTAAATGCTAGTGTATATTCAGATGGTTCTACAGCTTGGTTGAGGGTACACACGAACGGGGTAGTTTTGCACGAATATTGTGTTTGCAACCTGCCTGTTCAAGTAATGACCTTTCAGTTACACATGCGTGTGGAAAAGGAACCTTTTCTAATGCGTATATGTATTTTAGCTAGACAAGCTGCTTGTATATCTGCTATTACCATTCCTCTTAGCAAGTTGCATTTAATGACTCTAAATATGTACCTGAGGTAATTTATTACTGGATACATACCACAGATGTTTTGTTGTTTGGTTTTTTTTTTGATAAGGAATCTGAACAATTCCTTTGAAGGACATTTATCTTTTGGAAGGATTTAAGCATTTTCTTAAACGTTTCTTCCAGGAATTACACTTTGGCAAGGCAGTAGGGGACACTGTTGTCTTCCCTATGCCATCACTTTGACTCCTAATGGGATCTCAGAACTAGACAGGATTACTTCAAATTTGCTTTGCTTGCTCCTGCTGTTCTGCTTTCCTCATGGTTGCCAGAAGCCACCTCACTGGAATGGGTTCAATCAGTTCCACACCAGTGTAGAGTCAGTTTAATGTGCTACTTAGGGACTTCCTAGGCATAAAAGAAAGAATTTCTAATTTCAGCTCCAGTAACCAGCAAATTGTGTCTTCTTGATCTCCAGCTACTGAGCTAGCTATTGGCATGCAATGTAAATAAGAGCAGTCCCAACTTCAACATGAGCTTGAGGGTGGCTCAAGAGAAGACAGACAAACAATTGGTTTTGTTTGTATGTGAGTTTATTTAAAAAGATGCCTTAAAAAAGCATTGAGTAAGAGATTTATAAAATGTGAACTTCTTAGTGTGGCTTTTTTTTTCCCCCCACATTTCTTCTCATTCTACAAATACTTACCCAGCCATTCAAAGGAAAATTCAAGTTTATAGAGACATGTCATACACTGGGATTTCTATAAACAGTTAAGCTTTATATAGAAGCAAATCATCAGTGCTTTTGCTCAAAGGTGCCTTGCATGTGTTTTAAAGATACCACTCATGGCTGTTACTGGATGTGCTAATGACCAAACTCTAGCCCAAGATAAACATATGAAATTCTCAGTGCTCTGAATGCAATGTTTTATTTTGAGCCAAACAGCTGCACTGTTAAGCTAAAGCTGGAAAATATCACAATAGTTAAGAGGTCAAAAAAATCCTGTAAAATATCATGGAATAGAATTTTCCCTAGCAAATAATGCTGAATTTCAATAGTCCCAATACTGTTAACAAAAAAACATCATAATACTCATAATGCCATCAGGTACTGTTACTTTTAAACTCTTTAGCAAACAGAAGGTCAGTAAGACATCAAGGGCTCCGGATGTCATGTGTTTGTGCGTCTCCCTTACTGATTTGCTCCTGCCCAACTTACATGACCTCAGTGGGGATCTAGGATCTTCTCCTGTGTGACTTCATGGTGTAAGGTTAAAGCAAAAAATAGCATTCAGACTCCTCCTTTCTCCCCTGTCTACTTGGGGTATGAGACTCCATGACCCAGAAAAGCATTCCCTTATCCATTTCCATGCTCCCCCAGGACCCAGACACATCCACAATGAGCCTGCTGCAGCATTCCTCTGCAGAGTGAGAAGTGCCCCCAATCTGGAGAGGGACCCGACATCAGCTACTTTACAACCCCATTGCTAAAGAGGCCGTGCAGATGCACCTGTACAGCTTTAGAACTGCTGAGCGGAACAGGCACAGGTGGGAGATCTGGAGATACACACACATAGCAGGTCCGTAAGACAAAAAACAGGATCAGGCAAAACTACACAGAGCAAGCCAGTAATACTGCCAATACTACAGCAGGTTTGGTCAATAACAATTTTCCTATCATTTGGTTCCTCACACATTTCAAATGGCTAAATGAATTATGCCAACAGTGAATCAACTACCATTATCCCACAAATTTTGTAAATCAGACAGTAATTCTGACACATATACCTTTGCTGAGAAGAAAAGCAGAGAGCCTTTCCTGTGGCTTGCATCATTTTTCCTGCTCTCGTTTTATCCTGAGAACCCTGTGATCGAAGAAATTTCCCCAATTCATTTTCCTCCTGAGACAGAACTAACGAAAAATAAATGAGTGGTCAGACACGTTATTTAATAGGCTCCCAATAGCTTTAAAACTGGCCTAGCATCAAATAGGTTAAGTCACTCTAAACCCAAGCAGCACAGCAAAAATAAGTAATTGCATGGAATTCCTCCATTTTGTAAACAGATGATCTGATTCACTTGATACATTTGTTGAAATACTTCAAAAAAATCACAAAATGCCATCAGTGCCGAAAGACAACAGGAGACACGTGCTATTTCTTTCTTCAACAAAAGAATTAGGTTGGTTAGATCACACAACGGGCCCAATCTTGATTATAGTATCTTTTAGTCTTGGGTTTTTTGGTTTGTTTGGGTTTTGTGTTTTGTTTGCGGTTTTTTTAATCCTTTTTTACCATCTGGACTGCCTCAGCTGATCTTTCGCAGCATACTTTCACTCAAGCTAATTCTGAGTAACACTACCCAAAGCTCTTTCACTTGCTTTTTCTCTTGCATTTTTCATGCTTGACTACAGAAGCGACTCTTTCATATAAAAAAATATAGTGCTTCATTTTAAAGAATGTTTATTTTCAAATTACTTTGCAAGACTGTTTTACAGTTTTAACATTCTACACAACTCAAACATTATTTTTTTAATTTATATTTCAAACATCTAAAATATTCTAATTTCAAATTAACTGATTGTTTTTTAAACAAGAAAATGAAGAAAAATACAAGTGTTTTCACACTGAATTGCTGACTACTTCCAAACAGGGACCATGGGTCTTCATGATCTCATATCCTTAAAAAAACATTTCATTATGGCCTCATCTATTAGTCTTCCAAAGAGGCTGTCTCCTACAGTGCCAATTTCTTCCCACTATCAATAGGGAGAATGGCCTAATATAATGAAAGAAGATCTCTTGAAGTCCTTTTGTCATTTTTCCAAATGTTGACAGTCAAATCCAATGCTGACTCATAGCATACTCCAGTAGAATGTGCTGCATGTACACCCTTGTGTTAAAGATTTCTTCTGCTACTGTGGAACACTTCTTCAACTCAATACACTACCATTCTGTATTCTAATCTAGGTCCTGAAACATTATCTCTGACTCTGGACAGGCAAAATTAAAAGGAAAGACTTGAGAAAATATGAATAACTTTCAAGAAAAAGAAAGTAAACTGAAAGACATCTCCAAAGCTGGATACTCTTTTTCAAGCCAGAAATCACAACAGCAGAGAATCAAACAATATTGATTGCAGAGAACCTTTAGAGGTCATTTAATACAACCTGCTGTTTGAAACTTCCCAAATGAGGTCCCCATCTCTCACTAATGACTGCCACTAATTACTGTACACCTGTTACAGCCAAGTCACCATTATCAAATTCATCGTAATAGCATAGATTACTTAATTATAAAACTAGTAATAAGACCAATATTCTTCATAGTCAACCCTAATTAAAAAAAAATTTAAACAGTTCAGAACGGAGTTAGAATTTCTAAGACAAGACACTTCTGAATTTAAACAAGCCAAATGGAAAAAAAAAAAAACCAACTTAAAATTTCCCATAATTATTGCTACCTATCACTGCATAATATCAAATATGAAACTTAAGAACTAGGAGATCTTCAAGCAAATAAGCAAGTCTGCCTTTAGCTGTCTGCAAGGAATGTTATCTTTATTTTTAAATAGGATGAAAGTAGTAGCTCCCCACTTTAATTTTTACTTTTTCACCTGTTTGATGATTCCATAATGCAGACCTCCCTATCATTTTAACTATGTATTTGATCATACTTACAACAAATCCTTTTTTGATACAGTTCAATTGCTTTCAGCAACTCCATACATGTTCTCTGAATAGAATGGAACAGCTGATATTGAAACAAAATACACACAAAAAAATTGTAAGCGTATGCAATAAACACTGATGATTAAAATACAAGAAAGAGCTTAATTTTTTTTAGAAATTATTAGGGATCACTATTTTCCTCTTGAACAAGAAGTAATCTTTCCAGCTTGAAAGTGGTTTTTCCTTATCAATTGTGCTTTTCTTTCAATTAAGTTGTCCATTGAAACTACAGACAGACCAATCACAACTTACAAAAGGAAAATAAAGACAAAAATAATTTTATAAACACATCTACTCTAAACAGCTGCTAGTTAACCAAACTACTCATGTTGGGGTTTTTTTAATTGATATCTTTGGATATATATGAAGATGTACAAAATTTTTTTTCTAAAACACACAGTAGAGCAAAAAGTTATCAAAATGTCTATCATGTTTATTACATGTGGCAATACGCATACTGAATTTTTAATACCGCAAAGTCTAGAGGAACAAACTTGCATTGGTATGCCAACATAGAAAGTTATTGATTTAAACTGAACTTTTACTGGCATAGCTCCTGTTTTCCAACCAAAGTGATAAAGCAGCAGTTTCCAAAGGAAGTAGAGGAAAACAAAGTCAGTCTTGACTAAGTCTAGAGATTGTTTCTAGGAAACAGAAAAATTACTACTCTTTCTGTCTGTCTGTGTAAAACCTCTAACCTCTAACTTAAACCTAAACTCCCCTGTATCAAGCATTACACAAATACAAGCAAAATAGACTACTGGCACAGTAACTGTCTTCCTTCACATCTGGTTGAATCTCTGTACACTACATGGGCTTTGTCTTTTAAACTGAGAGTGTGACTTGCAGTTGAGAAGTTGTCCAAGTGAAAACACGTTGATAGTTTTTTATCTGGTAAACACAAGTTTCCCTATTTCTAATACCACCTGAGGTAACAAAGCATTCTTCCTGATGAATCTGCAACACAGTAAACATGGTAGGAACTCAGGAATATATTTATAAAATACTGTTCCAGCCTTCCAGTTTGTTTTAATCAATACTCTTGATTTATAACCCATTATGAAGACCTCATAGATAGAATCATCACGTTATAAGTTATCACTATTAGAGCTAGAACTACAAAGATTTGTTTGTTGTAAAACAGCCTCTTTTATTTCAGCTAAAACATGAATAAACTGAGAATACTATGTCAACAATTTTCTAAGAAACTGCAAGAAAACCATTAAGGCAAAACCTCTTGCAGATGGAAAACAGAAAGCATGACCATGAGTCAAAAAGAGGTGGATCGTGTAGGGAGGTGATAGTCTCCCTGTACTCTGCACTGGTGAGGCCACACCTGGAGTATTGTGTCCAGTTTTGGGCACCTCAATACGAGAGAGATATTGAGGTGCTGGAGTGAGTGCAGAGGAGGGCAACGACACTGGTGAAGGGCCTGGAGAAAAAATCCTATGAGGAGAGATTGAGGGAGCTGGGACTGTTTAGTTTGAGGAAGAGAAGGCTGAGGGGAGACCTCATCACTCTCTACAACTACCTGAAAGGACATTGTAGAGAGGTTGGTGCTGGTCTCTTCTCACAGGTGATTAGTGACAGAACAAGGGGGAACGGCTTTAAACTCCAACAGGGGAGGTTCAGGCTGGACATTAGGAAAAAATTTTCACAGAAAGAGTGGTCAGACAGTGGAATAGGCTGCCCAGGGAGGGGGTGGAGTCACCATCCCTGGATGTGTTTAAGGGTCGTTTGGATGAGATGTTGGGGGATATGGTGTAGGGGAGAACTTTGTAGAGTAGGGCTGATGGTTGGACTCGATGATCCCAAGGGTCTTTTCCAACCTGAATGATTCTGTGATTCTATGAATACTGATAAAACGTAGTTGGACACTAACTTGATTATTACACTTCAGAAGTCCATTCTCTATCTTTTGCTTTGTGTCAAAGATGTTCAAGCTCTTCAATCCAGTGGGGTTAAAGATACTGACAGTAGGACTGTATTTGTCACACAGCAGGAATCCTTCTCTTGGTTACACTTTACAGAAGTTTCTCTGGTCATGTCAGCTACCTGCACAAAAGCTCCAGAGAGCAGAGCTCACTATGCACCTTGCTCCTTCTTGGTATGTTGTATGTTTTCTTGGTATATGTGGTATTTTGTAACTGTATAAAGAATGTAATTTGTATATACTATAGAACACTATTTTTAAAAAAATCCTAAACTGATATTAGCAAAGGGTAAGAACAACTGATATAAGCACAAAGGACAATCCCCTGCTCTCCCCGACAACAAAAGGAAAAAACCTGCCCCCCAAAATGAAAATAAATACAAGAGATGTTAGGTTCCAAATATAGCTTGAGGGACGTGGGGTTTTGTGTTACAAAATGTCGCTATATTCACCGTATTTGCATAGGTACTTTTGTCAGAAATTGGAAAAGCTATTACAAGAAAATAATGATTAAAATGTATACACATATGTGTACACATATTAGAGGCTTGATGGAAATGAAAACACTTTAAAAATTAACAGAGAAGACACATTATGAAAATATTACAAACCTCTAGTTTTGCATCCAGATCTGCATCTGAAGCCACAACATGTTCGTCTTCCTTTTTTCCTGTAACTTTTATAAGAGTTTGTTTTGTTTTCCAGTATTTCTGTTGCATTTTATTGACCACAGATTTTTCTTGGCTTTGAGCATATTGGTCATAAAATTCCCTTGGATAATTGCTAGAATATTAAGAAACAAAATTACAAAACTTCAATAGGATGCTTAAAAAATAAGTCTGACATGCTAGATTTTTTCCATCAAGAATATTGCATTTGCGTGAAGACACGTATATTCTAACATGCATTTCTTCATTATGCATTAATAACAAAGCAATTAAATTAGTACTATATTTCCCATCCTACTTTGGAAAATTATACACTGCTTTCAATTTGAATGTCTTCAGCATGTAGTACTGTCAAATAATCAGCTGCAGAGAATTCTTCCCAATGCGTTATGGAATGATTTATAGCCCATGGAATTAACTTTTTATTTTTATATAACTAATAGGAGAGTTTCAAGTGAACTAGCAGAGTTCCTTAAGCAGGCAGCAATTTTCATGCAATATCAGCAGTGTCAGGATTTCACAAAGTTCATTTTATGAATGGAATTAGACTACTTCTTCCCCTCCCTTTTTTACAGTTGAATAATAAAGAATTAGAAGAATCTCTTTTGAGCATGCTATGTGAAAGATAGCTAGCTCATGTCTTTATGCAATGACTACATGACAACTGTGGGTGCGTGACAGGTAATCTTTTTTCCAAAGATTATTTTCTACTGACAGATGATTCTGCATTCCTGTAGCAGACCTAATAAAAAGTGCAATTTGAAGACAAACTCCATATTCCACAATATTTAAACCATACCAAGGTGGTTTAATATATAGCCTTATAATAAAATCTTGATCTCTTTCAGGAAGTGCTACTCCATTATTAATTTCTGCAAAAGTACATGCCTTTTCCTCTATGTACATATACAAAACGCTGCAGTGATTTTGCAGATCTTTAGAAGTTAAAAGGTTTCTAAAACTTGCTATATTAAATACTCCAGGAAAATTAAAGAGGTTGAGTTTATGTTGAAAAAAATACCCTCCACCTGTGGTTCATTACTGAGATAGTGCCTACTAGCTCTGTTCACAACACACAGACAGCTCAGGGATGCTACCCAAGAGGTCTTCAGACCCAACATACACATCAACATGTATTGAGATACACAGACATATATATCTATATAATATATCTATACATGTAAGTTTGCTGTGCAATACTATGGCCATTCTGAAAGAACAAGCCGTTGGTACACATATTCCCCAAAAGGGTGACACATCTGGCCTACACAGTTACTAGTAACACAGTTTAACTTTAAAAGGAAGGTTTTTCACAGGGATTTGTTACTTGCTTTGGTTATTTTTAATCAGCGAGTTAGGAATCAGTGCCTTAATCACCAAAGAGATAGTAAGAAATTAAACTGGAAGTGAGCAAGAACAAAATTCAAAATGCACTTATACACAGCACTTCTTGGCTTCTTCCTCAAACTTGAAAAGTAAAGATATTTACCCATTTAATTCTACCCAAACATTAGTTCCAATACTTTATGAATTTCATTAAAATTAAAATAAAGGCCTTCTTGGTGCTACAGCACAAAATAAACAATACATGCAGAACATACCACATTTCACCTCGAATTCCAAACAAACAAGCCATTACGCTCTCTGACGACAGCCTATCAAGTTAAGCCTATATTGACCTGATATATGCTGCATCTTTAAAGTACAAAATCTACAACCTCTAATAAATAACAAGAAGATCCCCCTGCATTATGAGAAAACAGAATATGAGAGCTCAATAAAGTAGCATTACTTTAAAAATAATAAAAAAATACAAAACCTGCTCACAAGGTAGTATAAAGACTCTAGCTGTCCAGCTAGTTGTGTGCTTTAACTTCTGCTACAGCTGTGCAAATAACTGATATCTCAGTTCAGTGGGCTAGTGAAGAAAATACCATAATTCATCTGATGTCAACCTGCCTTGCATCTACCTCACTCGAGGTCACTAGAAATTCTGGGGGCATGGTGCAAAGAATAAAAATGAGTTATTAATATGAGGTCACAGAAAAAAACTAAAATGCTGGGATTAATACAGATTCCTGAATTAGAGACTGATAAACCAATTGAATGAATAAGAAGAATATAATTGTTTACCACTACACACAAATTCAGCTTCTGATTTCATTTGGAGAATTTCCTGGCTCCCATTTATGCTTAAAATAATGAAAGATTTATAATCCCATTACCGAAATATTCGGTGGACAATTTTTACTGGTAGACATTTGTCAATACCTTTCAAAATGGATTTCATGTCAAGCAATCACGGACCTACTTAGGTTTTGTTAAACTATCAGAAAATTTAACTAAAATAAGGATGTACTTTATTCTGAAGTTGATGACCATGGATAAACCTCTTTAAATACACAGTTCATGCCCTTCTTTCCATTAAGCAGAAAATTGATAACACGCTATTTTTCTATCTAGTCAACTCACTTGTTTTTCCACTGTTTGGCAGTCATTAATTTTTTATTTTTATTCTTTTTAAACAGAATGTCTACCAGTGACTTCATATAAATACTAGATGCCAGAACATAATGTGTGATAGACTCAGGCTATGACAAATTAACATGCCAAACACCATCAGCTCTTTAGAATAAGAAAAAATCAACAAGGTACTTACTACTTATGACCTTCCATGTTTCTTGTTTTCTTCAGACACCTAAGATAAGAAATTATCAGTTAATACAAACATCTTTAAAACATAATTTTCAAGTTAGACCGTAGAAAATCCCCACCTTTTCACATAGAAAATTACTATGTTGTAGCATAGTATCTTGTTTACCATGTTACAACAGAAAACTTTTCAACCTGTGGACCAAATGTTTTCCTCATGTAACAGACAATTCTTGCTTAAAACCATGATAAAGACATTTAAATTTTGTTGCTGGTGTTGCCAATTATTATATGTTAGCAAATCTTCCAGGCAAAAGCAAATTTACCTGGCATAAATGCAGTGACTTTTGACAACACAAGCCAAAATTGTCCAGGCTAGGCATCCTCCTCAGTCAAGTTTTTTTTTTCCCCAATGTTTTAGCCACAACACAGTTCAGCTACTTTTTTTGCCCATGTCTCACTGATCTATTTTTTTTAAAAGCACTAGCTACTGAGCCACAGATGCGAAATTTAACCACCAGGTGGTTTTTCTATGAGGAACACCACATTTCCTGAGGATAGAATATGATATGTATGCATTTGGACTTTAGATTTTATAAGTTTGTATCTCCAGCTTGGATACTCAGTCTCCCACTGTACTTTGAGCTGACCAGATGGTACGCACATCACTTCCCACCAGTAACTGAGCACACTCCTTCCAGGCCAAATTCACAAGCGAAGCCAGACATTCCTTATAAACAATGAGCACCTGGCTTCTCTGCTGCTTTCAGAGAGGACTCTATTCTCCAGCATACAGCCAGCGTGTGAACAGAGGCACTGCAGCATGATCACAGATGAGACCAAAAAGAAGCAGGTCAGATGGTGCTGCTGCGAAATGGCCTTTGGTAAGACCAGGCACAGAAGTAACACACCAACAGGCTGCACTAAGATATGAAGCTGACTGACTGAGAAAACAGTAATGAAAAAAGCAGCGAGGAAGGTAATGGTGCTGAAACTGAACATTGGCACTAATCTGGGTGAGAGAGAAAAGGGGCTGCAACAGGGAGACGTGACACTGGAAACATATCTAGCTCTGCGCTGCTTACAGACAGTATGGTTAGCACTGGAGCGGCAAAGGGACTGGAACAGATTGCAGGAACCTGAACAAGGGAATGCAAACAACCTGAGTGCTTCCTGCAGCCATAAAGCACACGCACTTCCATTTGGAGCCAAATCCCAGATTTCTGATTCTAACCTCTCTGCTGTCAGTACCTGTGAAACTTTCTGGCAAAGTTCCGTGAGATGCTGCAAGATTGTATCAGAGCAGGAAATTTTCCTGAATTAGAATTTTTGTGAAGTGCTTATAAGCACTGCAGGAAATTCATTACTCTGTCTTCAGAGCAGAGTTGAAATGTAGAGGCCAACAGCTAAGCAACAGAGGAAGAAAGAACTGTTTCAGATTGGTTTTTGCATTATAGCACCATTGAGTCACACAATATACAGAATGGACAGCATCGGTCATGGTTTTGCTAGTTCCTAGAGCCATAAGGCACAGGCAACATTAACTCCAGTTTTCTAACACCTTTATGCTTCACTGTTTTAATACTCGTCCTCCGTAAGTCAACCGTGGGTGTGTGCGAGTGAGATAAGAACACAGGATTTAGCTTGTACACACATCCATGACTCACTCACTCAGCAGCACACTTGGTTTGACAGGAAGCAAAGAATAGTCTATCTACATGGAATAGCACACATATTACGTGGAACAAAGTGTAAATGACCAGCAGAGGAACAGGACTAAGGCACTGACCTTGTACACTGTACATGTTCACCTGACTCTCCTGGAAATGAATGTCCCTAAAAGAAAAAAAAAAAATTTAAAAAAGAAAACTATATCAGGGTCATGGTGAAACAGTTCTCATTTGCAAGCATAGCTCAGGCTCTTTCTTCCTAAACATCTGACCTTGTATTTTGACTCTGGGATCTTAGTTATACTCCTCCCAGTCCCATATAGCACCCCTATGCCCTTAAGATATTGTTTTAGTTTTTTTAGGGATTTTTTTAGTTCAAAGTGAGGACTGTACCACAGCTATTAGTACAGTGTTTTCATGGTATGAGAATGAGGGCATATATTCCCTGTCTTGCTGTGTGACATGATGGCATTTGAGGTGTCTGAGGCTTTACAAGACCTGCTGGGATAGTGTTGTATAACCCATTAGAGTGGAAGGAAAAAGTACAGTCTTACCTACACTACCTGCTGGAAATCATTCCTGGCATATAATATCACCCAAAACATGCCAGGAGAGAGAAAGGTCCCAAAGAGTTCTTGGTGGTATAGATAAAAACCATGCCAGGGAGACGGCAGCAATTAAACAGCAGCAACAAGCAGAATCTCAGTGCTCAAGCTCAATCCCTGAGCCCGTTTTATTTCCTAAATGAGAATTCAGTTTGTACCAAAACAGCGTAGTAAGCACTGGCATTGAGAAAACAGAACTGTGGTTGCTCAAAAAGAATCACATTACTTTTGATAAGTAGCATTTCACCTATAATTTCCATCAAGAATGTTCCTGCATCCCATTCATTCCTGATGCTGTTCAAGGAACTTTCATAAAGAAACCAGTTATGCCTCTGAAGACCCAGCTGAGTTTCACCTTTCTGACTGACTGAGAACACTCTGGAAAACCTGGATGTCCACTACTATTACGCTGTTCTTTTAGCTGTTAATTTAGACCACAAATGTGCGTTTGGGTCCCACTGATCTCAATGGTACCCTAAATGATTTCCATTCACATAGACCTTGTTTCAAGTTAGATACACTTTTGTAATGTTTGCAGCACTGTAAACTAATTCATATTTCATGTTTCAGCATCACAGTTAAGCTCTACTGAAATGGAAACAGCATATATTAACATAGATATTAAAATCAGAAACAAAGGTAGAGGAACATAATAAAGGAATATTTACTTGAGCTGGATGTAATTGATGTGCTATTACAGGAATTCTCATATCTGTATCTGAGTTCTACTGTAAATGTATCTATTTTTAGTTTGTAATGATAGGATTTTATTTTTAAGAAACATCCAGTCTTATTAGATCAGTCATATCCTTAACAGGGTTTTCAGGAGCAGCCCAGGGCAACTGTGTGATCTTTGAGGTCAGCTTCCTCAAAGTACATGAACAGTCCATTTCCATGGGCAGAAAGTTGAGCAGCTGTGGCAGAAGGCCAACATAGATTAATTTTAATGAACTCAAATGCAAAACTAATGCATGCAGAAGATGGAGGCAGGGACAGGTTACTCAGGAGAACGCAAAAGCAATGCCTCAGTAGGCAGGGATGGAGTTAGGTTCAATGATGGGGTTGAAACTAGCAAGGAATGCAAAGGGGAGCAAGAAGTGCTCTGTAAAAACAGTGGCAGCAAAAAGCAGGCTAAGGAAGACACAGAGCCACAGCATGACAGAGAATATGGAAAGGCAGAGGTACCTTTTTACCTTGCTTTTCACTGGAAGGTCTGCCCTGTGGCTCTCTAGTTCTCCAAGCCTACTGTCAGGGTTTGTGGGTATGTGTCGTTACCCACATTACAGAAAGACTGAGCCGAGGTACCTAAGCCATTTGGACATACACAAGTCCATGAGATCAAATGGGACGGATCTTGGAGTGCTGAGGGAGCCGGCTTATGCCATTGCAATGATGTGCTTCCTGTTCTCTTGGAGGTTATGGTGATCAAAAGAGGTGACTGATGACTGGAGAAAGATAAACACCATATCCATCTCCAAAAAACATAGCAAAGAGGATCAGGGAAACTTCAGGCCCATCAACTGCACCATCAGTTCCTGGAAATATCATGGAGAAAACCCTCCTGGAAACCATTCCCAGTCACATGAAAGACAAAAAGGTGAGTGGGAACAGTCAGCATGGATTTATTAAGGGCAAATCATGTCTGACTACCCAACTACCTTCTACTACAAGATGACTGCCTCTGGTGAATGAGGAGAGAGCAGTGGATGTTGTATGCTGATTTTGGCAATGTCTTTGCAATGGTATCCCATAGAATCCTTACAGCTTCTTGCGGGACCACATCTGAAGTAGAGTCCAGTTTTGGGTTCTCCATACAGGAAAAACACTGGCATACTGGAGTGAGTCTGCTGCTCAGGGTATGGATCCTGTAACATATTTGCTCAGCTGTAAGACCACCAGGCTAACAGGAGGCCTTAATGCTGTCTACAACTACCTAATGAGAGATGTAAAGCAAACAGTCAAACTCTTCTCAGAGATGCAAACTGGAAGGACAACTGCCCACAGACACAGCAGGAACGTGTGAAATTCCAACTGAATACAGGCAGGAAACGTTTCACCATGAGAGTGATCAAACACTGGAACGAGCTGCCCAGTAAAGCAAGTGCTGGACATGGTCCCAAGCAATCTGCTCTAACTGGGCCTGGTTAAGCAGGAGGCTGGACTATGTAATTTCCAGTGCTCCCTTCCAACCTACATGATCCTGTGAAAATTTCTACAACGTAAAAGAAGATGAGATTGGAGAGCAGCAAGTTTGCTGCTACCATTGGTTTAATACAGAACACCTTCCCTAAGAATGGTGTAAATAGACAGCAGAATAACATTGCACCATGACCCCTGTGGCTACACACACACAAAAAGTATAGTATGTTTTCTTTCTAAGAATTATCTCCAATATTCTTACTTTTTAGTCATCTTATTTATTTTCATTCATGGTGAAACTTTGAACACGAACAGTTTCCATTCTTCAGATATTGCTACATGTACAATGTAAACTGTCACCGCAGTCATTTAGCAGGGACATAATTTATTTATTTTTATCATCTGTAACTTGATGTGCTGTTACAGTCTATTCCAAGCCCAAGAACCAAAGAGGGTTAAGATATTGGCTCAACTGTAACAAAGGACATTATTAAAAGTATCTGGGATAGCTGAAAGCAGTGAAATTTTTTTTTTAAGAAATCCCAAAGTCATGAGTCCGGCCACAAAAAGTGAGAGATGCTAATAAAAGGGTACTGGAAACCGCCCAGGGAGGTATCCAGGAATTAAAAGGAACACTTCATAACCATGTAACAAAGAATCCCTACAGTTGTGAAATGCTGGCCCTGAGGCTGCAGAGAAACCAAGGATTGAGCACATAACCTTGGACTACTTCAGGTTTTGAACTCTGTTATGCTTTTGAAGAACAAGACATAAGTGTCCCGAACAGAAGTAACAAGAGAGTTGCTCTTTGCCAAAGCTGACTACAACAGAAGCACATGACACTAACTAGAGTCCACCAATACCTTCCCCGAAAACTGCAGTCAAATTTAAAATTAACCTACATTATCATAGAGTTTTCTGTATAAAAACAAGCTTAATTTGCTACAAGGAGTTGATGTAAGGGATTTTTTTTTTCTTTTTTTCTTCCCAGGGTATCAAGACTAAAAAAATAAAGTTTCAATAAATAATATTATGCTGACACTGATTTTTTTAAAAAAAAAGCATTCACCACCCCATCAGAAAGCATTTGTATCAAAAATTTCCATTATCTTTGATAAGGACTTATGCAACACTTGTGATCTCCCTGACAGACAGCCTTTATCTTGGCAAACAAAAGGTTGGGATACTCTAGATGGGGGCGGGGGGGGTGTGCAGGGAAGTGGGGTAGGGAAGCAAACACGGGTGCTCTGTAGCATGCTAGGAAAGGCAGTGCTACATTACAGCTGACATTACAGCAAAGCCACGGTTATTGCTGGACAGTGCTGGATCTGAGGTTTCCTGGAGAAGTCCACACACAGCTCCAGTAATTTTGCAAGTGCTTCCCAGTGTTTTGAGACAGACAGATGCTACCTCAGTTTTAGCATTAAACCTGAGCTGGCCCTATTCATAACAAGTCCACCCAGAACACAAGGGACAACAGCACTGAAGCATCCATTCCCATACTGAACCAGTTGGGTTCATAAGCCCTGCTGAAACTTTGCAAATCCCTATCAGGCCCTCTGAGGAGCCAACAAGAAGCCTCAGCACTGTGTTCCACAAACCTCCCTGTTTGCAGACTGACACCAGAGGGGACTGGCACAGCCTATCGGCCTGGATGCCGAAATACAGCCGAACTGTTTTGAGGCTCAGCCTGGCTTCAGAAGCGGTACAGCTGCCTTCACGCAGTGCTCTGCCACAGCTAACAAAACATGCTGGAACCAAGATGGTCCCGCGAACAGGCAACTATGGTACCTCTGCATCTGTGGCAGAGTTTACCTGGGCTGTAGGTTATTTACCTGCAAATTATTTCCACAGAAAGCCAAAATAGCTGGAATGCACACAGAACTTCATAATATTTCTGGCATACTGCATCACCCTATCCTCCTACTGAGATATTTTATTAGCCATGGTGATGGAATGAAACTTGAGGACACTCATTAGCAACTGGCATGGCACTTCCTATGGAAAATCCTCCAATTCTCTGTATTCTCCAATACCATTTGAATACACCGTCTACATCTTTCTGTGCAAACAGGAAAATGCTTTCATGGTGTTTTCAGTGATCTAGACTCCAGCATACCCTAGGCTTACCTTCCAGCTCATGCTCTGTACATTTGTACATACTTGCTTCTCTTTTTTAGCTTTATTATATTACACTTTGTTGCAGCATAAGTTGTATGGTTTCCTAAGAGCTGAACAACTTTATACAAGTAGTATCTGAAGATTATTCATAAGACGGTATCAGTGCCTTCTCTCCAACAGCTAAATTGATAATAAACAATCCTGTATATCAATGTCACTCAGATAATTTTTCTTTCCTAGTGAGCATAAATATAAGAAGTGTCATGTGGCAAGGTGAAGTTCAGCTCTTAATGCTCTCCTAGGTTATGAGGAAATAAATTTTTCAAAAAGTAAAATCTTTCCCCCTAATTCAAATATCTCTCCTTGGCTGAGCATTGGTTACACAGCTCTTACTGTACTCTCAGCTTAGCTAACAGATCAGATAGAAGAAAGTGGTAAGCAACCAGAGAGAGCAAACAGGAATCTTTTCAACTGTGAAGACTGTATCTAAAAGAAACTGTTCAACTAATCACAAATTTCCAAAACCAAGAGATGAGCTGAAATCCTTGCAAAAATGTTATAAATGCTGATCTACAGATCAAATTTAACATCCAAAGATGACCTAGCATAGTTATGTAGGAAGGCAGTAGATTGAACGTATTCTTTGAGATACACCCAGAAACAACAGGGAACTTAATGAGAGGCAAAGAATTCAGCAACCCTTATGTGAAAGTAATGTGTTCATCAAAAAAGACACAGAAGAGTCTGCACTTTCACTGATAGCACTACCCTCTCAGTTTACTGTCCTTTCAAAGCAGCTAATACATTCTGTGGTTCTTCAAATCCCAGCAGGCTCTCTGCACCCTAAAACCCCTGCAACTTACAACTTCAAATATGGCAGATTCATGCACTGCACTTGATTTACTCAATACAGTCGTTTTATTAAAATGAATAATCTTCTAAGAAACTTTTAATACAGTAATAGTAGAGTGGTACTAAGTAACAAAAAAAAATGAATTTTAAGGAGTTCTATCTGTAAAAGTTAAGGGTGATAGCTTCACTTATGTAAAATACTCTGAAGGGAAGAAAATGTGCTTAGGTGAGGGAATCAATGCCATCTGTGCCTCCAACAGCTCTTGGCTGACAACTTATCTCCCCCATTCTGCTCCCTGGAAGCTGTGACCAGACTGAATCAAGCAAATGGGCCTCCAAAGCAAGAAGCAGTCTCACTGCAAGATGAAGATTAGGCAGGGCACAGTTATACCTTCTCTGGTCTGCCTATGAACACACAGACCAGGAGCTTCAAATCACGTTTGAGTTTGCCTTTCCCAAGCAAAAGAGAATAGAGCAGCTTATTGATCTGAATTATCCATATTATCAGTGCAGGAAATGAGTGAAAGTTGAAGTCTGGGTCTACGTAGGCATTCAGCAGCAAGATTATACACAGACTTACAAGTATTCGTACTCTTAACTACATGAATAGCTACCACTGTCACACAGCTAAAATGAATCTAGAGTTTAAGTTATATCAATATGGCAAATAACAAAATTTATTTTTTCCTCTAAAGCTCTTAATGCTCATCACTGATGTTCTAATCCATACTTAGCTTTAAATCCAGGAGTATTTTCATTCTGTGAGACTACTCACTGAAGCAGTTATTAATTCAAAAAGTTTGCAGAATTGGTCTGCAAATGCTGCATTTAGCAGTTCCTTTCATCCACTACAACTTTCTATCTATTCCTCTGTCTCAGACAGATCCACAGCCTTGCTACTTATCCTGGGAAGCATGTACCTTACAGACTATCCACAGCGTTTCAGAAGAAATACTGCAATCTTATAAAGCAGTTGTATCAACAGAATTACTCTTTCAATCTATTTCAGGAGCTGACATCTAGAAAGAAATTTCACGCATTCTTAAAAGAAGCACAGGGAGAAACAGCATCTGTTGTATAGAGAGGGGCTCCTGTTATATTGATACACCTGGGAGGTGCTGAGGGGGAAAGAAATTCATGCTGTTTGACCCCAATTATCTGTGGTGTCTAAACTACTATACAAGCCTCTCAATACTAAGCCCATCTAGTGATAGTGAACAGAACCTCCAAAGAGCAACTCTGGGCACCTGAACTAGAGCCTCACCACTGTCCTCTGAGTGCACAGAAATGATGGTTTCCACATGAAGCACCTGAACTACATGACTAAATCATGCAGTAAGAGTGCTTCTCCACTCCACTTGTCTTAGAACTGGGATTTCATAATGGTATGTTGAATTACTGGAGAAAAAAGATTCAGCAGCGTACTGAGTAACACATTGTGCTTGGGACACAGTCACATCCCGTAAGCCCACTAGAACCAATTTTTCCTTTCACTGCAAGCACTTCTGGAACTAACGTTTCTATATACAATTTCCTCCATTTCCTTCTCCTCTCTATCAATGTTTATGAAACACCCCAGCAACAAGTTCATTTATTCCATTCCATTTATTCATTTGTCTTGATCCTTCAAATGATAAAAAAAAAAAAAAACAAACCCAAAATCTGACATGCAGAAAAACCCCAACCACATACTCAAAACAACAGAAATGTCAGAGAAATTGGAGTTTCTTTTCCAAGGAGGTAGTTTGAGACAATATAACAGTCCTTTTCCCTTCTTTTTCAAGCTAGTAAATTGTGTGGAGAACAAACCACAGTAATACAAGCAGGTATCTTAAATGACTAAGATTAGAAACCATGCACAAGGTACGAAGAACTCTGGATGTTTCAGGTCTTCTTTTTGTCATTTTGTTAGCACTATCTAGGCACCTGTCTATAAACAGTACATCCAACAAAATGAGCAGTACTATTACTGACATTAAGTATATAATGGCGTGTCTTTCACTGAATTTTACACTGACTCTTAATACTCTCTGTGCAGGGCAGATAACCAATAGCTACTACAGAAAGTATTGTTAAGAGTTACTTTATTCCAAAAAACAATTATCATGTTTCTAATATTTTAGAATACACAATCAACATCAGAAATTATTCTGTTTAATTTCCTGGTGTAGCCTAAACAGAGGATTATATCCAGAGCCCTGTTTCTTATGCAATTATTTAGTCTCTTACATGTATCTTATTTTTCTGTTCCCGACTCTGATATGTAAAAGTTAATAGAAGACAGTGGCAGATAAACAGAGAAAATTTGCACATTGGAAATTATCACTCAGTTATACCTAGAATGTAAGAGTATCAATCCATCTGAACTGCACTGGTTTTCAGTACTCAGTCAGTTAGAGGTAAGTTTTAGCCAACATGAAAAAGTGGAAATTTGGCACTATGTCACCATGTGTTTTAAAACCTGGTTTTGCTCCCACGAAGGACCAAGGACCAAGTCAAACATTAGCATTCCTCTCTAAGAAACAATTTTGTGTCTATTTGGTACTATATGCCTGTCATATTATTCCAAAAACTATCAAGTCAAATTTACAGGTGTAAGTGATTTCCTTTCTAGAGTACAACATGTATTGAAGTGACACCTGGAGCTGGGGGTTTTTTTGCATTTTTTAAACAGTTGAATGACAAATTCCTAAAAGCAGTGGTTTACCTCAAAAACATTGATAAGAGTGGCACATGTAGTCATGACATAGTACATGTAGTCTCAGAACAGAATATTTCAAATAAATGCTGGTAGACTTACAGTTGGAAGATTGACAAGCAAACAACAGCCCTTTCCAGATAAGTTATCTTGCATGCAGAACTTCATCATTTACATAAAGACACAGATATTTAAATTCCTTTCTCAGATTATACTGATTTTTCAGCTGCTTATTGTGAAATAATGTAAGAACACATACATTATCAGTTTGCTCTCAGGTAACATCTTTTATTTGACTATTAGTGTTCCACTTATATTTGTGAAGAACACTGAGCAGATGTCCTCAGGAAAGAACCAGGCAAGTATCATAAATTATATGTGTGTTTTATGGAAGAATAATTTGAATATAAGTTGTCAAGTGGCAAATCAAACCTCACTCTGCAAATGAGCAAAGCTGGGGATATATGCAATGCAGTATTTAATCTCATTCTAAATGCAAACTTGCTTCATTTCTCTGAAATGACTATCAAATTGTTTTGTAATACACACTTGTTCTCTGAGTTTAAAAAACAGTGTTTTTAAATTTAGTAGCCGAATACTATTAAAGAAAATGCCATATGGAACACCTGCTGTGCACAGATTATAAAAGACAATATGAAGATGGTTTTTGTGACACATTCTACCCACAATCAGTCTAGAGTCTTAATCTTAGGAAACCTTTCCTTTGCAGAACCTATGAGAAAAGCAGTAGATGTACATGAAAAAATAATGAAACTTTTTTCACATGCATACTATACGAAATATGAATATATATGGTTTTAGAAGTTCAAACTAATGGCTCTCTTATTTAGATATCCTATTTGATGACACCGTCAACACTCTCAGGTTTCTGCCTCCCTCCTCCCTTTTCATCCATGCAGAAGTCAGGAAGCAATGCTATTACACCCGAGGGGAAACAATGCCAGGGGACAGAACGGGAAAATAGTTTTCTCTAGATTCCCTCAGGAGATCATTTCACATCCATGGATAAGAGATTTGATTAACAAAACAGTTTCAGCATGCATAGCAACAACAATACAGGGCGATCTTCTTTCACTGCCTTTTGAATAAACACCACGATTTGTACAGGCTGTTATATTCTTGATAGATACATAGTCCACTCAACTTTTATATTACTGTTCTCAAATCCTGCCACGCCAGTCGACTGTTCCTAGAGCAGTGGTGATCCCTATGGAGCTACTTGCAAGATGGAGCTGAATACTGTTTCAGAACAGACAGTTCCCAAGGTTGACGTAAGTGATTGCCTAACAGGTCAAAACGCCCCTCCATTTGCCATGGGCAACAATAGCCACAGGAAAAAATACCATGAGACTATTATTACTAGCAACACGTAAAAGGTCAAATGTTTCTACTGTTCTTGACTGTTTGGTGCTTTGTTTAACATTCTTCACACTCCAGGTTTTTGTATTTTTAATGCTTCTGCATCCTGTGGCACAATTTTGTCTTTAGAGTGATTTTATGGTTGAGAAGTGACAAAACATCTTGAAGAATCAACTACTTCAGAGCAACACTGTTGGAGAAGATATTGAAAAAAGTATTAAAAAGAGTCTTTGAGGACATTTCTTGACTTCTAGTTTAGCTGAGATATTAGCACATTTTTTTCTGCCAACTTGTACCAACAGCTTTCAACACTAGTTGAAGAGTGAAAAGAGCTGTTATTATTCATTTATTCCAGAAAAAGGTTACTTGGGAATTCATCAGAACAATTTAGCAGCCCTGTACAGATAACAGAGAAGAACAGGCAAGATGGGTGGGCTTGAAACTCTGCTAAGGGGGAAGAAACCAACCCTGTAGTAGGGTTCAACAGAAATTTTACTTTGCACTACGTGATTACCTCCACACCCCAATATTATAATCTTGTGAAAGAAAAATGTTAAAGAAACCTTTCCCCTTTCATACAGTCATAACTGGTCTTCTTGAACCTGCAAACATAACGTGCGTATTTGAATCAGCTCCCGCAAACACAATGGAAGACGTCACCATTATCTAAAAAGCACTTAACTCTTTCTCAATCAAGAAGGTGGCAAATTCCAGTTACCAGCATCTAACTCTTGAGTGCACTGTTTGAATCTTTCTGGAAATAACAATGTTTCACCCATTAAGTTTTGACAGTAAAGAAACCTCAGAAACTCATTTAAACCAAGATTTGGCAGCATTTAACTGCCACATCATCTTCCAGTAGAGCTTGCCATGGGAAAAAACATGACTGGTTATACCAGTTATGGCAGTTTACTACTCAAAAGAGCTCTGTGGCTTTACGCTAAATTCCTTCTTCAGTGGTATTAACATAAATCTTAAATCATTAAGTTACTCAGTTTAAACCAGTAGGCTACCCTCTTCAAACAGAAGTATAAAAAATTGCTGATGTCTAAACGAGATGTTCCTGGACTTCAAGCTAAGTACCACTAAGAACTCCAACTCCTAAATCAGGGCCAGGCAGATAGCACTGTCAAGTGATACTTCCAGTCACTCATCAGGAACCCTGGATAGATAAAGTGGAAAAAGAGTGGATTACCAGAAAAATCAGATGAAAGACCATAACCAAATGCAGCCTGCGCTGCAGACTTCAAAACCCAGCCTGCCATTTTCTCTGCCCAACACTTTGGAAAAGTAATCAAACACAAGTTTTTTGCTTACAACAATTGCCTTGCTAGAGCAAAACATGAGAACACTTTATTTCCAAGAAGTCTGCTCTGGAACAAGGGCCACAGCTGCTTTCTGATTTTATTTTAAATAAAACCCATCCAGAAACTGAGAGAAAGAGCATAACAGAATGAAACATGGGTGGAAAGAAACCACCAACAAACAGGTGCTTCCTGGAAATAAACAGTCACCTTGGTTTAAAGCAGGCTTGTGGGCAGGGGCAGAATATTACAACCAACCAAACAGAAGAACAACTCCAAAGCCAAGCTTCTAAAATATCTCCACAATGTGAGTTGGGGGTAGGGGGTTAAGGGACGTACCCCTGAGATTACCCGATTCAGTTTCACATTTACACATTTGAACTAAGGCAAACCTGAATTACTGCTTCAAGAGGGTGCCTGCAGGACCTTGAGGCCATCAGCACTACACAGAACAGCGGGGAACAGGAGACTTATTTACATTCGGCGCTGAACATACACACAATGATACCGATGAATAAAAGAACACAGTGCCCTTCACCCCTTTCTCTCAGAACAAACCTGATTATCAAGATCAACCTTTCACAAAATAGAAGCGTTAAATCGGAAGTTTGGGGGCTTTTAATTCCAACTCCAGCAGCCGTTAACGCCCCGGTGCCTGGTTTGATAACTGACGTTATCTTACCAGAGGAAGCCCTGCCACCCCTCTTAACCCAGCCGGCCCGAGGCCCTCAGGTGAAAACAAGGGCCGCCGCCGCCGCCCGGAGCGCGGCACACAGCGCGGCCGGGCAACCCGCGCCTCAGCCCGCAGCCCAGCCGGAAACCGCTGCGGGAAGCGGCCGTTTTCCTCCCCAACCTCCCCGCTTCCAGCGGGCAGAGCGCCAGACAGAACGGACGGGAGGAAGGGAGGCAGAAACGGCGAAATGTAATAATCATGGCGAGATAACCGCACGGCGGGAGGGGGAACCCAAGGCAAAAAGGAGGGACAGATGCCATCTTTGTGCCTCGGAAATTTCACCCCTGGACAGGTCCGACCCCGGCGACGCCCGCCGCCAAGCCCTGACGGGCACCAGCGCCTCAGGCCCGGCCGCCGCACCGCCTCCTGCCCCTCAAGAGGCGGGCGGGCAGCCGGCGGGCAGCCGGCAGGGGAGGCGGCCCCCACCAGGGCTGCCCGACGCCGGCCGCAGCCGCTGCTGGCGGAACCCGTTTTCCCCGCCAGGACCCGGCAGGCAGCCCTGCGAGTCCCCCCTTCCCGCACTCACCTTGCCCGCGGCAGAGGGGAGGGGAGGAAGGGCCGAGCCGGAGGCGCCGCCGCCGCCCCTCCAGGTGTTCCAGCGCCGCCGGCGTCACAGCAGCGAACGGAGCCGCCTCCGCCGGTCCCCGCAGCGGGGCGGAGCCGCCGCCGCCCGCCCAGCCCCCGAGGCGGGAGGGCGGCGGCCGCCAGGCCCGCGGCGCCCAGGGCCGGCCGGCCGCTTCCTGGCGTTGGTCTCGGCCGGGCTGCGTTTCCTTCTCCTTCCCCGGCGGCGCCGTGAGGGAGGCCTGAGGGGAGAGGGGTGGGAAAGCCTCCCCGGTTTGGGGCCCTTCCGGGGCTCCTCTCACCGCCTCGACCAAAACCCCAAGCCCTTCTCCTCAGCCCCAGCCTGCCGGGGACCGTAGGCGTCTTACGAGGAGCATCGAGGAAATAAAATGTTTTGACTGCTGTGAATAGGCAGTTGTCGTCAAGGTAGTGGAAACTCGTTGGGGATTTTGTGAGAGCTGTTCCGAGGTGGATTTTAAGATAATTTCAGAGCTTGAAATGAGGGGAAAAGTTCACAGGTGGCATTTGAAAATGAGCTGTTGGATAAGTGGGAGATAGAAGAAAAAATGAGGAGCAGCAAAACAGGGTGTAAAATTCTCCCACTTAAATGGGGAAGCATTAACTTTCCTGTGTTGCATGTGAAGAGAGCAGCAGCTTAAGGACAACATGGAATGAAAGGAGGAGTGGGGGAGATGAGGTTGAGTTGGTAGGGCCCAAGGAAAAGTTTTGAAGAAGAGGGGACTGCAGGGAACTGTAGAAAATGAAGAGGGAAGAGAGAAGATTGGAAGTGAGGACAGTAATGGGATATCATTTGCTGAAACTTACAGAGGTCTGAAGCTCTCATATCAGTGCCTCGGTGTTTCTGTGAGGTGTACCTGAACCACTTTGCTGGAAGTCGTGCATCTAGGAGCAAAAATGCAAGACATTTACAGCAACAGGGACTTTACTGCAAGACAGTAGCTCTGAAAAGGACTTGGGATCCTAATGGGTAGGTAGCTAAGCATGCACTCCCAGAGGACTGAAGACGTCAAAAGGGATAATTTAATTAATAGTTGTATAACCTGAGGAATTTCAAGTAAGATTTGGGAGGTTGTCTGATTTCCCTATTTGATGCTGGTGTGACCTCTAACAGCAGGTTGTACCCGAGCATGGTGTACATAGTGCAGACAGCGTGCTGGCAAACTAGAATGGGTTTAGGGCAAGAAATACGGGATTGCTTTCCAGAACTGCAGAAACCCTAATAGAATAGTCTTTGTTTTTAAACACAGTAATAGCAGTTATTTTCATGGGAAACAAATCTCTTAATGGGGTCCACATTCTTGCAGAAAAAGAACACGCTTCAGCAGCTGGAAGTTTGGCATACAGGAAACCTGATGTTAGGTATCTCATTTACCTTTAGACGTTATAGTGTAGA
Source organism: Strix uralensis (assembly GCF_047716275.1). NCBI lineage: Eukaryota > Metazoa > Chordata > Aves > Strigiformes > Strigidae > Strix > Strix uralensis. The sequence continues at coordinate 42,838,758 of NC_133972.1, read as the reverse complement.
CACTGTTAAGCCGTGTTGGTCTTCTAGAGCTCATTTTAGAGCAAATAGAAAAAGGTGCATTTTAGGGTGTGGTTAATTTAGTTTCTGATGAGCATAACCGTTCTCTGGACATGAGTTCCCTTGACTATGAAAGAGTAACAGGCTCAGGTGTAAATACTTGCATTACAGGTATTACCCAATTAGTCAAATGAATTCCAGGTATTACTGTTTTTGAGAGAAAAAATGTTCCTGGAGTTACTTCTTACCTCTCCAAAGGGAAGCAGTGCTAATAAGTGACAGAAAGTCTCTCTGCAGTGGATGAGGATCTGGGATCCCTTCAGCCAGTTCTGGCATTGGGTTTTGGTAGTTTTTCCTTCTTATGTGAACCTGACGAGCTCATTCTGTCTTTTAATGGGATTTATATGTGCAAATCTTGAGGAATATGAAAAAAGAAAATCTCGCAGCATGTGAAGGAAGTACTTTAGCTGTTGCAGGAGAAGAACCAAGGCACAAGGGGAGATTTTACTTGGTAAAATTAAAAGTATTATTTTTCTTAGTTGTACCAGGGTAGGGTGGGAAGGCAAATAGTCCTGAATAAACCTTGATTCTGAAAAACATTTTGTAATGATGGAACTATTTTTAAGCCAACAGTTATGTATGTGTGTGCAGATACCTAGAATCAGGGACTTGGACTAGCTCATTTCTAGTTTACATGAGGCCAACATTCTGCAAGTTATGGGCAACTTCTAGCATTATCCAGCTTACTGTCTTAAAGTGTTAGCTAGATTACTATATAACATCAAAAAATTACTTTTAAACCTTTATTCTTCACTATAGTGCAGTCATTTCTTAATCTTTTATCATGTTTCATATAGCTTATCACCAGACGTGAATGTTATAAATATAAGCAACTGCCATCTGGTTGTTCTAGCACCTCTCTTATCTCCCATGGAGATATTTTTAGTGCAGCAGAAATACAGAAATGTAACTACAAAAACCAGTTATTGCAAGCGATGCATGAAATAAGGTGTACCTACTACTTTTCACAAGCTTAGTTCTTTGGCAAAGCTGGATGCATGAAATACCCTGAAGCACGGCGCTACATTCATTCTGTTACTAACATTTTTTTTCCCTATTTGGGCATCAAAGTATTCTAGTTGCTTAAATCAGCTAAGCAGTTGATCCACTGACCTTAAAAAAGTCCGTTCTTGCTGTTTTATAGAACACCACGTCTTCTTGCAAACGGAGACTGTTTGGATGACATCATCAAAATTGCTGTAAGATTCAAGTAAAGATAAAGTACAGCCCTTTGAGGTGTAACTATTAACCACACCACAGTTGGAAATGTCACATTTTATGGTAGAGAACTGACTTTCCAAACTCTTAATTGCACAAACCTAGAGCTTTTGAAAGAGTGAGCTAGCAATAAATATTAGCCCTCTTCTTGCAAGATCATTTCTGCATCTGAGTTTTGTGTTACACTTTGCCCCAGCTGCATTTAATTTGTAAAAGGACAAATAAAGATTGGAATCACATGTTGACTCAGTGAGACTCACCATCCAGTCATGTTTACTGTATCACATTGCTGCTATAGCATACTATGGGATATGCTTCTCTTGTCACTTAATTTGGTACATTCTCCTGTCTTCTGTGCTGTTTATATAATATAATCTTAACAAATGTGTGGGGTTTTTTTTTCCATACCTAGGTTATTATATTTCTTTAAGTAATAAGACAGAAATTCAAATAAGAAAATGGAAAGCCATCAGGAGTGGGAGAGAGTAAACTAGAAATTCAGGTATTTTGGAAGCCCAGTGATAGTGAGCTGTTCATTAGTTGAAGCAATAGGAACAACAGTTTTCCCTTTTGTGTATTATTTTCTTAAGATTTCTTAAGATTTTCATGTACTGTAATTCTGTCCTCCATTTAGATGTATCTGTGAATTAGTTACTTAAGAAATTTGCATAGTATCAGGTATCTGAGGAATGACATTGAAGGTTTCTCATCTTCCCTGAACTGTAACATTATTATTCTTAACTGATGGTTGAACTTTCACACATTAAGATGTTTTTTAACCTTCCCATAACATGTCACTTGCCCTCTGTTTCTCATCCACATAAGGAAGTACAGACATTTTACACTGTGTTTTATGGACACAGTCACTTCCTGTTTGAGTTTCTGCTCAAAATTTGGAAATGATGCTCCCCTTAAACTTCCTCCAGTCCCTTATATGAATATTTTCGGTCTTTTGTGTCCTCTCTGATCCATCTGTTGGTCTTTTGGTTTTTTTTTTTTGCCACACTGCTCCCAGTGTCTGGAACATCACTGCAGTTTATAAATGGCTTTTCAATCTTTATCTGTTTTCAGATTTCTTAGCAAAATTATTTATTGTAATGGTGTTTAATTTTTCCTTTCGGGTTCTGCTCTTTTGTATTTCTTTCTATAGTTAGATAATTTAACTCTATAAGGCATGTAGTTTGTATTGTTTGTGTGACAGACCTGTAGATGAAAAGCCAGTGGAAGGTAGAGCATATTCTTCTGGACATTAGCATTATCAACTGACGGAGCCAATCCATACAGATTGGAGGAGACTCTAGAGAGTGTTATATTCTTATGAGCAGATTAGTGAGGGGCTAATGTAGACCAATTCTTGGTCATCAGTTGAGGAAATGATGTTAATGTAAGGACTGCTTGGCCACTTGTGTCTTTGATAAACATGATTCCAGCTTAGTGATCTGCTGAAAACCTTTAGCCTGTTGGCATCTTCAGAGATTTAGTCAATTAATGATTTGTTTCTGCTTTCACGAGCTGGAAAATACATACTAGGATAGTAAAGGCACTGAAATGACAGCCAGGTTTAGAGTTAGAGGGCTCCAGTTTGGAGTGGTGCCAGCATCTCTGACCGTCAAGGTAGAACCAAAACTTTGCCAAATAGGTGTCAGCCTGTAACAGTGGTTTTTATGATGTTTAGTCAGAATTACTTTCCTATACATCTGTGAACTTGAAACAGTTGTGAGCACAAGGGCTTGCCTGGATTCTCTGTGTGCAGGATTGGTTTTTGCTTCTAGATACTGTCCAAGGTCCTAACTTCTCTAAGTGGAGGTTAATATACGTTTTTGGCAATTCATGATCAGTGAGTTGTGCAGTACTTCTTTTGTCTGGTTGACACTGAAGGCTGTTGTTACTGTACTTTTTTCCACTATCCTACACTATTTCTCTCTCTTATTGTCATTATCAAACTCCTTGGATACTCTTGCAAACAGCACACAAAGTACTCATTCCTATCAAATACTTTCCATTTTAATGACAGGGATGGAGCATGTGGAGTGACCATCTATTTTTCATACATGACATTTTGAATCAAAAGAACTGTGTTAGTTAATCCGTTGTTTAGATGAAGTTGGTATCTGTGGAAATTCACCAGAGAATTAGCGAGGCATTCAGGAACCAGGTTCATCCTTAATAAAGACAAATATACAGTAGGAAGATGAGAATCGGCATGGTAGCAATTAGCACTGATTTCCATCTGAGAACAATAACCCCCCAAAAGATCTCCTTTTTAAGTGTTTACTTGAAAACAGTGATTTAAACACACATACAATTTATAGTCAGTAGTTGTATTCTGAAATGCAGATATACTTGAATTTAGGTTATCTTCATCTGCTGTGGATGTGGGTAAGCAATCCAGACCCTGCAGTATGCTGTGAATTTATCCTATTGTAGTCTGCAACAGTATTATCGAATAATCCCAGCACAAACCCAAACCGTATTGTTTTGGCCACTATACATACATGTTACAAATAGTAATGTCTTTCCCAAAGAGGCTTACAGTCTGAAAGGAAATGCAAAATAAAAAAGAGACAACAAGGATCATTGTTTCCCCTTTGTAAAGAGAAATTGAGACACGAACAGATACAATGATTTGTCAAAACCAGCCTGTGGCAGAGCTGGCCAAGGGTTCTTACATTGGTTTACCACTGCCTTTAACCATCCTGTCTTCCTTCAATGTTTTCAGAGGCTAGAAATGCATAAGATGTGCTTGTTTTTTCCACAGGGTTGGGGTTGAGAAGGGAGCAGGGTACTAACAGAAACTATGTTTAATAAATAAAACTTATTGGGAGGAGGTCGTATCAACAAAATAGTTTTTCATTGAATAGATTTGCATGGTGGTAATAAGAAACGAATGGCACTTTTTCTATTAAGTATAATTCTTTGGAAGACAATAATGTGGTAAATACAGGCTGAAGCTCCTGGATGTTACAATGATCTCTTTGATCTCTTGTGAATGGTTGTTTCATCTAAAAACGAAAATCTTGAAACAATTATTCTTGCCCAGTAAGAATAGGAGTCACCTAATTTTTAAAACTCTCCTGGAGATGTTTCATATGTTAGGAGGATGAAAGTCTATTAAAAAAAAAAAATCTAACAGCTGTTATGCTGTGATCTGTAGATCCTTCTGCTTCTCAAAAGTGTGAGAATAATTCTACTAGGTCAAAAATTAAATCTTACAGCACATTAACTATAGCAAGCAACTACAGAGATCAATTCACTTTCAACCAGTCATGTATCATATAAACACTTCTATATTAAAATGTATACTTACTGAATTTTCTGAAGGTACGATCCTTAATAGGTATTTGTTACCAAATAATACTATGGTTTGGCATCTCAGGTTCCTACTGAGCACTCTCGACAATCCAAACTGCAGATAATTTAAAATATTTGATTTTTTCCAAAACATGTTAATGTTCAGTTTTCTAAAGTATTCTGATATCTGCTTGAAAAGAAACTAAAATGAAGTCATTGTGCTTGATAAACTTTTGCAACATGTGCCAAAGAATTCTTAATGATAAAATGGAGGTAAACCCAAGCATCATGGTTTAAATATCTCCGAGATTTTGACAGGTTGAATCAGATCCTCCAGTGCTATATAATCTCTTTGCCCTCCAAGGCAATCTGATCTGGCTGTCCCAAGATAACCATGTTGAGATAGAAGATATTTTTCAGTTCCTTATGACATAAGGACTTTATGTTATTTTTACAGTTTAATAGAAAAAATGTGGCATTGCTTGAAATTGAGGAATAGAATATTGGTGAAGTCTCATCTTCTAATATCCTGAGATCTCCTATCTGAGGGAAATATCTTTACAAATCATTTTCTTTTTTTATTTTTAGCCACTCCAACAGGAGTTGTGGAGGCTGCTATTCTGAAAATACTGCTTAGTCCAACTCCAGTATATCTTTGCATTTGAAAAGCAAACCACTTAATTTTCTAAAGTGGAGGGCAGATTTGTTTTTTTCAAAAGTGATGGGAAATATCAATTATTATTGAAAATTCTGTTTTCCAACCCTTTTCATACTATGCTTTTGAAAAGCACTTCACCTCATCATAGGGATATTATTGAGCTGAACTGAGAAAAAAAGGTTGAAGTGTTCTTTTAAATAAAGTATTCGTTCGTCAAAACACTACTGCATCTCTCATTCAGCAATGATTTTTTTCACCTCCTCTTTTGGGAACAGCATGGATCATTTGTCCCAGGAGACAAGCTGTACTCTCACAGAGATTCAATATTTTCTGTTTGTGCTGTTCCTTTTTTCTATCATGTATGTGTGTATTCCACATAACTAAAGATTCCTGCATGTTGCTCATGAGATTATCTTCAGTCTGATTCTATGAGAAGTGTTTTGATATCCTCAGAACATTTAACAAAAGTGAAAATGTTGTGTACAATTAAACCATTTTGCTCACTAGGTTGATGTGCTGTAGCTCAGCTCATTCCTGCTAAGGAGAGATCAACGTTTATTTGGAATATACATTTAAAAAAACCATTGAGATTCAGCTTCTTTCCTCATGTGGGGTTTGAAAAAGGTTCTTAAACTCCACAGATGCTGTTAGTAAAAAGAATTAAAATATTAATGTAATTTTTGAGAAATCATATTATTTTGTCATTGTGAAAGCACAGTATATTGATTATTTGTCATTTTGAGTTATCAAAAGCATGCATCATCTTAATGCTCTTAGAGATAAAGCCTGCTAAAATTTGCTTGTCTTCTCGTGATCACCTCAGTGATTTGTACCACAACAGTGTACTGTGCTGGGCTGCTACATACACTGAATGATTCCCATTCCCATCAGGATAAAACTTGGCTTATAATAAGTATTATTGGTAGTTTTAAATTCATTTGCATTTGGAAAATTCAAAATATGTCATATTCTCACAGCTCTGTTTCTAATCTGTTGTTTCTACAGCAGAAGAATTCATTAGACTGAATTCTGGAAAATAAAATATTCAGGGCTAGACTGTTCTTTCGAGAACAGCCTTGATCGATGAATGATGTTCAGTGTGTGCAGCTTGAAGATATTGTGCCTTTGAGACACTCTCCTGTGGTATATTATGGTCTTTCTTCCCTCTGGTCTACACCAACAGCTCATTTTAACTTTCCCCTATAGGAGGTGATTCCTGTGCAATGTAAAGAAGAGAGAACTTTATCTATGCTCCTTCCCAATGAATCTGAGTGGTGAAAAATGTGGTATTTGCTATTTCTGCATACTAGAATACAAGATCTAAGAAACCTGCTCATTGGTACAAAGGCAAACCTTTTGCACACCTAGCTGCTCTGATAGCAGAACACAACCCCAATGATATCTTTCCTTTTTGAAAATGCAATTAACAGTTTTTCAGCTAACTATTTTTTTTTTTTGTATCTGACAGTATATGTTATAGTGATGAACAAGTAATAGTGCAAAATTTCACTGAATGGATTTATTGTGCCCAAGTAAAAATTTAGAGTTTGAATTCCTTAAACATTTTTTCAGGAGCTACAGGTCCAATCCAAAGTCTTGATGACTTCAGCGACTGCTGGTTCAAGTTCCTGTAGTCCTTCTGTTTATCTAGTTTTAGAATCTCAGGCCCAGTAAGCTCAGTTCAGTCCCTTAGCAATGTTTTTTTCATAAGTTCCTTAAAACTGAAATGAATGCAATCTAAACAATCTAAAACAAACATTAATACTGTAACTCAGACCAAACCAAGATACATTTGTGCTGTCTATAACCTCATTTCTCAGGTTAACATTTCTCTTTTGAAACCGGAAAACCAATGCAGAACCAAATATTTGAGTAATGTTGAAGACACTGAGCTATTTAGCCATACCAAACATGCACTACAAAATGTGGCCAAAAAAAAAAAAAAATCCATTAAAAACCTCCTTCCTTTCTATTGGTTTTATACCTACTTTTATAAAGCTATTTTGAGAGCTACAGAAGAATGTGTACAATCATAACTATCTTTATTGGTATTTGTTGGCGAGATCTGCTTGCAGGTCTCCCAAGTACCTGTGCCTTCTGGCAGAATCGCAGGGAGGGAAGTGCCTCCCATGGTAGAGAAAGGCTGGGTTCAGGACCGCTTAGGCACATGAACATACACCACTTCATCAGACAGGATGGGATGCTGGCTGGTGGCGTGGAGAGGGGGCTATCTGTCATCCTGGAGAGGCTCTGATGACTGGGAGAGATTTCTGATGTCTGGAAAAAGGCAACCATCACACCTGTGTTTAGGAAGAGCCATAAAGGTGATCAGAGAGGTGCCGCCTGCTCAGCCTGGCCTCAGTCTCTAGGGTGATTGTGAAGCAGATGCTTCTGGAGGCTATTTCCAGGCACTTGAAGGAAAAAAACATGATTAGGAACAACCAGCATGGATTTGCCAGGGATAGATCATCCCTCAGCAATTTGACAGCTTTCTGTGATGCAATAACTGGCCCTGTTAGTAACTAGGAGAGAATAATGGATGTTGTATGCCTTTACTTTGGTAAGCTTATGTCAAAGTCTGCCAGAAGATCCTTATAGCCAGATTGGAGAGGTGGATGGATTACAAGGTGGCTGGAAAACTGGCTTAATCACTAGGCTCAAAGAGTCAGTGGTTTAAAGTTCAGGTAGCCACTAGTGTAGCTCTTCTGAGGTTGATCCTGGGCTAACATTGTTTAACGTCTTCATTAAGCCTGGATGACGGGGTGGAACACCCTCAGCAAGTTCATGGCTGCCACCAAATTGGAGGAAACAGCTGATACACTTGAGGGCAGAGCTGCCATATAGGGGCATCTTGAAAGACTGGAGAAACGGGCTGATATGCTGTTTAACATGCATGCATCTTAACTAGTAGATGCATATACATAGACTTGCCTCAGGACAGATATTATACAGGAAATGTCTACTACCTATTCTGCAGTATGACTTATAATTTGATTAAGTGCTTTAAGTGTAGAAACATTATTTCTGTTTAATAGAACTATTAATCAGTGACATGGTTCAAATCTCTGAACACTGCTATGCCCTGCCTGGCACTCAAGATATGAAGCAGAACACCTGCCTCATAATGCATCTTAAAATGGCTGTGCTGCACCCAGGTATAGTCAGATTTGATAGACAAGTTTCCAGAGAGCAGTAATGTAAATGTCTTTCCACCAACTTCAGTCATGCCAGGATTTTACTTCTAATGGTACAGACAGGGTACAAGGCCGGGTACAGCCTTTGGAGAAAATAGCACAAATTTACCTTATATCATGTTGCTCAAAAGCACAGAACAAACTTTATAATAAAAATACATATATTTCAGTGTTGTAGAAATGTGTAAACACTGCTACTTGCTCAATCTTTCATCACATCAAAGCCAAATTCTTCTATTACATTCCTATAAATGTGAAATGTATGGACTTAACCGTTTCAGGTATATGTTTCTAACTGAAGCTGGAATTTGACCCATGAAGCTAGAATAATCAAACAACAAAACAGTCAAAAAACATTCAGTGATCCTTAATGTGTCAAGCAAGTGTGGCTGTTATGTGGAGAATCACAAAAGAGGGCAGTAGGTCTTTCTTTTATAAAGCTTATCCTCAAGTTCAGTAGGAATTGATTGAAAGAAGTCCTGGTACTTGGCATGGATGGGAGGCAAGATTAAATGGTCTGTTGTGGCGTTACAGCCAGCATATCCTTGTAACATGAATTTTCATTTGTTCCAAATTAACTTCTGTGACTGAGGAAGGAAACTCCATAAGGCCCTTGTTGTCAAGAAGAAATAATACTGTTTTGTGGTCAGGAAATAATTGCTTTGTATGGCTAGTTCTCTCCACCTCTTCTGAAAAAAAATGGCTTATTTAACTGCAATATATAGAAGTGCTCCTTTCTATTTCAGCATACAAATATGAACTTACTGTTCTGGCCTTGTTTAACTTATTATCTTGTATACTTTTCCAGAAAGATGTCCTTCTCTAAGCCTATCACTAGAAAGCAATAGTATATCAGTGTGGAAGAATTATTCAATTTTCTGCATATTTGCTCTTTGAACAAAAGCAGGCTATGAGTATTTTGCATTAACGTAGACTTACATTATAGTAAACCTTTATCTGTAATGACAAACATCTCATCTTAGGTGTTTTCAACTAAGATTTAATCAGTTACAGCCATTTTTTCCTGTGTTTGGTATTCATTAGTGGAGCTCATAACTTCTAAACTCCAGTCTGCTGAAAATAATGAAATTAGATCAGTAGAGTTGTGTTTAATGGCTTGTGTTATGCAGCTCATCTGAAAGGGCTCTAAATGTACATTTTCATAAGGTCTGCATTATTCAACTCATTGACCAGAGTGTGGTGATGAGCTAATGCTGTTATTTTTAGTTCCTGCAGGTTTTATGCAAGGCATTTTGGAGATAAAGAGCTAGAAGGAATGACTGCACTGAACGGGGAAGCAGGGTGCGTTATGAATGACTTTTAAGTTCTGTTTTTCAGGAATGAAAGTCAGACTTGAGTAGTGGTATAACTGCAATTTCCTCATTTTAACAACTCCAGTTAATAGCCTTGGGAATGTGCCCATTTTCATAGGCTGTGTCCATTGGCTGAAGGAGCAAAGAAATTGCACTACTGGATGAGATCTCTTTGCTGTCTTTTGTCTAACCATGGCCAGCACTAGGGGAAGATGCAAAAAGCTGTACAGCAGCTAGCTGCAGGTCACATACAGATCTCAGCCTGATCCCTCAATTTAAGACCATAACCATGAAGTTTTCTTACTTCTACCAGTTTGTTGCTCATATTGACCATTGTAACCCTGATATCACTAGTATGTAGACATGGTTAGGATTACTAGGAGGTAGAATTGAAGTGCTTTTACTGTAACTCTTTTGTTCATTTCCTGTCTAAGAAAAGCAGTATCAGTATTTTCAGTCTCCCTTTCTAAAACTCCCCTCTTTTATTTATTTCATTCTTCTCTGAATCCCCTGTAATTCTGCTGTGGTCTTTTTGAGACACTGTGTATGATCAGATGCTCACCCAACACAGAGAGGGCTATTTCTGTGGCTTATCTAACAGCTTTCTGATATGGTTGGTGATTTTCTCTAGCCCTTTCCTCACACCACCTGCCAGTGTGTCTGTTTTTGTGAGAGGAGGTGCACATTAAACAGAAGCTTACCATTTTTCTCCTCACCATAAAAGTCACTTTTGCCTTTATTACCTTTATTAACATTGTGCTGTAAGAGTGCCCATGTATCTACTTTGGTGAGAATTCCTTAAACTTCCCCATCGCTTTCTCTGGAATTCATTAATTGTAACTGCATTCCAAAGTGTAAAACCTGTATATTTTTTAGATTGACTGCAGAGTCATAGAGGAACACTGAGTTTTACTACAGTGCTTTGGATTCTCATATGCAAGGTACCACACAGAGAAAATTGAAAATGATAACGTTATAAAAATAATTAGCTGTGGTCCATTTCTGGTTGGAATTTTTTAATTCAGAGAAGATTGTGACTGGTCCAAAGAAAACCTGGTTTCCTAACATTGTCTTTACTCTTGCTAGCCTTGTGTTTATAAAGACGTTTAAAATTTACATTAAGAACCTGGTTGAGTGCCTCTTAATGAACATTGTTGGCTCAGGTCCAAACTGTTTTAAATAATTAGAAAAGCAAATATGGGGCCCCACAGGATATTTTCAAAGGCACAAAGGACAGTTAGGTAACCGGCTCCCGGGACGAATCTAAGGCTCTCTGCAGTTTGAGCCATTAGAAAAGCCCCATACCTATGTAACTTTACACAAGCTGAAAAATGTGGTCCATAGATACCGGCATATTTCTGCAAATGAAATCTCAAAAAACATCTAATTAAAAAAAAAAAAAAAAGAGTGAAGAGAGAGCTGGAGCAGTAGACTGTGTCAAGATGTAAGATTCATAATTAGAGCACAGGAAATGGCACCAGATTATGAAAGATCTTTGGCCTGAAATGATGAAGCAAAAATCTCTAAGCAGCTGGTTAAAGAGGCCTATTAGCAAGTGCCTGAATTTCACCAGACCTTCTGTGTTGACTTATGTTGAACACTTTCAGCTGACGAGAACAAGTGAGTGTAAGATGGCAACTTTGATTTTTCTTTTGATGAATAGTAGGAAGTGCTAGTAATTGTCAGTTTGTATTTGTTGAGCTGGTACTCCATAGCATCAGCCCAGCAAAACAAGTTTCTTTGGATATGTCTAGAAGGCAGAGTGGTGCTTACTAGAAATGCCCAGTCTCGTGCTGGCCCGTGCTTGTGTGCAGACTCTGTGTAGTGCACCAAGCTGAGACGTATTTGGTGATGTCTGACTGTGCTGTCATCCTATAGGCATGGCCTTGCTTCCAAGCTAATAAAAGAAGACAAGTTAACACAGAGGCAGCATTCTGATAGCATCTTGATACTGCTCTGGTTCCCTTGCTACTTAGCTATGCTGCTGCCACTGTGTTCACAGTCTTTGGACTGCATGGTGTGAATATGCCCAAAGAGTAGTTAGAATTTATACATTTATCCTTTAATTCATTCATATGGTTGCCAACATGGTAGAAAAATATTTCATCTTCACCAGATTTGACTGTTTGATTTGTTTCGACTTTCTCATATTCTGGTCTTATATCATGTACAAAATCCAAATCAAATCATACGTGTTTGCAATAACGTGCATAATAAGAAACCCACGTATGTTTTAGTGTCATTGAAATCAATGTCTTTCACTTCTAAGGTCCATAAATTTAGATGTGGTGAAACTGCATTGATGTTAAAATATGACAATTAATTCCTTTATTGCATTCTAATATGTACAAACAGCAATTCCCTGCATGAAACCCCAGTATGACTAGATTTTGAGATTATTTATTTAAAAATTAGACATATTCTTACCTGGTTCTTTCATTACATAAAGGGAAGTGAAAAGGAAACTTGGACAAAAGTTGTCTGATTTCAGGAAATGTTTAATGTAACATTGTAAAAAAAATAATTAAAAGATCAATAAAGCATGAGATGGATGGCCTTACTTATATGACCAAAATTGTAAAGCTATTTTCAGTGAGTTGACATTTGACATGGTATCTATGATTTATTAATAATGTTGTTGTAATTGTTAGCAGAATGACTGCTTTGCTTGAGCACTCAGACTTCCTGACAATATATGGTCTCTTCTGTGTAAACACAGTGTAAATAAAATGGAAGGCAATCTCTGTCTCTAAATAATTTTAACAGGAAAGCCAGAAAAGGGCTAGCAGAAAATAAGCAGAATTATAGTGAGAGAAAGTGACTTGTCTGTGGTCCCATCATACGTAAGTGAGAAGGCTGAAAACAGAAGGCAGGTCTCTTAAGCCTCAGCTAGCTGAGTCTCAGTCCAGTGGCTTGTTTGTTAGTCTAATCTATCCTCTCACATACCTCTTGATCCCACCTAATTGCAATAGCCACTGATCAAAATTTAACAGATTCATTTTAAAGGCTATTTTTAATATTTTTAATATTTGCAGAAGTGCAGTAAGAAGGAGGCACTAATACACAGGCTCAAAGAAAACACATTTTTCAGAGGTCATATGCTGACACTGATTTATTCAGAAGAGTACCAAGCTTCTTGTTGAGAATATGCTTACTATGAGCATCTACTTTGGCCATATCCTGTGTGACACAGAGTATTGCTCTGCTGGATGGTGATGCTTGTTGGCTGACCTCAAAAGTATTGTTGGGTGTGTATTACTACATTACTTCTGCTTTATTGTAAATGCGGAAGCCATTGAATTTCCCTCCTTTTAATGATAAATAAATCACTAGAAACTAGTTTTAGGCTGGACAAGGCCCAAATAGATTTTTAGCTGGACAGTCAAAGGAACTTGACTCAAAATTGACAACAAATTCAGGGACTGATGCATCAATTTGGTGTAGTTGTCTGCCTAAAGATAAATAGGAGTGTAAAATAAAAATAACTAGAGAACAAGGGAAACTGTGAATGTAGTCCTGGAAGGACTGTGGAAGTCCTATGAGGGAGAGGGAAGCTTATTTTGAGCAGAATGATTAAGTGGAAATCCAGACTTGAAAATTCCAGACTTGAAAATTTATGAGTGGGAAACCGTTCCAATATATATTCATACCAGCTTCTGAGAAATTTGTGCATGTTCTTTGTATGTATTTGTTATAAAAAGTGAGACCATGGAAATAATCTGAGTCATGTATTACATTTCTTTTTCAAATGGAAAAAAGATGGCTTGGGTATTGACTAACATTTGAAGGTTTTTGTGGTTGAAGCAGATTAAAGGATTTTAAAGTATGGGACCCAAAGGACACTTTCATATGAAGACAGGCCAAAAAATGATTTGAGGATCTCAGAAAAAATGACTACAAGTCCCTACGTCAAATTATGGCATGACTTAAAGCAGATAAGAAAATGAAGAGTCGTAAGTCTTCTATAGACACATTTTTTGCTCTGTTCCTTACACGTGCTTCCTGTGGGTTAGACTGCACTGGGGAGGTGGGGAGAGGGTTTAAAAGATCATCAGGAAAGAGCATCAGAAATAAACAGGGTTGGGTGCTGCACCCATCAGAGTGACTGACAGCATCCCTGGGAGTTCAGAGTGCTGTGGAAATTGCAGCGTAGCAGGAGATAAGAAGCCTTTCAGCAACTAAATTGCACAAGGACTGATCTTTTTTCACCTTTAGCATACAGAGTGTGTTACAGCACTTTGTCTTTAAAAGTTTTTTAAAAGTTCTATTCCATGCATTTTTAATAAAGGAACCACTATATTTTGTTTGCATGTTGTGGCACAGCAGAGCGATCATTGGTATTATAGAACACTACCTGTGTGATGTGGCTATGCTGAATAAAAGCCTACACATTGTTTCACCACTTAGAATTTGGTATGAGGAAAATAAATGTGTAAAGGTATTATGGACACCATTTCCCTTTTGGAGAAAAGCATCACATGTAAAATGTGACTGCCAATGCAGAGAAATTGTTATTTAGCATCTGCCTACAAATACTGACATATTAATTGAATTTCTCATCAGGAAGTTGTTCCAGTCTCCTCATTCACCTAGTTATAATCCATCTGATGCAGCAGTTGCTATGGTAACAGCTGTTTCAACGTTTTAACCTATATAAATATTGCTGGATATAGACTTCTTCGATAACACAGTTAACTTGTGTAACTGTTACTCCTTAGAAGAAAATTACTGTCAACATTAATAATCAGATGAAACAAATTTGCAAGAATTTGCTTGCGAGCCAGGGAGAGGCTGGTTGTGTAAAGCAAGGCTGACACCTGCTGGCTCTTTCTCTCGGATACAAATGTGTTTGCATGCAGGACACGTCCAGCTTTATTTAAAATAGTCTTTTTAATTCTCTCTGCATCAGGAGAGTTTTGGTTTTCTAGCATCATCCCCTGTTTCTTATTTTATCCTTTTCTATGGAGGTTGTGAACAATTCTTCTATAGGGCTTATAGCTCGTATTACAAAGCGCAAGCATATCCTTAGTAAAAACAGAATTGGGGCTTCCAATTCTAACTTCCCAGATTGCTCATTCATAAAGTTTGACATTTAGGACAAATTCAGTGGCACAAATTGTCTAGTTAGGCATGCTGATGGCCTCTCTGATTTGAAGGTGAATAAGGGTTTTTATATTCCGTTTAAATACCCTTTGTGATTTTTTGAGGCAGAGAATGAATGAGTATGTAACAAATAATCTCTTCCAGGCAGAGCTTATGTCTTACTAAGCATCATGTGTATGGCCAGTGCTTAAAAATACCATAAATAAATCCAGCAATAGGACACGCATAAATCCTGTATGATGCCTATTCTCCCAACGCTAGCAAGGGCACAGGAAAATCATGGGAGAACTGCAGGTGCACTGCAGTGCTGGTAATTCCTGAAAGCGTTGTGCCTGTCGGCTCTCAAGGGCAGATGGAAAGTCTCAGTGTCATGGAAAGGATTTCTCTAATCACAAGTAGTTTGTACGTCTCCTTTGTGGGGTACAGCATAAACTCCCTCTGTTTAGTTCGGTAACTAATGTGAGAGAAAGAGAGCAGAGCTTTAACTGCCCTCCCTTCTGCTCCACTTTCCTTTGAAAAGTGTTCTGCTGCTGGCATTATTAACTCTGAAACTCCCTATACAGCTGTGGACTGCAAGGACTGGCTCTCCTATGCAACCGTGGAAGAGGCACAAAGCTTTCCTTGTGACCACTCGTTCTTTTTGTGTCCCCACAAAAGGCCAGTCACAATGTAGTATGCTGTTAATAGCTGAAGCACAAGATGTGGTAATGTAAATGAAGCCTGAGCAGCTGAAGCTAAGGTCTGGGGGAAACTGGGGCCTAAATCACTGTGCTTTATCTTTCTTATTGAGTCACTGCCACATGACTCTTTTTGGCTTAATCCCTTCATAGCATTTTATGCAGAGACACTCTGTTCAGATGTTTAAACACAAATTCATTATGTGCCATGTATGCTCAGATGTCCTTGCATGTGAATATGACTTTGTTATTACTCTGCCCTCGAGTATATATTTCACCTGCCCATGTGAATACCGAGGTATTTTGGAAAAGTGCTTCATTGTGGGGCTGTACTTCCCACTCCTTGAGCTAACATTATGCTCTTCTCATTAGCATGTATGAAACTGCACTTTTTGGTTTAATAAGGGGTTATTAAGAATCTGTGAAATGCCAATGTGGGAGCAAAGAAACTGAGCATCATTGAAGCTGTGCGTGAAGTAGAGATGCAAAGAGCTCTGGCTTTTCAAAGAGAGGAGAGGCAGGGGGGGTGGGGGGCCTGAGAAGTGTGTGCATGCCATGAATGTCCTTTCTGTTTGTTAGCTCTACAGTGGTGTCAAAGAAGCCCCTATCTGTGACAGGCAGACCTGATAGACAGCATTGTTTTTGCTGGTTTTATTCCTGCCTCATCTTCCATTTGAGGTTCATAGATCCCAGTGTCAGGATAAAGCAGGACTAAGTAAGTGGTCTCCGGGTCCTGCTCTTCTAGGGCTCAGGAGTTCAAGATGTGGGTACTACATGTAATTCACATTTTGCTGGCAGGGACTCTGAGATGAAAGTGAAAGGTGAGATTTTTTTGTTAGGATGGAGGCAAGCCACTGTGAAGATTTGAACCTATTTCTAGATACAAAAATATGTGACCCTCCATAGAGTTCCTAATTTGTGTATTTTTCTGTGAATCTTGCCAAGGTGAGGGTACAGTAGTGGTACAGGCTGATGCTATAGAGACTGTGAAAAAAGAAAGCAAGAAGAAAGTCAGTCTTCTTGGTGCTGTGCAAAAATCCCAGTAAGTTCATCATCTGCCACTGCAGAACTGTACTGTTTTAGGACACCTGACAACCTCACCATGTTGGTTATTATTTTCTGGCAAAGAATTTCTGTTCCTTACCTGATACATGCTGCTAGCTTGGATGTCTGTGACTCCTAAAGTGGAGAGCTAATGGACAGAACCATCTGAGGTGATGAGAACCACAGTAAGTTATTGTTACAGGAGTGTGAGCATGTGAGGCTAACATGATCTTACTTCACTGAAATTGTAGTTCTCATTGCAGGGAATCATACAGAGCAAGGAATAAATATGGAGGGAAGCATTTTTGTCACCAACCAAAGAAAAGGATGTCCCAGTTCTCAATTTCTAGTGTAAATTGGTTTCTTAAATCCCTCAGATGACCTTGAAATCACCACCCCAAAAGTCATCCCTGTCCCCCCCCAGAGAAGAATGTCTCTTGAGAGCAATTTCCTGAGAAAGCCTGTATATAACTATGTGTAAAGCTGGAGGATCGCTAAAGACATGGGAGCACATGGGAGTTCTCTAGTTCCAAGTTTCTGCAGCCTTTCTTCCACTCAGGGACCCTTGAGAATCAGGCTAGAGCAGGAAGAAATATTCATAGAACCATAGGATCATTGAATGGTTTGGGTTGGAAGGGACCTTAAAGATCATCTAGTTCCAACCCCCTTGCCATGGGCAGGGACACCTCCCACTAGACCAGTTGCTCAAAGCCCCGTCCAACCTGGCCTTGAACACTGCCAGGGAGGGGGCAGCCACAGCTTCTCTGGGCAACTTGCTCCAGTGCCTCACCACCCTCACAGGAAAGAATTTCTTCCTTACAGCTAATCTAAATCTACCCTCTTTGGATTTAAAACCATTACCCCTTGTCCTATCACTACACTCCCTGATAGAATCCCTCCCCATCTTTCCTGTAGGCCCCCTTTAAGTACTGGAAGGCTGCTATCAGGTCTCCCCAGAGCCTTCTCTTCTCCAGGCTGAACAACCCCAACTCTCTCAGCCTGTCCTCATAAGGGAGGTGCTTCAGCCTCCTGATCATCTTCATGGCCTCCTCGGGACCCGCTTGAGCAGGTCCATGTCCTTCTTATGCTGGGGGCCCCAGAGCTGGACGCAGCACTTCAGGTGGGGTCTCATGAGAGCAGAGTAGAGGGAGAGAATCCCCTCCCTCAACCTGCTGGTCACGCTTCTCTTAATGCATCCGAGGACACAGTTGGCTTTCTGGGCTGCAAGTGCACATTGCTGCCTCATAGTCAGTTTTCCATTCACCAATACCCCCAAGGTCCTTCTCTGCAGGGCTGCTCTCAATCCACTCATTGCCCAGCCTGTGTTTGTGTTTGGCATTGCCCCAACCCATGTGCAGGACCTTGCACTTGTCCTTGTTGAACTTCATGAGGTTTGCATGGGCCCACCTCTCCAGCCTGTCCAGGTCCCGCTAGATGACATCCCTTCCCTCCAGCATGTCAGCTGCACCACACAGCTTGGTGTCATTGGCAAATTTGCTGTGGGTGCACTCAATCCCACTGTCTGTGTCACCAACAAAGATGTGAAACAGCGCTGGTCCCAACACCGACCCCTGAGGAACACTGCTCGTCACTGCTCTCCACTGGGACATTGAACCGTTGACCACAACTCTTTGAGTGTGACCATCCAGTTAATTCCTCATCCACTGAGTGGTCCATCTGTTGAATCCATGTTTCTCCAATTTAGAGACAAGGATGTCATACTGGACAGTGTCAAAAACTTTGCATAAGTCCAGGTAGATGACATCAGTTCCTCTTCACTTATCCACCAATTTTGTAACCCTGTTGTAGAAGGCCACCAGATTTTTCAGGCATGATTTGCCCTTAGTGAAGTCACGTTGGCTGTCACAAATCACTTCCTTATTTTCCATGTGCCTTAGCATAGTTTCCAGGAGGATCTGCTCCATGATCTTTCCAGGTACAGAGAAGAGACTAACCTGTAGTTCCCCAGGTCTTTTTTCCCTTTTAAAAAATGGGTTATGTTTCCCCTTTTCCAGTCAGTGGGAACTTCACTGGACTGCCATGACTTCTCAAATATGATGGACAGTGGCTTACCCACTTCATCTGCCAGTCCCCTCAGGACCCATGGATGCATCTCATCAGGTCCCATGGACTTGTGCACCTTCAGGTTTCTTAGATGGCCTTGAACCTGATCTTCTCCTACAGTGGGTGGTTCTTCATTCTCCTAGTCCCTGCCTTTGGCTTCTGTGACTTGGTCGGTGTGGCTGAAACACTTGCTGGTGAAGACTGAGGCAAAAAAGTTGTTGAGTACCTCAGCCTTCTCCATATCCTGGGTAACCAGATCTCCCATTTCCTTTTGGAGAGGGCCCACATTTTCTCCAGTCTTCCTTTTATCACTGACATACCTATAGAAGCATTTCTCGTTGCCCTTGATGTCCCTGGCCAGATTTAATTCTGTCAGGGCTTTGGCCTTCCTAACCTGATTCCTGTCTGCTCGGACAGTTTCTCTGTATTCCTTCCAGGCTACCTGTCCTTGCTTCCACCCTCTGTAGGCTTCCTTTTTGTGTTTGATTTTGTCCATGTGGTGGTTTAGCCCCTGCTGGGGTCTGAGACCACGCGGCCGCTACCCCTCCCCTACAAAGGGAGTGAAATACAAAGCCCCAAGACTGAAATAAGGAAAGGTTTAATACAACAGTGCAATAGCAACACAACAAACAATAACAATAACAGTAATAGTGATAGCAATGAACAGAGCAAAATAGCTACCAAATACAGCAGTTTGAAGCACGATGTACAAAACCATGAGTGCACCGCGCTCCGCCAGGAAAAATGTGACCTGCCAGGATGTGACGTCCACGTGGTATCTGAATAACCCGGCTAGAGCTCCCCCCCCACTGCTGGGGAAACTTAACCCTATCCTGGTTAAACCAGGACAGTCCAGGAGCGCCTTGTTCATCCATGCAGGCCTCCTGGTGTTTTTGCCTGACTTCCACTTTGGGATGCATCGCTCCTGAGCTTGGAGGAGGTGATGCTTGAATAATAACCAGCTTTTCTTGGGCCCCTCTTCCCTCCAAGGCTTTATCCCAGGGTATTAACTTTGAAGAAAAGAATCCAACACTGTGTTGTGCATTAGCAGTTCATAATTAATAGTTTTGAATTGTGTATCCCAGAGGAGCTCATAGCTGTGATCTTCCATTTGCACCTTCATGTTGGCACATCCTGTGTTCCTTCAGAAAAGCAAACATTTTGAAGCAAACATTAGAGATGCTGATACCTTTCAGTTACTTGCAGTGAAGTAGCCATCAAGTTATTGTCTAGTGAGGTTCCTGAACTCCCAGCATCACAGAGTGGCTGAGGTTGGGAGGAACTTCTGGATGCTGTCTTGTCCAAGCCACTGCTCAGAGCAGGGTCAGCTGGAGCAGGTTGTTCAGGCCATGTCCAGTTGAGTTTTGAGTATCTCCAAAGATGGAGACTTCATGACTTCTTTGTTCCAGTGATTGACAACTCTCACCATAGACAAAAAGTTTTCCTTGTATTGAAATTAAATTTCTTGTATATCAGTTTGTGTTGCATTGCCTCTTATTCTGCCACTGGGCACTACTGAGAAGAGTCTGTCTCTGTCTTCTTTACTCACCTCTGTCAGGTATTTATGCACATTGATAAGATCCCAGTGAGCCATCTCTTCTCCAGGCTGAGCATCCCCATTTCTTGCAGTGTAAAGCAGGCAGACTGAGAACTCAGGACATTTGAAATCAGTTCTGGAACTGACAACTTTGAGCAAATCAGAGTGAAATTCTGTGTCCTGTCTCTAGAGTAAAAGCACAGAAATCATGACCCCGAAGAAAGATAGGCTAAAGTAGCTTCAAAATACTTTTGTGCTCCTTTAACCTTGGATTGCCCTGGGGTCTGGTGAAAACTCTAGCATAATCTGTTCATCTCAAACTGTGGTTTCTCTGCAGTGTCCTATGGGGATGTGAAATAGGATTGCATGAAATAGAAATGTCATGGCTGAAACAGCCGTAATGCTGTTCCTCTTGTACCCTCTCCAAACTGTAGCATGCTCCTTGCACGAGACCTTGAGAAAGGATGTTAGGAACAAAGCTTATTGTGTCCTTTCGTATTGCCTCTCCTAAAGAAACCTTACTTGGTGTGGGGGATTTTTAGGGCCCCTTTAGGCCTCCACATTGCTTTTGCATGGGTAAGAGTAAAGATGAGGCTTTTCTGTTTAAACCCTCTAAGTCTCAGACATCTTATATTTGAGACTTGTCCCTAAATTTTAAGCTTTTTGGATTGGGTTTGGATTTTGGGTTGGGTTTAGACTTTGTTCCATGCATTGGGCCTAGCAGAGAGGAGCCAAGTTTTTTCTGAGTGCTGGAGAGTAAATAATTAAGACAAATACTTCAAAACCACAACACCTGACCTAATAGGTCATTTTATTTTTCAGGAGCGGAAAGGGCAGGGGGCCAGCAAATGACTCATTTTTGCTAAGGTGACTTCTGGTTGTGAGGACACCTTCCAGAAATGCAATCACAGTGGCAATGTAAGTCCAGACTTCTGGAAACTTTCGCTTAAGAGCTCTCCACTCTTGACAGTGTGGTAATGCTTCCCTACCCATACTCCTCGTGCCAAGCTGGAGTTGCATCTCATCGTCTCGGTAATTGTGATGCAGGAAGTGTTGGCAGCTGCTGAGTTAAAGGAGTGATAAGAGAGTTACATAGTCTTTTAGCTTCTTCTTATTGGCATACTTTTTGGTCTTTTTACCAAATGACTATTCCTTAAGTTTGTTTACTTTAAACAGAATAGCACAATACCAAAGGCCTTTAAAACTTTTGTAAAGTGGTACACTTCAGCATCTGAAGTTTGCTTGTATGAGAACTAATTAAAGATCAGTATACAGGGAGTGAGAAAATCAGGATTTGTCCTTGACCTGGTGACATGTCTGTTCCCCTTCACTTTTTAACAATGATACAGTTACCATATTAATGTTACACTTTCACACAGTTACTCAATATTTGTCAATATTCCCATTGTTATTCAAATCATATGTCCTACTCATGTATTCATGCAGCAGTTAAAATTGTGATTGCTGGATTATAGCAGCCTTTATCATCATAACTGAATTTTTTACCTTGATTTAACTCAAAAACTTTAATGCTCCATTAACGTACGGTACATTGGATATAAGACAGATGATGAGATTTGAATGAGCTCATATCTCTTGATCTTTTCATCTCTATGCATATGCATGGACTAGAAATACAGTCTTGAGAGCAACAAGAGTTGGAAAGATAATGGAGAGTAAAAGAGTATTTGGAACTATTGGTTTAAATATTGGGGAAGGAAAATATTTATAAATGAAAGTATCCTTGAAATCCAGTGGTGTCAAAAAGACAATAAACACTGACAGCAAAATAGAAATAATCAGTAATAAAATAATTTTGAAGTTGCGATTGTGATCTCACAACAAATAATTTCATTCATTTTCAGTTTAATCAGAAGAAATCGTTTTCTTAAGTAACATCGCAGATAGGTCTTGGTTCTCCATCTGTGAAGGAATACTCTGTCTTCCTTGAGGATGGAGGAAAAATTCAAGAAGTAAGTTAGTATCTATGTGAACTAAGACCACTTTGGATTTTTTTTTTTTTTTTTAAACCTAACAAATCCTGGACAGAATGGGAGAATCTGTAAATACTGGTAAAAAATACTTAAGCTCTGCAAATCAGAGATGACAAGTCCTGTCTCATCTCTCCATGTTGATTATGAGCTACACTAAAAATGATCAAACTGTAATTATATTACCTGTCTGAAAAATTGTCAGAATTATCATACAGAAAAATAAGATTATTTAGCATCTTTCCTCGCTAGGATTTTTCACTAGCCTGTAACAATTTGGAAGGCCAACCTTACCCATGTACTCTCTTCTTTCTCAGGTGTCATGTTTTAGCTTTTGTACTTTTAACTCTTGGGATGAAATCAAGTGACCCTTCTGCACTTTGACTAAGTCCTCGTCTCCAGTGGCCAGTGACTAGACTGAGTTTAGTGACTAGATAACTTCTAATCCAAAGTAGAAGTAAGAATACAGCAGTTAGAGAAATAGGTTTTAAAACAAGTCACTTGGGCTTCTCAAAATAATGTTTCCTTTTCCTAAAGGCAGGCAGACCTACCTTCTTCAGCCCCGACCAGCCAATATCTGCTTAAACATACCTACATATTTCTAGCTGCCTTTTCCTGGTAAAGAGATACTAACTTCCTATGTGTTCAGAATTGCTTTATCTCCTATGTTCACGTAGGACAATTTGTAGGCTTACTGGCAGGCTGGGACAGTCCTCCTAGGGCTAGTGAACTCCTGTCACCCAAGTGTTTACCAAGAGGTGCCTTGTCTTCTCACTGACTGTCCGCCTTGCTTGTTGTCCAAACATCATATTGTTTCAACCCCTCATAATCACAGTGGAAGCGTCTTGTGTTTAATGTCATATATAATGTGTCAGGTCAGTATTATCAGTTTCCTGCAGTGCATTGTCAATTTGGTCAGTACAAGTCATTCAGATAAACCAGATTTTTCTAAAAGATCAGGCTTATCCACCCCTGAAGTCTACCGATTTTTTTTCAAGACATGCCCTAAGAGTCTATTTTAAAATTCAAGGAGGGAAGATGACTCCTCATTTAATTTGTCCTCTCCTGGTGAGCTGGTGTGTAGTACACAGCTGGCAGACATATAAGCAATTGCTTCAGTGCTCTCGCTCTGATTTTTTCAGGCTTTTCTCAGCAATATTAGGACATTCTTGGTTTTCAGTTTATTCTTCTGGGGTTTTATATTGAGCTCATGACCAAAGCACCAGAGTGACATGCAGTAGAGCACGGAGCAGCATGAGAAACAGCTGGTGTATGTTTGTTGTCTCACCCTCTCCTCAGGGGGACGAGTGTGCACAGCAGAATGTTTTCCTTTGGAATTATTTTTAATACTGTGCTAATAAGAGAGAAGTGAAGGTAAAAGCAGTGTGCTTGGTGTTCAGAGTATGAACAGTGAGACTGGTTATGTCCTTATTTTCTTGCTTCCCCCACGCATTGAACAAGCCTCCAGGAAATACCTGTCTACTTCACAGACAGGCTTTACTCTTTGTAGAGAATATGTTATGGATATTATCTCTTTGCTGCTCTAGGGAGAAAAAGCTGTTGTTTGTTTTCTTTTTTTTAGTAGAATAATCTGAAGGAAAGCTCCAAAAAAATTTAATTTCTCTCTCTCCAGATCCATAGATGGCCATTTTTCCAAGGAAAGTGGATGCTCCTAAATACAGAGAAATAGTGCTGCTATTTCAGTGAAGCCAGTGACAATTAGCCTTATCTATAGTGCAACGTCTGTGTCTGGAACAAGATGAAAATTGGACAGGAAGCAGCAGTGAGAATTGTTCTTTTGGAAATGAACTTTGGAGCCATTACGTATTGTCCATGGCATCCTGTTTGGAGCAGAAGAAATGAACCAGAATGAGATTACTGTCATTTTATTCTCAGATACTTCTTTCTGTCAAAGGATATTTTCTAAGCTAAACCTTGTCTTTAATCAGGCAAAATTTGATTCCATTGTCCTTATATTGTATTGCTATGGCAACACAACATGAAATGGTGTTTGGGGCTGGCTATTGCCAACTGCTTCCCCCGTCATGTCCAGTGACCAGCCACCGTTACAGACTCTGCATTCCCCTGAGTGCAGCATCCAGTGCCTCCTGTTGCCTCTAGCAATGCTAGCTTACCTCTGTGAAGGAGTCTGTAATGAGTCAGAATAATACCATGGACATTTTGACATGTTTATACTTCCACAGGTACTGGGACACATCAGAGGACCTGTTAGTCTACAGTAACAGCATGCAACACAAAGCAAATGATCTTCAGGAGCTGTGTCACTCTTCACACCATGAAGACTCCTGGCTCACAGTGGCCGGGGTGTTACACTAGCTAGCTCAAGTATGGAGAGCTGGAACAGTCCCTCTATGGCAGCTGAGGCTTCACAGCTCAGCATTTACCTGCAGCTTTAGGCAAGACAGTGCAGTCTGAGAGAAGCTGTGCCACTGCAGACATGCTGCTGTCATTGCCAGTGACGGGCAGGTTATGCCTACCTGAGCTGTAGTCATGCCTCGGTGTTAACTTACCCCTTAAGACTTCATCTTTCCCAATGTCCCCTCTCACCAGACGTAGCTGGTGGTGTGCACTCAGTGGACAGCGCTGAGCCAACACAGCCTAGCCTAATTTTACTTACTCCTTAACAAATATGCTGGTAAACTGATGTTTCTATTCTAGAAGGATAATAATGATTCTTTCTGGAGTGAAACTATATCCTTAGCAGAATAATTACAGTGAATTATCTGGGGGTACCATTCCAAGGCAGCAGTTCCCAGGCACTTGCTTTGAAGACTGTACCTCTGCAAATGTGAGAAGGACGATTTCTGACAATCCACTATTGATTGCAGAAAATTGTTGAGTTCTAGTTTCACCCTCAAACATTTGTCTCTCTGCTGCCTTGTTTTGGAAGGTGAAGCTTTACAGAAACTGAACAGTAGGTCTTATTGATATCGACTCTATTTTACCGAACAGCTCATTTACCCCCTTCCTCTCTGCCTGCCTCCCTCCCTTTCCTTTCCTTGCTGCTGCTGGCAAGCTAATTAGGCTGCTCCCTCAAGAAAAATTCATCCAAGGCCATAATAGCCATATCAGATGGAACCTAGGATAAAACTCTCCACAGTGTAGCCTTATAAGTGCCTCTCAGCTTGTCATAATGTTTCCCTGCCTGCTTTCTTTTTATTTCTCACTTTGTAGGGAGAATTCTCTCATCCTGTGTGCTATGCAAGTATTAAGTAAATTAATTAAAAGAAATTATGATGTATGTTTCCTGAAATGTGCTCTTTTATTTTGTTTTATCCCTTTTATTTATACATTTTAGGTGCCGCATCTCAAGCTTTGTCCAAAAATGACGTTGTATATTTCTATATCCTTCCTTTTGTAAATCCTTAACCTTCTGTTAGACTAATATATTAAAATTCTTCAGACACAGAGTAGCAATGTTCATAATCTCCAGTTCATTATCTTAATTAGATCTGTTTTATATTATCCCACAGTTTATTCTCATTACTTTAAAGGTGATCAGCCTTAGAAGAGAATGTGAGCAGAATTTAGTGAATTCTATTGTGGCAACATTTCTATGATCTGGCTTTGGATCTTTCAGGTGCAATAATGATAATGCTGCTGGTGCAGTTAATTAAAGATTGCATTTGAATGGTATGAATATTCATTTTGGGGAATGAACACAGGATTAACTCAAGGGGGGGTAAAATGTCTGCAATGGCCCAAGGATGTGAAGTGAACCTGGATCGCCATTAAAACACAAATGAATCACTAAAAATGATGGAAATTCAAAATCCTCCCACCCTGCAAACTATTAGCAAAGTATTGCCCGGGTTGAGTCTGTCTCCTAAGGTGGCAACAGACATTAATGTTCATCCTGTAGTAACAAATTATACGACATATACTTGATGTACAGCTCTGCCCAGGAGTTAATACCCAGGGCTAAATCTTCATTAAATAATTAAGAAGGGCTACTAGCTTTTTAAAATTCTCAGGTTAAAGTGCTATATCTGTGAGATCCAGGTTACTTTTAATAGCTTTCTGTGGAAGATCAAAATTGCTTTCCCAGAAAGTGATTGTGACATCCAGAATGCTGTTGGGGAGGATACAGACAAGAAGAACTGCTGAGACCTTTGATAATGAAGCTTTCTATACCCAAATCATCTCTCTGGCAAAGCCCAGGACTTTAATATTCTGGGCAAGAATGTTAAAAATGTATCTTTTCTTTGTCCTGTGAATAGCACCACTGAAAATATCAAAGTGGTGTCTGGGTTTTTTTTCCCCAAATTTATTTGTTGTAATTTTTTCTGAACAAAGGAAACATTAAATAATGAACAGCTTTTTTAAAAGCTTATCTGGTACTGCAGGATGCTTAAAAAAAATGAGGCTACAAACTAGAGATAAAGCCTCTTTGGTGTAGGAACGTTATGTGAAGTTTAATGGGCATTTGCCAGAGAATATTTTGCTGGCTGTTAG